>NC_090421.1:10998093-11598509 GCF_036365525.1 Heterodontus francisci | reverse complement strand
TGAAAATTCTGTTGTGCTATTTGTTTTCTCCAGAACTTCCTGTGTTTAATATTCTATAAGTAGCAGCATTGCAGGCAATGCAGATAAAGCTGTCATTTCATGCTCATTCAGCCTATTAAGTTGCTCATCCCCCCTCATTGACTCTGTCAATCCGCCCATGCCACCAACCTGGACCCCTCCCATGCCCCAATGGGACACCTCAATCATCATTGAAGCCAACTAGTGCCAAAAAGAACTTTAAAAAAAAACCTATATTACTTATTTTAATATTTTTTGGACAACGATAATCAGGTTGAAATTGCTGCAATTGAGGGCAGTAGGTTTGGTTCAAGGTTGACCCTGTAGCTTGACCTTTCGAGCCAGCTGTCTTAAAATGTGCCCTCCCATGTATCTGCTATTGTTTAATCATGGAACGGCATGTTGCTCTGTAAACCTCAGTGAACCTGACAGCTCACTACTTCCCTCGAAGTTCCCTCATTAAAAAAAATCTCAAGAACCTCTGATGCATGCCAAAACAAAAAGCATTCCGAATTCTCCCAAAGTTCCTTTCTGGCCTCCGACAAACTCTTCCTTGCCGCCGGTCTGTGTACCAGCCAATGTGTTGTGAGCAGAGCAACGGAGGTTCCAAATGGTTCTTGTTTAGTTTACTGATCATTGGAACCAGATGCTGTCAGCTCGACTTCCTTCTAACATCAAACACAATAAACCACCCAGAGTGGCTAAATATAGCCCAAGTTCAGCAGAGGGCGCTATCAATTTAAAGTTGATCACTCTCCAAAACCTAAATGAGAAACACAGCAGGGCTGCTTTTGTTTTTGTCTCACAACTGTCCATTTTTTAATGAGAGAATCATTTCCTTTGTTCAGTTCTTCCTGCCCTGCTCAGCTGAACTTAAGAACGTAGGTAGTGGTATTTGGCAGAATTGTCTAGTCAAATGTAGGGGCCCCAAATCTCAACCTTTGCATGAACCCACCAAGCTCCCAGCCCCTCTATACCTGCAGACTCTGCTCTTAGGAATACTTTTAGTGTATGTCTACATCTAACAATGTGGTGCAGTATATCTAGGATCATTGGACTTGTCAACTGGCAGTCTTTGCAGGCACTTTGTGTGTAACAGGAAACAATAATCACAGGACAAAAAATCTACAGGCACTTGGGGAGGTTTGAGCCAGCACAGATTTGTAAAAGGTAGATCATGCTGGACCAGTCCAATTGAATTTTTTGATGAAGTAACAGAGTTGTTTGATAAAGGGAATGCAATGGATGTTGTCTGTAAGGATTTTAAGAAAGCCTTTGACAAAGTACCACATAAACGCCTTGTTAACAAAATTGAGGCTCATGGAAAATTGGCTTAAGGATAGAAAACGGCGAGTCATGGTAAATGGTTGTTTTTCAGTCATAAAGATGGTAGACAGTGGTGTTCCCCAAGGGTCAGTGCTTGGACTACTGCTTTTTTGGATATATATAAATGACTTAGATATTGGAATACAGAGAAAAATGTCAAAATTTACCAATGATACCAAACTTGGAGGTGTGGCAAACAGTGAGGATGATACCAATTGACTGCAACAGGACATAGATAAGCTAATAGAATGCGCAGACAAGTGGCAGATGGAATTTAATACAGAGAAGTGTGAGTTGATGCAATTTGGCAGAAAGGAATAGGGAGAGGCGATATAAACTTAATGGCACAGTTCTAAAGAGTGTGCAGGGACTGAAGGACCTGGGGGTTCATGTGCATAGATCTTTGAAGGTGGCAGGACATATTGTGAGAGTAGTTAGTAAAGCAGATGGGATCTTGGGCTTCATAAATAGAGGTATTGAGTACAAAAGCAGGGAAGTTATGCTGAACCTTTATAAAGCTCTGGTTAGGCCACAACTAGAGTATTGTGTCCAGTTCTGGTCACCACACGCTAGGAAGGATGTGATGGTCCTTGAGAGGGTGCAGAGAAGATTTACCAGAATGGTTCCAGGGATGAGGGATTTTAGTTACAAGGTTAGGTTGGAGAAGCTGGGGTTGTTCTCCTTGGAGCAAAGGACATTGAGGGGAGATGTGATAGAGGTGTACAAGATTATGACAGGTTTGGATAGGGTAGACAAAGAAAAGCTGTTCCCATTAACTGAGGGTACAAGGACTAGGGGGTCACAGGTTTTGGGCAAGAGATGCAGGGCAGATGTGAGGAAGAACTTTTTTTACACAGCGAGTGGTAATGACCTGGAACTCGCTGCCTACGAGGGTGGTAGAAGTGGAGACAATGAACGATTTCAAAAGGAAATTGAATCGGCACATCAGGGAACTAAACTTGCAGGGCTACGTGGATAGAGTGAGGGAATGGGACTGATTGAGTTGCTTTGCAGAGAGCTGACGTGGACTCAATGGGCCGAATGGCCTCCTTCTGGGCTGTTATGACTCTATGACATTAGGAACAGGATGAGGCCTTCGGGCCTGCTGCGCCATTCCATCAGATCATGGCCGACCTGTACCTCAACTCCCATTATCTGCCTTTGCTTCATATCCCTCGATACCCTTACCAAACAAACATTTTGTCCTCAGTTTTGAAAACTCCAATCTTTCCCCAGAATTCACAATGCACTTCCCACTGAACTATCAAGGACCCTTGTAAAGAGAATCACATATTTGGTGTGCAGTGACTAGGCAAATACATCAGCTATTCCATACCAAGATCTTTAACATCCACCTGATGACTGGAACAAGGCAGATGGAGCTTCAGTTTAATGTCTTCTCTGAAGGATGGCACCTCTGACAGTGTAGCATTCCTTCAGTACTTCACTGAAGTATGAGCTTCAAGCCTTGGATTGGAACTTGAACCCAATAACCTTCTAACTCCGATGTGTGGTGAGGCAAGCTGACACATTTGAGTCAAACTGTCACATATCATTTTCCCTCGGCCACCAAGTATTTGACAGCGAATTACCATAAAAAGTATATTTAAATAAGGCTGTATACAGTGACACCACTATTCCTGGCCAGATAGAGATGATTGGGTAATTCTCCTGTCAATCACACCTAGAGACTGCACTGCTGTAAGTGACTGGGATTGATTTTACCGACATAATTTGTATAATGTGACTATCCTCCACTGACTGCATTTTGCTGGAGAATTTAATCCTGCTGTAATTGGGAGACTCTGTTTGCTGTAGTTTTGGTCATGAGTCCGGGGACTCAGTAAATTAAAACCCCAAGTCCCACCCCCAACTCCAACTCATTGTTAACACAGTGGCATCAACATGCACTCTTTAAATAAACTCCTGCTGTCTGTTGAAGTGGTAACAAATTGGCTGGCAGAAAAGAGTGTTGTTGCATGCCCACAGGAACAGCCAGGCTCAGACAAGTACTATTGTCATGGAAAGGTATTTGGCAAACATTTTTAATTTGTATAGGAACTTACAATGCAATGATGTAAATTGCATTGAGACAAATGAGGTTGTGGTGGTGCAAATGATATTCGGCTTCTAGGTCTTTTTGCCCTCCCTTTGTATGCCAGATGTTTTATGCATGAAGGCAGTGGCTCTGACGTTCTTGGGGTCCATTCTGTTAGCAGAAGAGTGGCAGAGCAGAATCCTGTCAGCCCTAGCCCCAAGCTGGAGACCCCAGGAAAAGGGTTATTTGTATGGCCGGGGTAGCCCCCATCAGAGCCACTAGGGTGTAGCGGAGGTGCCCGTCCTGCGCCACCATCTAGAATGTCAGATTGTTGCCATTTCCCCTGATGATAGTGGAGACCCTAAGGAAAGCCTTCTTCTTCCGCCCTCTGATCCCCGCAGTGCACTGCTTTAGGAAACGAATCCATCCTCTCAAGTAATGATTACCTTTCCCTAGTAAAGGTTTGGGGGCCTCATCTCCGGCCTCAGCAAGACTCACGCCAACTCTGAGCTGGTGCAAGTTCAGCTGCGGCTTACGGAGGGCATAACGGGCAGAATTTCCTGGTGAAACCTTGACGTAGCAGGGAATGGGTGGGCAATCAGCCCACATTCCCTTTGCCAGCAGAATTAAAAGGACCTGGCTAAACAGGATGGAATCACCACTTAGCCAGTCTCTTCCATAAACGTCTGGCCCTCCCAGTTGGACACGGGGCTCTCCGCCCTCTCCAACCCCATGAACCATCAACCAGGTAAACAGCATTCTTGCCCTCCACTGCAGGAAGCACTCAGATTCATACTGCTCTCTTGTATGCCTTTCCTTTCAAGAAAATTCCCACATTTCATCCATGGTTAAATCTGTACCCCAGAAGCTTGGTTTCCTCGTTTATGCCAAACATTTCCTTTCCCCTGAGCAATTGTTAACTTTCCATAAAGCCCAAGTCTGTCTAAGACTTGAGCACTGCTCCCATGTCTGTGGAGGCTCTCCCAGCAGCTCTCTCATTTTATTTTAAGTGTCAGCCCCTGGTTCAGTTGGTATCACTCTCGCCTCTAAGTCAAGTCATGAATTCCAACCCCACTCTAAAGACTTGAGCACATAATCCAGCCTGACACTCCCAGTCTAGTACTGAGGGAGTGCTGCACTGTCAGAGGAGCCGTCTTTCGGATGAGACGTTAAACCAAGGCACTTTCTGCCCTTTGAGGTGGACATGAGAGATCCCAAGGTGCTATTTCAAAGCAGAGTTGGGGAATCCTCCTGGTGTCCTGGCCAATATTTATCACTCCAGCAACATTACTAAAAGAGATTAGCGGGTAATTTATTTTATTGCTGTTTGTGGGATCTTGCTGTGCAGAAATTGGGGCTGCTGGGTTTCCTTCAACAGTGACTGCACTTCAAAAGTACTTAATTAGCTGTAAAGCACTTTGGGACTTGTGAGGGGTGATATGTAAATGCATTCTTTCTTTTCTAGTATGTAAGAAATTGCTTGTTGCTGTCTTTCCTGTTGCTCTCTATTGGTGCTAGTCTAATCAGTGCTGCTCTCCTTTGTTCTTCCTAAACTGTAAATACACCCTATAATGTACTCTTACTCTTTGCACTATCCTTGCAGTTTTGAATAAGAGTCATTCCACCATCTCCTAAACTCAATCTTTCCCTGGACTTCAAAACTGTCGACTTCCTCATCTACCTCAGTCCTTCCTTCCTTCTACAGTCCACAGGCTTTTAAAACCCAAGCTTGCTAACTACTTCATTATCTACCAGATCTTCTCCTCTCCCATTTTCAACCTGAGTGGTGTTCTACACTGTATGGCCCCTCTTGGGTTAACATTGAGGGGCATTTGTCTGGATTGACCTATCTGTGTACTGGATGATGTGGACTCGTGGCTCTGGGTTCACATACAAAGAGCGCTTTTAGCCCACTCAGCCCCTTCCCCTCTTTGCCAATCATTTTTTTTTATATATATTCTTTCACGGGATCTGGGCATCACTGGCAAGGCCAGCATTTGCTGCCCATCCTGAATTGCCCTTGACAACTGAGTGGCTTGCTAGGCCATTTCAGAGGGCAGTTATGAGTCAACCACATTGCTGTGTCTGGAGTCACATGTAGGCCAGACCAGGTAAGGATGGCGGATTTCCTTCCCTAAAGGACATTAGCGAACCAGATGGGTTTTTACGACAATTGATGATAGTTTCATGGAACCATTACTGAGACTGGCTTTCAATTCCAGATTTTTTTTTTAATTAATTAATTGAACTTATTAAGTAATTGAATTTAAATTCCACCAACTGCTGTGGTGGGATTTGAACCCGTGTCCCCAGGGCAGTGGTCTGGGCCTGGGGGTTACTAGTTCAGTGACATTACTACCACCTCCCCCTCATGGCCTCAGCTCTCTGCTCTGACCCTTACCCTTCCCTGTCTGAGGCCAGCATCAATCTGTTAATCAAATCATACAAACATACAAGATTTACAGGCAGGAAAAGGCCACCCAGCCCATCTAAAGCTGCCCCACGCTTCTGATAGCCAGAGCATCGTGGCTAAGGACTTCCTGCCTTCAAAACCAAAGGCCACAACTGACTTTCCTTCTGTCTCAGTGTGTGTGGAGGTACCCGGAGTCTGTGCAGGAGTCAAGCTAAAGGTCTCACTCTTTTCTTTCAGCAAATAACATTTTGGGACACAGTCTATGAAGTATTTGAGATGGGACCTGTAGTGTGCTTGGGAGAAACAAGTGACTTTGGACTGATGGTTCTCCTTGGCTTATTTCTGGGTCTTTTGTAGACTAAGTGGAGACTGATTGCTATGAGTAGTCAACAACTCCATTATCATTGCATCACGTGACTACCAAGATGGTAGACAGTGAAGTAGATGGACTTTGGTCTATCCTCACCTAACAATTCCCAAGTCTCAAGAAGTTTCCCCAGGGCAGTTTCCAATTTTGGTGAAACATGTCTTCTCCGTCAGAGAACATCTGCAAAAAATGAATTGCTGACACTTTCTAATCAGAAGTATCAAAGTCAGATGATAGCCGGAATCGGAGATTGATTCTGAATATCTAATATCCTTGGAACATTGTTATGCCCTGTAAAGGGTAACGCAGGTTAAACCAGCTCCTTCCACCCTCTCCAGACTGAGTCCCCAGTGACCTCTCTGCCATTGTTAACTTTGCAGTCACAAAACAAGACATCAGCTGTGCTACCTGTTTTAGGACATTTGCTTGCCAAGTTCAGAATCAGAGAATGAAACAGCACAGGAGACCATTTGGCCCATTGTGCCTGTACTGGAAAAACTATGCATGGGCCAGGAATCAAACCCAGGCCTCCTGTGTGGCAGGTGAGAATTCCGTCAATGCACTACAGATGCTTGATTAGTAGCAGGACTTTTTTTTCCTTCAAGGCAATGTTGATTTCTTCCCCTCCCCCAATATTCTCCACTCCCCTCCTGCAGGTGGGGTACAATCCCAGAAACATTGGTTGTCCTCCAGCCTTTCTTCATTTATGAGACCAGCCAAGTGAGTTTCGACAGACTATTTGACCATGGGGGGAGGTCACTGGAGCCGAGTCAGATCCCGCCTTTAACTGATGTGCACACATAAAATCTTCGAAACAGAGGTTATTAAAGAAACAGGTTTGTACGAAATTCAGCACTAATATTTCAGGTCTGTCCAACTCTGATGAAAGTTTGCAGACCTGAAATGTTAACTCTGTTTTTCTCTCCACAGATGCTGCCAGACCTGCTGTGGATTTCCAGCATTTTATGTTTTTAGTTCAGATTTCCAGTATCTGCAGTATTTTGTTTCTGTATTTGTATGAAATTCCTGTGTTCTAATGCTGAATCGACTTCTCTTAAACAGTTTTTAAAAAAACATTTATATAGTACCTTTCACAATCAAAGGATGTCCCAAAGCACTTTACAGCCAATGAATGTACTTGCAAATGTAGTAATGTAGGGATATGTAATAATAGCTAAAGTAACCAGCCACAGCACAAGCATGTTAAATATTCATACTCCAATATTACATAGAGTAATTTCAAGGCCACTGTGAAAGTTACAGGAAGATTTTTGAAGCACCCAGTTGGCACCCAATTCTACTGCGAGTAACTCACCTCCTGACTCCCCAAAGCCTGTCCACCATCTACAAGGCACAAGTCAGGAGTGTGATGGAATACTCTCCGCTTGCCTGGATGGGTGCAGCTCCAACAAGAAGCTCGACACCATCCAGGACAAAGCAGCCCGCTTGATTGGCACCCCCTCTACAAACATTCACTCCCTCCACCACCGACAGTGGCAGCAGTGTGTACCATCTACAAGATGCACTGCAGCCACGCACCAAGGCTCCTTCGACAGCACCTTCCAAACCCGCGACCTCTACCACCTCGAAGGACAAGGGCAGCAGATGCATGGGAACAGCACCGCCTGCAAGTTCCCCTCCAAGTCACTCACCATCCTGACTTGGAACTATATCGCCGTTCCTTAACTATCGCTGGGTCAAAATCCTGGAACTCCTTTCCTAACAGCACTGTGGGTGTATCTACCCCACATGGACTGCAGCGGTTCAAGAAGGCAGCTCACCACCACCTTCTCAAGGGCAATTAGGGATGGGCAATAAATACATCCCATGAACCAATAAAAGAAACTGTGTAAACTACGGCTTAATGCTGTAACGGGGACATATTCTTGTGACGTTTTAAATTTATCAACGAAAACATTGTCCTGTGTAAATGCAGCTTTGCAACATCAATTGCAAACTCAGTCTTCAGCGATAAAGACGGTTTATGTGACAAGGTTTTTTTTTCTGGAGGGGTTGGAGCGGGAGTGAGAATTAAAAAAAATATTGAAAGCTTCTCGTTGTTTGCAGATTCCTATCAATTTGGGGGGAAATGAAACTGTAACCACACCTCGACCACGTGCAGGGAGGGGGTGGAGGCTGTAACATCCGTCTAGACGTTTTAATAAACTGTTGTGGCAGAGAGTAGCTCCCACTTTAATACTCGGAGATAGACCCGTCGTTCGTTTTGATCCGAGTCGGTCAAAAGAGAAAAGAAAAATAGGATGAGAATATTAGGAAAATGACTTTCCGAAGGGTGAAAAAGTTAAGCCGTAAGGAGGATTACGCCAGCGCCGATTGCGCCTCTTACAGTGGGGCTGAGGGTGAAATTTACAAAAGCAGCAATGAAACTTACAAAAGCGGCGCTGAAACTTACAAGAGGTCCGACCTTTACAAGACCCTCGCCTACTCGGGTGGCACGTTACCTCGCAACCACAAACAGGTACGTAAACAACAACAATAAAAACATACACAAGTGCATTTTTCTGTTTAAAAAAAAAACTGACTGAAATAAATTTGGTTTATAATTATCTCTACTTATAATGTAGCTTCAGGTCAAAGGTGCAGCTTTTTGTCGTCAAATAGCGGGCAATTGTAACGGAGTTTGTGTCTGATGTGTATCATTTAATATTACAGTGGAACACGCCCGTTTTGTACCATGATCTCTGTCCCCAAATGTCTTTTTTGACTGGAGCCCTTATGCAAAATGAGCATCTTTTTGCAGTCATTGCAGGAAGGCTCGCTGCTTAGAAAATATGTAGGTCGCTGCTGTGTAAGCAAACAGGGATGTCGGAAGTCCAGGAAACACATCCAACACTTGTTTATTTAACTAAGCGATGTAATAAGTTACAATAGTTGGAATTCGCCGGTGGAGCAATTTTGATTTTGAAATTCTTTTTAAAAATAGTTTTATTTGCAGTGAGACAATTTGAAGACGGACAGGTATAGTCTGAGTCTTAATTTCCCTCTCATTAGAAGTTCTGCATTTGGCAAAAGCAAGTCATTCCAAGCTCAAAGAGGGGAGACACTGGGACACGTTACAACCTATTAACGTTCTGAATACTTCTGTAGTTTGTGTCCTGATGAACGGGAGTCAATGGGTTAAAAAAAAATTGGGGAGGGCCATGACATCACTGAAGTGAAACTTTTGATGATTCAAAAGTTGTTGCTGGTTATAGAGTATTGAGAGGCACCTACTTCTGATGCAGTGAAAATGACCCACATGATTCATTAAGGTGCTATTCCCTTTTTGTCGTCGCTTTTTCCATTTATGCGGGACCTATTCAATGATTTCCCCCCAAAGTATGAAAGTTTGATGAGGGGTTTTTAGCTCTGCCCCAGTTCCCGTTATTTTAATATCGTTTACAATCAGAAGCGAAACACTACAAATACTGGCAAAAGGCTCATCAGACCGGGCGGCGTGTGTGTGTGTGAGATCCTTTCATCCAAAGGAGTTTGGGGACCAAATGGTTGATTCATTTCCAACGACTGCAGATAATTGGGTCCCCTGCTTATGATAGTGGGCGGATTCATTACACCAACAACGTGCATTTATATGATTAGATTAGATTAGAGATACAGCACTGAAACAGCCCCTTCGGCCCACCGAGTCTGTGCCGAACATCAACCACCCATTTATACTAATCCTACACTAATCCCATATTCCTACCAAACATCCCCACCTGTCCCTATATTTCCCTACCACCTACCTATACTAGTGACAATTTATAATGGCCAATTTACCTATCAACCTGCAAGTCTTTTGGCTTGTGGGAGGAAACCGGAGCACCCGGAGAAAACCCACACAGACACAGGGAGAACTTGCAAACTCCACACAGGCAGTACCCGGAATCAAACCCGGGTCCCTGGAGCTGTGAGGCTGCGGTGCTAACCACTGCGCCACTGTGCCGCCTTTAACATCGTAAAACACCCCAAGGCCCTTCACAGGAGCGTCATCAAGCAAAACTGGCCTCATAAGGAGATATTGAGCCATATGACCAAAAGCTTGGTCAGAGAGGTAGATTTTAAGGAACGTCTTAAAGGAGGAGAGAGAGGTGGAGGGGGTTAGAGAGAGAATTCCAGAGCTTTGGGCCCAGGCAGCTTGAAGGCACGGCCACCAATGATGGAGCGGTGGAAATTGGGAGGGGGTGAGCAGAATTGGAGGAGTGCAGGGGTCTCGGAGGGTTGGAGGAGGTTACATCGGCAGGGAGAGGGCTAGTTTTAATAACAGCCTTTACTTGCTTTTCATGCTTTGTGCTTTCTTTCACTAGAGAGTAAGAGAAATGGCCAGCACTGAAGGGGAGGACAATACTGAATCCCCACACAGCCTGTAGCTGACGCATATGTGGAACAGGCAGCCAGTGAGGGTCACGGGTTTTGAATCAACTGGCACCTTTTTTTGGGGGGGGAAAAAAAAAGGAACTGGATTAATATCTGTTGAGAAGTGGATTGAGAGTTAACAGTAGTACTTGTTTTTTTTCCCCCAGAGGAGGAAATTTAAAGCCAGAAGTTAGACTTGGCAATACGAAATCAGGAAGCAGTTCTTCACACAAAGGGTAGTGGAAATCTGGAACTCTGTTCGCCAAAAAGCTGTTGAGGCTGGGAGGTCAATTGCAAATTTCAAAACGGAGATTGATAGGTTTTTACTCGGTATTAAGGGATATGGGACCCAGGCAAATAGTTGCAGTTAAAATACAGATTAGCCACGATCAAATGGAATGGCAAAACAGGCTCGAGGGGCTGAATGGCCTCTTCCTTGTTCCTGTGATAAGTGCTGTTTCAACCCTCAATCTTCCGAGCCCAGAGTGCTACCAATTGAGCTAGGCTGATACACCACTTTCCCCAGTCATTCCCATTGTATAGAATTCTGGACCCATGCTTCAGAGGCTCCTTTTCGTTATACCAGTGAAGGATTGGTTGATTTGCCAAAAGATTATATAAGAAAGTCCATGCAATAACATGGCTTATCTGTATCCCTTGATGCCCTTATTTAACAAAACATCTGGGGTATAAGTTTGTAATCTCAGTTCCCCTGCAACAGTGATAAATGATTGGAGATGCTGTCTTTCAGATGAGAGTACATTAAACCTATGGTTCCCTCTGCCGATGCGGTGAACGTTTACTCAGCAAATTATTATAGAATCAGAGGATGATGCTGTACAGGAGGCCATTTGACCCATTGTGCCTGCTCTTTGAATGAGCTATCCAATTCATCCCACTGCCCTGATCTTTCCCCATAGTCTTGTAATTTTTTTCCGTTTAAGTCTTCATCCAATTCTGCTTTGAGTATTACCATTGAATTCCACTACCCTGTCACGCAGTGCATTCCAGATCGCAGCAAATCGCTGTGTGTAAAAAAAAAAAAGTTTCCTCATGTCACCTCTGGTTCTTTTGCCAATCACTTTAAATCTGTGATTGCTGAATTTCTGCCACTGGAAACAGTTCCTCCTTATTTACTCCATCAAAACCCCCTCGTAAATCTCCTCTTAACCTTCTCTGCTCTAAGCCTCTCCACATAACTGAAGTCCCTCATCCCTGGAACCACTCTGGTAAATCTCTTCTGCACCCTTGACATCCTTCCTAAAATGTGGTGTCCAGCTCTGGAATGCATTTTCTGCAAGGGTGCTGGAAGCAAATTTAGTAGTAGCTTTCAAAATGGAATTGGTTATGTACTAAAAAAGGAAAATACAGGGTTATGGGGAAAGTGCAGTGGGAGTGTGACTAGTTGGATAGCTCTTTCAGAGAGCCAGCACAAGCACGATAGGCTGAATGGCCTCCTTCTGTGATCTATGATTCCATGAACAATCCTCGCTCCATTGATATTTCTCTGCTGGTTGTAGAAGGGCGTTGACACAGTATGTTGCATGTTGCCTACATGACAGTCAAGGCACTTAATTGTGTGCAGTTGGTTTGCGATGCTTTGACATGATTAGGCTACATAAAGGCAAGCGTTTTTTAATCATTGGAGGAACTGTGATACTTGGATGGGGGTGTGGCGTCATCTGGAAACCAAGAAAACATTGTGGGGTTTCTCTTGATAACGTAGAATTTGCAGCAGGTAGTGTTTCACAGAAAATGTGCAAATTGGACATTTCTGGAACTTGTACCAGACTACAACCCTCAGATCTCTGCACTCCTACAATTCTGGCCTCCTGTGCAGCCCGATTTCCATGGCTTCACCATTGTCAGTCATATCTTCAGCTGCCAAACCCCTAAACTCTGGAATATCCTCCTTAAACAGCCCTGCCTCCCTACCCCTCTCCTTTGTTTGTTGTTCTTTCGTGGGATGTGGGCATCGCTGGCAAGAGCAGCATTTGCTGCCCATCCCTAATTGCCCTTGAACTGAGTGGCTTGGTGGGCCATTTCCGAGGGCAGTTAAGAGTCAACCACATTGCTGTGGGTCTGGAGTCACATGTAGGCCAGACCAGGTAAGGACGGCAGATTTCCTTCCCTGAAGGACATTAGTGAACCAGGTGGGCTTTTAAAACAATCAATGCTAGTTTCATGGCACCATCACTGAGACTAGCTACTTTTTATTAATTAATTCAGTTAATTAATTGAATTTAAATTCCACCAGCTGCCTTAGTGAGATTTGAACCCATGTCCCCAGGGCATTTGCCTGGCCCTCTAGGTTACTAGTTCAGTGATATTACCATTGCACCTCTCTAATATATCCTTGTGTGGCTAAATGTCCAATTTTGTTTGGTAATTATTCCTATGAAGCAACCTGGGACCATTTACTATGTTAAAGACGCCATATATACTCAAGTTATTGTGTTTACAAGGCTATTAGCTCCAGCAGATCCATTAGCCATGTAGTGTCTGACTATCACCCCAGTTGAAATCAGGAACTGACTGTGTGTGGGGAATTGCAGGCACAGAGTCACGTCCCATCACCGGTGACGTGATGCATCGAAACATACGCAAAAGCAGCCTTCGAGCTAGACACTGCCTGGGACATAACAAAAAGTTCATGAGTAACGCTGGGTTGAAGTTGATGCATTCTGTTAAAGGGGCAGTGTCTTAAAATGCTCAGCCAGCATAGGTTTTCCAATCAGCATTGTTTTAACTTATTAGGTCATCACTGACAGTAAAATAATGTGATCAGAAAATTTAGGCTACCATGTATACAGACAAAGGATAATGCAATGAATCAATCATTTAAAAAAAAAAATGAATTCCCGGGATATGGGCATCACTGGCATTTATTGCCCGTTCTTTGCTGCCCTTGAGAAGGTGGTGGTGAGCCGCCTTCTTGAACCGCTGCAGTCCATGTGGGGTAGATACACCCACAGTGCTGTTAGGAAGGGAGTTCCAGGATTTTGCCCCAGCGACAGTGAAGGAACGGCGATATAGTTCCAAGTCAGGATGGTGTGTGACTTGGAGGGGAACCTGCAGGTGGTGGTGTTCCCATGCATCTGCTGCCCTTGTCCTTCGAGGTGGTAGAGTTTGCAGGTTTGGAAGGTGCTGTTGAAGAAGCCTTGGTGAGTTGCTGCAGTGCATCTTGTAGCTGGTACATGCTGCTGTGGTGAAGGGAGTAGATGATTTTTAGGATGTCAATCACATTTGGCACAAAAAACTTTATTTTTATAAATTATGAAAGCTGCAGTGTGTATTTTGGAGCGGACTGTTTGTTTCAGGTGCTGAGGCCGTCTTGTTATTGTGGCAAAACTTCCCCTTTAAGTTTCGATGTTGAAATGTGGGCCACCTAAACTTGAATTTAGGCAAATAGGCACTGAAATCTACTCGCCCTGTGGTCAACTGATTAACAGCAAATAAGTAAAAAGGGTTCAACTCCTGACCAGTGTATCTTTCCTGTTCAGTCTCATTCGATAGTAGTTCTGATTCAGTTATAGCTCTGCTTAGCATAGGTGTGTTCAGTCGCACTCACCCCCAGTTCTGCTGTTTGAGGGTGGCACCGAGTGTACAATAGCATAGTGGTTATATGACTGGACTTGTAATCCAGAGGCCTGTGCTAATGATGCGGCGACATGAGTTTAAATCCCACCACGGCAACTGAGGAATTTAAATTCAGTTAATTGAACGATTCTGGAATGAAAAGTTAGCAATCAGTGATGGAGACCATTCAACTACTGGAACTACCAGAAAAATTCATCTGGTTCACTAATCCTCTATAGGAAAGGAAATCTGCTGTCCTTACCTGGTCTAGCCTAGCTAGTCACTCAGTTGTTTCAAGAGCAATTCGGGATGGATGATAAATGCTACCATTGCCAGTGACGCTCACACCCCAGAAATGACTTTAAAAAAAAAAAACTGAAGTCTCCCAAATAGGTTGGTTTCTGCATCATAGTTGGACAATTTCAATTCCTTGTTTAAGACACGATCTGGGGTTTGTGGGTGAGAAAATGAGAAATAGCTCTGTCAGTTTAGCCACTGAGTGCAGATAACTTCCTTATTAACTGGCGGTAATCTCTTTCCATTACGTTATATGTACATTGTGACGATTGGATGAAGAAGGCAGCACTGTAATTGGACAGCAACTTCAAGCCTGCATAACATAATAGAAAGTCCAATGTCTTGTACTGAGTGGTGGTGCCTAATTTGGTCCAATTGTTCAACTGTGCTGAAGTTACTCCCACTAAAAGACTCTCAGAAGAGGGCCACCGTATTTTTTTCTTCTTTCATGGGATGTGGGCATTGCTGGCAAAGACAGCATTTGTTGCCCATCCCTAACTGCCCTTGACAACTGAGTGGCTTGCCAGGCCATTGCAGAGGGCAGTTAAGAGTCAACGACATTGCTGTGGGTCTGGAGTCACATGTAGGCCAGACCAGGTAAGGATGGCAGATTTCCTTCCCTAAAGGGCAGTAGTAAACTAGATGGGTTTTTACAATAATCGATCTTTTCATGGCACTATTACTGAGACTAGCTTTCAATTCCAGATTTTTATTAATTAATTGAATTTAAATTCCACCAGCTGCCGTGGTGGGATTTGAACCAATGTCCCCAGAGCATTAGCTTGGGTCTCTAAAGTACTAGCTCAGCGACATTACCACTGCACCACCATCTCCCACTTATCCACCTAATGCTGGCGCACACACTGGCATCCTTGCTGGGGATGGGCAACTGAACTACATGAGCAGAAGGGACAAATGGCATTTTAGGCTGCAGATTAGTCCTTTTTGTCTTTGGTCTCTGTTTGCAGTACAATGGGCCATCTTCCCAGTCATTCCAGAGTGACACCATCTTCACATCTTCAAGTTCAATGTTAAGCGGGTGCATTGGCTAGATACTGCGGTGAGCTGGCACACACTACCCCAGCGCCTCTGGGACCTGGGTGTGGATCCAGCTCCTATCAGTTAGGATGAACGTCTCCTGTCTGAAGCAAACTTAGGCGAGCAGTCTCAATCACAGGACATAACTGCCCCCTAACGTACCAGTTATCTGGCGGCAGTCTCCTGCAAAGAGGTCAAGAAGATGGCTGACACTTGAAATGGAAAATGCCACGCTGGTAGGAAGCACTCTTTGGGGTTGGTTTTTGGGCCAAAGGAGAGTCAGACTTGCTTTGCATTGATCTGTGCTGCATCGGATCTGGGACTGCACTGGGTGTCTGTAATGGGAAGAATTCCAATCTATTGATGAGCACACAAGTTCATATAAGAATTGGAATGACTTCAGTGTCTATATTACAGTGTGAAATGGGGGCAACATTTGGCTCAAAATAACCCAAGTCACCAGGATTCCTAATGCTTGGGGCCCTTCTGCCATCTTAATGGTTCTGGAAATACAATGATAATTGACTGGAAAGCTCTCAGAAATTACAGGAACTTGGGGAACCATCCAACGTATGCATGTTCTGCAGCTTCTGAGAACATGCGCATTTTCTGTGGCTGAAGACGTCCATGCTGCTCAATGCCTGCACATCTCCATACTTCACTGAGCACCACATAGTCAAAATAGAGAAGTGCCCAGCAGTTGACAGCTCTTGATACCTGACTGAGTCAGAGCTGCAGGCAGTTTTGCTAAGTGCGTGATTTTTGTTTTCTCTTTGCTGCCATCTCTAGCTCGGTCAGTTTGAGCATCCCAACTGACTCGCTTGTTAGCTGTGACCAGGGGCTGAATTTTTGCCCCAATATGGGGGTGAGAACAGAGGTGGGCGGGCAGTAATTTGACACCATCAGCTGGCATGTGAGTTTGCTGGCACCATCCCATGGTCCATTTTCCTGGAGGAGGGATCGGGGCGGAAGGGGTACCAGCCTCTTGGTAAGCTAAAGGCCAATTAAGGCAATTAACAGAGGCCGACTGGAATCTTTTCAGCCTGTGGGCCCCTCACGACGTCTGGAACAAGCCAGCTGCCTGGAAGCGGCCTCCCAACGGCAGACTGTGGGCTTAGCACTCTAGGCAGGCTTTGAGGCCCTCCCGCTTACTTGGCCACAGTTGGTGGCCTGGCAGCTGTGGCCATTTTTTTTACTTCAAAAACGTTTAAAGCTGCTGAGAGGGGGCTTGAAGATGGAGGCTCCCTCTCTCTACCTTACCTGCAACTGCAGGCTGCAGCTCCCTCTTTGCTGGAGGGCCTCCTATTGGCCCTCCAGCTTTGAGAGCCCACCTGCTTCCCTTAATTGGATGGCGAGTGTGTCCTCTAACCACTAATTGGCCAATCCAGGCAAAATTGGTATCGGGTGACTGATTCCTACACAGGGCAAGGTCAGGACCCCCATTTGACCCTGACATCAGGGTCCCAACCCAAAAGGGCAAAATCCTGCCCCAGCTAACTGCCCACAGCGCTGCGAATCGGTTCAATGCCACATTACATTATTTGGGGCTGCTTGGTCACTGGGGGAGCTCTCCGAGCAAGATCGCTAAAAGCCCTGCTCCCTCTGCCAGCCTCTCTCACTACAGCTCCCACTTGTAGCAGGTAGGCAGTGACACACGCTGGTGACAGGTGGCAGATTTACAATGGGTGTTTGTTCTAGTCTGCTATAAATCCAGACTCGCTCCACTTTTGTGTTTGCTCCAAAATTGGACCTAAAAAGAAAAATAACTCCCTGCTGATTAGCCAGTCAGCGTGACTGGCCTGAAAGTGTGCAGCAAATGAAAACTTGCGCCATACGCTTTAGTAGTGCATTGGGAGTAAGAACAAGGAGACCGATCTAACCATGATAGAGATTTGAAAGGAAACGCATTTGGTCAGGTTAGTCGTAAGATTGGGGGGGTGGGTGGGGGGAGAGAGACAAAGTTTTATCTGGAAACCTGACATGAGGAAATTGCTTTGACTTTTAGTTGGCACTTCGAGAGAGAGAAGCCCTTTAATGTGCCGATTTCAATCTGCTGCCAGTTAAAATAAAACCTAATGGAAACCAGAATCCCCAACATTTATGATATTATAAATCATCCCCTCACTCCCAATCAATGACATTCAGCAGGGAAATGGACTGCTGTGAAACTAATGCAATGTGCCTGCAATATACATGTTCAAATACTCTGCCCATCCATAAAGGCTGACCCACTGGATTACAGGGAGCTAAGTTTTTAGTTCCATGAGATTCTGCAATTTACAGATTGTTGCATTGCCTGATTCTATCTGTTAGCACGGCCTTCACTTTAGGTGCTTGCATTGCCCAGTTGATTCCTGTCCAGGGAGGGCAATCTCGATGAGTGACTCTCCCCCGTTACCATCAGGCAGCAGTGGCACTGGACTCTGCTGTGGAGTCCAGTAATCCAATTGCTCGAAGAGTGTAAATATATACAACCAGCAGCCTCTTTTTACTTCACTTAAACTTCTAGTCCCTTTCACCCTGTGCTCACTGACCTCACTAACCTACATTGGCAACATCTCAATTTTAACATTCTTATCCTCCTCCAGGGGCTCACCCCCTTCCTAACCCTCTAACCTCCTCCAGCCCTACAACCCTTTGCAATCTCTGTTCCTCCAAATCTGGCCTCTCGAGCATCCCCGATTTTCATTGCTCCACCATCTAGGTCCTAAGCCCTGGAATTTCCTTGCTCTCCGCCTTTAAGACACCCCTTAGAACCTACCTCTTTGACCAAGTGTTTGGTCACCTGTCCTAATATCTCATTATGTGGTTCACTGTCAGTTTTTATCTGTTAATCTTCCTGTGAAGGACCTTGGGACGTTTTACGATGTTAAAGGTGCTATATAAATGCAAGTTGTTAAACTCTTTATTCCTGATGGCACAATCGTGGATGGGCACTTTTGTGGGTCTACAGTGCCCTCGGCTTGGGGGCATTTATACTGTGGAGTGAGGCAAGCGGAGGGACACTTGAGCTTGCCCTTTTGGCTGCTCCCCTATAAGATAAAGTCACCCGACAGTATTCAAAGGAGCTGCTATTTGCTGGCCAAAAGTGACTCCCAACTCAAGGGAAGGAGCTTTTTTGGGGCATGAAGTTTTTAACTTAAAGGCTTTTGAAAATAAACGTATAATCTATGAGATATGTACAATGAATTGGATCATTGCCATGCTCTAATCCACATACCATGATAATGAATAGGAAGGTCTTCTTCCTATAAGTAAATTCCTTCCTGATTATACTGAGAACCAGATAGTTAATCTTTCATTGTTTAGTCCACGAGGGATGGTGGTGCCTTTCATCCCGATGTATTCATCATTGTTTGTGATTGTGATTGAATCTATTTTAATTATATATTTTTACAGCATTTATTCATTGTAATTGAATTACCGAAGGCAGTCAGTTTCAGGAGGGTGCTTTTGTTTGATGTATGCAGCTGTTTTTCTGCCCTGCTCTGTATCATAAATTGGCTGAGGTGGACTTTAGGGCCCAGGATGGCATGCCAGTCGCAAGAGGGCAAGGCCAAGTCTGGTCCAAGGTATGGCTAGTTGGTGTTATACTGCCCCTTTGATGCCAGCTTGGTATTTTTTCAGCATGCCAGTGCCAGAAGAGAAGTAGCTAGTGTTGGCACAGCAGTGGCATTTTGCTGTGTGCCAGTGAGAGGAAGAGCGTGCCTGGTATTTTTATTCAGCCAACTTTCTCTGGCTCTCCTGAAGTTGCCGACACGTGCTAGGGTAGAGTTGTATGGGCGTCGGTCGCCATCTGCCACCTCAGCCAAGTAGCCGTTCTTCATGTGTTACCTGTGATGGGTGAGTGCTGACGGACTATTCGGACATGTAAGGCATCACAGCCGATCCCAATCCAGCCCTTGCCTACACATTTGCACGCCTGCATTTGCTTTGTCAGTGGAGATCATTGGATGGTGATCGGGAACAGAAACACTGAGCACTTTCCACCCCCTCACCCTATCCTAAGGGCGTTGAAATCGATCATACCACCCCTGCTGCGACTCCAGCTCACTTGGAGTAGACGACAGACCAAACCTCAGAGCTTCCTGCTCTGTGCACTTAGCTCAAACACGAGCAGCACAGGGCATCACCATCAGGTTTCACCTGTTGAGAAAAGCTGGAACTCTCGTCAGCCATTCCTAGTCAGAAGACACTGGTTTGACCATTGCCTAATGGTCCCCTGCAGGAGTGTGGGTGACTATGCATCAAACTCTGCCTAACCTAACTAATCGGCAGCCGACGAAACCATGCTCCCACCCGCTTCTTGGCACTGGTAAAATGCTGTCAGTGCTGCAGTAGTGAAAAGACTGAGTAACACTGTGCAATATTTGCATCAGAACTCTGAACGCATTCTGGTGAAGTTCCTTTGTCTGCTATCTTCATGCCGCTATTAAAACAGTGGAAAGCGACATTTCATGCAAACGCATTAAACTAATGTTCTCATCCTTGTTTTCAACTCCCTCTGGCCTCGCCCCTCCCTATCTCTGTAATCTCATCCAGCCCTACAACCCTCCGAGATATCTGCACTCCTCTAATTCTGGCGCATCACTGATTTTTAGTTGCTCCATTATTGGCGGCCCTGCCTTCAGCAGCCTAGGTTCCAAACTCTAGAATGCCCTCCCTAAACCTCTTCCCCCTCTCTCTCCTCCTTCACGATGCCCCTTAAAACCTATCTGTTTGACCAAGCTTTTGGTCATGTGCCCTGAAGTCCCCTTATGTGATTCAGCGTCAATCTTTGTTTGATCATATTCCTGTGAAACATCTTGGGATGTTTTGCTGCATTAAAAATGCTATTTCAATGCACATTGTTGTTGTCGTCACGTCAAGATTTGGAGTTCCGTTGAGGGGCTGTGGTGTTTTTTTTGAATCAATTCAAAGGAGCCCCCCTACCCCAGTTAGGGTGTGGCTGAATCTCTTAAAAAAAGGAACAAAGTAACTTTCTTACAAAGTAATGAACAAACTTCCCATCAAGATTGAAACTAGTGTCAGGAGATCCAAATCATCACATGAAAGCAACAGACCAAATGTAAACAGTTCACTCCGCCTCAGGCCTGACTCACGCCTCAGAGAGTTAATCAGAGTCCTTGGCCATGTTGATAGATTCGGTGGTTGTTTTTCTTCCCGATGTTCAGCTCTTAGCCATATAGATGGAATGCCGCGACTGGAATAAACAGCAATTACATTCCCTTGCGTTCTCCTTTGAAGATGACTGGCAATTTGTTGTTGCAGCCTCCAGCTGCAACATGTTTGCTGCATATGGTGAGCGAATAGCTGAAAAGTCTGTGCTGAATTAAAACAGCCATCTTCTTTGCTTTAAGAACACTGCTGGGTACAATCGTGTGCCAGACAAGCCCGTCTGCACTGAGTTAACTGGCCTCAACTGGGGCTGCAGTAGGAAGTGCTATAATCGGTCAAGGCAGCCGTGGGCTAGGGAGAGGAAATATATCAGCCATGATTCCCACTCTGGATTGCTATCGTCTGGTGTTGGCTGATATTTGTCTTAATGTCTCGGGCAACAGCCATGCAAGTGGAGTGACCTCAGTTTGATGGGCACAGCAGATACAATATACACAGTGGAATTGGTGCCATGTATATGCTGCCAGGCATATACAGGGAGCTATCTTCAGATGTCTCCATGTTTGAATAATCTTCATTGTCTCGGCTTCCACATGGTTAACTGTTACTTTGACAAGGGCACCATTGGGAAGCTCATGAAATTTGTTCAACTTGTTTGTACAGGTGCCACATTTATGTTTCTCCAGCTGTTGGTACCCATGCTTGGTGCCAGCTGGACAAACTACTTTTAGCTAATCACTCGCTGACACAACATTGGCATTGCTTTGCTATTGTGGGCATAGAACGTAGATTGTTGGAAATGTCCTGTCTCATTGAGGCAAAAAACACTGATGGGAAATACACTGGCCTGGCAGTGACTGGCGACTGACTCGTTCCCTCATAACTCAGCAGATACCAAGTCTTGGCGAGGCATTGATTCACATTTCTGAGCATGTGATGTCAGCTCAGTGCCCTTTCTTAACAGTGTGCTGACAAAGGAAAACGGTGTTGCCAAGTCTCAATATGCAGATGATCGATGAACATTGTGTGTGGATCTTGAATTTTTTTTTTGCTTGTTAAATCTCAGCAAGGAAGTAAACACAAGTTTGGCCAAGGCAGAAAGGCCTGGTCTCAAACATACTGTATTTGGAAGCAGCATTTGTTGATCTTTATGGGCTGGACTGAGACTTGTCAATGCCGTTCAAGTCATAATCATTATCAAGTTAGTTTGCATTTCATTTGCAGTCTATCACTAATAAATCCAACTGGGAATTCAGCAGAAACTTCTTTATCCAGAAAGTAATCAGAATGTGGAACTTGCTACCACTTGGAATAGTTGAGGTCAATAAGTTATTTAAAGCAAAGCTAATTAAACATGGAGAAAAGAATAGAAGGAAACGCTATAGAGTGAGATGATGTAGGGATGGGAGGAAATTCATGTGGAGCATAAACACTGGCATAGACCAGTTAGGCTGAATGGCCTGTTTCTGTGCTGCACATTCTTTGTAATTTCATGCTGGCATCAGTTATCTGCTCTCTTTTCCCCCTGAAGGTGTTGCCATGTGCTGGGATATGATGCCAAAAGTGCCAATTGCGCTTGTCAAACTGACCATCTTCCAACGTGGAAACCCAGATAACGGTTGCCATTGGGTCATTCAAATATGGCGTACCTTCTGGCAGGGGAGCGCAGGGTGATTGGTCAAGATCCAGATCCCGGGTTGATCTTGTTTTCACTCTGCCCAACTCAGAAGAACTGGGTCAATTCTGACCCCTGAACTGTCAACTTCGACCTGAGGTTAACTAATTTAGCACAGTCCAGGTCTGTACTGCTGAGTAACATAACCATATGGTGCCTGTGTCAAGTGAGCCACTGGGGAGCTTGTAAAACTCATTGAAGGCAGAGATTTGAGCCCAAGTATCAGTCACGGCTGAATTGAAACACCAGCCCCTCCAAGCGCCAAAGCAGCCTCCAACCAATGGAGTGCCCAGACCACATCCACAGTATCAGTCAAGACTGTTAACAAAATAATTGCATTCCTTAAAACAAATACAATGACTGTATATAATGTCACTTCAGCCAGCAATCAGGAACACGTACAGGAAATGCATTGAGTTGACGAAAAAGCTGAAGAATTTCGTGTGAAAAGATAAGATCTGATTTGGGAGCCTTAAAGGCATAGCCATTGCCTTTGATGTATTAACCCCATGTATTAACCTCCAGAATTGCCCTGGCGCCTCCAGGAATTCAAGGTTGATTTCCTGGGCACAGCTTCCAGCAACTCTGGAGAAAAATCATAGGAAGAAATTGGAAGCAAACACAACAAAGCATCTTAGAGGAGCTTTATAACTACAATGGAAAAAATGAGTGAGCAATTCGCTATTGTCCATTTTGCACAGCTGCTGGGATGGATTTGGCACCCCAGTGGTCTTGGGATGACTTTCGCGACAAACTTTAAATACATCCATCTGAAATCCCTCCCTGCACTACTTCAGAAAAAGCATTGCTCGATCTAAAATGAACAGGTTAAGACCAGGGGAAGGGAATATAGATAGAAGGGAACAGTTGGATAACAAGGAGAGGAACTTCAGATAGACATGTTTGGTGTTGGTGCCATTTACTTTGAACACCTTTGTTTATTAGTTACATAAATATTCGAGATGCGGAAAGAAAGGCTGTTTGAGCATCAAGAATCACTCAATTGGGTAACAAGGTGCAGGATTTTCCCCGCGGGCTTTGGAACCCCGCCGTCTGGCTCAAATGGGGGTCAGAAGCCCACACTTCATGGGGATCAGTCACCTAGCAGTGACTTTCCACGACTTGGCCACCAGGCAGCTACAGTATTCCTTGATGTCTCTGGGGACCAGGAGGCAGACTGGAAAATTCCAGTTGGCTTCCGACAATAGGTCTTAATAGGCCTTTAATGAGGTCAGTTGGCTACCTGCCTCCCCATCTTGCCTCTGGGGAAAATGGCCCGGGGCGGAATTAAACCAGGGAACAAACACATCAGCTGGTGGCACAAATTTACATGCCTGCCTGCTGGTGTGTCTGCCCCCATGGGGGTGGGGGGGAGGCGTAAAAATTCAGCCCAAGGAGTTTGTTCTATCTCCAATTGATCCGGGAAGGTGGGGCACCATGAGGATGGACATGTCAGGTGACCAATGGCAGGAGCATGGGCTGGGGTGGGAAGGTCATGTGGTGATATCGTCAGGGAAATGTCCAACCAGCATTGCCAACCCTATCCCTATGGTGTGGTTAAAGGGATGGTTGCGGCTTCCTCATGTCCAGCAGGTTTACGCAGGTAGCCGTTGGGCCATGTAGAGCAAGAAGGTCTTAGTTTTAATCCCTGGCGCATGCTACCTCATCTAACTCTATCAGCATACACTTCTTGTGCATTCTCCGGGTAAGAGCGCAGGGGATGTGGGAGTAATCCGTAGAAGTTTATTTAATCTGAGGTGAGGGATGGAATCAATATTTGAGTGAAACCCTAAATACAGAATTTAATATTGGAGTAAACAACAAACCAGTGACAACCCAAGCAATGGAAGCAAGCACAACAAAGCACCTTAGAGGAGCTTATAACTTTAATGGAAAAGATGATCAGGCAGGGTGTAAAATAAGTGGGCAATTCGCTATTGCCCATTTCACACTGCTGCTGGGATGAATTTGACACCCCAGTGGTCCTGGGATGACATTGTGGGATGACTTTCACTACGAACCTTAAATACATCCATCTGAAATCCCTCCCTGCACTACTTCAGAAAAAGCATTGCTCGATCTAAAATAAGCGGGTTAAGGACAGGGGAAGGGAATATAGATGGAAGGGAACAGGCAGATAACAAGGAGAGGAACTTCAGATAGACGTGTTGGCACGCTGGCATATCCTGTAGAATAATTTCAGCTCTTTTTATCACTAACCTACTCTTGCTGTCTTCACACAGAGGCCCCAGTTCATTCACTTTGCATTAAGGCTAGGCATGGCATTTCTCATACTAATTGTACTCCATCCAGTAACGGCTTGAGAATCCTGATGCACCTTTTTATTTTGAAATCTAATTGCCCGTCCTTTTTTTGCAGAGGTCGCTAATGAAATGGAAAACACTGACAGACTCTCCTGAGCACGAAAGGTAAGGTGCACCCTCATGTATTAAGAATGGCTACTCGGGCCTCACGGGAATGGTGCTTGACACCCATGGGATCGTCCTCTGCACCTGAGTCAATGCCTTCGGGGCTGGAGGTGGCGGGGTGGTGAAGGCACTTGGAGAGGGAAAAAGATAGCTACTAAGCAGAAGTGAGGAGATGGTGGCGTAGTGGTAATGTCACTGAGCTAGTAATCCAGATAATGCAGAGGGTTCAAATCCCACCATGGCAGCTGGTGGAATTTAAATTCAATTCATCAGTAAATTCAATAATTTAAAAAAATCTGGAATTGAAAGCTAGTCTCAGTATTGGTGCCATGCAGCTGTCATTGATTGTTGTAAAAAACCCATCTGGTTCACTAATGTCCCTTGAGGGAAGGAAATCTGCCATCCTTACCTGGTCTGGCCTACATGTGACTTCAGACCCACAGCAATGTGGTTGACTCTTTACTGCCCTCTGAAATGGCCTAGCAAGCCACTCCGTCGTCAAGAGCAATTCAGGATGGACAACAAATGCTGGCCTTGCCAGCGATGCCCACATCCCATGAAAGAATTTTTAAAAACACCTTCAGTATCTCTAGTAAATGGTATTCATTTTCTGCTTGTTTGCCTTAAGGCGGATTATTATCTTAGAAAAGCAAGATGGTGAAGCCTTCGGATTTGAAATTCAGGTATGATTTATTTTACTTTCCCCGTCTTGCCTGCCCCTTATTTAGATCCTTTTCGCGTTCACTGAGGAGAGCAGGTGAATTAATTGAACCGTCTGCTGTGCAGTTCCTGGAGCCAATGCTGCTCTTTGCTATCTTGATGAAGAGCCAATGGCTGTTACTGTTGTGAGACAGCCGCATGTTGTCCACCCTCCACCGCCCCCAATCCCACCCCGCCCCGCTCCCTCTTCTCCCTCACCACCTCTCGTGGACCATTATGCCCCTGTCCATGCTCCCAGAACTGAACAATTGAACCCCAAGCCAGCTCCATCAAGTTTTTGCATGTCTATCTGCTGATTCCCTGTACTTTTATTCAGAGGCGTGTTTTTGTTTCTCTGCGCTGCTTGCAGACATATGGCCTACATCATCGAGACGAAAACGCAATGGAAATGTGCACCTTTGTGTGTAGGGTCCGGGAAAACACTCCAGCCCAACTAGGAGGACTGAGACAAGGTAACTAACAGGCATTGGTGCACTTGTGAATCTGCCTTGCTGTGTCTGCATAACTAGCATTTCTAACCTCTCTTTTGTATCATAAATATCACTATCTTTCTTCTCGGTGGTGAGCATGGTGTCTCTGGGAGGATTAAATGCGCTGCTGCATTTCCCTCTCTGGAGGAAGGCAGTCGAAAGGCTTACCTTCGACTCTGGGAGCCAGCACATGACCTGGGATCCTCCTGGCTACATCTGGGGAATTGTAGGACAATGTGATTAAAAATACGTTAATTGAAACCTCCGAAGTTTTTGTTTTCGTGTAAGACCGCCGCCGAGATTTTTTTTTAAAATGGTCGGCTTTATAAATCAGTGGTTTGGCCTCAGTTAGAGAATTGTGTCCAATTCCAGGCACTGCACTTTAAGAAGGATGTCAAAGCCCTGGAGAGGGTGCAGAGTAGGTAGACGAGAATGGCTCCAGGGATGAGGGAATTCAGTTCTGTGCAGAGAATAGAGAAGCTGGGATTGTTCTCCTTCAAGCAGTGAAGGCTCCATGAAGATTTAATAGAGACCTTCAAAATTATGCGGAGTTTTGATAGAGTAGATAGGGAGAAACTGTTTCCACTAGCAGGATGGTTGGCAACCAGAGGGCACAGATATAAGCTAATTGGCAGAAGAGCCAGAGGGGAGTTGAGAATATTTTTTACGCAATGAGTTATGATGACCTGGGCACAACCTGAAAGGATGGTGGAAGCAGGTTCAGTATAACTTCCAGAAGAGAATTGGATATACACTTAAAAAGGAGCAATTTGCCTGGCTGTGGGGAAAGAGGTGGGGAATGTGACCAATGCTCTTTCAAAGTGCTGGCACAAGCACGATGGGCCAGATGGCCTCCTTATGTGCTGTATGATTCTCAGGGGCCATAAACTTAGGATTTGTGTGAGAAGGAAGTTTGTTTTCACACTGAGAGATATTAGGATGTGGTATGTTTTACCACAAATCACTTTCAAAGCCAAGTCAATGGTAACATTTAAAAGGCGATTTGATAACGGGCAAGGGCCAAAATACTGTGGATGCTGGAAATCTGACATAAAAACAGGAAACGCTGGAAATACTCAGCAGGTCAGGCAGCATCTGTAGCGAGAGAAACAGAGTTAACGTTTCAGGTCTGTGACCTTTCATCAGCACTGGGCCATACTTGGTAAGAAAGAATTTACACTTGTACCCCAATTCGCTTGTCATAATGTAGGGAAGAAC
The DNA here is from genome assembly GCF_036365525.1 of Heterodontus francisci. Lineage (NCBI taxonomy): Eukaryota > Metazoa > Chordata > Chondrichthyes > Heterodontiformes > Heterodontidae > Heterodontus > Heterodontus francisci. Next base: position 11,571,447 of record NC_090421.1, on the reverse strand, counting down.
AGCAGCCAATTTGCACACAGCAAGATCCCACAACCAGGAATGAGATCAATTACCTTTTTTTTAGTGATGTTGGTTGAAGGATAAACATTGGCTGGGACACCAGTGAGAACTCCTCTCCTCTTCAAAATAGTGGCCGTGGGATCTTTTGCACCCACTAGAAAGGGCAAAGGTTTAAAGTCTTCTTCGACAGATGGAGCCTCTGACAGTGCAGCACTTCATCAGTATGGCACTAGGGGTGTCAAATAAAAACAAGAAACGCTGGAAATACTCAGCAGGTCGGGCAGCATCTGTGGCGAGAGAAGCAGAGTTGACGTTTCAGGTCAGTGACCTTTCATCAGAACTGGCAAATATTAGAAATGTAAAAGCTTATAAGCAAGTAAAGTGGGGGTGGGGCAAGAGATAACAAAGGAGAAGGTGTAGACAGGACAAGGTCACAGAATAGCTGACCAGAAGGTCAAAGAGCAAAGATACGTTAATGGTGTGCTGAACGACAAAGCATTAGTACAGAAAGAGTGTTAATGGACTGAAAATTGAACAGCCGTAAGTACAAGCATGATAAAAGCAGTGGGTAAGTAAACTGAACAAACTAGGGCGGCGCAGTGGTTAGCACCGCAGCCTCACAGCTCCAGGGACCCGGGTTCGATTCCAGGTACTGCCTGTGTGGAGTTTGCAAGTTCTCCCTGTGTCTGTGTGGGTTTTCTCCGGGTGCTCCGGTTTCCTCCCACAGCCAAAAGACTTGCAGGTTGGTAGGTAAATTGGCCATTATAAATTGCCCCTAGTATAGATAGGTGGTAGGGAAATATAGGGACAGGTGGGGATGTGGTAGGGATATGGGATTAGTGTAGGATTAGTATAAATGGGTGGTTGATGGTCGGCACAGACTCGGTGGGCCGAAGGGCCTGTTTCAGTGCTGTATCTCTAAACTAAAAAAAAAACTAAACTAGGGGTGTCAACCTAGCAGAAGACTGTGGTGTGGAACGTGAAGCCACGACTTTGAGTCAGAAGTGACAGCATGACCAATGTGCCAAGGCCAACCCCATAAAGTCAACTCTTGAAGAGAAATATCATAGGGTATAGGGGAAGAGCAGGAAAACAGCAGATAGCTCCAGTGTAGAGCTAGCACCTGCACATTGGGCCAAATGGCGTCACTCAGCGTTGAAATCTCTGTGATTCCATAATAAAAGGGCATCTTGCGGTGGTATAAAAACAGAAAGTGCTTGAAACCCCTGAACAAGTCCGCCAGCATCTGAAAGAGGAAGATAGATTTGATGCTTCGGGTGGGTAGCCTTCATCAGAACAGGGCCATGAATTTGGATGAATGATCTCCATGGGAGATATTGAGCTGTCGCCGTTGCCCAGGGATACCACAGTTGGACCTCAATACCCCTTAGCTAGAGTTGATAAAAATCATGGAACAGTAACCCAGCTTGAGTCAGCACCTTCAGGAGAGGAGAGCAAAAATCAGAGGGGGTGGGCGAGTGGTGGTGAGAGCGAAATAGAAATTGTCAGAATTCACAAGCTTAAAATCTGTTATTAATAAAGCTTCCACTCAGTAGAAACCCAACCATCACAGACTGAAGGTACGTCATGACAAGGGCCAGTGATCAAGATCTCTGCAAATGAAGTTAACCAGATAACTAACAAGCGTCTCAAATGGTTTCTAGGTCAAGTGAGATTATCAACCCACTGCTGGCCCTGACATTTGTTAGTTACTACAGAAGATCACTGGTTCAAGCCCCAGTCCAGACACTAAGCACGTAATCTAGATTGACACTTCAGCATGGTAGTGAGGCAATGCCGCATTGCTGGAAGTGGTGGATGGCTTTTGGACGAGATGTTAAACAGAGGCTCCCATCTGCCTGTTTCTGATGTTCGTGCGGACCGTGTAAAAAATCCTGCGGCACGTTTTGAGAAGAGCACAGGAGTTCTCCTGGTGCTCTAGCCAACGTTCATTCCTTAGCCGACACCACCAAAAACAGATGTTTATTGGTATTGTTTGTTGCTGTGGGATCTTGCTGTGCACAAGACTGCTGTGTTTGCATAAACTACAGCAGTGACTACACTTCAAATTCATTGGCTGGGGGATGTTTCTAAGGCATAAGGTGCTATATAGATGCATGTCTGGTAAGGGTTGCTATTCCCAGCCTATGGAAATGCCTATTTTATTAACCCATCTGAGTTTTGGGGCTTCACTCTCTGTAGTTTCACAGTTCTATCTATAAATTTCAGCCTGTTCCACCACTCTATTGAGTCATGGCTGATCTGTACCTCAACTCCATTCACCCATGTTTGCTCCATATCCCGAGATAGCCTTACCCAACAAAAGTTCCATTGATCTCAGTCTTTAAGTTTTCAATTGACCGTCTCCACATTTTTCAATTCACGTATTCGAATGAAAGAGTGTTGCCCTATCACTGGCGCCATCTCTCGGGTGGGATATTAAAGATCCCACGGCACTATTCACAGAAGAGCAGGGAATTCTCCCCGATGTCCCGGCCAACCTTTACCCCTCAAGCAACACTAGACGCATTATCTGGTCATTAATCGCGTGGTTGTTTGTGGGATCTTGCTGTGTGCAATTTGGCTGCTGCGATTCCTACAGTAAAACAGTGACTGCACTTCAGAATAGTACTTAATTGGCTGTAAAGCGCATTGGATTGTCCTGAGTTCGTCAAAGGGCGTTCCAGAAATGCAAGCCTTGCTTTTACACCTGACACACAGTTGTGTTGCATTTTACAGTAGGAGTCATTGGATAGTGATTCTCTTCTGCCCAGGAGGCTAGGGGGGCCATAATCAAAGGTGCTAAGATGCTTGAAGATGCTCATTGTTGCTAAGGTAGGTTTCCATGTCAACCCTTAAGGGCTAATCTTCATACCTGGGCCTAAACAATGGGTGTTGGCAGGCTAATTTGACCATCACAGCCAAACTGTATCCTGTCCTCATCCAGCATTCATCCATATGCACTTTCCATAGTGGTTTTGTCTGTTCTGCCTCCCACACTGACAGTACTGCAAGACTGAGGGCTGCACTTGGGATCTTGCTGGTTTCTGTGAGTTGATTTTACATCTAGCAATTGAACTTACCGACTAAGCCCAATACCGTCACTCTTAGCACCTTTGATTGCGGCCCACAGCCTCTTTAACTGCACCACACTTTAAGTGACTTCCTTTTGATGTATTTTCCATTTCTTGTGCAGATTTCCTGTCTTGATAGAAAGTGTTTCACCTGTCGTGTTGCTGCCAACCAAATGGCGTTTCTTTTCGAGCGGGTGGCAGTTACCAATTGTGGTTACCGTGAGACTCAAAAGAGCTGTGCTTTCTTTCCAGGTGACACAATTACCAGCATCAATGGGACAATCGTCGATGGATTCCGTCACCGAGATATTGTGGACCTTATCAAGTCATCGGGAAATTGCCTGAGGTAATCAAACGCAAGAAATAGTAACACGATGCGTGGGTTTCCTTTGTAGTTTTCCAAGAGCTGATTCGTGTCTAATAATATCTGCAATCATTTTCTGTCAGCTTGAACAATGGAAGTTGGAGGAAGGCCCAGTAACTCGAGGCCACAAAATGGAGTCATTTTGCTGCAATTGGTTCCTTATTCACAAAGTGTTTATTAATCAGTGTTAAAATGTAGTTTTTTTTTTAATTGTCTTCTCCCCCTCTTTTTTTTTCTTGAAGATGCTCATTGTTGCTAAGGTAGCTTTCCATGGCAACCCTTAAGGGCTAATCTTCATACCTGGGCCTAAACAATGGGTGTTGGCAGGTTAACTTGACCATCACAGCCAAGCTGTATCCTGTCCTCATCCAGCATTCATACATCTGCATTGATCAAAAGTGGAACCCTGGCTTTTTTCTCTTTTTTTTTTTTTCCCCCCTTAACTCGAGAGTTAGGAAAAGCTCTACTGTCACTCCAGCTGGGATCACTAGGAGCTTTCCTAGTCTGTGTGCCTCAGGGAAGGTGGTGACATAGTGGTAATGTCATTGAGCTAGTAATGCAGAGGCCCAGGCTAATGCCTGAAGTTTTTTTGGGGGTGGGATGGTCAAAGGTTCAAATCCCACCACAGCAGCTGATGGAATTTAACTTCAATTAATTAATAAAAATTTGAAATTGAGAACTAGTCTCAGCAATGGTACCATGAAACTATAATTGATTGTCCTTAAAAACCCATCTAGTTCACTGGTGTCCTTTTAGGGCAGGAAATCTGCCGTCCTTACCTGGTCTGGCCTACTTGTGACTCCAGACCCACAGCAATGTGGTTGACTTTTAACTGCCCTCTGAAATGGCTCAGCAAGCCACTCACTTGTCGAGGGCAATTCAGGATGGGCAGCAAATGCTGGCCTTGCCAGTGATGCCCACACCCTATGAAAGAATTCAAAAAAAAATAAACACGTTGGGGGTGGTGGATCTCCTCATTAAACTGCTGGGGAATCACATGACAGATTTCTTGTCATCAACTAGACCATTGGAGAGAGGGATGGACTGGGAGAGTGTTTCCCCCCCCCCCCCCCCCCCCCCCCGCCCCCCGGAGAGGGGGATGGATAGAGGGAATGTTGGAGATGTCAACCCAAGTTGTTCTGGTTGTAGAGCAGCATCAGCAGAGAACTGGGAGCAGCACGTTGTGATGGGGAAGACAGTGAACAATGATGTTGATTGAAAAGCTGCCAAAGAATAAGTAGATGTGAGGAGAAAGCTCGCATTTTGTAAAGTCTACAGTATTTAACTGCTGCATTCCCACTGACAGGCTGGAGACTGTATATGGAACCTCCATCAGGCGAGCGGAGTTGGAAACCAGACTGCAGTATCTGAAGGTAAGCTGCTTTTCAGGCTGCAGTCGTGCTTTGGGCAGTGGACCATTGTTGATTTACTGGGAACTATGAATCCAAAGGGCAAAATTAACAAACCTCAAACAGGATCTGAGGTTAGAACAAATTCTGTTCCCCTCTCACAGAAGACAGAGTCCTAGATAAAGTACTTCTGGTTCATCAATTGGCACCTTTTTTAAAAAAAAAAAGTGCTGAATTGAGATCTGTGGGATCGAGCATTGTAAAGATAAGTACAGATAAAGAAGATTGTATGCTGTGTGGAACAAGAAGGGCTAGGACGATGGTGATGTCACACCAACTGGTCAAGGGATAGAAGGTTAGATAGATGGTACAAAGTTTGGTTTGATTTCCCGTTGAGGTACAGGACATTGTTCCCCCGTGATCTTTGAAGTGTTTTGAGCTTATTGACTTTTTACTGCTGGGTCTCGCCTGTTCAGTGGCGCTCTCGAGTACAACATAAGCACCTAGGCTGCCATGCCGTCAACTGAAAAGCAGGCCTGCTTTCTTATCTTCCAATATCCCATCAGAACTACAAGCTTCTCCCGTGACCTACTCGCACTGAGGTGGTTCAGTGTGTTTGATACTTGGAGCATGACATGAAATAACGTCACAACAGGAGCATGTTGGTGCGTGGGACCAGTTCAGTGTCAAATTCCCGGGCATGCACACTGCATGCCAATGCGCCATGGCGCAGTGTTCTCAAGCCCACCTACTGAACTGGTCTCAAACTGGCTATCACCAAAACAAGGTAGCCGGAAGGGCACACGGAAATGGCTTCAGCATTGGCCTCCCTGACTTCAGGGCAGGATAGGATCCGTGATAGATCAGGATTGTCCATGGCCTAGGTTTGATGAGCTGAATGACCTCTTCTCATTCCGTGATCAAACAGGTTAATGTTTGAGGCATCAAACTTTTTAATTTTTTTATTTAGAGATGCAGCACTGAAACAGGCCCTTCGGCCCACCAAGTCTGTGCCGACCAACGACCAGCCATTTATACTAACCCTACAGTAATCCATATTCCCTACCACCTACCTACACTAGGGGCAATTTACAACAGCCAATTTACCTATCACCTGCAAGTCTTTGGCTGTGGGAGGAAACCGGAGCGCCCGGCGGAAACCCACGCGGTCACAGGGAGAACTTGCAACCTCCACACAGGCAGTACCCAGAATCGAACCTGGGTCCCTGGAGCTGTGAGGCTGCAGTGCTAACCACTGCGCCACTGTGCCGCCCAGTAAGTTCGCAGAACTGTTCTGACAAAGGTGTCAGCTGTGGCTCAGTTGGTAACACACTTGTCACTGAGTCAGAAGCTCGCACCCCAGCGACCTGAGCAGAAAAATCTAGGCTGACACACTAGTGCAGTACTGAGGGAGTGCTGCGCTATCAGAGGTGCCATCTTTTGGAAGAGATAAACCGAAGCCCTGTCTGCTCATTCAGGTGGATCGAAAAAAAATCCTTTGGCACTATTTTGAAGAAGAGCAGGGGAGTTCTCCTCCGTGTCCTGGCCGATATTTATCTCTCAATCAGCATCACAAAAACAGATTATTTGCTCATTATCACATTGCTGGTTGTGGGATCTTGCTGTGCGCTAATTGGGTGCTGTGTTTCCTACGTTACAGCAGTGACTACACTTCAAAAAGTACTTCATTGGCTGTAAAGCGCTTGGGACTTCCTGAGGTTGTGCAAGGTGTTAAATAAATGTAAATGTTTTTTTATGTTCTGTTGAAGGGCCTCCCTCATCCTACTCCCCCGCCCCCTGTTATACTGCCTGTTCTCTTCACCTCAATTCTGGCATTATCTGTATTTATCTTTTGATTTGTAGCAGGCTCATTGTTGTTGTTCATTTCCAGCAAACCCTGCAGGAGAAATGGGAAGAGTACAGGTCACTAATGGTACAGGAACAGAGACTAGTGCATGGTAAGTGACCTCCTTGCTTCGTTCTCAGTGGTGAGGTCCAGGCATAGGGAGGTGCGTTCTTCTGCTGACTATGTCAGGCATCCATAGTTCACGTGTTCTAGAACTAGTAGCTTAGACTTCCTGATCAGAGTGGTTTTAATCCGGTGTTAACCCAGGGATACAGCCAGCACTAAACAAACACTGGTGGTCAAATAAACAGTTATCAAGTGTAATCATTTTAAAAGCTCATAGTTTTGGCATTGGAGCTACTGTAAATGAGTCAGAGCCTGGGTTGTCCAGCCTGTGATTTCCACCCGCCCCCCCTGCCCCCGACCCCGCCAACTCCTCCCGAACTTATTCCGAGGTTTTGGATGGAGATGGGGACAATTTTGAACGGAAGTTATGATCATTGGATGTTCCTTCCCTTTTAATGAACGCACATGCAGGCTTCTTCACAGTAGTTGGGATGTACTGGTGCATGCATACAATCCTCGCTGCTTGTAGCGGGCGAGTTGGTGCCGACGCAATTTACCCGTCGTGCGCGGCGGCTGGTGCAACCGAGAAACTTTTTTCCAAAGCACGGAGGGAAGCTTCATCCAACGTCTCTGCACTTCCCTGCTCTGTCAAAATGCCCCCCTAATGATCCAGCAGCCTGCTTTGCTTCACCTGCACCATTGGAGGGCTGAAGGCGCAGCGGCATTTTAGCAAGGCGCGAACAGCTGCGTGAATGGCCCGCAAAAGTCGGCGCACTTAATCCGCTTTAATTGCCTTTGTCATTAATGCCTATGGTGATGGCATTTGCCCAATATAGGTGGCTGCCCACAATATGAAGAGACGGTATAAGTGCTGAAGGCAACATTGCACACAGCTCACTGAATACTAGAGTATAAACTAGCACGACGGGCCGAAGGGGCCTCCTTCAGAATCCCAGCAACTGTGTCTTCTTTCATTTCCCGCAAGAAGTTTGCATTTTCATTGATTTGCTCCCCTGCCTTCCCGAAGTCTCTGCCATTCACACCATTTTGTGCACGCTGCTTGTCCAAGTGATGACCATGTGTCGCCAGCGCAGAACTTCTCAGACTGATGGAATTCCGTTTTCACAACTTGTCGCGGTGGGATTTGAACTCCCTGCCCTCTGGGTTTGTTGATCTAGTGCCCCGAGCCAGTTAGCTCTTGTTAATCCTGCAACGCTGACCAGGATTGAACCTGGGGTCCCTCTCCGGTCGGCTGGACTCAGCTGCTCTGTGGATAAACTCACTGGGCTGTCAGAGGAGCCCAAGGGCGTGGTCAGGGAGTTCGGTGTCAGAATGCAGAGCTTACGCACATGACAGCTGAGATAAGTACGTTTCCCCCTGATTGTTCAGTGGAGCAAGCATTGAAAACTAATTTGTACAGGCCTGAAGATCGTAGGTTTCATCCCTAGTCTCTGCTGAATTGTTGAGGTTGGCAGCGGAGGCATTGCAACAGGCCTTGGCACCCTCGGGCAGGGGTGGTGGGGAGCCTGCACTATGCTGGAAAGTGCAAGCGGGTTAACATGATCAGGCTTGGCTGTTATGTCCTAGGAATGTAGGGCCACAGGAAATATTAGATGAAGAAAGACAAGGGTCCATTTAGCTCCTCTTTTACCATCCTGGGAGTCACATGATGCAACAATAATGGAATTGTTCAGTAATCAAAGCAATTAATCTCCATTAATTAATCTACAATGGACCCAGACATGACGTGAATAAAACCCCAGTGGGGGAGGCCATTGGGAACCATAAGTCGAAAGCCATCTGTTCCTCTCAATCCTGCTACACTCACCACACGTCATGTCTCCAAGTTACTCCTATTTCTGAAAGAAATTGATCTAATTTTCATTGGAATGAATTAATACACAGTCCTTCCATCATCTCCCGTCAGTCCCATAGGTTGACCTTTCGCTCATTGATATATTGTCTCCACAGATTAATGTTGAATTTGCCCCCCTTCAACTGAAGGCCTTGACCCCTGGTTCTATTGTTCTGGGCAAGGTAAAACAGCTGGTCATAACCCACATTGACTAGTGTCTGTCGAATCATTAAAAACAGCAATTATATGAACTCTTAACCTTCTCTCTTCCAGTGCGATCATGCCCAATTTATATAATCCCTCCATCCCCTCGATCATTCTGGTTGCTCTCTTCTGTATCCGCTCAATAGTTGCAACATCCTTTCTGTCCTGCGGCGATCAGATCTGCACGCAATACTCGAAGTGTGGTCACCCTAGTGATTTATAAAATAGCAGGATTACTTCACTATTTAGGCTTAATGTTGAGCTGTTTATACATCCCGACATCTGATTTGTTTACTCACTGCTGCCGAGCATTGTTGCAATAGCTTTAAATAAAGCCAGATAGTTTGCCAGTACTCACTGTTTTGGCTCACACATGATGAATGGGCACTGATATGTAGGTGGCACCAAAGGGCGGCCAGTGCCTATGGAATTGTGCCCTAGTACGAGGTCAAGGTCTGGCCTGGTCTCCCTGGCACCTACCTGCAGACCCACCAGAGTTTTAAGTTTCTAAATCCACTTTGTACCAAGCTCCTTTTTACGATACCCTTTACATGGATGCTCCATTATATCGGATGCCGGGAGAGCTTCATCCATAAGCAAGCTAGCCACACTTACTCGGCTGAAGTTGACTCCCTCATTCCAGTGGCAGAATTGTAGATGCAATAAAGAAACTGGGTCTACAAGCCTGCCACGAAGATAACGGAGCCCAATTTGGCTGTCTGAGTGGAAGGAGCTAGTGCAAGGATGCCAGTCTCCCGAAACTCAAATGCCAGCGTAAAAGTGGCGAGTCTTCTAGTCTGTAGCCCTCACCGCCTGGTGTTTTGTGCCCTCTTTCCAGGGATCGTGTCAAAAGATCCAAGTGTTTATGATGCTTTCGAATCGGTCAGAGCCAGCCTTTTTGGTCAAGGCCTTTCCCCCAGCCCTTCCGCTCAGAGGCAGACCCGCTCCAGTGGCAGGACCTGCAGCAGTGCCATGGAGGGCAATGACGAGCCCATTTATCAGACTTGTATCTTTGACCCCTTAGACGCGGGCAGTGAAGACAGCCACAGCACTCACAGCAACGAGGTGGTGCTCGCCAAGAAGGCGCTGACGAGGAGCGTGAGCGCCAAAGCTGGCCATAATGGAGTCGCTTCCTCTTCCTCCTCCTCCTGGGAGAAGTGCAACAACCAGAGTGCCTTTGGGACACTTCCAAGGAAGTCCAGGAGAAAAAGTTTGCGGAAGAGGCTGCTAAAGTATATCCCGGGACTCAATCGATCTGTGGAAGAGGAAGAAAGCCATTTGTAGGCAAAGTGCCAGTGCGTTTATTTATTGTGTTTCCTATTTTCAATGCGAAAGCGATACATTACAGCCACCAGAAGTATTACAGAGAAGGTACCAGAAGAGACGAGGTGACCAAACTACCTAGACTTAATGACTTTGGCCAGCAGGTGGTGAATGGGTTGCTCAGACTGGCCAAGGAGACAGTGGAGTTGGACAGTATTGTCAAATTCAAAAGTGAGCTGGACAGTTTCTGTGCTGAAAGAAGTTTCTGAAGGGTGTGAGAGTTAAGTGTAATAGTTTTTGACAATTTGGGATGAATCAGGTTCTGAACAACGGTTCTGTGCACTCTTGTGTTCCTATGTAAGAGATTACTTTCACTATTTTCTTTCAATTGTTTCCCTCCCCTCCCATCTGCTAAGGTGGCACAAGGGGAAAAAAATGTGCAGTGCTCTGCAGAAAGAGCCGGGGAGTGGGATTAATTGGATAACTCTACCAAAGAGCTGGCACAGGCATGATTGGCCGAATGGTCACCTTCTAGGCTGTATCATTCTGTGATTCAATCTCCGATAAAGGCACGGACTCACACCCGGGTAGGGCTCCGCAGCTGCCAGCAGGCCCTCTGGTACCTTGCCCGCCTGGCTATTCTTCAAGTGCGGCACTAGCCAATGCGTGTTGGCATGCCTTCCAGCTGCAGCTGGCACGGGTCCTGTTCTCACCCAACATCCACCTGCACGCGCGCACTCTCCAGTGACCGTTGGAGCACAGTGGTCAGGAGTAGGTACCTGAGCTCCCTTACTTCTCCCCTGCCCTAGAGGTCTGAGGCTAATTGTGTATTGCCCCCTCCCCAACCCATTAGCTGCCTTGGCTCAGATTGGCAAACTCAGCTCAGACCAGGGACCAAACTGGAGACCTTGTTGACCGGAAAGGCTCACACTACACACACACAGGGACATTCGCCCATTGAGCTAAATTCGCATTTCATTTCACTTGTTGCTGTCCGAGTTCGTTCTTTTTGCTGCAGTGCAAAATTTTGGTCCTTTTTTTATTTTCTGGACTCTGACCTTTTTGGTTGTTTCCATTGCAGCTCTCACACATTGTCAGGGGAGCTGTAAACAATTTGTCTCTTGGTTTCTGGCTGATGTCACTTCACTCTCAGTTCCGCATGAGGCTGTTCTGCTGTTGCTGCCTGAGATTACCTGCACGTAAGCTGTTTCTAGCCTTTCCTCTCCTGACAACCTTGCCCCCTTTTTGTTTCGCCATTGCCTGACGGTGCCACTTACCTCTCCCTCAATGAGAAAGGAATAACAAGAAGTTGCATCCTTACCAGCACCTTTTTAAGGTGGGGGAAATTTAAAGTCCCAAGACACTTCAAAGGGGGGGGGGCAAGTCAGGAATGGAGGCTGAGAAGGTGACATTAGATGTAGGCTCAGTCAAAGAGGTTTACTGTGAGGAGAGACTAGATGATGGGCTGTGATAACTGGGGGTGTGGAGGGGGGCAGTGGTGGAGGGGTTTGGACCCACTGCCTACCTGTTTTCAATAGGCTATAGCTTCACAAACATTTTGATTTGCTGGCTCCACCATTAAACCAACTTCTTGGTCCAACCACCAGTCTGAATTCCAGCCTTTCAGTACATTGTAAGTTGAGAAGCTTGACACCAAGGCAAGTTAAATGTGTTTCAAGCTGTTGTAAATTTAAAAGGGACTCCAAAGCTATTGCAAGGAATCAGACATATGTATTATAATCGACCTTCAGATCTGCTGTTGATATAAATCTGTGCAGCAAATCCTCCTGGCTTTTTGATAGCATGCGATCTGTTAGAGATCGAACACAGCTGTTTCCCAATTTTCATCTCTGATCTTTCTTTTCAAAACACTGGATTGATTTCCCCCCCCCCCCCCCCCCCCCCCCACTTTGTCTGCACTTTCTGGGCAATAGTCAACAGAGAGAAAATCACAAGGGTTCTATAATGGGTAGGTGACCCACACTGCCAGTTTACCACTTGGGCAGTGACGACAAAGAACTTCCTCCAGTGACTTATTGGGGGTCACCCAGTTGTTGACAAACCCCCCCCCCCCCGCAGTGCCTCCACCAAAGGGCCATTTTTCATGCACACCACTAGATGGTGATTGTCAGCCAGCTATTCAACTGCGGGAGCATCCCAGCCAGGCCCTTTTCATGTCTTCGATAGTCTGCCAAGAGATTTGCCTTGTCCAGGAGGGCTCGTTGGGAGCCCTGGCTGATTTTTCTCCTTTCTCGGGGGCACTGAGGCCAATTGCAGCAGTTCTAACTATTGCCATCCTGGTTGATATTGGCTCAATCAGCACCATGTGGAAAAGCTTCTCCACAACGAGTTTTTATCCCAAACACAGCCTTCTAGACAGAGAGAAAGAGAGAGTCTGCTGCACTTTGCTTGCAGACAAGTGCCTTCTGCACAGCATTAATCTATATTTAGTTTTGCCAATCGAGTTAGTTTTGGCTCAAACAACAGGTTTGATTTGGTGGGATTCCGAAAAGGTCGTGGATCCATTTCATTTGAGTAATACCCACTATAATGGGGAAGCAGGTAGAGACAGGGTAAGAGCTTGAGTATTGCGGGACAGAAAGGGTTAAAAGGAGCGGCAACTGAAGGGACCGGGTCACTGCCTCTATAAATAGGCTTTTACTGCATGTCTAAACTAATCGCTTCACAACAGAGCTGGTCTGTAAATAGCCCTGCAGTAGCGCCTTTATTCAGTGACCACAAAAGCTTACAGACACCGGTTGTATGAAAGAGAAATATATTGCTGACAGTACATGGTGTGAGAATTGTCGGCTTTCAGAGCAGAATCTTTCGCAACTTGAAACACAGTCAAGACAGGAAGTCTAGCAGAGGTGGTGAGGGAGGGGGAGTAGGAGGAGGATGCCAACATTGGACGCAACAGACTCAGAACAGTAAGCACTCAACAGAAAGGAGGCCTGGCTGTAACACCAAACAATACCTTAATTGCAGGACGTCTGCATCCTCATTTGGGTTGTAGCTAATCTGAAAGGTTAGGTTTCCACAATTATTGTGAATTTCTAGGGCCTGAAAGCCCTCTGACCAGTTGCCTTTGGCCATCTATGTGCTTCTCAACATTGACTGACAGTAGTCATAATACCTGGCAGTATCTGAGGAATTCAGTCAAGCGTTGGGCTAACTGAAAGGAAAAATCTCATAGTTTAAATTACGGGAACGTTGGGTATTAATGTTGACAATTTTTGTGACCTTTTGAGATTGGGCAGAAGACAGTCAAGTAGGCCAACAAAATCCACCTTTTTTGATAGGTCAAGACTACCTACCTGTCGTCGTCTTGCAAACGTTCAAACAAAATTCAATGGAATGTTTAGGAACCCAGAGTAACCTGTTATGGACAATGTCAAATAAGCCCAGTAGATGACTTAAATATTTGCATCATTCCCAAAGGTGTCAGCTGTGGCTCAGTCAGCAGCACTCTTTCCTCTGAGGCAAAAGGCTGTGAGGTTAAACCTCACTCCAGAGACTTCAGCATAAAATCTCGGCTGACACTCAGTGCCAGTACTTCGGGAATGCTGCACTATCTGAAGTGCTGTCTTTTAGACGAGGTCTAAACCAAGGTCCCGTCTGCCCTCCCTGGTGGACGTAAAGGATCCCATGGCCACTATTTTGAGAAAGAGCAGGGGAGTTCTCTCCAGTGTCCTGGTCAATATTTATCCCTCAACCAACATCACTAAATACAGATGATTTGTTAATTATCACATTGCTGTTTGTGGGAGCTTGCTGTGCACAAATTGGCCGCTGCGTTTCCTACATTCCAGCAGTAACCATTTCAAAAGTACTTAACTGGCTGTAGAGCCCTTTGGGATATCCTGAAGTCATGAAAGGCGCTATAGAAATGCAAGTTTTTCTTTTATTATTGGCTTAGCAAAATTTGGTCAGTAAGCACCAGTCCAGCCAGATGAAGCTGCTGAGACGAGTTTTGCGGACACACATTTGTCCAGTCTTTCTCTGCACTGGAGGATACAGCATTCCTCTGTGCCTTTTCATAGACTACAGGAGCAGTTCTGCACCAAAATCCAAAGCGGATCAAAAGCCTATTCTTTCCTTTTTGATTTATTCCAGGGATATTCCGAATGTTATACCCTGTTTATATTTATTCAACTCTATTAATGTCCTCAGTTAAAATGTGCAAAAGAAACCTTGTTTGGCACATTGTAAGGAAAATTGTGCATATTTTGAATGTGGGAAAAGCCGTTTGTTCTGAAAGATATGTAGTGGCAAGTCTCTCCTTCTCTCCTTTTGTTTATTCCCTCTTCTTTCTGTTTTCTTCACCTGTCTCATTCCCTTTGCCTCACTTGCTTTCACACTATCTTCTGAAGCATTAACTTCTTGGGAGACCATTACCACCTCCTCCTTGTGCTGGGTCTGAACGACTAAAAGTAGAGTAGTCACCAACAGCTAAACTTTGGTCTGAGGATGCTACCACATGTTTCTTAGACATAGTTACCTAATATTTACAACACAGAAAGAGGCCATTTGGCTCAGCTGGTCTGTGCCAGTGTTTATTTTCCATACAAGCCTTCTTACACTCAGCTTCACCTCGCCCTATCAGAATATCCTTCTATTCCCTTCTCTGTCATGTGCGGATCTAGCTTCCCCTTAAATGCGTCTATGCTATTCGCCTCAACCACTCCAAGGAGTTCCACATTCTGATTACTCTCTCGGTAAAGTGGGTTCTCCTGAATTTCTTATTGGATATATTGGTGACTATCTTAGATTCATGGCCCCTAGTCTTGAAGCATTTTCTGTACTATAATATAGTATAATGGTCGAATTTAAAAAGAATAGAACATGATTACAAGATTGAAACTCTCTTCCAAAATGTAGCTGTTCGTGCATTCATTATTTATCCAGTGTAAAGCTTGCACTATATTCAGCTTTGATTACAATTGGATGTCTTTAGTCAAAGATAGAAGCTGGTCACTGTTCAGTTTCAGAGAGGTACCTTTTTATTAATTCAAAAGTTGATAGATTTTTGTTGGATAAGGGATATGGAACCAAGGCAGGTAAATTTGAGTTAATATACAGATCAGTCATGATCTAATTGAATGGTGGAATAGGCTCGAGGGGTGGAATGACCTCCTCCTGCTCCTGAGTCATAGCTTTATAAATTCTTTGAATAATAAGGACACGGCTTCACCATACAGAGATGCACATTGAAATGGCAACTTAAAAATCACACTGCTTTTTTTAATATAATGCAAGTTTTATGCCATAGGAAGATAATCTTCAGCTAAATCACATTCAGATATTCAGTTCTGACATCTTGCTGGAGCAATGGGGTCTAAAGACAACATCCTTGCGCCTTATGGACCTAAAATGGGTGCAACAAATAACAATTTAACAGTGACGCCTGCAAGGTAGTTCGGGCCACTACTAAATTGGCCAGGGCCTTTTTTTTAGGTGGCTCTGACAGCCGCCTGAAATGAACACTGGAGCCTCACTTCAATATTACGCTCATTTCCGACTGGACGCCGAAATTTGTTTGCTGTGACCAGCTCTGGCTGACATTTCTGAGTCTTGAGCAGCCTAAGTCAGGCTCCTTAAAGGGACTGCTGGAGGCCGCTAGAAGGAAAAAGCCCCAAAACTTCCAACATGACTTCTTTTGTGGAGCTGGAAGGAGCAGGGGTGTTCCTCTTGGCTTCAGAAAACAACTGTGAGCCACTATCAACCTGTTCTCGCCCTCCCCACCATCATCTCATGACCTTCCCCCACCTCCCCACCCCCAGTCCAGACCAAAATTCTTAAAGGCCCGACAGGTGAGCTGTGTTGTGGCACCTAACTGGTGCCTGCAGCTCGCCTGATTTATTCTGATGGGGTCCAAGGTCAAATTTACTTTTGTCCTCTGACCTACCCATTCTGACATGCCATCACTGTGCACCTCTGGAATCACAGCCAGTTGTGGGCGCAACAGAATTTAGGCCCCAGTGTCACCAGCGACGGTGCATGGTGGTTAGACATAGAATGGTCGTTGGCTGTTTAGAGATTATGCTACAAATCCTTAAACAAGTTCATATCGGTTTCTTTTGCCTTCTATCTTGGTATCTGAGAAAGGAATTTAATACAAATATGTTAAGGGCTTGTTCAATAACTGAACAGCATGGTTTCTAGGCTTTAGTTAATAACTTGTCCAATCCAAAATAATTGTCCAGTTTATTTAAACATACCCTGAGTCACTATTGTCTTCATGCAAATAATTCTGTAATATTTTGTAAATATCCTTTTTCACTATGTCTAATGTTCTACTAATATTTATTTTAATATTGTATTTTGCTAAGGTTTATCTTGTGATAAGTTGTATGAAAATGTCATTAAAAGCCGTGAGTGTTCTCAAAGCAAAATTGTGGAGCTTTTTGTAAAGTGGACAATTTGACATTAAAAGTTTTGAAAAGTTGTGAGAACTGCTTGTCACCTTTTTGTAGCCAACAACAAAGGGGACTAAAGAGGAGGTCACTTGGTCTGGGACCTTGGAAGGGCTCACCGCAACATTTGCTAAATCTGCTTCAGTCATCATCGAGGTGACTCTCATCAGCGGGAAGCCGAATCTCCAAGGTCAAACCTTTAGCAATCTGTTCATTTCGTCAACCCTTTCCTGGTCTGCTGGACTGCAACGCATGGCCCTGAATTGGCGGCTTTTGGCTTCTAATTAGTCGCCCCAATTCCAGCTTGTTATTTTTGTGACCAAGCGTTAGTGTCAGGATTCTAATTGCAAGTGGCAGAGGTTGGAGCAGGCCCTGTACAAACTGGCGCGGCGGGAGCAATCCGGTATGCTTGTCGAGGGGCAGGTAGTACTCGGCTTAGAATTGGTACATTTGAGATGTGTAGGGCAAGTGGTGCATGAATTAGTACTGCCGTACGGACTGATGCAAGAACAGGCAGTACATGGAAGTAGTCTGGGGCAAGTAGTGCATGGGCTGGTAAGAGGCAGTTATTACATGGACTAGTAAAGGAGTTGGTTATATATGTAGCTTGGCATTGGGGTAAGAGAGAGCATAGCAGAGATAGATTCCACAACGCAAGTGGCTTCCATACAAGAGTATCAAACTAAAAATGCTCCACATAAGACTGGAGCATCTGTCCCGTTACATAGCATTTCAAATTCACATCTTTGAAAGTAATTTTTAAATAATTTGTTAAAAGCCAGAATTATTCTTCATTCGAAATGCCAATTTGTCGAGTAGTGATGACATCCCTGTAAGTCCTGGAAACCATGGCGTAAGGACTCCCCTTGAATGCGCTCAGACAAGGCAGAGTTTGAGACGCTATGATCAGGCTTAGTGCCCCTGGGCAGGGTGCGGGGCGGTGGAGGAGAGCGAGAAAGAGAAATTTCATTGGCCCATAATTTTCTGTCAAAAAATGGTGAAGCTCTTGGCGCTCACCGCTATTTATGCACAAAGCACGCAGAAACCTCACGCGAGGAGGAGACGCACAGTTAAATGTGGGTATCCAAAAGTTGCACCGAGTCCGAATTGCACCACTTCACCATTAGATTCATGAAAACGGTATCCCGCAGTTTGCCTCACCATTGAAAAGCAGTCAGTGGCAGGAAGTTGCTGTATTTGCAAGGTAGATACCAATTAAAGTCGCCACAGAAAGTTAAGTCTTGTCCATTTCGGGCTAAGAGCCTGTCTAATGACTTGATAAGTGTTAATCGCCGTCAGTCAACGTTCCCTCTAATTTCTTTGTGGAGTGCCCGGACGATTTATTTAAGTGCACGGCCCCTTTACATTTTATTGCGCCCACGCGGTAATTTAAAGGAGACGACTTGTGCACGGCCTGTGTGGAGACTTTCGGGTTACTGCGCAGCTTAAAGGGAATAGTACTGCCGGTCAACCTCTCTGGCACTGAAAGTGATCCATTGCAAGTGTGCAGTCTCATTCCTTCGGGTTTTAATTGTCTTTGGAGATTTTTCAATTCTTTTTTCTTTCTCTGTTACTCCAACCTTTCTTTCCCTCTCTGTCTGTACCTGGTTTGATATTGAATTCATCCATCCTCCTCCCTCCTTGCACTGTTAATTTCACAATCCTTCAATTTGATTGGTTAAGGAGATACACGGTTGCTTATTCTCTTCACTCAGGTCCAGGATGCCCTCTTTCCCCTTGCTGCAACACTATCAGCTCGCACTCAGCAACTTGCCATGCAAAAAAATTTAAAATCTAAATGTGCAAGGGCAAGTCTAACGAATGGAAGATGTCTTCAGATGCCCTGGGTTATGGCTTATTGAATTCCTCATATTTCTTTCTTATGGGGCAAAGAGTGTGATTTGAACTTTTTTGACTTTTGCCCCTCCCATCACAATATTTTCTGCCCCCTCCTCTCTGAAGGTGCTGCCTCTCAGGCTGGGGTCCAAACTCGACGGCACTGGCCACCTGCCAGTACCTTGGCCGAGTGACCGCTCTTTGTGAGCCAGAATAGTGAGTGGTGACAGACTATTCAACTGCAGCGGGTATCACAGCAGAGACCGATTCTGTTCTCAATCAATATGCAGACAGACCAGCTGTGGGAACTCTGGATGATATTTCACTCTCCCAGGGGTATGAAAGCCAATCATAACATCCCAAACACCAACTTGGCTTAACTAGGTACAGGCTAGGGATCAACCCTGGCAGTGCGTGGCCGATGTGACTCAGCATTATAGTGTACTTGTGCTGTTACGTCTCAGGCTGTCAGGGAAGCTGTGGTTTTGCCTAATTCTCCGTGTTGGTGACCAGCTCATGGGGTGGGGAGGGGGGGGTCAGGGGAGAAGTTTACCATCTGCCTTCATTATGAAATAAACCCAAGTTGATGCATATGTTCCCCCAACTTTACTTGCTGCCTCCCCGTGAATCAGGTCAGCGTCGGGTAACTCCGCCATGGCTAAACGTTCCACTTCAGTTACAAGCAAAGCATAGGCAGCAGAGCACAGACTGATATCTCACAGACGACTTCCTGTTGCAAGATTATTCCTGGAAAATGAATTCTGTGACCTGCTTATTTTTTTTTTTCTCTCTTCTGGTAACCGGAAACAAATGTACAGAAAATCAGCAACTTTTGCCTGAATATTTGACAGGACTGAACGGTTAACTGAGCAGATTCTGCAGCTGAAGAAATACTCAGAGTTTGCTTTAAATGATTACTTCTTTCCCCACTCCTCTGCGACAGGTCCTCCAAGCTCTGGGGTGCCCTCATTTGCTGGGAGAGTGGGAGGGCCCTGCCCATTGTCATTGCAGCAGTTTGACCCGCCAGGAAAGGGGCTGTTAACCGTGTGGGAAGGGTGGTGCCTCCACTCTCTGATGACTCATCAAGGCAAGCGTACTTGTGCCCCACAAAAGTGTTAACCATTTGTCTGCTGTTATCTCCAACAATAATTTTGAGTCTCGTGTCATATTTCCGAAGTGGGATTCAAACATGATAGAAATCATGGAAGGGAGATTCCCATGCAAAAGCAAAATACTGCGGATGCTGGAAATCTGAAATAAAAACAGCAAGTGCTGGAAATACTCAGCAGGTCTGGCAGCATCTGTGGAGAGAGAAGCAGAGTTAACGTTTCAGCTCTGTGACCTTTCATCAGAACTGAGAAAGGTTAGAAATATAATCGGTTTTAAGCAAGTACAGAGACAGAAAAAGGGGAGAGGGGAGGAAAGAACAAAAGGGAAGGTCTGTGATTGGGTGGAAGACAGGAGAGATTGAATGACATAAAAACGGAAAGTGCTGGAATTCTTCAGCAGGTCTGGCAGCATCTATGGAAAGAGAAATAGATTTAACATTTCAGGTCTGTGACTTTTCATCAGAGATTAAATGACAAAAGGTTTGATAATGCAAAGTAAAAGGGATTGGTAATGGGGCAAGTAAAGAAACAAAAGATGTGCCTAGAGGAGGTGTAAATGGCAATAACAGAACTATTACCAACAGCTGCTGTCCAAAACAAATAAGGGCAGAGGTTATGACCCGAAATTCTTGAACTCAGCATTGAGTGTGGAAGGCTGCAAAGTGCCCAATTGAAAGATTGAGGTGTTGTTCCTCAAGCTTATGTTGAGCTTCATTGGACCAGCGTAGGAGGCCGAGGACAGGGAAATCAGGGTGGAAGTGGGGTAGAGAATTAAAATGATAGGCGACTGGAAGCTCAGGGTTGCACTTGCAAATTGAACGGAGGTGTTCAGCAATAAGGAAGATTGAAGCTGGTTGACTGTGTCTTAGTGACATCATAAACACAATGGGAAGATTCTCCCTGGGCTCACTATTTGCTAATTGCAACTATTTTCACGGAAATCTATCTCATGAGACTTTAGATCAGATCTCCTGGATTAGAGAATGGTTTTGCCAACGGCGGAGCGGCGCAAATCTTCCAGCAATTTGTGATGATTCACAACTCACGGCGTATCCCTCCCTTGCCACAAGTTGCAGGGAATTTTTATGCACTAATAACCACGAGCGCCATTAAACTCTCCATTATTCTTCCAATGAGCTTTGGGCCACTGTATAAAAATAAGGATAGAGTGTATGACCCTAAAATGGGGCCTGCATTATGCTTGGTGTAGTTATCATCCCTGTTTGACCTGAACACTACACCTGGTCTTGAGCCCCCTGCCATTAACCCCCAACACCCACCAACCCACCACCTCCCCCTTCTCACCCCCACCATTGAGGCCATGTGAGCTCATCTAGCAACCAAAAAAAATGTGCGAGTGGACATGTCCCAAAGATTGTCCACAACAGAGGTCCACGCTGGTTTCTTTTAGTCTTTGGTCCAGTCTTTTAGTCTGAGGTCAACATAAGGAACTGCCATGAAATCTTTACAATTTTTTTGTCAACACTGCACGAATCTGTATCTTCATGTTCTTCCCAAGAGGGGCATTGGAAATCTGAAATGCCTCAACATTTTTACTGTGCTCTTGAGTGGCTGTCATGGCACTAACCTTAGCGTGCCATAACAATTTAACACAGCCCCAGATCTTTAATGAGTTATCATAGGCTTCACGGGCCAGACTCGTCTTCATTTCCTGTTCACTCTTTTTTTTTCGAAGGACATGGGATGGAGGGGGAGGGGGAGAGGATGTGGTTTATGTCTTGGTAGCTGCTCAGCAGAAAAAGAAATCGTCAAGTGTCTTTTATATACAGAAAGGAAATGCGAAGTCACCCAGATGACCGCAGTGATTGTCACTGTAGTCATAGCATATCAACAGTAGGATGCAATTCTTATGACTACAGCCGGCCATTCTTGGAGTCGTGACGGGAAATTCGACCGGGGAGGTCACACGTTGTGTGCCACCCACACAAGGCTTAAAAACCCCTTTCAAAAACATCATTTGATATTATCACAACGGTTGCCTATCAAAAGCCTGACTAAGGACTTTTTTTTTAATGCGTATGGTTTGCCACTTTTGAGAATTAAATAATTTTTTGAAGTGTGATCAACTCCTCGAATGTTGGTTACGAGAAGCACGAGGGGAATCTTACGAGCTAAAAGCTTAGGATGCCGACAGTCACTGTTATACAAGCACAACATGGTTAATTATTATTTAGACAGTGATATCGCTCAAGTTTTGTTTTTCAGAATTTGTTCCTAGGGCATGAGTGCACATTCGTAGTCTCAGTATGGCATGTGGAGTATCAGCTTTGATTATGTGGAAATGGAATTTGAAGCCACAAAATCTTCTGACTTAAAGGCAAGGGTGCTACTAACTGCACAAAGCTGTGTCTACCAGCCGCACTGTTAATCTGAGGCCCTGTGTTCTGGTTTGTAGAAGGCTAAGGATCCCATGGTACTATAGGGAAAAAGGAGCAAGGATTTGTTCTGGCCAGCATTCCTCCCTCCACCAAGTTTAACTGATTATCCATCTGTTTGTGGGATCTTGCTGTGCGCAAACTGGCTGTTGTCTTTCCTCACAAAGCAAGGATAGCTCCATTTCAGAAAGTAATGCGTTGGATTGGATGTGATTTGACACATCCTGAGGAATGTAGAAAGGTGATACATGAACTCTTTTTTTCTCTATCTAACACCCCATTCATATCCTCTAATCTTTCTCTGGAAAAACCCATGCAAATCTGTTGAATCCAATAAACCGCCTGTTTCCCTGTCCTTCCCCTGCAGGTTATTTCACAATTTATTACCCTTTGGGTGATAAGTTCTCTGCCGACCTTTCTTCTTATTCTTAACTACCCTGCGTCCCCTGTGATTTGAACACTTCTTGATAGCAAGCAATTTGTATGCATCAACACTTTCAATCTCCTTCATATTATTGAAGACTTCAATTAAGTCACTGGAAAGGTTCCTCATGTTTGCATCATATGCAGACAACACAGTGCCGTGACTCAATATAAATTCTGTTGTCTATTGATAAAGACCAGGGATATTTCCAGCAGGAATTACTAAATGGTGACCTCATTCATTTTCTCCCTGACCTACATAGTCCAGGGATGGAACCTTGAGATTGTCCTGGTCAGTATAGCTTAGGACCAAACAGCATGTCACTGAATAAGCCAAGGACAAAGCTATGCCTTTTAGAGTATGGTAACGCAGAGGTTATGTTACTGGATCAGTAACCTATTAGGCTGGGTAAATAATCCAATAATATGAGTTCAAATCCCACAAAGGCAGCTGGGGAATTTAATTTCAATTAAATAAATCTGGAATTAAAAAGCTAGTATTAATAATGATGACTGTGAAACTACTGGATTGCTGTAATGTCCTTTAGGAGAAAGGAATCTGATGATCTTACTCAGTCTGGCCTACATGTGACTCCAGACTCACAGCAATCTGGTTGACTCTGAACTGCCCTCTGAAGTGGCCTAGCAAGCCACTCACTTATATTCAAAAAGGTGACTAACCACCACCTTCTAAAGGGCAATAGATGCTGGTCTTGCCAGTGGCACTGATATCCCCAGAATGCATTTTTAAAAGCATGGTTCCTGTGCTGTTGGGTTTTTGAGAGGAGAATGTTGAATTAAGGGCAGCAGGCTCGGGCTGAATACTGCATCTTTAAATAGTCTGGAGTTTAGCTTTAATTACATATGGGAAACAAGGATGCAGAACTTTCCTTCAGCAGATTAAGGGCTGGATTTCCCCTCTGGGGGCAGGAAACAGGAGTCAGGACTGTTTCTGGGTCCCGAACCCACTCCTGCGGGGGAAAACAGTCACTCTTTAGGATTTTCACAGAGGTGCCCCCTTAATTGGCATGGAGACAGCTTCCCAGACCAATTAAGGACGGCAGGCGGGCTCTGAAAGCTAGAGGGTCAATCAGAGGGCTTCCAGCTTGACAGGAGCAGCAGGCTGCAGTAAAGGGTAAGTAACAGAGAGGGTGCTTCAACATGAAGGCACCCTCTTAACAGCTAAAAAAACAAAGTGACTCCTGACAACGCAGCCCAGTGCCAACATTATCAGAGCGCTCCCAGCTTCACACATACACAGAACGGACTCTTGCTGTCAGTATGATGCCGCGCATGCGCAGCCTACGTCAGCACCCATCTTGCCAGGATTAATTTGCGCATGTGCGTGAGAACATCATCGTGCACTGTGACGTCTGTTCGCCGCTCGCTCCACGCCTCGCCACTTCT
This sequence comes from Heterodontus francisci, assembly GCF_036365525.1. Lineage (NCBI taxonomy): Eukaryota > Metazoa > Chordata > Chondrichthyes > Heterodontiformes > Heterodontidae > Heterodontus > Heterodontus francisci. The sequence goes on along the minus strand of NC_090421.1, from coordinate 11,547,839 downwards.
CCCCCCCTCTGCTCTGCCTCTGCTCACTCCCACTTCTGGTCCCCGCTTCCTCCCGCGATCTCTGCCCCTCTTCCCCACATGGGGGAAGCAGGGGAGAGAGAGAGAGAGACAAGATGGGGAGGGGAGGGGATGGGGAGCAGAAGTGGGGGGTGGCCTCTGCCACGCGGGAAGGATTTGACCTCCCTGCAGGTTTGAGGGGGGGGGGGGCCCTGCTCTGTGAATAATCTATGGCCCACAACGGGCCCCTGCTGGGAAACACTCTACCTACATGAACCCTTCTCCTTCTGCCCTAAATGCCCACCCTCCCCCACCCCTCACCGGGGCCTGCCGGTCTGGCCCTGGCGACCCCGCCTCCCCTTGGGTCCGAGCCCCAGCACTGGGCTTGGGTCCAAGATGTCTTGTAGTACCGGCAGTGTCCACCGCTCCTGGTGGCGCTGCTGACACTGCTGAGCTGCGGGCCCTCTGATTGGCCGGCAACTCTTGGAGGTGGAATCCCCATCTTTAAAGGGACGGGGATCCTGGCACCAAGCATTTAAGTGCCTGAGTGCCATTAATTCATGCCAGGTGGGCTCCGAAAGGCCGAGGCCAGGTTCCCCTCGCCTATTCAGCCCAGCGCCAGGAGCCCCGCCAGCACGACAAAATCCAGACCCCCCCCCCAATTGCACCAGTGTGATAGTTCCATTTCTCATTCTGGCTATCCCATAGCCTTTCTGACTGAGATTGTTCAATTGGAGCCATGGGCATCTGGGTTGACTTTGCCCAGGTTCATTTCACTTACGGCATGCAGAGAGGAGCCCGTCACTGGTCTGCGCTGAAGCCAAATCCAAGTCCCAAAGATGAAGGGAAGTTTTGCTAACCCAGTCCACCTCACAGATGCCAATCATTCAGCTTTTAAACCATTAATGGTCTATTAATAGGAAATGAGGGTGCACCTTGGCTTTCTCATGTCTGCAGATGACCAGTTTTTCTAATTTACTTTCCAGTCATTTGTTCTGTAAAATGCAGGACTAGCCAATCCATTGTGAAATGAGTGGTCAGTCATAGGCTGCACAAAACGACAATTGAATATTTCCTCTGTGTGCCATGTAAAACAATATTGTGCACTTACTTATAAAGAGCAGGTTTCCGATTTCACCACTGCAAGGCCTCAGAGAAAATTTTCCCCTCAAAACATCAGGGGATATGGAACTAAGGTGGGTAAAGGGAGTCAAGGTCACCCATGGTCACATTAAGTGGCAGAACAGGCCCTTGCGGCTGAATGGCCTCCTCCTGTTTCTAAGTTGCCAACCTCATTTGAGTCTTCCTTGACAGGCCACAAGGACGTTGGAGATGGGAATACCATGGTGATCCGGCAGGGAGTGCTCTTGTGAGGTTGGTCATTGAACCATGCTGTGGGGCGAGTGGAAGAAACTGTACCCATTACCTGACCTGACAATGCGTATTGTAAGATGTACCAGTGTTGATGCTACCTTGGATCAGTTGGTAGCACTCTTGCCTTATAGGTAGGAGGTTGTGGGTTAACTGGTCATTTGCTGTTTGTGGGATCTTGCTGTGTGCAAAATGGCTGCTGTGTTTACCTGCCTAACAGTCATGCATTTCAAAAGGATTGCAGTGGTTTTAAGACACTTTGAGATCTCCCGAAGAGGTGGTCAGGCAAGTTCTTTCTTATATAGAAGCCATCTTGTCCCTGATAAGAATGAATTAATGGTCCAGTAATTGCTGGGCCAGGGCCCAGTTGGGTTAGGCTTTTTCCCTCACTCTTCAGCTCGAACATTTTTTGCCCTCTAGGTTGCCCTTGCAGTTGCTGGCAATGCGAGCTGATAAAGGCGCAGCAAGGGCAAAGGGGGATTTCAGTGACAGACGGGACCAACAGTCTATCTCCTTAACCAATGAGCTTTTAGGATTGAGAAAGAAACAGGAGAAACCGAGAAGGAAATAGCATGAATTAAGAGTCAAATCAGGTAGAGAAAGAGAAATAAAGAGAGCAATTTGTGTCGATTCGCAGTTCACACCTATCTCTTCCTTACCGCAAGTTGCTGGGCGATGAAGACATCAATGACTGCAAGTCTCATTGAACTCACCATTATTTTGGTGGCAAGTTCTGGGCCCTTATATTTTACCTGGTTTACAAAAGTTGACACTAATTCACTAACACAAAATAGGGAGTACCCGATGTGAAAGAATGACCTTTTACCTGATATGCTTTGTGCATGTACAGGAGGTTAATACAACACGAGATGTCAGTAAATTGACATGCTGCAGCCAGCACACTTTATCTATCTAGAAGATTGAACTCTCTTGTTGGCTTCCTTTTTGTGTCATGTGGAGATCATTACTGTGACACCGAATGTCTGCTTCAATGTTCATGAGGTTATGAAAATGGGGCAATACATCATTTGTGTACCATATGGACATGAACACTTACCAAGGAGTGCGGTTAACATAATGATGAAATGGCCCACTATATGGTAAAAACAGGTTGAAGTTGTGATGTGTTTACCATCTGAAGCAATTTATTGGGAAATAAAAACAAGACGCCAATAATGGTAACAGATTTTAACTCACTTTGAGCCAGTACTGTGGGAACTTTATGATCAGCAGATGGGCTTACCAACTCTGGCTGAATGTGCTATTGAAGGTTTCATCACATGACTTCCTGCCTCCTGCCATCACGCTCCCGCCATTGGTCACCTGACATGCCCATCCTCGCAAAGCCCCGCCTTCCCACACAAAGTGGATATTGAACTAGTTTTAGAACTAATCAATAGAAATGCTCAAAGAAAATGAAAGAAACGTGCAATTTTTCTTATTGCCCCTATGATTTTTCTCCTGGGTTACAGCAGTGGCCTGGAGATTAATCTGTAATTCCTCGAGACTCCAGGCCGATCCTGGAGGGTTGGCAACCGAAGCAGGATATTATTAAATGAAATTCATGCTTTCTAGGCCTTTACTTGAACCCAGCCCAGGCTGACATGCTGAAAGTCTACTCCCCTGTTCCCCCCACCTCCGCCGATAGAGGTTTGCCTCCTGGCAGGGCCAGGAAGTTTCATTATAGCTGCAGGTTTCTCAGGTGTGTTGGGCCTCTGAGATTGAAACCTTCTGGCCAATATTAAGTCAATATTGAGGCCTGGGGCACTCCACTCAGTACTCGCCCCAGCACCCTGACATTACTCCCGAAATCAGTAGCTGTTGTTTCCTACCTTTCTGCCAATTTCTTATCCACATCAACATTTTGCCCTGAAATCCACACAGCTTTGAGGTAGTTAGTAACCTTTCACGTGGAACTTTATCAGATGCCTTTTGGAAGTCTTAAGTACACAATATCAAGTGGTTTACCACAGTCCACTTGGGTTGATACTATCTCAAAGCAGTCAAGGAGGTTGGTCAGGTGGGATCTTCCCCCTCTAGACATGCTGCCTATATCCTAACTCGCACCAAGTCCTGTTGACTCATCACCCCTGTGCTCACTGGCCTACTTTGGCTCCAGGTATGCCAATGCCTTGATTTTAAAATTCTCATCCTTGTTTTCAAATCCCTCCATGGCCTCGCCCCTCCCTATCTCTGTAATCTCCTCCAGCCCTACAACCCTCTGAGATATCTGCGCTCCTCTAATTCTGGCCTCTTGAGCATCCCTGATTTTAATCGCTCCACCATTGGTGGCCGTGCCTGCAGCTGCCTGGGCCCTAAGCTCTGGAATTCCCTCCCTAAACCTCTCTGCCTCTCTCTTCTCATTTAAGACGCCTCATTAAACCTACATCTTAGACCAAACATTTGGTCACCTGTTCTAATATCTCCTTATGTGTTTGCTTTGCCACCCTTTTTGAATATACATAACCACATTAACTTATTTCCAATTTACGAGATACTGCCCCACTGTTCATTCAGCTTCTTACAATGATCATCAGTACCTCAAGCATCTCCTTGCCAGTCTCTAACATTTTAAAATAAATCCCATTTAACCTTGGGGATTTATTCATTTTGAGCTCGTTCAACTTGTCTAAGACTTCTATCTCATTCATATCAAAGTCCTAAATTACACTCTCCCACCTCATTTGGATCTCAGCACTGGGTCGGCCCCAACATTCAAAGGTGCTTTATGAATGAATGAATGTTGATGTGGAAAAGCCAAGGTATTTGGGGATTCAGGACATGATATGAAATGGATAAGCAGACCCTCAAGTGGAAAAGGCCACAAAAAACAAATGGAATACTGGGTTTTATGAGGTATTGAATATAAAAGTTGAGAAGTAACTGTGCACACTTTTGGGCTCCACACTAGAGGAAGGCAATAGAGAGGGTACGGTGCAGATTCACTAGAATGCTGCCTGATGTGAGGAAATGCGAATACAAAGGAAGACTTGAAAAATTGGGGCGTTACTCGCTAGAACAGAGACGATTATGGGGTGATTTGATAGAGGCACTTAAAATTCTTGGAGCAAAGTGGATAGAAACGGACTGTTTCCAGTGATTGAGGGTTTCGAGGAAGGAGACATAGATTAAATATCAGAAATTGAGGACAAAGAGCAGGGGAAATATTTTTACACGGAGGATTGTGAAGCTGCAGAATTCACTTGTTGAACTAGTGGTTGAAGCAGAGATCATGCCAACATTTAAAAATAGGTTAGATAGCTGGTTGAAAGGGATACGGGAACAGGACAGGCACACAGGATTAGGTCTGCTGCTCGTGTGGAGGATCAACACCAATACGGACTATTGAGCTGAATAGCCTGTCTCCATGTTGTAATAGTAATTCGGAGAAGCAGTCATTATGCTGACAGATATTAAGAATTCAATCATCTGAGGCACCAGGTTTCATCAGCCAGTGAACCACATTCCACTGCTCCAACCATATGAACCAAATAATAGAAGATTCAAAGCTCATTAAACAGGTAAGATTGCGTCAAAACATACTTCCGTGAATGTGGAGACAGGAAAGGCAGGAGTGCTTCTCTTAAACCCAAATTAAAACGAGGGGCCATTGGGAGCCTCACCCATCCCATCCACTGCTGACTGCTATCCCAGCCACCCAATCAATACTTCCCTGGTTGTGCCGCACCAGATTGCATTCCCATTCCCTTTAATGATCTACCCAAGGCCTGAAATTTGAAGTCTCTTCACCAGTGAGCCTACCTGGGGAAAGCCCATCAGGTGCCATTTAAATGAGGCCTGAGGCCCAATATCAAGTGATCCTTGGGCCTACCTGTTCAGGCGCAGGGATCATTCCCTACACTCAGTTCATGTCAAAGTATGGTCTGAGCAATCCAAGAAAAAGGCCTTGCTCACCCATTACTTTTCTTGTGTGACATTCAGATAATTGACAAAAACAAAAAGAGGTGAGATGAGGAGAATTTTTATTTCACACAACGAGTTGCTATGATTGGGATTGGGATTGCACTGCCTGAAAGGGTGGCGGAAAGGAGATTCAGTACTAACTATCAAAAGGGATTTGGATAAATATTTGAAAAGGGAAAAAGGAGCAGTGGTGAAAAGGGAATTGCGTCTAATTGGATAGCTATTTCAAAAAGCTGGAACAGGCATGATGGGCTGAATGGCCTCCTTCTGTACTGCAAGACTCTATGATAAACCACAATGGGTTTACATTCAGATGCTTTCAACATCTTGTTGACTTCTGTTTGAAAAATAGATTGCAGAATGGATGGAGTTTTAAGATCAAAGGGACAAAATTGTACAAACAAATTATAAAGACTGTGTCATGCAGGCCCCTGCCTTCCAAGCATGAGGCATATTAATTTTATGATACAGCACGGAAACAGGCCCTTCGGCCCACCGAGTCTGTGCCGACCATCAACCACCAATTTAAACTAATCCTACATTAATCCCATATTCCTACCACATCCCCACCTTCCCTCAATTCCCCTACCACCTACTATACTAGGGGCAATTTATAATGGGCCAGTTTACCTATCAACCTGCAAGTCTTTGGCTGTGGGAGGAAACTGGAGCACCCGGCAAAAACCCACACAGTCACAGGGAGAACTTGCAAACTCCGCACAGGCAGTACCCAGAATCGAACCCGGGTCGCTGGAGCTGTGAGGCTGCGGTGCTAACCACTGTGCCACTGTGCTGCCCAGACAGACACACTGACTTTGAATTTCAGACTGTTGGTGAAGTGAAGAAAGGACTTGCTTTAAAAAATTACCAGATCTTGGCTGGAAAGACATTTGCATTTTAACAGACAGTGCTTTGAAAGGACAAAGGACCATTCCCTGACATATTCAAGCCACAATGGACTTTTGATCACCAGACGTTGAAGGTAGGGGAGCTCACATTACAGGTTGACTGCTAAGATAGCCGAATACACAAATGGACATGGCCAAACCAGCTAGTCACATGACTAACCTGCTGGGCAGCCTGAGTTTTTTTGAATTTGTACAAACAGTTTGGGCAGACAGCAGAATTCTCCTGCACTGAGAAGATTTCTCCTGGCTGGCTCGCCACAGCCTCTCCTGTCTGTCTGCTCCCATCTCTTTCTCACAAGCCTCTGAATCCACTGAAGACACATGAACCCCAAGAGAGAAAAGTCTCCTACAGCGAACAAGGTTTAAGAAGAATATTGGGCCTCAGCGAAAAGCAAGATCTACCAGCAATCAAGGACTCTACAGTGAACTCGAAGAACGGTAACAAAAACTCTTCAGATATTGCCTCAAACTTTTCACTTCATTTTTCTTCTGCTCTTTTCTGTCTGTATTTGCATGTGTGTATCATGTATGCATGCTAGTGTGGGGCGTGTCGTGTATTCGTAGGCGTTAACCGAATTAGAGTTTAAGTTTAATAAATTTCAACTTTTCTTCTTTAAACCTAAGAAAACCCTGTTTATGCTGGTTTCTTTACCTTATAATTGGAAAGTGGTGAACAAGGATTCACCAAGGGGGAGCTAAAAACAGTGTCTTTAAAATTAAACCCTATTACAGTAAGACCAGGTGAAGGCTGAGAGAGACCACTAGACACCTTTCTCACCTGGTCGTAACAGAAATTTGGGTGCTAGCATCCAGGATTTTACCCAAACGAGAGAAATTGGAAGTAGGAAGCCAAATTGTTCCCAATCAAAAAAGAGCAAGATTTCAATACAGGTTTTCTTGTGGTTGTGTGTAATTGAATACTAACATGTCTGCAACTGAAGCAAGTAGCCCCCCAAGTCAGGGTGAAGTAACTTGGGATAAGTTAAAAGTCTATGGAGGAGTTGAGGAAAATGGCTGAGCAGTGTGGGATCACTGTACGTGGCAAGGCTAGGAAGTCTGAACTCCTACAGCTAGTGGCCAACCATTTTTCCCTTGAATCTGAAGAAGCAGAAACAATGTTAGAAGTAGACCCAGACAGGGTGCTGCGAGCAAAGTTACAATTGGAACAAAGGAAACTTGAATTAGAGGAGAGGGAGAAAGCAAGAGCCTTCCAGAAGGAATGTGAAGAAAATGAAAGGCAGGCGAGAGAGAGAGAGAAAGAATACTCCAGAAAGAATGCGAAGAAAGAGAGTTGAAGCAGGTTGAGTTAACTCGGGGGTGACAGAGTAACCCCAGTAAAAGCATGGCCAATATGGAGGAGCAGCAGATCCAGAGAGCCCGGCAAGCGGCCATTCTGGCCGATGAGTTTGCTTTAATTTATAAGTCGGTTTCCCAGGGGAGAACCTTTCCTAATCACCCCCACAAATCCGAAAAGGACAAAGGGTGGGAAACTGATCGGAGTCCAAGCAGTCCTGGGAGAGAAAGGAAAGCAGGAGACACAGAGGGCCCTCCTCTAGCCAAAAAGGAAAGTGCTGTGAGAAAGAGTGAGACCCGGGGACCTGTGTGCTTCCATTGTAATAAGGCAGGGCATTTAAAAGCTGACTGCTGGAAACTAAAGGGAAAACTGGTAGGGTTAATCAGGGCACACCCGGTCAGTGAAGATGGAAAGCACAGCAGAACAAGCTGTGGCTTTAACTGCAGTAAGAGTGAGCCCCAGGAAGCTTACTACTGCAAGTGCAGGGAAATTTAATAGGATTCTTGAGGGTTATCAAGGTTTTGAGTTTGAAAGGAAAGTAACCCCATACCCCTCGAGTGGGGCAAGTAAGCCCATAGTGATTCTCAGGGACACGGGGCCGCTAGATCCCTTTTACTGGGAAAAGGCCTGACCTTTCACCCAGAGAGTGCAATGAACACCAAAATGGTGGTGAATGGTATTGGAGGGCAGTGTACGTCTGTACCTGTACACCGGGTGCACCTAGAGTGCGACCTAGTTTTGGGACCAGTGACCGTAGGGATTGTCCCTAGTTTGCCTGTGGACAGGGTTGACCTGCTCCTAGGTAATGATCTGGCGGGGGTGAAGATGGTAGCCCTCCCCAGTAGTGAAAGAAAGACTGCAGGAGGTTAGAGAGACAGGGCGGTGGCAGGAGACGGACCGCTGCAGAGTCCCTGAATGTGTAGTGGATCAGGCCATGATCAAACCAGCTCCCCCAGAGGAGACTGCATTGGCGCTGCAGGCAGATGACCATGAGGTCTGCCTGTCCGAGACTTTCTTTGGAAAGTTAGGAGACCTAGGGAATGAATTAAATGGATTTTCCCTAGGTGAGGCTCAGTGAGCCGACCCAGTATTGCGAGAGTTAGCACAATCTGCCCAGTCTGAAAGTGAAGCAGAGGGAGTCCCTGATTGCTACTATTTAAAGAATGAGGTACTGATGAGGAAATGGAGTTCTCTTCACAGACCTGAGGGCAAGGAGTGGACAGTAGTTCACCAGTTAGTGGTGCCACAGAGGTACTGGGGAGAAATATTAAGAAGGGCTCATGAGACAATAGTAGCTGTACATGCCGGTATACGAAAGACCAAAGCTCGCATAAGACAGCAGTTTGATTGGCCAAAATTCCACAAAGATGTGGTGGAGTACGGCAGGAGTTGCCACATGTGCCAGGTTGAGGGGAAACCCCAACCTACAGTGAAACCTGCACCCTTAAGTCCTGTCCCAGTGTTAGGAGGACCCTCTGGCAGAGGGCTGGTGAACTGTAAGGGAGCCCCGCCAAGAACAAAAGGGGACAGGCAGGCACAAGGCTGGCAAAAGGTTAGACAGGGAAGGGGAAACAGTGACCACGAGGGCAGGTTAAAGGACGTCTGGGAGGAAATCCGGATGAAAACCCCAACTGTACGGTCAGCCAACCCCAAAGAATTTGAAAAGTTAGACCCCACATCCTCCTATGTAAATGCAGACACTAGAGGCATCCCACCAGAGATGCTAACAGCATTTACAGGAACCTGCAGAGACAAAGAAAGACCTCTAGGGGGCACAGAAACTGTGAGGGTGATGCCTCGCCTAGTCGAAGTGCCACAGGGGAGTGCAGTAGAGTCTGCACAAATACCTGCAGGGAGGAGTGTCCTCTGGGACAAAGGGGAGATTAGCAAAGAATCCTCCCCACAGTCAGAACCAAAGAAAACCACCCATCCCCCAAAGTCAAAAGCCTATGCATGACTCAGCAAAGAACTGAAAGAGAGTTTAGGATAGACCCGCCCACTACTGCCTCTCCTCAGGAAAAAAATTCCAGTTTAGGGTTAATTAAATTTAAACCTCCCCCCTCCCACTTTTCAGACCTCAACAGGAACAAAGACCCGAGGCAGCCATGGAAATGGGCAAACGGAAGAGAAACTTCCCCAAGAAAGACCACATGTTTATTCGGATGCTAAAAAAGGGGGCAATTAAAGCAGCACTGGCACCAAGAGAAGACAGGCTGTAATAAGTTTTAGGATTTATGAATGAATGGGAATGAATGAGAGAAATGCATGTTTTCTTTCTGTATCTTACATTTTTCAGTCGACCCTTTTAATGAAATGCGCTTTTCTCAAATCGCATTTCATTCTGCTGGGTGTGGAGGTGTCATGCAGGCCCCCACTTGTCAAGCATGAGGCATATTAATCTCGCTACATCGACATTAAATTTCAAACTGTTGTTAAAGTGAAGAAAGGACTTTTCAGTCTCTATTTGCATGTGTGTATCGCATATGCATGCCAGCTTGGGCGCGTTGTGTATCCGTAGGCGTTAATCGAATTCGAGTTTCAGTTTAAGTTTAATAAAGTTCAACTTTTCTTTTTTAAACCCTAGAAAGCCTGTTTGTGCTGGTTTCTTTGCCTTATAATTGGAAAGCGGTGAACAAGGATTCACCAAGAGGGAGCTAAAAACACGGGTGTGCTTAAAATTAAACCCTGTTACGGTAAGACCAGGTGAAGGCTGAGAGGGACTCCTAGACACCTTTCTCACCTGGTCATAACAACTGCATTAAACTGTTCAATGGTTTTTCATCTCTTGACACTGTTAAGAGTTTCCTCTCTATCAATAGACAACAGCTAGGATCTGAAGGGGCAACAGGCTCTGCCAGGGTAGTGGCATCCATGCCACAAAGCAGCGACGGGGCAATATTAAGAGGCTCACCACAGGCACCAAAATCGCTGCCAACACCATCAGCAGTACTTGGATATCCTGCACTGTCATAACCACAGTCACCACCACAAGAGCACTCACAAGTACAACAACCAGAAGCCAGACCATTTACAGAGCACTCAATGTTGAGCACCAGATGAGATAAAGAACGCAGCATAGCTGCTTGGTTTCGGGACAAGTTTCTTTGGCTGCCACAAGAAGAACAGCTTGCATTTGTATTAAGAAGAATTGTAATTTGTAGAAGGTCGAGGAAGTACCCTGTAGAAAAACGCAACAAATGGGCTACTTCTGCAGGCTGAATTTTCAGACCGCCCATGTTTACGGTTTAATGGACATTAATAGGTTCAAGATCCCATCCAGGAGTATAATTGGTTGGCTGGAAGCTGTATATTAAGCAATTTAAGGGAGGCATATTGTTGAGACAGTAATGGCTCAAGCCCAGCCCCCATGCATCAGAGCATAAAAGCCAGGATGCCCCCTCATGAGATAGAACAGGACAACAGGACAGTGTTGCCAACTTTTTGTTGAGGGCGGTAATCCCAACCAACGCCTTGCCTGGCTCAGTTGGCAGCACACATGCCCCATAGTCTGAATGCGAACAGGTAGCACCGAACAAGGCAGGGTGCACAGCCGAATGGGAGCGGAGGAGGAGACGAAACTGCCGGTACGATCACCAAGAGGGTGGCATTCCAGTGCTTTGCACGCTTGGGAAGCCTGATGCGCAGGATAAGTCCTGCGTCCCTGTCGAACTGATGCTTCCTCTTCAGAAGGAAAGTGATGGACTTGTCATGCCTTGCAAACATGGCTGCTGCTTGCTTGGCGCATCAGCCAACAGCTGACTCCCTGTTCTGCCATATATGTTGCCACTGGTGGCTTGGAAGGATGCAACAGCGCAAATGATTAATGCCTGCAAGTCTGCCTCCAAGAAACAGCGTCGCTGTATTGTAGCCTCATTTGTGCAGGGGGGGCAGCAAAGTCTTCCCCCACCAACGCCCCCGAGATGCTCGGTATGGTCTATCTGGGCCAGTGAATGCGAATTCTAGGGTAAGGGTGGGATGAAGATGCAGTCACCCCTGCCTGTCTTGTGAATCAAGGCCTGCCCTTTGTCCTCCAAATCCAGCAGCTCCTGGACGGATTGCTGTCCTGTCCATTTTGACTGCTGTAAGGGTTTGGAAGATAAAATCCTTGCAATGCAAAATATCAGGCTTAAATAGCAACAACAAAAATTAATACAAGAATGAAAACAGGGAATAGGGAATTCAGGAGAAACTTCTTTACCCAGAGAGTGGTGAGAGAGTGGAACTCGCTACCACACGGGGTAGTTTAGGCGAATAGTCTAGATGCATTTAAGGAGAAGCTAGATAAATACAAGTGAGAAAGGAATAGGAAGAGATGCAGATGGGGTGAGATAAAGTAAGATGGGAGGAGGTTCGTGTGGAAGATAGACACCAGCATAGACCAGTTGGACCACATGTTTCTGTAATAAAAAAATATATGGAGGGATAATATACTAACTTTCCAAGCAACAATATGAAAGAACTATCCTCCTTTAAGAAGCCACCTCTTACGGCCCAATATGTACTTAACGGCACAGTTCTAAAGAGTGTGCAGGAACAGAGGGACCTGGGGGTGCAGGTGCATCAATCTTTGAAGGTGGCAGGACATATTGAGAGAGCGGTTAGTAAAGCATATGAGATCATGGGCTTCGTAAATAGAGGCATTGAGTACAAAAGCAGAGAAGTTATGCTGAACCTTTATAAAGCTCTGGTTAGGCCCCAACTAGAGTATTGTGTCCAGTTCTGGTCACCACACTTTAGGAAGGATGTGAGGGTCCTTGAGAGGATGCAGAGGAGATTTACCAGAATGGTTCCAGGGATGAGGGATTTTAGTTACAAGGTTAGGTTGGAGAAGCTGGGGTTGTTCTCCTTGGAGCAAAGATTCAAAGCTTTAGGCAAAAGATGCAGGGGGTGGTAATAACCTGGAACTCGCTGCCCACAAGGGTGGTGGAGGCGGAGATGATCAATGACAACAAGAGGCAATTGGATGGCCACCTGAGAGAAATAGACTTACTGGGCCACAGGGATCAAGACTGACTGCACAGCTCTGTGGACAGTCGGCATGGACTCAATGGGCCGAATGGCCTCCTTCTGTGCCAAAAATTACGCTAATAACATTTTCTTGTTCTGTTTTATTGGTGATCAGGAAAAGATGAGGGAACAGCACTGAAACCCTAAGGCCTAGCGGCACCTTGAGCAGCATGTCTGCTGAGGGCCACAACTAGGACTTGCCAACTCTGTCTGGACATATTCCTAGAGGCTTTATCACATGACCTCCTGCCTGCAACTGTATCCCCCCCAGCACTCCTGCCATTGGTCACCCAACAAGTCCACCCTCATGGTGCACCGCCACCCCAATTGGAAAACAAATAGACTCCTTATGACCCAGTTGGGTAACTCTTGACTGTCAGTCAAACAGCCTTTTTCCCCCCATCTCCAGTATTTTATAATGAGCAAGCAATAGCGTGCAGAGAATCTTTTTTTTAAAAAAACAATTTTTTTTAACGCCCCAATGGTTTATCTCCCAGGTTGCTCATAACAATGGCCTGGAGATTAGTCTGTAATTCTGAGAGATACCAGGGCAATCCTCGAGGTGTGGCAAGCCGCACCATAGGTGAAGATAAGGCAGGCCCCATATAGCTCTGGGGTTGGATTATGAGTACTGCTTCATGAGGGTCTAAGAGACCATGATATCAACCAGGGCCACTGTCTCTGTGCATGTACATTCCTGCCCAGTCATTTGAATATGCAATCATTGGTATTAAACAAGGGACATGAATACAATGGGGTAGCAACCACATGGTGAAAATGTATAGTTACCACAGTACAGCAAGGCACAGTCTTGAGGGTATCTCGATAACACATGCACCAGTGTTCTGATGGTAGTTCCTGTGTTGTCGCATGCAAGAGTACGATAAGAAATTGTGCATGTTTCATTGCTGATATCTTGATGATGTCTCAGTTGTTCATGGTCAAAGGGAAACAATGTCATTGTGTAAATTTCATGTCTGTATTCTTTTATGTAATCCACATCTTTGCAGTTTGAGATATTGATGACACGTTGAGTCATCTGGGCACCAGTTTATTTTAGCACGAATGTGCTTTACGGTTTTCGAGCTGCACTGGATGTTTTTCACATGCCCAGTGCCTAGGACCAGCTCCTGTAAGCCCTTGCTCCTTACAAAGCGGATTGCAGCCTTGTATGCATCATTTCTGGTAATATCGCCTTTCTCAGAGTTGAACAGAAGCCTTTCCTACTCACTCATTGGAAATAATTTCTCTTGTGTTCTCCTAGTCTTTGGATACCAAGCTCTCTCAAACTGTGTGGCCTGGGTCAATCATCTACAAATTAGGTTCACCGAAAGCTGTCATTGCACGATAGCCAGCACAACAGATGCCACAAAAGTGCAGTATCTCACTAACAACTCCCTGGTTCCTCAAATAAAGGGAGCAATGCTTCACTGACCGTCCTAATATCACTGGACCTGGAGTAGTGTCTGCAGTGCAAAGTTTATTCATAAGCTGAATTCCTTCATGAGATCTTCATATGCTCACTACAACATCGGCTAGAGCAGAGCAGGAAGAGCCAGCAGACCGAGGTTCCTGTCAGAGTTGTAGCGCTGCATGCCACTTTGATCTCAAAAGACCATGGGAGATTGACATTTACAGATCATATACATTATGACAGGGCTGTCATAGAATCATAGAATGATTTAGCACAGGAAGCGGCCATTCAGCCCATCGTGTCTGTGCCAGCACTTTGGTAGAGCTGTCCAATTAATCCCACTCCCCTGCTCCTTCTCCAAAGCCCTGCAAATTTTTCCTTCAAGTATCTATACATTTCCCTTTTGAAAGCTACTATTGAATCTGCTTCCACTGCCCTTTCAGGCAGTGCGTTCCAGATCACAGCAATTCGCTGCCTAAAAAAATGTTTCCTCATGTAACCTCTGGTTCTTTTGCCCATCACCTTAAATCCGTGTCCGCTGGTTCTCGACCCTTCTGCCACAGTTTCTCAAAAAAGGGAATGTTTTCTGAAAGCACCCATCACCCCATCCATAAGCACGAATGACCCAAAACTACTGGGTTTCTGGTCTTCCAGAGCAAATCCAGTGCTTAGGACATCTCAAATTATCATTCTGATGGGAAACCAAAAGCCCTTAACAGGCCAAAAATTAAAGTCACAAGTATTTTTTCCTCACAGGAAACCTAAGTCTGCTGTCATGAGGCAATTGATCATCTATGGAAATAGAGGAACAGGAGGAGGCCATTCAGCCCCTCGAGCCTGTTCGGCCATTCAATGAGATCATGGCTGACCTGTGACCTAACTCCACATATCCACCTTTGCCCCCATCCCTTAATCCCTTTGGCCAACAAAAATTTATCAATCTCAGATTTAAGTTCAACAATTGATCCAGCATCAATTGCCATTTACGGAAGAGGGTTCCAAACTTCTACCACCCTTTGCGTTTGAAAGTGTTTCCTAATTTCACTCCTGGAAGGTCTGGCTCTAATCTTTAGACTCTGCCCCCTAGTCCTCGACTCCCCAAACAGAGGAAATGGTTTCTATCGACCTTATCAGTTCCCCTTAATATCTTGAAAACTTCAATCAAATCACCCCTTAACCTTCTTTTACCTTTCCTTCCTCTAATCAGGAATGGCTCCCTCTGGGCCTAAGGGGCAGTGGGGTGGGGGTGGGGGGGGGTGCATGCTGAATAAAGTTCCCAATTATTTAGGGACAGCTAGCTTTAAAATGAGCTTTCCCTGGGGCATTGGTAGACTGCATTTTTATTATTTTTATGGTATGAAAAATACTAAGAAAGAAATGAATCTTGCTATGCAAACTGCACTCTGTTCACTCATGTATTCGATGTAAAATAAACCAGTTTGTTGTCTTATTTCACCAGAGTGCTTTTCAGCCTGCTTTCCCTGAAGCCAACAAAACACATATGGCTGCCCATGTAAGATCACAGTATCCAGTAGACACAAGGTTACAACTCTCAGGTCATTGTCATTTACTCGGATATTGGACAGCAACTGTGCACTCCGGATCATAGGGCACGTATGGTCTACTTATTGGAGTGACTGATGATGCGGAACCAGAGAGTATGTCCACTACAAGATCCCCCCAAAATTTGTTGACCGTTTCTTTAGTAAATAGTCGTTTAGTAGTACAGAACTTGAGTATTGCTGAAAATAGAGACATGTTGTCGAAGCTTTTCATCTTGCACTCATCAGAACAATCCTCAAGAATAACCAATGTAAGGGAAAACGACAACTTATACTGCATGAGAAGCGAGTGCTGATTGGTTGGCAAGTGAACTCTGATTGGTTGAGGTGTTGCCATAGAGAATGCACCAGTTTACGGTGACTGACATACCTCAGGGCAGTGCCTTGACCAGAGTCAAGCTGCCTGGTTTAAATTTCAAACAAAGCTTGGCAGTTAACTGTCAGTCACTGTAAACTGGTACATTCTCCATGGCAATGCCTCTACCAATCAGAGTTCACTTGCCAACCAATCAGCATCTCTTCTCATGCAGTATAAGTTGTTGCTTTCCCTTACATTGGTTATCCTTGCAGATTGTCCTGACGAGTGCAAGATGAAAAGCTTCAACAACATGTCTCTATTTTCAGCAATACTCAAGTTTCTTTAGTAGATAGATTGTTTTATTTTTTGCACTTGACAACAAAAGATCAACAGTCCTGCCAGCAAACTGTACATTTAGCAGTTGGTCTGTTAAACTACTTTGGTGTCTAAAAATAAACAAGCTTTGCATTTACCATACTCATTCAGAAAAATGAGTGAATGAAAAAGCAATTGATGAATACGCATGGGGATTACGGTGTCTGTACAGTTTGAGCTCACAGCACATGACTTTGACAGACATTGTGAGAGTGGAAACGTCTGTACATTTTGGAAGCTACCCTGGAAAGTCAGTCTTCGGAGGACTGAGCTGGACACAAAGACGTCCGTTGAATAGCTATGACTTCTCAGATGGGAGATATAGAATGCAACAGGTGTGGGAAGAAAGAGATTGGATTTCCATAGTTATTATTCACTGCAGTGTCATTTTTTGGGGCCAAAATTGATCTCGTGTTTGATATTTTTTGACCTTCAATTGTTTTACAAAATAGCTAGCTTGCAAAGTTTCTTAATCTTTCGCAGCCTGTGGCAAGCAGAAAGTTACATCTGCAGTCATCCACTCCTGGTGGCCAAACAGGTAAATTCACCGTGCTGTGCAGTTAAAAAAAGAACGTGCATTTCTGTAGTGCCTTTCACATCCTCAGGATGTTCCAATGTAGGAAAGACATTGTAGGACAATGTAGGAAAGACAGCAGCCAATTTGTGCACAGCAAGCTCCCACATTAACAAATGAGTTAAATGTTAATCTGTTTTAGTGATTCTGGTTGAGGGAAAAACAGGGCCTCAGTTTAACGTTTCATCCAAAAGAAGGAGCCTCCGACAGTGCAGCACTCCCTCAGCTTAGATTATGCAATCTCGGGAGTGGGGCTTGAAACCAGAACCCTGTAACTCAGAGGTGAGACTGCTACCAAAGGCTGATACCTTATATAAATATCCTTGAAGAGACATGTATAATTTTCATAAGAGCATAAGAATTCTTAGGTACAGGAAAGGGCTATTATGTCAACCTAGAATGTATGCTGAAATCTTGGCGTGGGGATTGAACCCACAACTTCTGGTTTACATCGTTTCCAGGAAGCCTTGGTTTCCATCGCCAGTATGTGCTGAGTGTGGTGATTTTATATAGGGCAGTGGTGGGAGTTACACAATGGGTCTCCGCGCCCCTTCATGAGGGAAAGGCTAAATCATCTGGAGTTCCCGCTCCTGATCCCTATCCACTGACCTTGTGTGTGGACACCAAGTGAGCAGGGAGTCTGCGTAACGCCTCCTACAGTGGAAAAGCCTGCCGACACTCACTGTCTGCGCTTACACCTGAAGTATGGCTAATTGGGCAACATACAGGAGGGCAATCCATAGTGCCTGTGGAACTTTACCCCAAATGGCAGCACTTTGCCTGCCGTCCTACTATGATGAGAAGACCTCAAGGCAGGACACATACAATAGCAGTGCAGGAGAATATTGGACGGCCACATTGTTATTTGCTTGTCAACTAGGGCGGCATAGTGGCGCAGTGGTTAGCACCACAGCCTCACAGCTCCAGGGACCCGGGTTCGATTCTGGGTACTGCCTGTGCGGAGTTTGCAAGTTCTCCCTGTGACCATGTGGGTTTTCGCCGGGTGCTCCGGTTTCCTCCCACAGCCAAAGACTTGCAGGTGATAGGTAAATTGGCCGTTGTAAATTGCCCCTAGTGTAGGTAGGTGATAGGGAATATGGGATTACTGTAGGGTTAGTATAAATGGGTGGTTGTTGGTCGGCACAGACTCGGTGGGCCGAAGGGCCTGTTTCAGTGCTGTATCTCTAAATAAAAAATAAATAACCACACACCACCAACATTTCTGAAAAGCCCATTGTATGTATGGGTCGCCAACAATCAGAGCCAGAACATAAAGTTCTTAAAGCTAGTAGCTTTGACATCTACAACATTAAGAATAAAAACGGACCGACAAAAGCATACCCTGCCGAGTCGATGCTGCAAAGTCGTCCTCACCAGCATCTGGGCACCAGTGTCAAAATTGGGAGAGTTGTCCCACAGACAAGTCATACGACAGCCTAACGTAGTCATATTCACAGAATCATACCTTACAGCCAATGTCCCAGACTCCTCCATCACCATCCCTGGGTATGTCCCATCCCACCGGCAGGACAGACCCACCAGCAGTGGTGGCACAGTGGTATACAGTTGGGGGGTGGAGTGACCCTGAGAGTCCTCAATATTGACTCCGGACCCCATGATGTTTCGTGGTATCAGATGAAACATGGGCGATGAAACCTCCTGCTGATTACCACCTACCGCACGCCCCTCGGCTGATGAATCAGTATTCCTCCATGGTGAATACCACTTGGAAGAAGCATTGAGGGTAGCAAGGGCACAGAATGTACTCTGGGTGGGGGACTTCAATATCCATCACCAAGAGTGGCTCGGTAGCACCACTACTGACCAAGCTGGCCGAGTCCTAAAGGACATAGCTGCTAGACTGGGTCTGCGGCAGGTGGTGGGGGAACCAACACGAGGGGAAAACATACTTGACCTCGTCCTCACCAATCTGCCTGCCGCAGATGCATCTGTCCATGACAGTATTGGCAGGAGTGACCACCGCACAGTCCTTGTGGAGACGAAGTCCTGTCTTCACATTGAATACACCCTCAATTGTGTTGTGTGGCACTACCACCGTGCTCAATGGGATAGATTTTGTACAGATCCAGCAACTCAAAACTAGGCATCCATGAGGCGCTGTGGGCCATCAGCAGCAGCAGAATTGTACTCAACCACAATCTGTAACCTCGTGGCCCGGCATATCCACCACTCTACCATTACCATCAAGCTGGGAGACCAACCCTGATTCAATGAAGAGTGCAGGAGGGTATGCCAGGAGCAGCACCAAGCATACCTAAAAATGAGGTTTCAACCTGGTGAAGCTATAACACAGGATTACATGCATGCTAAACAGTGCAAGCAGCATGCAATAGACAGAGCTAAGCAATCCCATAACCAACAGATCAGATCAAAGCTCTGCAGTCCTGACACATTCAGTGTGAATGATGGTGGACAATTAAACAACTCACTGGAGCAGGAGGCTCCATAAATATCCCCATCCTCAATGATGGGGGAGCCCAGCACATCAGTGCAAAAGACAAGGCTGAAGCATTTGCAACAATCTTCAGCCAGAAGTGCTGAGTTAATGATCTATCTCGGCCTCCTCCTGAAGTGCCCAGCATCACAGATGCCAGACTTCAGCCTATTCGATTCACTCCGTGTGATATCAAGAAACGGCTGAAGGCACTGGATACTGCAAAGGCTATGGGTCCCGAAAACATTCTGGCAATAGTACTGAAGACTTGTGTTCCAGACCTAGCCGTGCCCCCAGCCAAGCTGTCCATGTACAGCTACAACACTGGCATCTACCCGGCAATGTAAAAAATTGCCCAGGTATGTCCTATACACAAAAAGCCGGACAAATAAAATCAGGCCAATTACTGCCCCATCAGTCTACTCTCAACCATAAGAAAAGTGATGGAAGGTGTTATTGACAGTGCTATCAAGCAGCATTTACTGAGCAATAATCTGCTCACTGATGCTCAGTTTGTGTTCTGCCAGGGCTACTCAGCTCCTGACCTCATTACAGCCTTGGTCCAAACATGGACAAAAGAGCTGAACTCCAGTGGTGAGGTGAGAGTGACTGCGCTTTACCTCAAGGCAGCATTTGACCGAGTATGACCCGAGCAAAACTGAAGTCAATGGGAATCAGGGGGAAAACTTTCCACTGGTTGGAGTCATACCTAGCACAAAGGAAGATGGTTGTAGTTGTTGGAGGTCAATCATCTGAGCTCCAGGACATCACTGCAGGAGTTCCTCAGGGTAGTGTCCTAGGCCCAACCATCTTCAGCTGCTTCATCAATGACCTTCCCTCCATCATAAGGTCAGAAGTGGGGATGTTCGCTGATGATTGCACAATGTTCAGCACCATTTGCAACTCCTCAGACACTGAAGTATTCCGTGCCCACATGCAGCAAGACCTGGACAACATTCAGGCTTGGGCTGATAAGTGCCAAGTAACATTCGCACCACACAAGTGCCAGGCAATGACCATCTCCAACAAGTGAGAATCTAACAATCTGTCCTTGACATTCAATGACATTACGATCGCTGAATCCCCCACTATCAACATCCTGAGGTTTACCATTAACCAGAAACTGAACTGGACCAGCCATATAAATACTATGGCTACAAGAGCAGGTCAGAGGCTGGGAATTCTGCAGTGAGTAACCCCCCCTTCTGACTCCTCAAAGCCTGTCCACCATCTACAAGGCACAAGTCAGGAGTGTGATGGAATACTCTCCACTTGCCTGGATGGGTGCAGCTCCAACAACACTCAAGGAACTCGACACCATCCAGAACAAAGCAACCCGCTCGATCGGCATCCCATCCACAACCTTAAACATTCACTCCCTCCACCACTGACGCACAGTGGCAGCAGTGTGTACCATCTGCAAGATGCACTGCAGCAACTCACCAAGGCTCTTTAGACAGCACCTTCCAAACCTGTGACCTCTACCACCTAGGAGAACAAGAGTAACAGATGCTTCGCAAGTTCCCCTCCAAGTCACACACCATCCTGACTTGGAACTATATCGCCGTTCCTTCACTGTTGCTCGGTCAAAATCCTGGAACTCTCTCCCTAACAGCACTGTGGGTGTACCTACACACCAAGGACTGCAGCGGTTCAAGACAGCAGCTCGCCACCACCTTCTCAAGGGCAATTAGGGATGGGCAAGACATACTAGCCTTGCCAGTGGCACTCACATCCTATGAATAAATAAACAATAATAAATAGCGACAGACTCAAAGAGTAGGGAAAACCTAATCAAGAGACTGGGAGAGATGAGTGGTTGATTCGTTTATGATGTACTTGTTTGTGCAAACAGCGCTGCAAGCTTATGGTAGTAGAGGAGATCTTCATGAGGGCAAGAAACAGGGAATAGTAGACGATTGTGAGATGGCCGGGTGCAGAACACTCATGAAACCTCTCAGTATACAATCCCTGTGAGTAAGGCTCCACACTGGGGCCTGAATTTTACATTGGGCAGGAGGCCCCACCCACCAGCCAAAAAGCTGGGGGGAGGTGAGCCCGCCTCCGCTGGGCCTGAGGACCCGCACCAGGAGTTTACGCTCCCCAGGCTCTTAATTGGCCTTGGCCGGGACTTCTGCCTCTCTGAGGCTAGAGGTCCCGCCTCCAAGAGCTGCCAGCCAATCAGCGGGCCGACGGCTCTCAGTCCCAGCTGCGCCACTGGCAGTGGTGGCCACTGCTGGGACTGCAGCCAGCTTCAGCAGCAAGAGGGACAACGGCCCCGGAAACAAGGTAAGTGTCTGAAGCCTCACCGGGGACAATCGGCTGGACCCTGGTGAAGCAAGTGGGGTCGGTTGTGGGTGGGGGGGGAGGGGCGGGGTGGGGGGAGTGTTGTGTAGTGCGGGCGGTCAAGAATCATCCAATCGGGTGACAATGAGCCTGTTGGTGTTCTGATTGGCTGTGGGAGACGTGTGGATAGGCGTGCCAGGCGACCAATGGTGGGATTGTGAGGGCAGGAAATGATCTGATGGCGCCTCCAGGAATACATCCAAGCAGAGTTGGCAACCCTACCCCACAGGCATTTTTGTTTTACCCTCTTTCTGTTTGTGCAAATTATTTTATTTAGATCTGAGCAGCTGGGGAACTTTCCACTGGTTTGTCCTTCAGAGGACTGCAATCAGCCGACTCATCGTGTAGACAATTGCTTTGTGGGTTTCCTGCACATTCTGTGGTTTGACATGCAAGCTGCACCAGGCAGCTGTGGATCATTTAACAAAAAATAGCTTGTATTTCTGAGTGATCAGCAAAGTTCATATTTTCTGCCGAGTTCCCCTCACCATTTCTCCCCTAGTTTACCCCGGCTCTTCTCCAAAGACCGATCTCTACGGCATTTCCTCTCACGCACCTCTTTTCGAGGCTTAACAGTTCCAGTTGCTCTCGCCTTCTCTTGCTACTGAATCCTTCTGGCATCACGGATCAAACTTCATGGCTTGCAGCCATTGATGGAATGCTTCCCTTGGGACCCTTGGAAGAGCTGCCCCTTTTCAGGGTGCTGAGGCCAATTCCAACACAGCTGTGCTGGAGACGATGAGCTCACTCAGCACAGACCTGCAGAGTACCTGGGATCCTCCTGGTATGTTGTCCCAGACGCATCAGAGACTGAATCACAAGTAAAAAAAAAAGCCTGAGCTGGAATATTTGGCCCAAACTTGAATTCTTTCTGTGGAGTCACAATGCAGGTAATGGGAAGCTGATGGTGGAGCACTCAGAGAGTCTGTACGTCCAACCCCTTGAAGATATGAGCAGCATCTTTGCAGCACACCATCACACACCATAAACAGATGGGGGACTAAAGAAAAGCCGCAGGGGTTTCTTTTCCTTTTATTATTTCCAGTTAGTCTACCTACATCTAATAACATTTATTGAAACCGTCAGGCCCCACTTACAGTTTGAAGTGCTGCTCTGTCTGCAACATGTCGTGCAAGAAGGCGCCTGTGGCCTGCCTGCTAAAAATAAGGCTGACTTTACGAAACCACAGTCCCGGCAGAAAGCTATGCCCGGTGGATATGCACATTGGGCAGCATTCCCGCCAGTTTGCATCCACTGATATTGATGAATGGAAAATGATGGGGCGTGTCGGTCACTGCAACAATGTGACCAATACGGTCGCATCCATCATTTTAATGATGAAGTGCGACTCATTACAGTAGCAGGACAGTAAGTGCAAAAGATGAAGGAGAGACAATCAACAGCAACTTGCATTTATGTAGCGCCTTTAATGTCATGACAGTTTGAAGTGCGCTTAACAAGAGCATTGTCAATAAATATTTTTGACACAGAAGGAGATATCTGGACAGCTGGCCAAAAGCTTTGTCAAAGAGGTAGGTTTTAAAGGAAGAAGGAGAGGCAGAGAGGTTTAGAGCGGGAATTCCAGCACTTGGGGCATGGCTGCTGAAGGCAACCAGTGGTGGAGCGGTGAAAATTGGGGATGCACAAGAGACCAGAATTGGAGGAGCACAGAGATCCCGAAGGGATGTGGGTTGGAGAAGGTTGCAGACATGGGTGGGTGATGGGGTTAAGGGGGGAGCGAGGCGAAGAGGTAATTTGAAAACATCTCTTGAAACTCTTTGCTGCTGTTCTGCCTCTTCCCCCTTGAGGTAGTTCTTTATATACGGCCAAGTCCATGCGGTATCCACATGACCATCACATCATCCACCTGTGACCAGTGACACTGCAGCCCATTCAACTCACATTTTGTTCCTCCCTGACACTTTTCAGCAGTTTTCTAACAGGCAAGACTTAAAGCAAACTGCAGGAAAACAGTTTCGGATTACAGACGCAAGCCCATGATATCCAAATAGGCATCTGAGGTTCAGACTCGAGGTCAGAGGAAGCCAGGATAAAATGACTGACTTTCTTTATCTTGTCTTGTGCCTGTAACAAAGTGGGACCTTTGAACTGCATCATCTGCAGTGATTCTGGTTTTATGACCAGTCGATCTCCCACAATGTTGCTCACAGTGGGTCGGACGGGTTCTGAGGGACACTGAGCTCTGAGTGACACTGAGCTCCGAGGTACACTGAGCTCTGAGGGTCACTGAGCTCTGAGAGACACTGAGCTCAGAGGCACACTGAGCTCTGAGGTACACTGAGCACTGAAGGACACTGAGCTCTGAGGGACACTGAGCTCTGAAGGACACTGAGCTCTGAAGGACACTGAGCTCTGAGGTACACTGAGCTCTGAGGGACACTGAGCTCTGAGAGGCACTGAGCCCTGAGGGTCACTGAGGTCTGAGGGACACTGAGCTCCGAGGTACACTGAGCTCTGAGGGTCACTGAGCTCTGAGAGACATTGAGATCTGAGGGACACTGCGCTCTGAGGGACATTGAGCTCTGAGGTACACTGAGCTCTGAGGGTCACTGAGCTCTGAGGGACACTGAGCTCTGAGGGACACTGAGCTCTGAAGGACACTGAGCTCTGAGGGACACTGCGCTCTGAGGGACACTGAGCTCTGAAGGACACTGAGCTCTGAGGGGCACTGAGCTCTGAGGGACACTGAGCTTTGAGGGACACTGCGCTCTGAGGGACATTGAGCTCTGAGGGACACTGAGCTCTGAGGGACACTGAGCTCTGAAGGACACTGAGCTCTGAGGTACACTGAGCTCTGAGGGACACTGAGCTCTGAAGGATACTGAGCTCAGAGGGACACTGAGTTCTGAAGGACACTGAGTTCAGAGGGACACTGAACTCTAAGGGGCACTGAGCTCCGAGGGGGACGGAGCTCCGAGGGACATTGAATTATGAGGGACACTGAGCTCTGAGGGACACTGAGCTCTGAAGGACACTGAGCTCTGAGGGACACTGAGCTCCGAGGTACACTGAGCTCTGAGGGTCACTGAGCTCTGAGGGTCACTGAGCTCTGAAGGACACTGAGCTCTGAGGGACACTGAGCTGTGAGGGACACTGAGCTCTGAGGGATACTGAGCTCCGAGGGTCACTGAGCTCTGAGGGACACTGAGCTCTGAGGGACACTGAGCTCTGAAGGACACTGAGCTCTGAGGGACACTGAGCTGTGAGGGACACTGAGCTCTGAAGGACACTGAGCTCTGAGAGGCACTGAGCCCTGAGGGTCACTGAGGTCTGAGGGACACTGAGCTCCGAGGTACACTGAGCTCTGAGGGTCACTGAGCTCTGAGAGACATTGAGATCTGAGGGACACTGAGCTCTGAGGTACACTGAGCTCTGAGGGTCACTGAGCTCTGAAGGACACTGAGCTCTGAGGGACACTGCGCTCTGAGGGACACTGAGCTCTGAGGGACACTGAGCTCTGAAGGACACTGAGCTCTGAGGGGCACTGAGCTCTGAGGGACACTGAGCTTTGAGGGACACTGCGCTCTGAGGGACATTGAGCTCTGAGGGACACTGAGCTCTGAGGGACACTGAGCTCTGAAGGACACTGAGCTCTGAGGTACACTGAGCTCTGAGGGACACTGAGCTCTGAAGGATACTGAGCTCAGAGGGACACTGAGTTCTGAAGGACACTGAGTTCAGAGGGACACTGAACTCTAACGGGCACTGAGCTCCGAGGGGGACTGAGCTCCGAGGGACATTGAATTATGAGGGACACTGAGCTCTGAGGGACACTGAGCTCTGAGGGACACTGAGTTCTGAGGTACACTGAGCTCTGAGGGTCACTGAGCTCTGAAGGACACTGAGCTCTGAGGGACACTGAGCTGTGAGGGACACCGAGCTCTGAGGGATACTGAGCTCCGAGGGTCACTGAGCTCTGAGGGACACTGAGCTCTGAGGGACACTGAGCTCTGAAGGACACTGAGCTCTGAGGGACACTGAGCTGTGAGGGACACTGAGCTCTGAAGGACACTGAGCTCCGAGGGTCACTGAGCTCTGAGGGACACTGAGCTCTGAGGGACACTGAGCTCTGAAGGACGCTGAGCCCTGAGGGACACTGAGCTCTGAAGGACACTGAGCTCCGAGGTACACTGAGCTCTGAGGGTCACTGAGCTCTGAGGGACACTGAGCTCTGAGGGACATTGAATTATGAGGGACACTGAGCTCTGAGGGTCACTGAGCTCTGAGGGACACTGAGCTCTGAGGGACATTGAATTATGAGGGACACCGAGCTCTGAAGGACACTGAGCTCTGAGGGACTCTGAGCTCTGAGGGACACTGAATTATGAGGGACACTGAGCTCTGAGGGACACTGAATTATGAGGGACACCGAGCTCTGAAGGACACTGAGCTCTGAGGGCCACTAAGCTCCAAGGGACATTTAATTATGAGGGACACTGAGCTCTGAGGGACACTGAATTATGAGGGGCACCGAGCTCTGAAGGACACCGAACTCTGAAGGACACTGAGCTCTGAGGGGCACTGAGCTCCGAGGGACATTGAATTATGAGGGACACTGAGCTCTGAAGGACACTGAGCTCCGAGGTACACTGAGCTCTGAGGGTCACTGAGCTCTGAGGGACACTGAGCTCTGAGGGACATTGAATTATGAGGGACACTGAGCTCTGAGGGTCACCGAGCTCTGAGGGGCACTGAGCTCTGAGGGACATTGAATTATGAGGGACACTGAGTTCTCAGGGACACTGAGCTCTGAGGGTCACTGAGCTCTGAGGGGCACCGAGCTCTGAAGGACACTGAGCTCTGAGGGACTCTGAGCTCTGAGGGACACTGAATTATGAGGGACACTGAGCTCTGAGGGACACTGAATTATTAGGGACACCGAGCTCTGAAGGACACTGAGCTCTGAGGGCCACTAAGCTCCAAGGGACATTTAATTATGAGGGACACTGAGCTCTGAGGGACACTGAATTATGAGGGGCACTGAGCTCTGAAGGACACCGAACTCTGAAGGACACTGAGCTCTGAGGGGCACCGAGCTCTGAAGGACACTGAACTATGAGGTACACTGAGCTCTGAGGGACTCTGAGCTCTGAGGAACACTGAATTATAAGGGACACTGAATTAAGAGGGACACTGAGCTCTGAGGGTCACTGAGCTCTGAGGGACACTGAATTATGAGGTACACTGAGCTCTGAGGGACTCAGCTCTGAGGGACACTGAATTATGAGGTACACTGAGCTCTGAGGGGCACCGAGCTCTGAAGGACACTGATCTCCGAGGGACACTGAGCTCTGAGAGACTCTGAGCTCTGAGGAACACTGAATTATAAGGGACACTGAATTAAGAGGGACACTGAGCTCTGAGGGTCACTGAGCTCTGAGGGACACTGAATTATGAGGTACACTGAGCTCTGAGGGACTCAGCTCTGAGGGACACTGAATTATGAGGTACACTGAGTTCTGAGGGACACTGAATTATGAGGGTCACTGAGCTCTGAGGGGCACCGAGCTCTGAAGGACACTGAGCTCTGAGGGACTCTGAGCTCTGAGGGACACAGAATTATGAGGTACACTGAGCTCTGAGGGACACTGAATTATGAGGGACACTGAATTATGAGGTACACTGAGCTCTGAGGGACACTGAATTATGAGGGACACTGAATTATGAGGTACACTGAGCTCTGAGGGACACTGAATTATGAGGGACACTGAATTATGAGGTACACTGAGCTCTGAGGGACACTGAATTATGAGGGACACTGAATTATGAGGTACACCGAGCTCTGAGGGACACTGAGTTCTGAGGGGCACCGAGCTCTGAAGGACACTGAATTATGAGGGACACTGAGCTCTGAAGGACACTGAGCTCTGAGGGACACTGAGCTCTGAGGGGCACTGAGTTATGAGGGACACTGAATTATGCGGGACACTGAGCTCTGAGGGGCACTGAGTTATGAGGGACACTGAATTATGAGGGACACTGAGCTCTGAGGGACACTGAATTATGAGGGACACTGAATTATGAGGTACACCGAGCTCTGAAGGACACTGAGCTCTGAGGGACACTGAGTTCTGAGGGGCACCGAGCTCTGAAGGACACTGAATTATGAGGGACACTGAGCTCTGAAGGACACTGAGCTCTGAGGGGCACTGAGTTATGAGGGACACTGAATTATGCGGGACACTGAGCTCTGAGGGGCACTGAGTTATGAGGGACACTGAATTATGCGGGACACTGAGCTCTGAGGGGCACTGAGTTATGAGGGACACTGAATTATGAGGGACACTGAGCTCTGAGGGACACCGAGCTCTGAGGGATATAATGTGATATTTATCCAGTCCACCTGCTTGAAACCAATGGAAAAGAAAACCAGTGCAGTGTAACACGGCCTGGCGTTTCACTAAGAATGTGTTTTGCACTGCAGATGCAGAACAATATCGCTCCCCCTGTGACTGTTGACATCCACTTCTCCCTCCCTTTCAGTCACTTCCCAGCTAAGTTGATGCCACTCACTGAGCATGAATGTTCCTCATTTTTTTCTGCCAATGCACAGTAACTTGTATTTATATGTATTGAATTTCATCTGCCTCAGTTGCATATTTTGAGTCAGTTTTATTGCTTTAATATGAAAGTTTGTTTCAGCCTCTCATCCGTGAGATGACAAAAGGGAGATTGGAACTTTCTTGGACTATCTGTCAGTTGTTATGCGTCTGCGATATAATATGGGTTCAATACATTTACAATGTATTATTTGCTGACATAACACACTGTACTCCGAAAGAAAGTAATTCACCATATGTGAGGCACTTTGAGGTGTTTGGATTGATAAGACACATTATAAGTATTTAGTTTCTCATTTTTGTCTTTAATGTTCCTAACATTTCTAAACAGTTCAACTCCCTTCAGCAATCATTGGCTTCAAAACCTTTTGCAATAATTGTTTGACAACACACAGAGGAATTGAGATCTATCGAGAGAGTGCTGTGGAGATTTAGCTCTGCTGTTCCAGGGTGTGGGAGGGAGCACGCAGAGCATGCAGTTGACATCTGGTCTCAAACAACAAACCAGATATATTGCCCCATAAAAATGTGAGCATTTCGATCAGTAAAGCCGTCCCCTTGGTGGGAATGAGCACTAGGGCTGTGCCTGTTTTACGAATTGAGCACTGAATGCGCAGGACTGAGAGTTGCTATGGAAACTGGTCACTCTGAGTTTCAGGCAGAGTGTTATCATAGATTATGAATTGCTAAAGTTTTGTTTTGTTTTGTTTTGGGGGGGGGTTGACTTTGTGCTGGGGGTGGACATCTCCCCGTTTATAAAACTCATGGCACTATTACAGGCCTTGGATATTTTTGGCTAAGGTAAGGCCACTGTGCCAGACAAGCTCAGCTTTTTGACTGATCTGAAGTAGGAAAATGCTATCACAGCAGGCCCAGCATGGGTTAGATGCAGAATTGAGCATCTGCTGCCCTGCCTTAATACTGGGGCGGGTTTTGGGACTCTCAGACATAGACACACTTTGGATAATCTTGTGATGTTCAATCATGACCCAGTTTTGCAGTTTTGGATCATCTGTTGCACCATGAGTTAAAGAAAGTTTTGCATTTCTATAGTGCCGTTCACAGCCTTAGGATGTCCCAAGTGCTTTACAGCCAATGAAGTACTTTTGAAGCAAAAACAAGAAATGCTGGAACCACTCAGCAGGTCTGGCAGCATCTGTGGAAAGAGAAGCAGAGTTAACGTTTCGGGTCAGTGACCCTTCTTCGGAACTGACAAATATTAGAAAAGTCACAGATTATAAACAAGTGAGGTGGGGGTGGGGCAAGAGATAACAAAGGAGAAGGTGCAGATTGGACCAGGCCACATAGCTGACCAAAAGGTCACGGAGCAAAGGCAAACAATATGTTAATAGTGTGTTGAAAGACAAAGCATTAGTACAGATTAGGTGTGAATATACTGAATATTGAACATCAGCAAGTGCAAACCTGAAGAAAAACAACCTGAAAAAAACAGTGGGTAAGCAAACTGAACAAACTAAGATGAAATGAAATAAATGCAAAAGAAGATTGTAAAAAATGTAAAAAGGAATGCAAAAAAAAAAAGGAAGAAAAAATAACTAAAAATGAAAGTAAAGTGGGGGGCTGTCATGCTCTGAAATTATTGAACTCAATGTTCAGTCCGGCAGGCTGTAGTGTGCCTAATCGGTAGATGAGATGCTGTTCCTCGAGCTTGCGTTGATGTTCACTGGAACACTGCAGCAATCCCAGGACAGAGATGTGAGCATGAGAGCAGGGGGGAGTGTTGAAATGGCAAGCAACCGGAAGCTCAGGGTCCTGCTTGCGGACTGAGCGGAGATGTTCCGCAAAGCGGTCACCCAGTCTGCGCTTGGTCTCCCCAATGTAGAGGAGACCACACTGTGAGCAGCGAATACAGTATACTACATTGAAAGAAGTACAAGTAAATCGCTGCTTCACCTGAAAGGAGTGTTTGGGGCCTGGGATAGTGAGGAGAGAGGAGGTAAATGGGCAGGTATTACACCTCCTGCGATTGCAAGGGAAGGTGCCCTGGGACGGGGACGAGGTGGTGGGGGTAATGGAGGAGTGGACCAGGGTGTCGCGGAGGGAACGATCCCTTCGGAATGCTGACAGGGGAAGGGAGGGGAAGATGTGACTGGTAGTGGCATCACGCTGGAGGTGGCGAAAATAGCGGAGGATGATCCTTTGGATATGGAGGCTGGTGGGATGAAAAGTGAGGACAAGGGGAACCCTGTCACGGTTCTGGGAGGGAGGGGAAGGGGTGAGGGTAGAGGTGCGGGGAATGGGTCGGACACGGTTGAGGGCCCTGTCAACCACAGTGGGGGGAAATCCTCGGTTGAGGAAAAAGGAGGTCATATCAGAAGCACCGTCATGGAAGGTGGCATCATCAGAGCAGATGCGTCGGAGACGGAGAAACTGGGAGAATGGAATGGAGTCCTTACAGGAGGTAGGGTGTGAAGAAGTGTAGTCGAGGTAGCTGTGGGAGTCAGTGGGCTTATAATGGATATTGGTAGACAACCTATCCCCAGAGATGGAGACAGAGAAGTCGAGGAAGGGAAGGGAAGTGTCAGAGATGGACCATGTAAAGGTGAGAGAAGGGTGGAAATTGGAAGCAAAGTTGATAAAGTTTTCTAGTTCGGGGCGGGAGCAGGAAACGGCACCGATACAGTCATCAATGTACCGGAAAAAGAGTTGGGGGAGGGGGCCTGAGTAGGACTGGAACAAAGAATGCTCGACATATCCCACAAAAAGACAGGCTTCAAAAGTACTTTTGAAGTGTCATCGCAGTTGTAAAGTCAGCAACGCAGCAGCTAATTTGCACACAGCAAGCTCCCACAAGCAGCAATGAGTTAATGACCAGATAATTTGTGTTCGTGATGTTGGTCGTTGGATAAATGTTGGCCAGGACACGAGGGAGAACTCCCCTGCTCTTCTGCACAATAGTGCCATGGGATCTTTCATGTCCACCTGAGAGGACAGACAGGGCCTCGGTTTAACATCTCATCTGAAAGACGGCACCTCTGACAGTGCAGCACTCCCTCAGTACTACACTGAAGTGTCAGCCTGGATAATATCTCTGGAGTGGGACTTGAACCCACAACCGTCTGACTCAGGGGCAAGAGCACTACAATTAAACACCACATGCAATGGTGCGAAGCCCACAAAACTGCCATCCTTCCTCTATGTGGTTCCAGGAGACTGTTGGACGGCCACCTCAGTTCCCAGAAAGACAGTCCAGGAAGGCGAGGAGCAGCACCAGGCTTCTGTCTGTGAGCTCTTGTTGCTGAGCTCCTGGTTAGCATGCGGCCCTGTGGAAAAATGTTCTAAGTGACGGGTCTCCAACTGATAAGACACGTTATAAGTATTTATCAGCTGAGGACCAAAGATATCAGTAAAAAGACCAACTGCAGATAGTTTGAACATGTGGATCTTTTTTTCCCTGCAGGATGGAAACTAAGGTACGAAACAAAGTCTGTAGCAAGTGGAGGAGTGGCAACGCAGCCAACATCGCTCCCCGTTTTGATGGCTGGTGAAGTGGAGATGCTGCTGAAGGAAGTGGGTGCCAGTGGGTTTGCCCTGTCTGAGAGTGCAGGGCACCTTTCCAACACAGCAGTGCAACAGGCCAGATCCAGTGTTGTACATAGTATCTACAGGACCTGGAACAGAGGTGGCTGAAGACTGCATAGTGTAAGGTACCAGGCAAGGTAAAACTACCTAACAGTACCATGCTGCCGGCGGGGCCTTGCAAAAAGGCAATGCTTTAGAGGGGTGCAACAGAGGTTCACTAGATTGATTCCTGGGATGAGAGGGTTGTCCTACGAGGAGCGATTGTGCAGAATAAGCCTACATTCTCTGGAGTTTAGAAGAATGAGAGGTATTGAAATGTAGAAAAATTCTGAGAGGGCTTGACAGGGTAGATGCTGAAAGGTTGTTTCCCCCTGGCTGGAGAGTCTCGAACTAAGGGTCACAGTCTCAGGATAAAGGGACGGCCATTTAGGACTGAGACGAGGAGAAATTTCTTCACTCAGAGAGTTGTGAATCTTTGGAATTCTCTCCCCCTAGAGGGATGTGGGTGCTCAGCGATTGAGTATATTTTGGGCACTAAAGGAATCAAAGGATATGGGGAGCAGGTGGGAAAGTGAAGTTGGGTCATAAAGTCATTTATGGCATCGAAGGTGGCCATTTGGCCCATCGAGTCCGTACTGGCTCTCCATGGAGGAATCCAGTCAGTCCCACTCCCCCGTAGCCCTGCTAGTTTATTTCCTTCATCTGCCCATCCAATTTCCTTTGAAATCATTGATCATCTCCTCTTCTACCACCCTCGTGGGCGGCGAGTTCCAGGTCATTACCACTCGGTGTGTAAAGAAGTTCTTCCTCACATCCCCCCGCTGCATCTCTTGCCCAATGACGGAGCAGGCTTGTGGGGCAGTATGGCCTACCTCTGCTCCTATTTCTTATGTTATGTTCTTAATACGGATCAGAAGGTCAAGGGTTGCACAGCCTCCCTCCCCCTCCCAATTTTCCATCCACTGAGGTGCCTCAGCACCAGCACTGACTCGCAAAGTGTATCCGATAGTAGCGTCTTCATAAAGGGAATGGACTGTGCATTCATCTGTTGGTATACTAGCATGGGAACCCATAGTGTGCTCTGTGATATGTTGTATGCGACAAGTGGGGAAAAAAACGAAAGACTTGCATTTATATAGCACCTTTCATGATCTCAGCACATCCCAAAGTGCTTTACAGCCAATGAAGTCTTTGCGAAATGCAGTCCCTGCTGTAAATGTAGGCAATGCGGCAGCCGATTTTGTGCACAGCAAGCTCCCGACAACAGACACGTGATAAGGAAAAGATAATATGTTTGAGTGATTTTGGTTGAGCAACAAAAATTGGCCAAGGAATCCCCTGCTCTTCTTCGTGAAGGTACGGTTAGACTTAATGGATACTGTGTGGCTTCTTGCCAAGAAGCTATCGCCATTCATCATCAGCAGGCAAAGGGTTAAGCCCCTCTGCTTCCCCATCCCCCCCTGTTGCCACCACCCCCCCCCCCTCCCCCCCACCCCATCTGATCTGTGTTGTCTGTGTGTCGGGTGGAACATTCACAGGAAGTGGACGCCTACATCTCAGGCCCATTAACCGTCATGACGCTCTGCTTGCTTGTTTGGAAATGGGAGGAAGCAAAAGCTTGCTAATCGTACTGGTTTACTTCCTCTGCACAGCAACAAAGCTTGAGTGGAGGTCATAGGTCAAAGATCAACCAATGGCTAGATAAATTCAAGAAGATATTTATATGAAGAAGCTGAATGCTTTTCTTTTAGTGCTAAGTAAGGAATGAAGGGGATCTCCATTTCAATTGTCCTGTAATTTTATCTATCTATATATTGATATAAATAACATAGATCAAAAATAACATTGCTTGCCCAACGTAAACTGGAATGGCCTACCTCTAGGAGTAACCTCTCTTAGCTTTTTTATCAATGTGCGATTTGACTCAGGATCATGAGGTCAGGCACTTAACAAGTCAAGTGTTTTTTTTATTTGTTCACGGGATGTGGGTGTCGCTGGCCAGGCCAGCATTTATTGCCCATCCCTAATTGCCCTTGAGAAGGTGGTGGTGAGCCGCCTTCTTGAACCACTGCAGTCCATCAGGTGTGGGTACACCCTCAGAGCTGTTAAGGAGGGAGTTCCAGGATTTTGACCCAGTGACGATGAAGGAACGCCAATATTGTTCCAAGTCAGGATGGTGTGTGCCTTGAAGGGGCTAAGTGTGATGTAAGCATACATTCTAACCTTTCAAGCTATTTCCTCATGTTCGGGATTTACCTACATACAGGTAGTCATTACCTACAATACTGTGGGAGGTGTGAGTCCTGAAATTCCATGTGGACTATACCACTTTCTCGTTTAATTCAGATGGGAGACCAGCCGATCCCTTGGGGAAATGGTACAAGCGGCCGTTTGTGATGCTTTCGTGAGGGCTTGCTGGTCTCCAAGCTGAGACCTGTTGGGAGAGGCCTCGCAGAATTTCAAGGCCATTATTGTGCAAGCGCCGAACATATGAACGTATGAAATTCCTCTCTCCATTATTTTAATGAAGCCATTAACCCCTGTTTATTTTATATTATTATAAAAGAGTTAGTACATCCACCAAAACAGCACAGAAGATTCTTAATGTGCATTTCCTGACACCTTTGCTTAGGTGTTGTTCTATTGCATTTGGTTGGCTTGACACCTCAGGTATAGATAGATGGGCTGTCAAATGTCTTTGAACCCTACTCCAACTGGAACAAAAGAACAGAAGGAGGCCATTCAGCCCCTCGAGGCTGTTCTGTCATTCACTTAGATGGTGGCTGATCTGTACCTCAACCCATTTACCCACCTTGGCTCCGTAACTCTTAATACTCTTAACTAACAAAAATCTACCAATTTCAGTATTAATATTATCAATTGACCCCCAGCCTCAACAGCCTTTTGGTGAGGAGAGAGTTCTAGATTTCCACTACCCTGAGCAAATTGCAGTCCTGACACCGGCCGTAGGGCCTTGAAGCAAACTTTGGGTATGAAGTAACTGCTGGAGGTTGCTCAAGAAATGGCCATTAAACCTTTGAAAAGTTATGTTTCTGTGGAGCTGGCCTCATTCCACACCTTCCTCCACCCTACCTCTAAACATCTACCCCCCCCGCTTCCCGCGCTCCCCACCACCACACCCCCCCCCCCCCACCCCCTCCAACCCACCCAACCTCCCAGGATGTACCTGCAGGTCATTCTCAATTCATCAGGCTCTGAACAGTGAGCAATGTATGACAGTGAAGATACAGTTAGAAAAGGGTGCTAACTCAACCTGGGCATTGCTTTAAAATAGGTAAATCACATAGGATGCCTTTTGTACACTATACCTGAAAAGTCAATTCCACTGGAGTCAATGAATATCAAAGAAGTTATGCCAGATTTATAGAACCTTGGTTTGACTACACTTAGGGGACTGTGTGCAGTTCTGGTCTCCATAATTACAAAAGGGATATGGAAGCACTGGAGAAAGTGCAAAAAAAGATTTACAAGGATGATACCAGAACTGAGAGGTTCTACCCATCAGGAAAGGTTGAACAGGCTGGGACTCTTTTCTCCAGAAGAGAGAAAGCTGAGGGGTGACCTGATGGAAGTCTTCAAGATTGTGAAAGGGTTTGATGGGGTAGACATGGCGAAGATGTTTCCACGTGCGGGTGAGACCAGAAGAGGGGCCATAAATATAAGTTAGTCACTAATAAATCCGATAGGGAATCCAGGAGAGCCGTCTTTATCCAGAGTGTGGTGAGACTGTGGAACTTGCGACCATAGGGAGTAGTTGAGGCAAATAACATAGATGTATTTAAAGGCAAGCTAGATAAACACATGAGGGAGAAAGGAATAGAAGGATATGTTGATCGGGTGAGCTAAAGTAAATAGAGTAGGATGCTGATGTGGAGCATCGGGTGGGATATGTAACAGGAGGCCGATATGTGACTGTCCAAGGCAAATTGTCTAGCTCTATCAATATTTTCCCATTGTTGTACATTTACCAAAAAATTGGCTTTGAAAGTCTCTGGACTCTACAAACACTTGCGATGACGTTATCCTTGATGATGCACGCCATTCTCTGAAGCAGGCGTTCTCGGGCAGCCCGGACAATTCCATTTTGCCAGTTCCCAATCATCTCCTGGCTTTCGGAATTCCTTTTGATTCTTTCTCGACTGGCACTCAGGCCTTATTTGTTCGACAGGTGCTCACGGCCACCAAAGACAGCTGCAAAAACAATGAGGAAAGGAAACTCATAACCGGGATGCTGTTACTGCACACTCGGTCCAATTGATCCAGTGTGTGTTCTTGTTATGTTGCTTTCTTCTCTCAGCTGATCTCGCTGGCAGCTATACCAGATGTCGGTACAAACTCAAATCTGTACTGCAGCAGGCTCAAAAAAGATAAACACCTGCCCGATCCAAGCATAGCATTCCGATGGTGTACCTCACTTCCCAATCCCTCCCAATTGTAGAGAATCCTCAACCAAGCAAAACAGGTCAATGTAAAATCCTGACGCAAGCTTAAATGTGACCTATTTACCCGGCCGTTAATGTTAAACATATTAAATCGAGTCGGACTGCAGCTTGTTTTTCATCCAAAGATAGCAGTATAGTTTCAAAACATAATCGCTTTAGTGCAAAATATGTTTGGTTAGGCAATTTCTGCATTCAGATTGGATTTCGGAATTAATGCTGGAATTGGCAGCAGTCCAAGGATCTGCAATTGCCTGCTTGAATCTGAAGTTTATAGAAGACCCAATCAGCTCGAAGGCGAAGGTGGTTGTTTGCACACATTGGAGGGTCAGTACTGAGGGAGTGCTGCACAGTCAGAGGGTCAATAGTGAGGGAGTGCTGCATTGTCGGAGGGTCAGTACTGAGGGAGTGCTGCACTGTCGGAGGGTCAGTACTGAGGGAGTGCTGCACTGTCGGAGGGTCAGTACTGAGGGAGTGTTGCACTGTTGGAGGGTCAGTACTGAGAGAGTGCTGCACTGTCGGAGGGTCAGTACTGAGGGAGTACTGCACTGTGAGAGGGACAGTACTGAGGGAGTGTGGCACTGTCGAAGGGTCAGTACTGAGGGAGTGTTGCACTGTCGGAGGGTCAGTACTGAGGGAGTGTTGCACTGTTGGAGGGTCAGTACTGAGGGAGTGTTGCACTGTGAGAGGAGCAGTACTGAGGGAGTGTTGCACTGTCGAAGGGTCAGTACTGAGGGAGTGTTGCACTGTTGGAGGGTCAGTACTGAGGGAGTACTGCACTGTGAGAGGGGCAGTACTGCGGGAGTGTTGCACTGTGAGAGGGACAGTACTGAGGGAGTGTGGCACTGTCGAAGAGTCAGTACTGAGGGAGTGTTGCACTGTCGAAGGGTCAGTATTGAGGGAATGTTGCACTGTTGGAGGGTCAGTACTGAGGGAGTGTTGCACTGTGAGAGGGGCAGTACTGAGGGAGTGCTGCACTGTGAGAGGGTCAGTACTGAGGGAGTGTTGCACTGTGAGAGGGTCAGTACTGAGGGAGTGCTGCACTGTGAGAGGGTCAGTACTGAGGGAACGTTGCACTGTCGAAGGGTTAGTACTGAGGGAACGCTGCACTGTTGAAGGGTCAGTACTGAAGGAGTGTGGCACTGTTGGAGGGTCAGTACTGAGGGAGTGTTGCACTGTCGAAGGGTCAGTACTGAGGGAGTGTTGCACTGTCGTAGGGTCAGTACTGAGGGAGTACTGCACTGTGAGAGGGTCAGTACTGAGGGAGTGCTGCACTGTGAGAGGGTCAGTACTGAGGGAACGCTGCACTGTTGAAGGGTCAGTATTGAGGGAGTGTTGCACTGTCGTAGGGTCAGTACTGAGGGAGTACTGCACTGTGAGAGGGTCAGTACTGAGGGAGTGCTGCACTGTGAGAGGGTCAGTACTGAAGGAACGCTGCACTGTCGAAGGGTCAGTATTGAGGGAGTGTTGCACTGTTGAAGGGTCAGTACTGAGGGAGTGTTGCACTGTTGAAGGGTCAGTACTGAGGGAGTGTTGCACTGTCGTAGGGTCAGTACTGAGGGAGTACTGCACTGTGAGAGGGTCAGTACTGAGGGAGTGCTGCACTGTGAGAGGGTCAGTACTGAGGGAACGCTGCACTGTTGAAGGGTTAGTACTGAGGGAGTGTTGCACTGTCGGAGGGTCAGTACTGAGGGAGTGTTGCACTGTCGGAGGGTCAGTACTGAGGGAGTGCTGTATTCTTGGGAGGGCAGTGCTGAGGGAGTCCAGCATTGTCGGTGGGGCAGTCATGTGGTCAAGAATATTTCAACAACTTTTTGAATCAATTTAAATAAAGGGATACGTGGGAGCAATATTCTTTCATGGAAGAGATCTGATGGGTGCAAGTCTCCTCAGTCTGATGGCTGCATGGATCCCACATGAGAAATGAATCTAAGGAGCCTTAACCCCTTTTTAAAGAGTTATGGGGCCACAGCACAAAAATGCCCCAAATTTGTCAAGCTGATTCAGAGCGGGAGAGCTGATGTGGGAAATGGAAGACATGCCATAGTGTGATGGGGAGGGGAGGGGGACTCTTTCTGGGAGTGGAGTTTAGTCACACTGAGGAGGTGGGGGAAGAATAGTCATTTTGATTGGTGACAATGATGCGTTCTCATATGTGAAAATAGTGACCCACTGTCAGGATATCAGTTCCACACAGTTTTTAAACAAGGGGAATTCATTGCTTGAGAATTCTAGAATTACATAGAATTTACAGTGCTGAAACAGGCCATTCAGCCCAGCCGGCTCATGCTGGGTTTATGCACCACACAAGCCTCCTCCCACTCTACTTCACCTAGCCCTATCAACATATCCTCCTGTTCCTTTCAAGGGAAAGACTTGGATGTCTGAATGCAGGAAACATGGAAAGTTAGCACTTAAGTGCCTGAACGAGGGACCTAGCATTGGGAAGGCAGGGGCCCACCGAGAGCCAACCACCTGCCCTTGCTAACAACACCCACCCCCCGCATGACCCCCCCCCACAATCCGCAGGCAGCTCTCCGAGGGCAGGACTTCCGTCGCCGGGCTCCTTGATCCCTTGGAAGGCCCGCCACTGTCCACTTAAGTGTCGAATTGGCACTAGATTTGGCGGGCTTCCCATAGAAGAGGCGGTGCAGGGTTCTCGGTGTCCCTTTTTCCGGACATCGAGGCCCCATTACCCGGGTAAAATCCCGGCCTTTGTTTCCCCCTGTCTGGAGAGTCTCGAACTAGGAGACCACAATCTCAAGATAAGGGGTTGGCC
Organism: Heterodontus francisci; assembly: GCF_036365525.1. NCBI lineage: Eukaryota > Metazoa > Chordata > Chondrichthyes > Heterodontiformes > Heterodontidae > Heterodontus > Heterodontus francisci. The sequence goes on along the minus strand of NC_090421.1, from coordinate 11,508,951 downwards.
ATTTAGGATTGAGATGAGGAGAAATTTCTTTACTCAGAGGGTTGTGAATCTTTGGAATTCTCTACCCCAGAGAGCTGTAGATACTCAGTCATTGAGTATATTCAAGGCTGACATAGATTTTTGGACTCGAGGGGAATCAAGGGATATGGGGATATGCTGGGAAAGTGGAGTTCAGGTCAAAGATCAGCTATGATCGTATTGAGTGGCAGAGCAGGCCTGAGGGGCTGTGTGACCTACTGCTCCTATTTTTTATGTTCTTTGTTTATGTCCTTTTATGTCTGTACATATATATCTATATATATGTATATGATAGGACAGCTCCTGCTTGACCACATCTGTGACCATTAATTGTATGGACATGTTGTAAATGTCTGTGGTTGAACTTAGGCAGCCGTTTTTAAGTGTGAAAAGGGAAATGCTAATTAAAAGCTTGAAACCAAAATGTGTGACATTATCTTTAGCAATGGCAAGTTCCTGTTAGCAATGACGTTCTGTCACCACTGACTGCGCACTGATGTAAGTGTCGTAGGATGTAGTCTAAGATTCTTAAAGGGGAAACTACAGGCGAGGGCAGCTTCAGATTGCATGCCTCAGTGTACATAGGCAGTAAGGTGCAGTGGTGACCTGCAGTTTTAAGAGCCATGTGTGAAAACACTGTGCTAACTCACAATGAAAGGGCAGCAACTGGCACAAGCTGAAACCCATTACAATCCATAAAGAATGAATTATGGAACAGTTTGAGGGACAGTTGGTGGGGAAAATGCAGCATTACCAATCCAATGTACATATTGAATGCAGCATTTCTGATCCAATGTGCATGTTATCTCTTAAAGGCCACAACAGTGCTCTTAGCAACGGAACACTAGGGCAATCGATTTAAATGCTGATTTCCATACACTTTCTTTATCGAACAGGGGTACAGCAGAGACAGCTGAAGGGCACTCGGTAACAGAGCTCCACCATCTCAAGCACCAAGCACAGAGCAACACACCACGTTGAACGTATTTAGTGAGGAAAAGGAGGAAGCACAGGGTGAGTCACAGGGCACTTACGGGAATGGGGGAATGGGGCAGGAGTGATGGGGAGCGATAAATGCAAGCTCTCTGTTCCTCTTCTTTGATGGACAGTGCAGTGCGTAGAAGCCAATCCCTCAGGTGTGCCCTGTGCGTGTCTGGAATGAACCTACTGTAAAGAGCAATGGTAGTGATGACCATAAGTGCAAGTGTTAAAGCAGTGTGGATCAGTGACTGTGTTTCCGGTCTTCTACTGTCAAATGGCTGATATGAGTTCCACCTTCTCTACTAGTCTGAGTCTGTTCAGGCAATACTGATTTGTCAAGGCCTGGTAGTTGGCTCTGTTCTGGTCCTGTCATTACTGCGGATGGTACTTGTGCGAATAGTACACCTTGGCACTCCCACACTGCCCTCTCATTTTCAAGTAATCAGAAACCACCTATGTCGACTGTTCCCATGCTGTGGACCAGCAAACAGCTCAGCAGTCTAGATTCCGAATACTACATTGCTGAAAAAATAAACTCTGGCTCTTTGATATCAGCAGGAGTGATGGATCACAGCTGGTGCTAACAGTGCCGGCTGGTATAGCTTCAATCGCAGGGCAAATCAGTACCCGCTATGTTAATTGGCCCTTAACAAGTCCATAACAAGTTTAACTCGACTCTTCAACTCTATTTTCAGCACACTTTCACAGCACATCATGATATTGGGAAGAAAGTCTAGAGTAGCACAGACATCAATGATTGTCCATGCAGGTGCTTTGCTCTGGGATTTCCACAGCCTCGTATGACTATTCTCCAGTTGCTCCTTGAAGCCTGGACAAGCTCATTGTTAGGGTAGCATAGAGAGAGCTTTACTCTGTATCTAACCCCGTGCTGTACCTGTCCTGGGAATGTTTGATGGGGTCAGTGTAGAGGGAGCTTTACTCTGTATCTAACCCCCGTGCTGTACCTGTCCTGGGAGTGTTTGATGGGGACAGTGTAGAGGGAGCTTTACTCTGTATCTAACCCCGTGCTGTACCTGTCCTGGGAATGTTTGATGGGGTCAGTGTAGAGGGAGCTTTACTCTGTATCTCACCCCCGTGCTGTACCTGCCCTGGGAGTGTTTGATTCTGACATTGAATGCCTGAAGTAGGGAAGTGTTCCCTTTCCCAGCTGGAACGTCTTCACCTTGCTGAGCGCACAATGTGCTGTGATTGGTTATTTAGCGCCTTCGGTATTCTTGGTGATGGAGTCTGCAGCATCAATTTTTACATGTGTGGTTAAAAAAATCTCTCTCCGCCAAAAACAACTGCAGGCTGTTTTTTGTTGAAATAAAATCCAGATAATGAACAACTCATGGCATTGTATAGCCTCAAGTTATCAGGAAATATAAAACTCAGATAAATGACTGGAATGTGTGGACCAGATGCTTTGTTTACTATAGCTCGAAATGTCAAACTTGAAAATGCTGCTACTATTGCACAATGATCGTCTCCATCCAACCGTACTTGGCCAAAAGGCCTCACTGGGGTACAGGGATCAACTCGACATGCTGTGCTAGCCTCTCACTCAGTTTTACGGAGATAAGGCCTTGTGCAGAACTCTCACTGCCTGTGGTATATGTGAACAGGCACATGGAGCATTCTGGAAGTTTTGTGGCATTGTACCATTTGTGTAGGAAACTTGGCCATTTCCACAGTCATTGCACCTACAATGCCAACTGTTTGAGCAGTGCTTGACTTCCAGTCCATTTTAACTCTTCTACAATGTAGTACTTATCCGATTTTCAATAGACAATGTAAATTACCAGCCATCGCCCCCTTTTAGGAGATCACACTGAACATTCTTGCTTTTAATAGTATTGAGGGGCTAGAGGAAGGCAAACCTTAAAATTAGAGTCAGGCTGTTCAGGGGTGATATCAGGAAGCACTTCTTCACACAAAGGGGAGTGGAAATCTGGAAAACTCTCCTCCAAAAAGCTGTTGAGACTGTGGGTCAATTGAAAATGTGAAAACTGATAGAGTTGATAGATTTTTGTTAGGTAAGGGTGTTAAGGGTTACAGAACCAAGGCGGGTAGATGGAGCTAAGATACAGATCAGCCATGATCTAATTGAATGGCGGAACAGGCACGAGGGGCTGAATGGCCTCCTCCTGTTCCTATGTAAGGCTACAGGCGTTTTCCCAATGCAGGGCCTGTATCACTGCCCATTATGTGTTGTCTCCCTTCTCACTCATTTGCACAAAGTGTATTGCAATGCTGTTGGGAGGTCTCTTGGATCTGACATTTGAGCACTCCCTCCCACTTCTGGAAGTGCAGACTGTCCAGAACAAGATAGCACCTCAAGGCAGACTGCACCCCCTCTGAGCAATGTTTGCAAGCACCAGCACAGCGACTAGAGGATACAGTTGATGAGGTTGAGAAGGTGGCACCGGGTGAGCTACAGTGTTGTTGCCGGGGAAGAGCAGGCATCTGATGCCCACGTAGCCACATGGCTGCCATTGATGACCCACAGCAGGGCAGTGACATTGGGCAGCCATGCCATGGTGCCATTACTATTCAGTGCGAGAGGGGATGAAAGTGTTGACTGGGCTGAACAATCCATCAGTCACCTGTTTGATACATGTGTGGACACCTGATTTACTGAGACTGCAGAACCTACGCTAGTCTGGAGGGAGACAGAGTCTGAGACAGAGGCAGTAAAGTTGAGGGTCATGGCAGTGATGTCCCTATGTTGCAAGTCAGCTGCAGATATCCTTGCAGCCGATAGCATCACTCTTCAACTGCCTCCATGTTAACTCACAGCAATTCCTCATAGTCGTCTCCAGGTAGGACTTGCAGAAACGGTTGGCAACATAATGGGGGATGTGGGCAGTCTGGTGCTGGTGCCAGCCTATCTCCCTGGCATGCCTTTTTATCATTTTGCAGTACTTCAACCATGTAACATTGTATTTGGGGTACTTTAAAAGTACTCCAGAGAGATCCACCAGTGACATGCTGTTCTCCCTTCGCCAGCTACAGGAGAAATGCTGCGAACAACAGATGCCCCTCTACGTTGCTTTCATAGATCTCACCAAAGGCTTTGACCTCATCAGCAGACGTGGTCTCTTCAGACGACTAGCAAAGTTCGGATGTCCACCAAAGCCACTAAGTATCATCACCTCATTCCATGACAATGTGAAAGGCACAATTCAACATAGCGGTGCCTCATCAGACCCCTTTCCTATCCTGAGTGGCATGAAACAGGGCTGTGTTCTCGCACCTACACTGTTTGGGATCTTCTTCTCTCTGCTGCTCTCACATGCGTTCAAGTCTTCAGAAGAAGGAATTTTCCTCCACACAAGATCAGATGGCAGGTTGTTCAACCTTGCCCGTCTAAAAGTGAAGACCAAAGTACGGAAAGTCCTCATCAGGGAACTCCTCTTTGCTGACGATGCTGCATTAACATCTCACACTGAAGAGTGTCTGCAGAGACTCATCGACTGGATTGCGGCTGCCTGCAACGAATTTGGCCTAACCATCAGCCTCAAGAAAACGAACGTCATGGGACAGGATGTCAGAAATGCTCCATCTATCAATATCGGCGACCACGCTCTGGAAGTGGTTCAAGAGTTCACCTACCGAGGCTCAACTATCACCTGTCTCTCGTTGCAGAAATCAACAAGCGCATGGGAAAGGCATCCGCTGCAATGTCCAGACTGGCCAAGAGGGTGTGGGAAAATGGCACACTGACACGGAATACAAAAGTCCGAGTGTATCAAGCCTGTGTCCTCAGTACCTTGCTCTACAGCAGCAAGGCCTGGACAACGTATGCCAGCCAAGAGCGACGGCTCAACTCATTCCATCTTTGCTGCCTCTGGAGAATCCTTGGTATCAGGTGGCAGAACCGTATCTCCAACGCAGAAGTCCTCGAGGCGGCCAACATCCCCAGCATATACGCCCTACTGAGCCAGCGGCGCTTGAGATGGCTTGGCCATGTGAGCCGCATGGAAGACGGCAGGATCCCCAAGGACGCAATGTACAGCGAGCTCGTCACTGGTATCAGACCCACCGGCCGTCCATGTCTCCGCTTTAAAGACGTCTGCAAACGCGACATGAAGTCCTGTGACATTGACCACAAGTCATGGGAGTCAGTTGCCTGCGATCGCCAGAGCTGACGGACAGCCATAAAGGCTGGGCTAAAGGGTGGCGAGTCGAAGAGACTTAGCAGTTGGCAGGAAAAAAGACAAAAGTGTAACGAGAGAGTCAACTGTGTAACAGCCCCGACAACCAATTTTATCTGCAGCACCTGTGGAAGAGTCTGTCACTCTAGAATTGGCCTTTATAGTCACTCCAAGCGCTGCTTCACAAACCACTGACCACTTCTAGGCGCTTACCTATTGTCTCTCGAGACAAGGAGGCCAAAGAAGAAGACTTTAAAATTAACGCCAATCATTAGTTTTACATTAACTTGCCAACTGGCATGGGACTCTGCAGCTTGCAGTTTGAGGCCTTGTCATTCCCTGAAGCGATTGCATTCTGAGAGCCCCTTTAACCAGGTTCCCTTTGTTCTGCTGAAATGTTTCAGTTACAGGCAACAGTATTCAGCAGCTTTTTTATTAATGTAAACATTCCCAGCATGTTCTGATACTAAAACCACCCAAAAATCTGGGGAAAACCACAGCACGGAAAGGCACTGAAGAAAACAAAACCCAAAAAAGTCCCATAGAAGCCGCTGCCCCAGTAATAGTACCCATCATAGATCATATGACAGATAATAATATATTATTTTAATTTATTTTTCGTCCTTCTCGACCTGTCTGCAACCTTTAACATGGTTGACCACACCATCCTCCTCCAAGGCCTCTCCACTGTCGTCCAGCTGGGTGGGACTGCTCTCACCTGGTTCCATTCTTATCTATCTAATCATAGCCAGAGAATCACCTGCAATGGCTTCTCTTCCTGCTCCCACACCGTTACCTCTGGTGTCCCCCAAGGATCTATCCTTGGCCCCCTCCTACTTATCTACATGCTGTCCCTCGGTGACATCATCTGAAAGCATAGCGTTAGTTTTCACAAGTATGCTGACGACACCCAGCTCTACCTCACCAACACCTCTCTCGACTCCCCCAAAATTGCTTATCAGACACCCAGCACTGGATGAGCAGAAATTTCTTCCAATTAAATATTGGAAAGACTGAAGCCATTGTCTTCAGTCCTCGCTCAAAACTCCATTCCCTAGCTACCGACTCCATCCCTCTCCCTGGCAACTGTGAGACTAAACCAGACTGTTCACAACCTTGGTGTCATATTTGACCCAGAGACGAGCTTCTGACTACATATCTGTGCTGTCACTAAGACTACCTATTTCCACCTCGGTAACATTGCCCAACTTCAGCCCCACCTCAGCTCATCTGTTGCTGAAACCCTCATCTATGCCTTTGTGACCTCTAGCCTTGACTATTCCAACGCACTCCTGGCTGGTGTCATACATTCTATCCTCCGTAAACTTGCACTATGTGATCTCCCCAGCCAGAAAAAGGTCCATCTTTCTCTTGAAGGTATATCAATTAATGATTTATAATCAAATTTTGTATTATAATGATGCTTTGAGCATGTTAGACTGGCCTAAAAAGCCAACTCGAATATCCGCACAGCACAAATTGAATAGAAATCCGGCAAAGTCAACCCCTAGCCAGATTTCAGACCTTTTCAACCAAGTTCCGTGTCGGCGCACTTAATAGAGTCATAGAGTTATGCAGCACAGAAACAGGCCCTTCGGCCCACTGTATCCGTGCTGACCATCAAGCCTATCTATTCTAATTCCATTTTCCAGCACTTGGCCCATAGCCTTAATCCCATTGGTTGGATAAAGGGCCCTTTCTCTCTGCAAATAATGTAAGGCCTTTTTAAATGGATTCAACACCCTTTTAAATCTTATTTGCTTCACTCTCCCAATGGCTCTGTTGGTGAACACACTCTAGCATTAAACCTCAGCCACATACAATGGAAAGGTCCCAGGTCCAACCTTGAGTCTGGTTTCTAGGCTAGCAGTTTCGCAGTTGACCCCGGGGGGAGATGGTGGCACAGTGGTAATACTGCTAAACTAGTAATCCAGAGGCCCAGATCAATGCCCTGGGGTCATGGGTCCAAATATGGCCCAAACAATTCACTTCCGAGCCATCCCCCATACTTCACAACCAGAGGAGGAGAGGGGCAAGGGGACAAAATCAGAGTGAAAACTGTGTGAAGAAAGAGCCAATAGGCTCAACTGTGCAGCAGAGTCAGTGGTGGCTGAAATTTTATAAAGTTTTGATCCCTGTATTTAGGGAAGGATGTGCTAGCATTGGAGGCAGTTCAGAAAAGGTTCACTAGGCTGACTCCTGGGATGAAGGGGTTGTCTTTATCAAGAATGGCTAAACAGGTTAGGCCTTTGTTCATTGGAGTTTAGAAGAATGAGAGGTGATCTTATTGAAACATATAAGATTCTGAGAGGGCTTGACAGGGTAGATGCTGAGAATATGTTTCCACTGGTGGGGGATTCTCAAACTAGGGGATATAGTTACAGAATAAGGGGGCACACGTTTAAAACTGTGATGCGAAGGAATTGCTTCTCTCAGAGGGTGGTGAATCTCTGGAATTATCTACCTCAGAGAGTTGTGGAGGCTAGGTCACTAATTGTATTTAAGGATGAGGTAGATAGATTTTTGAAATCTCGGGGAGTTGAAGGTTATGCGAAGCAGGCCCGAAAGAGGAGTTGAGGCCTGGGACAGATCAGCCATGATCTTATTGAATGGTGGGGCAGGCTCGAGGGGCTGAATGGCCTACTCCTGCTACGATGTCTTGTGTTCTCGTTCTTGTGGCTCAGTTGGTAGTGCTCTTGCTCCTGACTCAGGAGGTTGCAGGTTCAAATCTTACAGCAATACTTAACAATGAAAGCCTTGTCTAGCAGCCCTGAGGGGATGCACTGCTGAAGATGCTCGCTCTTGGATGAGGTGATTAACCTGTCTCAGGTGGCTGCAAAAGATCCCATGGTGCTATTCAAGGAAGAGCCAGGGAGGTGTCCTGACCAATATTTATCCCTCTGCTAACATCCCCAAAACAGGTCATTATTTCATTGGAGTTTGCTGTATGCAAATTGGCTGCTGCATTTCCAACATTACAACAGTGACTACACTTCAAAAAGTACTTCAGTGGCTGCAGAGTGCTTTGAGTTGTCCGGTGGTTGTGAAAGGCACTATGTAAATGCGAGTCTTCCTTTCAATTATTAATGCAGTTATTGTATCACCTTCAAACTTGCTAAAGATTCCAGCAGGATAATTTGCTAGACAGATGATGACTATGACACATAATGATGTGATAGCAGCACTGTGAATTCTGTCATTATGTTCTGCGTTTCCATAACGACTAACTAAATTCTGAGGGTGATGGTCCCCTTTAAAAATACTGCAGAGTGGCCAATGCACTGAGCCATTAGAACATGAAGGCCCCAAGTTCTGTCCTTAGCCTGTGCTGAGAAGATTGATCATAGCTGGGGTAACAATTGGCCTCGCCACCTCTGGACTAGAAAGAGCAGAATATCAGCCAGGGATCACGCTCCTCTCTTTTATCCAGTGACTTGCACTACAAATGATTTGTGCGTAGGTACTGGGAGCAGTGAGGATCGATTTGGTCGCGATGCCCTCCATGATAAAATGAGAACACAAATGCAGAAGAGATAGGAGAAAGAGTAGGCCATTCACCCCCTTGAGCCTGCTCTGCCATTCAACAAGATCAAGACTGATCTGCTACCTCAACTCCACCTTCCCCCATTATCCCCATATCCCTTGATTCCCTTAGTATCCAACAATCTATGGATCTCCGTCTTGAATATACTCAATAGCTGAGCATCCACAGCCCTCTGGGAGAGAGAATTCCAGAGATTCACAACCCTCTCAAATTTCTCCTCATCTCAGTCCTAAATGGCGGACCCCTTATCCGGAGCTTATGACCCCTAGTTCTAGACTCCCCAGCCAGGGGGAAACAGCTGCTCAGCATCTACCCTGTCAAGCCCTCTTAAGAATTTTATATTTTTCAACGGGATCACCTCTCATTCTTCTCAATGTTGGCGCTCAATGCCTGAGTTTCTACAGGAAGAATGGACTGCTTAATGAGGTAACACAGTTGGTCCCAGTGTCCATGGAAGCACATCCCAATATACGTTAGCACCTTCTGCAGAGGGAGGGAGAAGGTTTGGAGGGGCTGGAGAACACAAAAATAATGAAGCAGAATCTTAACTTGTCCTTGAATTTTTCATGTCTGGCCTTGTTACTTGACATTCCCAAGATGTTATGTCATTTGACTGGAAGGCATTCGATAACAACTCTGTGATGGCAGCTACTCACGGTAGTAAGACATTAAGTAGCAAGAATCAACCATGGTTTGAGGAAATTCTTGATATTGTATTAATTGGACAGTTGTGTGTATAATATATAACCACATATGGAATTTCCCTGTGTAATATTAAAATGATTTTCTTGTAAACACGTCGTAATTATGTCATGAAACATTACAATACATAATCAGCGACTGCTTTGTGGTATTGTACTGAGGCAGTGGAACTCCCCTCCAAAGGCACAATTATAATCGTAAAAATTTAAAATGATACCTTGCAACCTTGATTATCCGGACTCCCACCATCCATTCCAGTCCGTATTCCCGCCGTCCCACTGTCCACGCTCCAATGTATCTCATTTTGGGAATGGATTGCAATATTCCAAACTGAAAAATGATATGATCTCATAATTTCTTTGAAACTCCCTGTCCTACATTTTCCCCTATCTCGCCTGAGAATGCCCATCCATGTTGAGGTACAATTCCAGGTTTTACCTCAGTTCTTTAGTATCTTCCCCAAGTCGTCATTCTTTATGTGTGAGAGTAGAGTGTCAGTGATGATGGGGAGGCTAATTGAGCATGGAGTGGATTTTGAGGGGAGGTGCGGCGGGGGCAATTCAGGCCAAATCAGATCCTATGTTCACCTCCTCCCAATTTTTCTTTTGGATAATAATCAAAGAATCATAGAATGGTTACAGCACTGGAGGAGGCCATTCGGCCCATCGTGTCCCTGCCGGCTCTCTGCAAGAGCAACTAACCTAGCCCCACCCTCCGCTTTTTCCCGATAGTCCTGCAAATGTATTCTCTTCAGATAATTATCCAATTCCCTTTTGAATGCCTCGATTGAATCTGTCTCCACCACACTCTCGGTCAGTGCATTCCAGATCTTAACCACTCGCTGTGTAAAAACATTTTTCCTACTATCGCCTTTGGTTCTTTTGCCAATCACCTTTTATCGGTGTCCTCTGGTTCTCGACCCTTCTGCCAATGGGAATGGTTTCTCCCTATCTACTCTGTCCCTCATGATTTTGAACACCTCTACCAAATCTCCTCTCAACCTTCTCAGCCCCAGCTTCTCCAATCTATCCTCATAACACATCTCTCATCCCTGGAACCATTCTCGTGAATCTTTTCTGCACCTTCTCTCATGCCTTCACATCCTTCCTGAAGTGCGGTGCCCAGAATTGGACACATTACTCCAGTTGAGGTCAAGCCAGTGTTTTATAAAGGGTCACCATAACTTCCTTGTTTTTGTACTCTATTTATAAAGCCCAGGATCCCGTATAATTTACTCACCACTTTCTCAACCTGCCCTGACACCTTCAATGATTTGTGCACATATAACCCCGAGGTCTCTCTGTTCCTGCACCCCCTTTAGAATTGTATTCTTACGATGAGGACTGATTTTCTCTCCACAAGCCTTTGGATCCTGGAGGCACTTCCAGCCCTTCATCACTGCTCCAGTTGAGATGAACTAACTTGGCATAAAACAAAATATGATAATTGGGACCCTCTTGCTATGTGTGGCTTCAGCCCCTCACTAAACAGTCTATTTTTCCAAACAGACCCTGCAAGGAAACCCTCCAAGATGCCCTAAGCTTATGCCTCTGTGATGTATTTTAATACTTTCAACAACAAACATGCAAGAACAAAAACAACCTTTGTAGCACCTTTAACAGAAGAACATAAGAGAAAGGAGCCTGCTCCACCATTCAATAAGATCATGGCTGATCTTCTACCTCAGCTACACTTCCCTGCCCTATCCCCAGATTTTTTGATTCCCTTCATGCCCAAAAATTTGTTGCTCTCAGTCTTGAATATACTCCTCGTAGAAAAAAAATCCCAATGCGCCAAAGAAGGAGTTAATTGGAGGAGTGACCGAAAGCTTGCTCAGAGGTGAGTTTTTGAGGTGGGTCTTACAGGAGGAGAGGGGCCCCAGAAGTTTAGGCCCGGGATTTCAGAGCAGGGGACTGAGGAGGCTTAAGGCACTGTCGACAATAAAGGATGCAAAGGGAGGAAAGAATGCCAAAGAGGCTGGAGTCAGAGGAAGGGAGCGCTCGGGGGAGGGAGGATTTGTAGGCGGAGGTTACAAAGAGAGTGAGGGGCAAGGCCATGGCAAGATATAAACCTGAGGATGAAAAATGTGAGGTGTTATGGGGACATTAGAACAAGGAGTTGTTAATCTTAGGAGTTCACTGCACTTTGACAGACAAGTGCCAGAATTCAGTCGACAGAAATATACGGTCAGTTAAAAATGGCTGAAAGTAAATGGAGGCATAATGCGCTGTGCTACTGACAAGACAAACAACACCTAGCCGAGTAACTTTCTGCATGACATAGCCTGCCAAGCAGTGCCCCATAAATGCATTCAGTGCACATAGGCTAAGATCACGCAGTGTAATTTCCACAACATCAACTTGCATTTATATAGTGCCTTTAATGTGATAAAATATTCCAAGGCGCTTCACAGGAGCGTTATCAAACAAAATTTGACTTCAACAGATGACCAAAAGCTTGCTCAAAGAGGTAGGTTTGAAGGAGTGTCTTAAAGGAGGAGAGAGAGGTAGAGAGGCAGAGAGGTTTAGGGAGGGCATTCCAGAGCTTAGGGCCCAGGCAGGTGAAGGCATAATGACCAATGGTGGAGTCATTAAAATCGGGGATGTTCAAGATGCCAGAATGAGAGGAGCATAGATATCTCCGAGGGTTGTGGGGCTGGAGGAGGTTACAGAGATAGGGAGAGATGAGGCCATAGAGGGATTTGAAAATGAGGATAAGAATTTTAAGATCGAGGCACTGCTTAACCAGGAGCCAATGTAGCTCGGCAAGCACAGGTGGGTGAGTGAACAGCACTTGGCGCATGTTAGGACATGGGTAACAGAGTTATAAATGATCTGAAGTTTACTTATATTGGTTAAAATACATTTTTTGAAGAGGGGAAGTAAAGTGGAAGTTCTTTTTGTGTACTCCCAACCTGGTGACAACAGTGGAAAACCCTGAATTGAAAGGAAAGAGCACGTGATCTTGCCATTCACTGACTTTCTTTTCTCTTAACAGTACATTTTGTGAGGTCCCGTGCCACCAATAGGGTCCCTGATGCACCCAGCACACACCAATTGGCGTACCAATGCAGGCAGCATACCCACGATGTGCCAGTGTGAGTGGGCTGTGCACTAAAGCCCTGGCAGCAGGGCAGGGACCCTGGCGAAATCTACCTCTTAATACCTCGCAAAACCCAAACAGGCTCATCGCCATTGGGTTTGTTCCGCGGTGGAAAGCGCAGTGGAATGGGGCTCCTGCACGCCCACTTGAAATCGTCAGTCCTCATCCCAAACCCCAGGGACAGAGTCATTTCCACCATTGGGGCTGGCCACCTATTGCCGACCAGGGGACTTCAGGGTACAATCCGCCAGCAGATAATGGACCATCCCACAGATGTTGCCCAAGACAGACGATGGCACATTGCCCTTTGGATGTTCAACCCAAGCCCTGACTGCCCCTTTTCCTTAGGTGGTTGCTTCAGACATCATTTCATGATTAGAAAAATAGCAAGGGCGATCCCTCGGCCATTTTAGTGCTTCATCCCACTCCCACTCTGCCCTCGGCCTCTTATAGTGTAATAATGAAGCTCAACTTAAGCTTGAGGCACAGCACCCCATCTTTCGATTGGGCACTTTACAACATTCTGAACTCAACATTGAGTTCAACAATTTAAGCTCCTAACCACCATTTCCATTTTTCTGGACAGCAAGTGCTGGTAATGATTCTGCTATTGCCATTTACACCTCCTCTAGATCTATTTTTGTGTCTATACATGTCCCATTACCATCTCCTTTTGCTTTGCACCATCATCCCATTTGTCATTGAATCTCTCCTGGCTTCCACTCTATCACACACCTTTCCTTTTGTTTTCCCCCTCCCCCTTTCCCTGCCTCTGTATTTGCTTAAAACCTGTTGCATCTCTAACTTTTTTCCAGTTCTGACAACAGGTTAGCAACCTGAAGCATTAACTCTGTTTCTCTCTCCACAGATACTGCCTGACCTGTTCAGCATTTCGTTTGAGTTCTGCCAATGCCTGGCCTATGGCACCAAAATAAATTAGCTGGTCAGTCGTCACATCACTGCTTGTGGGATCTCGCTTCAGGCAAAATTTCTGACAGGTCTGTCGCCATAGCAACAATTAACTGCTCTTTGGTGTTGCGTGTAAAGCCCTTCAGGATGTTTCTGAGAGATTGATGCGTCGTATAAAAACACAAGCATAAGATTTACTTCATCACATTGTACGTTTTAGTCAGCAAATGCAGAGGAAAATCACCAGACTTTATTCCATGAATATGGTGCCCCTTTAATTGTTCATTTCCTGACTCCATGTAGGACAGGCTGTACTCATTGTAGCATTTTGACTCCATTGTTCCATTCTGGGAGCTCTTCAGGGAGTTGGGAGGCCCCTGCAAAAATAAAATCCCGAGCAATTTACTTTCCAAGTTATGAGCATTCCAGCTAGTTCCTGTTTTCTTTCCTGTGGGATTCTGTGAAGTTTCTTGAAAGGCGTTCCCACCCAATGGGAGTTCCTGTACTGGTGTGATATACAGTCAATGGAAGTTACCCACTGAGCAGTGTTATCACCTTGGGAATGTCACCACCAACAATTTACTGAACTTCTTTAGAACAGATGAGTGGACTGACACGCACACACATATACATGTTTTAATGACAACATCATGTGTAAATAGGGAAAATCTCCATATGTTAGCAGAGACCATCCTTCCTCCCAGGAGACCAGTAAAGCACAACTGCATCTGAATCCAAATTGCACAAATGGTGCCAAAATGATATTTCTGACTATCTTCATTTTGGCACAGTCCACGCGTCACTTTGAAGCTCCCCCTTTAGACTTTGGCACTCACCTCCTGTAAAGGATTACATTGTTGAACAGCTATGAGTTACCAGAGAGAACTTGATTTAAAGTTTACTTAGTTTCAACATCTTTAAACAAATAACACTCCCAGGGCAGGTACAGCAAGGGTTAGGTACAGAGTAAAGCCCCCTTGACACTGTCCCATCAAACACTGGAGAACTAACTTCAGGGTTAGACTAAGTGGGTACGTGTGTGTCCATACTAAGAGACCTTAGAGCCGATTGTAACACATGGGGCTGAATTTTGCCAGCCCTATGGTGACAGGTGGGGAAGCGGGAGGGCTGTTAATATGGTGGAGGAAGACGTAGGAGGGGAGCCCTCCAATTGGACAATGTTCCCGGCAGCGGCCTGTTAATGGGCCGCCGTCAGCAAAATGGCGCCCCCAGGTCCCTGCCTCCTGCCAGCGCGGGGCCGGCTCCTGCTTTCGGTCCTGACGGCAGGACTTCTGAACCTGCAACAACATTCAGCTCCTGGTAGGGATTGCGGTGTGGGGACCGAAGCAAGCAGCAAGTTGGTCAGTCCTTCAGAGTGTGGGGCCCAGGAGATTTTAACCAAATGCAGGCCCGACTCTGACTAAAGCCAGCAGGAACGACATCACTACTGGTAGGGTGGAGGTGGGGGGGGGGATGAAATCCAAATACGTTGGGGGTGGATGCTGGGAGGCCAAAGTTGTCAGGCCGCCATCAGGGACCCATGGAAATGGTCCTTAGCCATAGTTTGGGGGGTAGAGGGAAACTCCTGGCAAAGGAAATGTTAAGGTATCCTTGTGGGGCCTTGTGGACAGCACCTACCCTGTCCTCTCCAGTTTTAGACTGGGTAAATGATGTTAGACTTAATAGTATGCATTGCGTAGTTACACAAGGACATTTTCACTGTTCCTGTACTACCAGTAGGCGAGCCATGCTGGAAGGGAACACAGTTGGAGAGTCAGGGCTGTAGCACCATCTCCTACCTGTCCTACCTGTGATCCCTCAGTACCATGGTGTGTTTTACATCCACTTGAGAGAGCAAACAGGCCTCAGTTTAATATCTCATCCGAAAAACAGCACTTCTGACAGTGCAGCACTCCCTCAGTACTGCACTGAGAGCGTCAGCCTAGATTTTGTGCTCATGCCTCCGGACTGGGACTTGAACCCACAACCTTGTGACTCAGAGGGGAGATTGCACCCACTGAACCATGGCTGACACGGTATACAAGTCACACAGTGTGCAGACTGAAAAATACAGCGGATGTGCGTTCTTGAGAGTGAGTCACAACCAAAGGAAATACTTGTTTCAAAAGGAAAAATGATCCTATCAAGCGTGAAATTGCATTGAGAAATGTACACCAGATAATCGTGAACCGGAAGAAGCCCCATCAGAGATCTTCAAAGTGTCACTGTTAAATGAATGACCATCACATGTTTTACCCTCGTGCTCAAAATAACTGAAAGTCTTCTCATCACTTGTAACGACTGGCAGAAAACTTTACCGATTCAGTTTTCTTTTTGTCTATTACCCTTGGGACCAATATGAAGAGCCAAGATCCATAGAGCAGGATAGCAGTCAGTTTCAAAAAGAACAGGAAGATGATGCCAAGCTTGGGTTTTAAAAGCCTGTAGATCATTGGAGGAAAAGGGAGTGAAGGTGAGGAGTTCCGTGGTATTGAGGTCCCTGGGAATGAGTTACAGTAGGAGATGGTGCAATGAACCTTGATTTCAACACAGTGAGGATACAGCGGGGAGGGTAAGTGAGTAGCATTCCAGTGTTGGGGTTTAGGAAGAACAATGGAACAATCATCAATAAAATAGAGAGAGAGAGAGATTACATAGTATTTACAGCACAGAAACAGGCCATTCAGCCCAACTGGTCCGTGCTGGTGTTTATTCTCCACTCCAGCCTCCTCCCATCCTATTTCATCTCATCCTGTCAGCATATTCTTCTATTCCTTTCTTTTTTAAAAAATTTGTTTGTGGGATGTGAGCATCACTGGCAAGGCCAGCATTTGTTGCCCATCCCTAATTGCCCTTGAACTGAGTGGCTTGCTAGGCCATTTTAGGGGGCATTTAAGAGTCAACCACATTGCTGTGGGTCTGGAGTCACGTGTGACTATCTCATATTTATGGACCCTTCATAATTTTAAAGAGATCTATTCGGTCACCCTTCAGTTTTCTCTTGTCTAGAGAAAAGAGCCCCAGCCTGTTCAAACTTTCCTGATAGATATACCTTTTCAGTTCTGATATAATTCTAGTAAATGTGATTGGCATCTTCTCCAGTGCCTCTCTATCCTTTCTATCATAGGGAGACCAGGGACTGTTCACAGTACTGCAATTGCGGTGTGGAGAATAAAGTTGGGAGACCAGTAAAACATCAAGCTTTCCCTTGGATCTTGTCTAGGAGTATGAGAGTGATGTTTGAAGGACCTCCGCAGAGATGGGAATCAGCATTGTAAGAATTTAACCTTCATAGTGGACTGGGATTCAGTGGGCTGAGGTATTGGCTTCTCTTTGTCCAATATGGACACTCTCTGTAGGGACAGGCTGGTTAGTCAAAGGACAACAGTGTCCTGGAGAACAGCAGGTCTGCCTGGCTTAGGTCTAGGTTTGCCAAGACTGACACAGACTTGGTTCCATTTTGCTATCACCGGGTGTGCCATCTTGGTGCCAAGTTGACAGAAAAGGAAACACCAGACAACATGTGACTGATCGATAGTTCTTCATTCAAAGGAAGTTCTATTAAATGTTGTGGACTTTCCACTTTCTGTTGAGCTTGAAGTGATAGCTGGGCTCCACTTGGTGGAGAGGAATATTTCTCCACCCCCAAACAAACCTCACATCAGGAAGTCGACAAGAAACTGTTCTGTCCAATAGTCTTACAAGTTATCGAATTGTGTAAGAAATATGTTTTTATAGGTCGTTAACGGCTAGTGAACTAATCCCTGCTTTAGAGTTTTCGGTGTACCTTGGGCTAGAATTTCTGAGGCAGCAGTTGGGGGATTCTCCTGATTTCCTGCCGCAATGTTAGCAGAAGGCTAGCGGAAACCCCGAAGGATAAATATAAGATAGTCACTAATAAATCCAATCGGGAATTCAGGAGAAACTTCTTTACTTAGAGAGTGGTGAGAATGTGGAACTCACTACCACAAGGAGTGGTTGCGACGAATAGCATAGACGTATCTAAGGGGAAACTAAATAAGAATACGAGGGAGAAAGGAATAGAAAGATATGTTGATAGGGTGAGATGAAGTCAGATGAGTGGAGGCTTGCGTGGAGCACTAACACTAGCATGGACCAGTTGGGCCTAATGGTCTGTTTCGATGCTGTAATTACTGAGGAACACTGTGCACAAAATGGAGGAAACTGCCACTGGCTTAACTCCCTTGCAATTTCCAACTGAAATTAGGAAACGTGCCCACAGAAATTCTCGGGATTTCCCCACTTTGATATAAGTCCATGACGTGTCCGACACATAGTTGATACATTGATTAGTTTTAGTCTGAAGGATCTGACAGTGTGATATTTACCACTGTTCATTGCAGGCCTGACGGCGCACTGTCCCATTCGCAAGACACACTGCGGTTTGTAGGAGACTCTCGTCTAGCTGTGGAGACCGTCATTCCCAGTGTACACACAAGCCAAAAATCTTGGGAGAGATCGCAAGCCGGAATAAATGGGATGAGTAGTCTGCTTGAGATCGCGAGCAGCGGAAATCTCCACAAACACGCAGTGACTAGATGAACCCGTACCCTCAGCAAACCTCAGGTTCATTCCCCAGTCTGTGCTTACTTTGTTGATTCTAGCAAAGCTGGCAGTTTCAGTGTTGCAACTGGCCTCAGTGCCAATTGGCCCGAAATGATTGATGGGAAAACATACAATGGTGGGAAATGCGACCCGGTTTGGTAATTATTAACAGACAATTCACTTTATTTCTATCCAAACCTAATTGTCTGCCAATGAGCTGGTACAGCATGCAGGAAGTCAATGGAACCCATACCCACAGTCTCACTTGATGTTGACATGTCTTTCCAATGAGTAGAACCTTCTTCAGCATTCCAGCTGTTGGGGGAGTTGGGCTTCCAGAATAAATTTATAGGTTGGATAAAGGTGCTTTACACAAACTTTAAGCCTCTGGATTCAAGATCGCACTATGTCAATTATAGGCGTTAAGGGAAATGATAAATATCGGGCTCGATCTAAACTCTACCCACCCAGTGGAAATCCGGCGAATGGGTCAATAAAAACAAACAGCTTACTTACCCACTCGTGACTCGGCCCCTTCACGACGTTGTTGGTTTTTACCTGCAGGGTTTTGCAGGCAGTTGAGGCGTCTGCCTAAAGCAGACAGGGGTTTTATGAATTTATGGAAGTCGGGGTCCAATTATATTAACATAATGGATAATTTGCATATACCGGTGAACCTCTGCTTTCTGGAAAGTGACGCAACTATACAACATCTGCCAAGCAACTTGGGCCCTTCTGCATATTATTATGTATATATTAATGCTAAAATGCTATGATATTCTTTCCTAAATCTATAAATTCCTCATCAACAGTGAGCCACATCATTTTACATCAATTACATCGAATGTACAGCACAGAAACAGGCCATTCGGCCCAACAGGCCTATGTCAGTGTTAATGCTCCACACAAGCCTCCTTCCGCCTTCCTTCATCGAGCTTAACATTTACAACAACAACTTGCATTTATATAGCGCTTTTAATATAGTAAAACTTCCCAAGGTGCTTCACAGGAGCAAGTGAGACAAAGTTTGACACCGGGCTGCAGATGGAGACATTAGGACAGATGACCGAAAGCTTGGTCAAAGAGGTAGGTTTTTAGGAGGGTTGTAAAGGAAGGAAGCAAGGTGGAGTGGCAGAGCAATTTAAGGAGGAAATTTCAGAGCTTGGAGCCTGGACATCTGAAGGCACGGCTACCCATGGTGGGGTGAAGGAAGTGGGAGGTGGACAAGGGGCCAGAATTGGAGGAGTGCAGAGATCTTGGAGGGTTGTGGGGCTGCAGGAGATTACAGAGATAGAGAGGGACAAGGGCATGGATTTGAACACAAGGATGGGAATTTTAAAATCGAGGAGCCAATGTAGGTCAGCGAATCCAAGGGCTGATGGGTGAACGGGAGTTGGTGCAAGTTAGAATACAGGCAGCAGAGTTTTAGATGAATATAGTTAGGACCCTACCAAATTCACGGTCAAATGTAACAAATTTCACGGTCACAGCATTTTAAGAATCGTGAATTTCACAATTTCATGTATTTTAATCACAAATTTCACGGTGTCACAACCAATCATGTAAATTATCTATGCAAAACAAAACAAAAAAGACAAGGGAGGTTTCTGATTTCAAATGGCATTTTTTGTATACTCAAAAACTGTTATAGAAAGATGACTATAAACAGGTCACATTCTTTGCTCACTGAAGTCAGTGGTTGAATGTGAGCATGGAGCAACCTGTAACTGTCTCTTTCTTCATTCCTGTCTCTGCTCTATGAGTGCCTGCCCGTGTTTCGACAGAGCTGTTTCCGTGTCCACAGAGTTTGTTGGAATAGCCTTGCAAAGTGGGGAATTCTGCATTCCACAGAGTTCCAAAACTGCAGCATAGGCAAAATACAATCTGCTTTTGCAATGCTTTTATACGTAGGAATCTCCAGCTTACAGTTCTTGTTAAAGCCAAGAATCGCATCAAACGAGATTAGATCCACCATCAGCAGGTGCATTTGCACAGGGTCAAAGACACGCACAGCTTTCAGGAACACCGCAAAAGGTTGTTGAAACCTCTGTGCCCCTTTTTCCTCACTGCTTGACTCTTCCCCGTAGCAGTAATACTGTTTGAGCTTCTTTGCCATGCAAGAAAACACCCGTTGAGCACAGGCATTTAATTCAGTTTTATCAGAGTGTTGTTCGTTTGACTTCAGCCCAGCACAGTGCATCCATTACTTTATTGTAAGCTTTGTGGATTGTGACATGTTGAGATTCAAACCAAGTGATTAAATCCATCAGTCATGCAGCATTCTCGGAAACAAACTGAACCTCTTCATGAAGCTGAGTATAATTTAGAAAAGTTACCGTGTCTGTTAATGCCTGTGTTTTTGGTGTCAGTGTGAGCTCTTCTTAGACTAAGTCTGAGTAGTATTTCAGGTGCGCTGCATGGTACTGCTCAAAACCAAGAATTCCAATGTATTATTACTGACTCTGGAGGAAGGGCAATGTTTTGTTCCCTAATTTCAGCTGCATTTGCAATGTGTTGCCTGTATCAAAGCTTGCGGCTAGGGCATGTTTGAAGATTTTATGTATGTAGCTGACCAGCATGTTGACTTTACCAAACTCGCTTTTCCACAGGTCACTAACAAGAAATTATATGTGCATTACATGTAATATGGACAGCATTAGACATTACACTTTGGAGCACAGATTTGAAAGATTTTGACATGTACGTTGCATTGTTACTAATGAAAGCAGACTTTGGTGAAATCTGCACCATATTTTGAAATGGTTTTGATTATCACTTGGGAAACTGTGGTGTAATTAACAATTTCTAAGTGGACACAGTCTGCGAGCACTGTTGTTAGCTTTCCTTACTCTGAGTCTTTGGCCTTATCAGACGCAAAATCAAACAAAACATGTGGCACATAGTTGTCTTGTTCATCGGCAGACTCGTCACAAATAATTGCAAAAGACTCTCCTGCGTTATTCTGAGATTTCATCTCCTCACAATGTGTAGCAAAAAACTTTGGTAAGTAGTCCTGTTGTCGTTTATTTGCACTTGGCAAGCAACCACCATTTTGCACATTACGTTGAATGAATATCTGCAGCTTTGGGTGATGTTTTTCCGATGGTACGTTGGCTCTTGCAAAAATCATCCACAATTTCCATTGTAACCAACTGATGATTTTCTGAGCTCTGTCAGCTTCTTATAAAGCACCACGCGCCCCCCCCCCCCCCGACTACTGTCCCAAGATAGAACAACAGACAATGGTTCAATTTTTGGAGGGTGGGGGGATGGGTTTAATTATTTCAATTTCTCTTGCCTCAGTGGCAGCAGAGCTTCAAGTAGCCTCAGAGACCCTGGTAAGGAGGGGCAAAATCAGCTGGCGCCACCACTCCTGATCACTGGGCAGCTGGTAGGTTTGCTGGCGTGAACCTTGGCACCAGGCAGAATCGGGCACGGATGTGATCCCCCACTCTCTGGACTCACATACGGCCACTTGGGGGCATAACTGGCACCCAGTGAGGGTGCAGCGCCCCCTCGCCAGTGACTGGCTTTGTGGCTCTCACTATGTACCTCCTCGGGCCACAACGGGATGTGGCATGGGAATACTTGGGCCACAGCTTTGGGAACATTTGAGCAGAATAAGTTGCCCTCGAAGAAGGGAAATGCGACGCCCGCCTGATCTGTTTGTGTTCCAACACCCGGCTGAGTTACTCAATCAACTAAATGACTTCAGGAAAAATGGAGTGCTTCAAAGACTGTGGTTATCTTTGTCGCACTTTACCAAAGGAGCCATGGCAACTGTCAGAGGTTACAGTGACGTGATTGCAAGGCAGATACAATGGGCCCAGCCGCAAGTGGAAAATATTTTTGCATGCAATCCTTTACCACTGCAAGGAAGTGATATCAAATCTCAAACACTTTCAGCCGCTTTAAAACTAAAAATATAAACACTACTTCTGAAGAGAGAAAGGAGTGATTCTTGGCTCAGTTGGAGCCCATGTCATGGGGAACAACTAATAAAGAATTTAACTGTTAAAAAGAAAGGAAACGTCTAAAACTAAATGACAATATTGACCTCATTGTCTACGAAACACTCCGGTCCCTTGCGGTGTCCACCAGTTGCAGAAGGCCTCAAGCATACCAGTGGGCACCGCACGCCTCCTCTCCAGTGGCACGGACAAAAGCATGAAGCAAGGCAGGGTGACCTCTGCCAAACCTCCCTGCCATCAAGGGTTATGTCCTTGCTGACTAGCCTGTTGTGTATTGTCAGCCATTTGCTGTTCTGGGAGCTGGGCTCCCTGGGATAAGGTGGACATGCAGTTAGGGCCAGGCCAAGGTCGCTACATGAGGAATACCCGTCCCGCCAACGTGCAAGGTAGATGAAGGATGGAGTGGGGTGGTATGAGAAGGGCAGGCTTGGCACCTCTTGAGGCTTGGGGCACATCAGTGGGGTCCAGGCCAGGCAAGTGGGCCTTGAAGGCACCGCCATACACCTCCACCAACACATGCGCGCAGACACACGCACAGACAGTTTTAATATGTAACTGTTGGAGCATCGTGCCCTAGAGCAAGGACACAAGACCCAAGCCCAAGAAGGTGCCATCTGGGGTCGGTTGTTGCAGGTAGGCTTGGACAGTCCCATCCCCAGAGGGCAGGAGAAAGATTTTGTGGGCATAGGTCAAGTGGTCGCAGAAGATGTGCCATGTTGATGAGGTGCCCACCCATTGAAGCTGCAAACTCTGGTGGGGTCAAGGCTGGAGGGCACTGGCAGGGACGATCCTGGTGTAACCGTCAGGATCATGGCCCGAGCAAACGCAGGCATTTATTTATAATTTAGGGCGCGAGGCGAGGAAATCAAAAGGAACTGAGTTACAACTCTGTGTCAGGGAGATCTGTTTGTCATTAGAATGACTTCCTTTCACTGGGACAGCAAGGGGAAAGGATGCGGCAATGAGCCTCTGCCCTCCACCCTGCCTCCTAGTGGTCTATTAGAGCATGCGCATAGCTGCGATTTGTGACATTCAGTATTTAACAAATTTTTTACTGGATTAACTTTGTACACAGGTTTTCAGGTCTAGGAAAAAGAAGAAAAAAAAACTAGCATTTATCCAGCACCTTCCACATCCTCAGGACATCCCAAAGTGCATTACAGCTATTGACGTACTTTTGAAATGTCGTCCTTGTTGTAATGTTGGAAACACAGCAGCCAGCTCCCACTAACAGCATTGTTTTAGTGATGAGGGATAAATGTTGGCCAGGGTATCGGAGCGAACTCGCCACGCTTCTTCGAAATAGTGCCATGGGAGCTTTTACATCCACCTGAGAGGGCAGACTGGGCCTCTATTGAACATCTCATCCAAGAGACAGCACCCCCAACCGTGCAGCACTCCCTCAGTACTGCACTGGAATGCCAGCCTAGGCTTCGTCACCAGCTCTTTAAAGTGGGAGCTGAACCTAGAGCCTTCTGACTCAGAGGCAAGACAGCTACCAACTGAGCCATAGCTTGAAGGCACTATTGCCATGAGTTAAACCACTGTGGGGTTGAATTCCTACAGGGAGTCTCCCGATTGTACACCATAACGTCAGGAGATGGAAACCCTAGGGTAATGGCAGACGATTGGGAGACCACCCCGCACACTCCCCAGTGGAAATCGGACATCTGTGATTTTTTTTTTGTCCTATTGATCACAAGACAGGTTCAGATGAAGGAGGATCTTCAGCCCATTTGATCTATTCCCTCTAGAATGCCACCCCTGGCATCTTTCCTCTGTGGAAGGAAACACAGCTATGGCTCCTGTCTTTTGTTTGCACTCGAACATAACTTGCAACAGTGCTTTGCTCCGTAGTGTTGCAAGAAGATGCCTTCAGTTTCCATCTGTTTAATAGATTAAGTTGGAGCATTTGAAAGTATTGTGCTTTGGTGATTCCACGTACGAGCAGCCTGTTTTTTGTATTGATTGTCTGCCAACTTTAAGAGCTGCAGTCAGCAACAGAGTCAACTGAGTATGAAAGCATGTAGCAAACCACCAGCTGAAGTGTTAATACACTTTTCCTATATGAATTTGAGGATAAAGGCCATTACAGATAAGAAATCTAATCTCTTTTATTGCTGCAGAATTTCATATCATATATAGTTTTTAGATAAAGGTCTTAGGAACAAAAAGTGTGCTTTTGGTCACTTTGATGTGTTTACGCCAAACAGAACCCACACTGAAGCCAGTCTGGAATGTATTCCCTCCTGGAGTTTCTGTGGAGACAGGCTGCTTGCTTTGTTCTGAAATTAGTCAATTAAGATAATTGTTTGGTGAATGAAGGGGACATCAAAAGAGGGATTGGGCTTGTTCCTGCTGCTTAAGAAGGATTAAACAGGAAATGGAACGCTAAAGATCTTTTGGTTAAAAACAAAGGTAAGAGTTTAATGAAGCAGTGGTTTTCCCTGGATTAGTATACGTAAAACAATGCTGGAACATGAGAAAAGTTGACGAGCAAAAGATACCAACAACAGAGGAGTGTTGCTTGAGAGAAATACCGGGAGCATCCAAGGATGCAAAGAATCACGAATGACTTGGACAAGCAACACTGTTTATGCAGATGGTCCAAGGAAGGACCATTACAATGGTTTGGGCGTGTTTCCCGAGTGGAAAGAGCTCGAATATCTTTCACTGCTCTGCACACAGAGGGGCACAAAGCAAGAGCCCCAGAAGATCAAGGAAGCACAAGTTAGAGAGTGTCAAGAGTGATTTGTCATTAAGGTTGCCAACCGTGCAGGATTGCCCTGGAGTCTCCAGGAATTAAAGACAAATTTTGAGGACACTGCTGTGAGCAAACCTCGGGAAAAAAATGATGGAGACATTTGAAAAAAACATGCTATTTAAAACAAAAATCTTTTACTTAGAGAAATACTGGAGATGGAATGAAAGGCTGTTTGACTGACAATCCGAAGAGTCTGGTCATTTCCAATTGGCCCTGGGAAGGCAGGTACCGTCAGGATGGACATGTCAGGTGATCAATGGCAGGAATGTGGGGTTAGAGCAGTTCGAAGCAGGAGGTCATGTGATGACACCTCGAGGAATATATCCAACCAGAGTTGGTAACCCTCCTTGTCACAGAAAGGGATACAGATGATTGAAGTGGCCATAGCTCAGAACTGACAACGGTTACCGGACTACATTTGCCCTCATTGTCACTGCTGCAGTAACGGATGGGAACTCAGTTGTAGTAGTTCAGCAATGTCAGGGATCAGGGACTTCAGTAAGGTGGAGAGACTGGAGAAGCTGGACTTATTCTCCTTAGAGCAGGGAAGGCTAAGGGGAGATTTAATAGCGGTGTTCAAAATTATGAGGGATTTTGATAGAGTAAATAGGGAGAAACTATTTCCAGTGGCAGAAGGGTCAGTAACCAAAGGACACAGATTTAAGGTAATTGGCAAAAGAACTAGAGAGGAGAAGAGGAGAATTTCTTGGCACAGCAAGTTGCTAAGATTTGACATTCACTGCCTGAAAAGGTGCTGGAAGCAGATTCAATAGTAACTTTCAAAAGAGCTGACTCTGGGAAAGAGGCAAAACTGTCAAGTAAGGGGGTGGGGGGGCACTGGTGCAGGGGCATGGTGGAACAAGGCAGTAAGTATGCTCTGTCTTTTGAGTCCGATAGCTTGGCTCAGTTAGGAGACTGATCTCTGAAGCAGAAGGTTGTGGATTTAATAGAGCGATTTCACTTCTGCCGTGGATGCTGGGATAGCCCTGCTTCCATAGCTGCAAGAGAAACACACACACATACAATGTCTTGGCAATCACACATCGGGTAGGCTGACAAGACAGTGAAAAAAGAAAAAGAAATAGAGCGAGAAATGGAGAAGAAGAAAGAAGAGAAAGATGGGGAAAAGGATAAGAGACAGTTTACTTGGTTGGCCAATGTAACACATGTGCTTTGCAACCTTTAACCACGCTTACGTTTTTGGCATGAGGTGTGTGGTACTCAACTGAATGTCCCGTACCTATGAGCATTCTGTGTGAGCAGTTCTGCCATCAGTGTCTAGGGAATCTGGAGACAACTTAAAAATATATTGTAAAACATTAACACACTGTCTCCATCTAGTGGCTGCTGTCACATTTAGGAAGCAGCCCCAGCCTATTTAGAGCTTGAGTTTCTTCTGATTAGCATGTTTGTGTTAGTCTCCTTTCTGTACTGTTTAATACATTAAAACAGCATACAAAGGAATTTAGCAAAGTGGCTTAACCATTGAATTACACTGAATCTACAGCACAGAAACACAACATGCAGTCCAATTGGTCTATGTCAGTGTTTATTCTCCACACAAGCTTCCTCCCACAATAACTATCTCTTCCCACCCTGCCTTACATCCCTCTACTCCTTCTTCTTCATGTGGGCAGCAGGCCTCCCCTTAAATGCATTTGTGCTATCTGCTTCAACAACAACAACTTACATTTATCTAGCACCTTAAACAGAATAAAACATCCAAAGGTGCTTCACGGCAGCGATTATCAGACAAAGGTTTGACATTGAGCCACATATGGAGATATTAGGGCAGGTGACCAAAAGCTTGGACAAAGTGGTAGGTTTTAAGGAGCGTTTTAAAGGAGGAAAGAGTGGTTGAGAGCCGGAGCGGTGTATGGAGGGTATTCCAGAGCTGAGGGCCGAGGCAGCTGAAGGCACGGCCATCAATGGTGGAGCGATTAAAATCGGGGATGCCCAAGAGGCCAGAATTGGAAGAGTGCAGGGATCAACCAAGTTTGAAGTCAAGTTAAATTTTTAAAGTTAGAAACAGTGTTTTGCGTGATACTTAGCTCTTTTTTATTCTGAACAAGAGAGAAAAGCAATCTTATGACTTTTCAGGGAGTAGTGCCCCCTTCTGTTGATCATTGGTGGCAGTGGGTAGCACTCTCATCTTGGCATCAGAAGGTTGTGGGTTCAAGTCCCACTCAGAGACTTGAGCACAGAAATCCAGGCTGACACTCCGTGCAGTACTGAGGGAGTGCTGCACTGTCAGAAGTGTCAAATTTTGGATGAGATGTTAAACCGAGGTCCCATTTACTCTCTCAAGTAGGCATAAAAGGTACCACAGTCACTATTGCGAAGAAAAGCACGGGACTCCTCCTTGGTGTCCCAGCCAATATTTCCCTCAACCAACAGCCAAAAACAAAAGCAAAATACTATGGATGCTGGGAATGTGAAACAAAAACAGAAAATGCTGGGAACAGCAGGAACCTGCGGAGAGAAAGAAACAGAGTTAATGTTTCAGGTCAATGACCTTTCGTCAGAACTCACTAAAAAACAGATTATCTGGACATTATCACATTACTGTTTGCGGGAGCTTGCTGTGTGCAAATTGGCTGGCGGGTTTCCTACATTACAACAACTTCAAAAGTGCTTCAGGCTGTGAAGCGCTTTGGAGCACCCTGAGGTTGTACAACGTGCTATATAAATGCAAGTCTTTCTTCCTTGCTTTCTTTGAATCGACTGGTACATTTTTTAAGTGGCTGCAGAAGGAAAAATCATTTGAGGCAGCAAATACCAGCTTTCTAAAACTCAACCATTTACTTACTGCATTGATTGCATTGGATTGTTACTTGCTGTCTGAGCTGCTCTACATTAACATATCAGCCGAAAGCTCATTTAAAAATGAAAAATGAAACGTATTAATCACTGGGAATTCGACCATGATGCAATGCTGCAAATTTGATCTTCAAAATGCACCATTTCCAGCAAAACTAGAGATGGCGGTTAACACAACCGGCAATTGGAAAAGCTTTGAGAAAATATGCATTAATCATAAGATTATGTCTCATTAAACAGCCACAAGGTGTCAGAACCGCAGCACTAATTGATGAAAGGTCATCAACTTGAAATGTTAACTCTGTTTTTCTCTCCCTCCACAGATGCTGCCTGACCTGCTGAGTACTTCAGCATTTTCTGTTTTCATTTCATCAACTACCAGCTCAGGCAAAGAGGCACTGAGAACACTTGATGCTTTTCAGTTTGACACAGATAAGGACAAGACTGACATACAAGTTGCTCTTCACAAGATGGAAGAAGTATGTGTTGGCCACATTAATAACACCTATAAATGCTAGATGTTTAACAATTGAGACCAAGGCCTTGATCAGTTGTATGTAATGAGCCTCCTCACCTTGGTTAGAATATGTAATTATTAGGACCATTGAAAAACCTAATTAGAGACACAAAAGCTATTGGGATACAGATCAATGGTACCTGGAAGAAAGTTTTACATTGATCCAAGGTTTGCATTGACATGTGCAGCGCTGGTGAATCAACAACAAAGCAGCTAAAAGCATTAATTATCCAGGAAATTTGTACTATTTTATAAGAAAGGAGTCCAGATGTGAAGCCCAACAAATTTTGGAGAAATTTTGAATTATGTACTGAGCAGAATGCAATGTCAGGAAGATAGAAACCCGAAAGATGGCAGAAACATTTATTGGCCAGTGATGAAACCAGAAACCAGAACAAAGGAGAACACTGGTGATCTACTGCACACCAGCGATGTCAAAACACTGGTGATCGACTGTACACCAGCGATGTCAAAACACTGGTGATGTGCCGCACACCAGCGATGTAAAAACACTGGTGATCTACTGCACACCAGCGATGTCAAAACACTGGTGATCTACTGTGCACCAGCGATGTCAAACACTGGTGATCGATTGTACACCAGCAATGTCAAAACCCTGGTGATCTGCTGCACACCAGCAATGTCAAAACACTGGTGATCGACTGTACATCAGCGATGTCAAAACACTGGTGATCGACTGTACACAAGCGATGTCAAAACACTGGTGATGTGCCGCACACCAGCGATGTAAAAACACTGGTGATCTACTGTACACCAGCGATGTCAAAACACTGGTGATCTACTGTACATTGGACATGTCTAAACACTGGCGATGGAATGTACATTGGAGATGTCTAAACACTGGCGATGGAATGTACATTGGAGATGTTTAAACACTGGCAATGGACTGTACATTGGAGATGTCAAAACACTGGCAATGGAATGTACATTGGAGATGTCAAAACACTGGCAATGGAATGTACATTGGAAATATCTAAACACAGGTGATGGACTGTACATTGGAAATATCTAAACACTGGCAATGGAATGTACATTGGAGATGTCAAAACACTGGCAATGGACTGTACATTGGAAATATCTAAACACAGGTGATGGACTGTACATTGGAAATATCTAAACACTGGCAATGGAATGTACATTGGAGATGTCTAAACACTGGCAATGGAATGTACATTGGAAATATCTAAACACTGGCAATGGAATGTACATTGGAGATGTCAAAACACTGGCAATGGAATGTACATTGGAAATATCTAAACACAGGTGATGGACTGTACATTGGAAATATCTAAACACTGGCAATGGAATGTACATTGGAGATGTCAAAACACTGGCAATGGAATGTACATTGGAAATATCTAAACACTGGCAATGGAATGTACATTGGAGATGTCAAAACACTGGCAATGGACTGTACATTGGAAATATCTAAACACAGGTGATGGACTGTACATTGGAAATATCTAAACACTGGCAATGGAATGTACATTGGAGATGTCAAAACACTGGCAATGGAATGTACATTGGAAATATCTAAACACTGGCAATGGAATGTACATTGGAGATGTCAAAACACTGGCAATGGACTGTACATTGGAAATATCTAAACACAGGTGATGGACTGTACATTGGAAATATCTAAACACTGGCAATGGAATGTACATTGGAGATGTCAAAACACTGGCAATGGAATGTACATTGGAAATATCTAAACACTGGCAATGGAATGTACATTGGAGATGTCAAAACACTGGCAATGGAATGTACATTGGAAATATCTAAACACAGGTGATGGACTGTACATTGGAGATGTTTAAACACTGGCGATGGACTGTACATTGGAGATGTCAAAACACTGGCAATGGACTGTACATTGGAGATGTCAAAACACTGGCAATGGAGTGTACATTGGCGATGTCAAAACACTGGCGATGGAATGTACATTGGAGATGTCTAAACACTGGCAATGGAATGTACATTGGAGATGTCAAAACACTGGCGATGGAATGTACATTGGAGATGTCTAAACACTGGCAATGGAATGTACATTGGCGATGTCACAACACTGGCGATGGAATGTAGATTGGAGATGTCAAAACACTGGCGATGGAATGTACATTGGAGATGTCTAAACACTGGCAATGGAATGTACATTGGAGATGTCAAAACACTGGCGAGGGAATGTACATTGTAGATGTCTAAACAGTGGCAATGGAATGTACATTGGAGATGTCTAAACACTGGCAATGGACTGTACATTGGAGATGTCTAAACACTGGCAATGGACTGTACATTGGAGGTGTCAAAACACTGGCAATGGAATGTACATTGGAGATGTCGAAACACTGGCAATGGACTGTACATTGGAGATGTCAAAACTCTGGCGATGGAATGTACATTGGAGATGTCCAAACACTGGCAATCGACTGTGCATTGCAGATGTCAAAACACTGGCGATGGACTGTACATTGGAGATGTCAAAACACTGGCAATGGACTGTACATTGGAGATGTCAAAACACTGGCAATGGACTGTACATTGGAGATGTCAAAACGCTGGCGATGGACTGTCGATCGGAGATGTCAAAGCACTGGCACTGGACTGTACATTGGAGATGTCTAAACACTGGCAATGGACTGTACATTGGAGATGTCAAAACACTGGCAATGGAATGTACACTGGAGATGTCGAAACACTGGCAATGGAATGTACATTTGAGATTTCTAAACACTGGCAATGGACTGTACATTGGAGATGTCAAAACACTGGCAATGGAATGTACATTGGAGATGTCTAAACACTGGCAATGGAATGTACATTGGAGATGTCTAAACACTGGCAATGGACTGTACATTGGAGATGTCTAAACACTGGCAATCTACTGTACATTGGAGATGTCTAACCACTGGCAATCGACTGTACATTCGAGATGTCAAAACACTGGCAATGGAATGTACAGTGTAGATGTCTAAACACTGGCAATGGAATGTACATTGGAGATGTCTAAACACTGGTGATGGACTGTACATTGGAGATGTCTAAACACTGGCAATGGACTGTACATTGGAGATGTCAACACACTGGCAATGGACTGTACATTGGAGATGTCAAAACACAGGTGATGGACTGTACATTGGAAATATCTAAACACTGGCAATGGAATGTACATTGGAGATGTCTAAACACTGGCAATGGAATGTACATTGGAGATGTCTAAACACTGGCAATGGAATGTACATTGGAAATATCTAAACACTGGCAATGGAATGTACATTGGAAATATCTAAACACTGGCAATGGAATGTACATTGGAGATGTCTAAACACTGGCAATGGAATGTACATTGGAAATATCTAAACACTGGCAATGGAATGTACATTGGAGATGTCAAAACACTGGCAATGGAATGTACATTGGAAATATCTAAACACAGGTGATGGACTGTACATTGGAAATATCTAAACACTGGCAATGGAATGTACATTGGAGATGTCAAAACACTGGCAATGGAATGTACATTGGAAATATCTAAACACTGGCAATGGAATGTACATTGGAGATGTCAAAACACTGGCAATGGACTGTACATTGGAAATATCTAAACACAGGTGATGGACTGTACATTGGAAATATCTAAACACTGGCAATGGAATGTACATTGGAGATGTCAAAACACTGGCAATGGAATGTACATTGGAAATATCTAAACACTGGCAATGGAATGTACATTGGAGATGTCAAAACACTGGCAATGGACTGTACATTGGAAATATCTAAACACAGGTGATGGACTGTACATTGGAAATATCTAAACACTGGCAATGGAATGTACATTGGAGATGTCAAAACACTGGCAATGGAATGTACATTGGAAATATCTAAACACTGGCAATGGAATGTACATTGGAGATGTCAAAACACTGGCAATGGAATGTACATTGGAAATATCTAAACACAGGTGATGGACTGTACATTGGAGATGTTTAAACACTGGCGATGGACTGTACATTGGAGATGTCAAAACACTGGCAATGGACTGTACATTGGAGATGTCAAAACACTGGCAATGGAGTGTACATTGGCGATGTCAAAACACTGGCGATGGAATGTACATTGGAGATGTCTAAACACTGGCAATGGAATGTACATTGGAGATGTCAAAACACTGGCGATGGAATGTACATTGGAGATGTCTAAACACTGGCAATGGAATGTACATTGGCGATGTCACAACACTGGCGATGGAATGTAGATTGGAGATGTCAAAACACTGGCGATGGAATGTACATTGGAGATGTCTAAACACTGGCAATGGAATGTACATTGGAGATGTCAAAACACTGGCGAGGGAATGTACATTGTAGATGTCTAAACAGTGGCAATGGAATGTACATTGGAGATGTCTAAACACTGGCAATGGACTGTACATTGGAGATGTCTAAACACTGGCAATGGACTGTACATTGGAGGTGTCAAAACACTGGCAATGGAATGTACATTGGAGATGTCGAAACACTGGCAATGGACTGTACATTGGAGATGTCAAAACTCTGGCGATGGAATGTACATTGGAGATGTCCAAACACTGGCAATCGACTGTGCATTGCAGATGTCAAAACACTGGCGATGGACTGTACATTGGAGATGTCAAAACACTGGCAATGGACTGTACATTGGAGATGTCAAAACACTGGCAATGGACTGTACATTGGAGATGTCAAAACGCTGGCGATGGACTGTCGATCGGAGATGTCAAAGCACTGGCACTGGACTGTACATTGGAGATGTCTAAACACTGGCAATGGACTGTACATTGGAGATGTCAAAACACTGGCAATGGAATGTACACTGGAGATGTCGAAACACTGGCAATGGAATGTACATTTGAGATTTCTAAACACTGGCAATGGACTGTACATTGGAGATGTCAAAACACTGGCAATGGAATGTACATTGGAGATGTCTAAACACTGGCAATGGAATGTACATTGGAGATGTCTAAACACTGGCAATGGACTGTACATTGGAGATGTCTAAACACTGGCAATCTACTGTACATTGGAGATGTCTAACCACTGGCAATCGACTGTACATTCGAGATGTCAAAACACTGGCAATGGAATGTACAGTGTAGATGTCTAAACACTGGCAATGGAATGTACATTGGAGATGTCTAAACACTGGTGATGGACTGTACATTGGAGATGTCTAAACACTGGCAATGGACTGTACATTGGAGATGTCAACACACTGGCAATGGACTGTACATTGGAGATGTCAAAACACTGGCTATGGAATGTACATTAGAGATGTCTAAACGCTGGCGATGGAATGTACATTGGAGATATATAAACACTGGCAATGGAATGTACATTGGAGATGTCTAAACACTGGCAATGGAATGTACATTGGAGATGTCTAAACACTGGCAATGGAATGTACATTGGAAATATCTAAACACAGGTGATGGACTGTACATTGGAGATGTCTAAACACTGGCTATGGAATGTACATTAGAGATGGCTAATCACTGGCTATGGAATGTACATTGGAGATGTCAAAACACTGGCAATGGACTGTACATTGGAGATGTCAAAACACTGGCAATGGACTGTACATTGGAGATGTCTAAACACTGGCTATGGAATGTACATTAGAGATGGCTAATCACTGGCTATGGAATGTACATTGGAGATGTCTAAACACTGGCAATGGACTGCACATTGGAGATGGCTAATCACTGGCTATGGAATGTACATTGGAGATGTCTAAACACTGGCTATGGAATGTACATTAGAGATGGCTAATCACTGGCTATGGAATGTACATTGGAGATGTCTAAACACTGGCAATGGACTGTACATTGGAGATGTCTAAACACTGGCAATGGAATGTACATTGGAAATATCTAAACACAGGTGATGGACTGTACATTGGAGATGTCTAAACACTGGCTATGGAATGTACATTAGAGATGGCTAATCACTGGCTATGGAATGTACATTGGAGATGTCAAAACACTGGCAATGGACTGTACATTGGAGATGTCAAAACACTGGCAATGGACTGTACATTGGAGATGTCTAAACACTGGCTATGGAATGTACATTAGAGATGGCTAATCACTGGCTATGGAATGTACATTGGAGATGTCTAAACACTGGCAATGGACTGTACATTGGAGATGTCTAAACACTGGCTATGGAATG
Organism: Heterodontus francisci; assembly: GCF_036365525.1. Classification (NCBI taxonomy): domain Eukaryota; kingdom Metazoa; phylum Chordata; class Chondrichthyes; order Heterodontiformes; family Heterodontidae; genus Heterodontus; species Heterodontus francisci. The sequence goes on along the minus strand of NC_090421.1, from coordinate 11,474,670 downwards.
TACATTAGAGATGGCTAATCACTGGCTATGGAATGTACATTGGAGATGTCAAAACACTGGCAATGGACTGTACATTGGAGATGTCAAAACACTGGCAATGGACTGTACATTGGAGATGTCAAAACACTGGCAATGGAGTGTACATTGGCGATGTCACAACACTGGCGATGGAATGTACATTGGAGATATATAAACACTGGCAATGGAATGTACATTGGAGATGTCTAAACACTGGCAATGGAATGTACATTGGAGATGTCAAAACACTGGCAATGGAATGTACATTTGAGATTTCTAAACACTGGCAATGGACTGCACATTGGAGATGTCAAAACACTGGCAATGGACTGTACATTGGAGATGTCTAAACACTGGCAATGGACTGTACATTGGAGATGTCAAAACACTGGCAATGGAATGTGCATTGGAGATGGCTAATCACTGGCTATGGAATGTACATTAGTGATGGCTAATCACTGGCTATGGAATGTACATTAGTGATGGCTAATCACTGGCTATGGAATGTACATTGGAGATGTTTAAACACTGGCAATGGACTGTACATTGGAGATGGCTAATCACTGGCTATGGAATGTACATTAGTGATGGCTAATCACTGGCTATGGAATGTAGATTAGTGATGGCTAATCACTGGCTATGGAATGTACATTGGAGATGTTTAAACACTGGCAATGGACTGTACATTGGAGATGGCTAATCACTGGCTATGGAATGTACATTAGTGATGGCTAATCACTGGCTATGGAATGTACATTGGAGATGTTTAAACACTGGCAATGGACTGTACATTGGAGATTTCAAAACACTGGCTATGGAATGTACATTAGTGATGGCTAATCACTGGCTATGGAATGTACATTAGTGATGGCTAATCACTGGCTATGGAATGTACATTGGAGATGTTTAAACACTGGCAATGGAATGTGCATTGGAGATGGCTAATCACTGGCTATGGAATGTACATTAGTGATGGCTAATCACTGGCTATGGAATGTACATTAGTGATGGCTAATCACTGGCTATGGAATGTACATTGGAGATGTTTAAACACTGGCAATGGACTGTACATTGGAGATGTCAAAACACTGGCAATGGAATGTACATTGGAGATGTCAAAACACTGGCAATGGAATGTACATTGGAAATATCTAAACACAGGTGATGGACTGTACATTGGAGATGTTTAAACACTGGCGATGGACTGTACATTGGAGATGTCAAAACACTGGCAATGGACTGTACATTGGAGATGTCAAAACACTGGCAATGGAGTGTACATTGGCGATGTCAAAACACTGGCGATGGAATGTACATTGGAGCTGTCTAAACACTGGCAATGGAATGTACATTGGAGATGTCAAAACACTGGCGATGGAATGTACATTGGAGATGTCTAAACACTGGCAATGGAATGTACATTGGCGATGTCACAACACTGGCGATGGAATGTACATTGGAGATGTCAAAACACTGGCGATGGAATGTACATTGGAGATGTCTAAACACTGGCACTGGAATGTACATTGGAGATGTCAAAACAGTGGCAATGGAATGTACATTGGAGATGTCTAAATACTGGCAATGGACTGTACATTGGAGATGTCTAAACACTGGCAATGGACTGTACATTGGAGGTGTCAAAACACTGGCAATGGAATGTACATTGGAGATGTCGAAACACTGGCAATGGACTGTACATTGGAGATGTCAAAACTCTGGCGATGGAATGTACATTGGAGATGTCCAAACACTGGCAATCGACTGTGCATTGCAGATGTCAAAACACTGGCGATGGACTGTACATTGGAGATGTCAAAACACTGGCAATGGACTGTACATTGGAGATGTCAAAACACTGGCAATGGACTGTACATTGGAGATGTCAAAACGCTGGCGATGGACTGTCGATCGGAGATGTCAAAGCACTGGCACTGGACTGTACATTGGAGATGTCTAAACACTGGCAATGGACTGTACATTGGAGATGTCAAAACACTGGCAATGGAATGTACACTGGAGATGTCGAAACACTGGCAATGGAATGTACATTTGAGATTTCTAAACACTGGCAATGGACTGTACATTGGAGATGTCAAAACACTGGCAATGGAATGTACATTGGAGATGTCTAAACACTGGCAATGGACTGTACATTGGAGATGTCTAAACACTGGCAATCTACTGTACATTGGAGATGTCTAAACACTAGCAATCGACTGTACATTCGAGATGTCAAAACACTGGCAATGGAATGTACAGTGGAGATGTCTAAACACTGGCAATGGAATGTACATTGGAAATATCTAAACACTGGTGATGGACTGTACATTGGAGATGTCTAAACACTGGCAATGGACTGTACATTGGAGATGTCAACACACTGGCAATGGACTGTACATTGGAGATGTCAAAACACTGGCTATGGAATGTACATTAGAGATGGCTAATCACTGGCTATGGAATGTACATTGGAGATGTTTAAACACTGGCAATGGAATGTACATTGGCGATGTCAAAACACTGGCGATGGAATGTACATTGGAGCTGTCTAAACACTGGCAATGGAATGTACATTGGAGATGTCAAAACACTGGCGATGGAATGTACATTGGAGATGTCTAAACACTGGCAATGGAATGTACATTGGCGATGTCACAACACTGGCGATGGAATGTACATTGGAGATGTCAAAACACTGGCGATGGAATGTACATTGGAGATGTCTAAACACTGGCACTGGAATGTACATTGGAGATGTCAAAACACTGGCGAGGGAATGTACATTGGAGATGTCTAAACAGTGGCAATGGAATGTACATTGGAGATGTCTAAACACTGGCAATGGACTGTACATTGGAGATGTCTAAACACTGGCAATGGACTGTACATTGGAGGTGTCAAAACACTGGCAATGGAATGTACATTGGAGATGTCGAAACACTGGCAATGGACTGTACATTGGAGATGTCAAAACTCTGGCGATGGAATGTACATTGGAGATGTCCAAACACTGGCAATCGACTGTGCATTGCAGATGTCAAAACACTGGCGATGGACTGTACATTGGAGATGTCAAAACACTGGCAATGGACTGTACATTGGAGATGTCAAAACACTGGCAATGGACTATACATTGGAGATGTCAAAACGCTGGCGATGGACTGTCGATCGGAGATGTCAAAGCACTGGCACTGGACTGTACATTGGAGATGTCTAAACACTGGCAATGGACTGTACATTGGAGATGTCAAAACACTGGCAATGGAATGTACACTGGAGATGTCGAAACACTGGCAATGGAATGTACATTTGAGATTTCTAAACACTGGCAATGGACTGTACATTGGAGATGTCAAAACACTGGCAATGGAATGTACATTGGAGATGTCTAAACACTGGCAATGGACTGTACATTGGGGATGTCTAAACACTGGCAATCTACTGTACATTGGAGATGTCTAAACACTGGCAATCGACTGTACATTCGAGATGTCAAAACACTGGCAATGGAATGTACAGTGGAGATGTCTAAACACTGGCAATGGAATGTACATTGGAAATATCTAAACACTGGTGATGGACTGTACATTGGAGATGTCAACACACTGGCAATGGACTGTACATTGGAGATGTCAAAACACTGGCTATGGAATGTACATTAGAGATGGCTAATCACTGGCTATGGAATGTACATTGGAGATGTTTAAACACTGGCAATGGACTGTACATTGGAGATGTCAAAACACTGGCAATGGAATGTACATTGGAGATGTCAAAACACTGGCAATGGAATGTACATTGGAGATGTCAAAACACTGGCAATGGAGTGTACATTGGCGATGTCACAACACTGGCGATGGAATGTACATTGGAGATGTCAAAACACTGGCGATGGAATGTACATTGGAGATGTCTAAACACTGGCAATGGAATGTACATTGGAGATGTCTAAACACTGGCAATGGAATGTACATTGGAGATGTCAAAACACTGGCAATGGAATGTACATTTGAGATTTCTAAACACTGGCAATGGACTGCACATTGGAGATGTCAAAACACTGGCAATGGACTGTCCATTGGAGATGTCTAAACACTGGCAATGGACTGTACATTGGAGGTGTCAAAACACTGGCAATGGAATGTACATTGGAGATGTCGAAACACTGGCAATGGACTGTACATTGGAGATGTCAAAACGCTGGCGATGGAATGTACATTGGAGATATCGAAACACTGGCAATCGACTGTGCATTGCAGATGTCAAAACACTGGCGATGGACTGTACATTGGAGATGTCAAAACGCTGGCGATGGACTGTCGATCGGAGATGTCAAAACACTGGCACTGGACTGTACATTGGAGATGTCTAAACACTGGCAATGGAATGTACATTGGAGATGTCAAAACACTGGCAATGGAATATACACTGGAGATGTCGAAACACTGGCAAAGGAATGTACATTTGAGATTTCTAAACACTGGCAATCTACTGTACATTGGAGATGTCAAAACACTGGCAATGGAATGTACATTGGAGATGTCAAAACACTGGCAATGGAATGTACATTGGAGATGTCTAAACACTGGCAATGGAATGTACATTGGAGATGTGTAAACCTTGGCAATGGACTGTACATTAGAGATGTCCAAATACTGGCGATGGACTGTACATTAGAGATGTTTAAACACTGGTGATCTACTGTATACTAGAAATGTCTAAACATTGGCGATGGACTGTACATTGGAGGGCGGCACAGTGGCGCAGTGGTTAGCACCGCAGCCTCGCAGCTCCAAGGACCCGGGTTCGATTCCGGGTACTGCCTGTGTGGAGTTTGCAAGTTCTCCCTGTGTCTGCGTGGGTTTTCTCCGGGTGCTCCGGTTTCCTCCCACAAGCCAAAAGACTTGCAGGTTGATAGGTAAATTGGCCATTATAAATTGTCACTAGTATAGGTAGGTGGTAGGGAAATATAGGAACAGGTGGGGGTGTTTGGTAGTAATATGGGACTAGTGTAGGATTAGTATAAATGGGTGGTTGATGTTCGGCACAGACTCGGTGGGCCGAAGGGCCTGTTTCAGTGCTGTATCTCTAATCTAATCATAAAAAACTTCTAAACACTGGTGATCTACTGTACACAAGAGATGTCCAAACACTGGTGATCTGCTGTACACGAGAGATGTCTGAACACCGGTGATCTATTGTACATTGGAGATGTCTAAACACTGGTGATCTGCTGTACACTAGAGATGTCCAAACACCGGTGATCTATTGTACACTAGAGATGTCTAAACACTGTTGATCTACTGTACACTAGAGATGTCCAAACACTGGTGATCTATTGTACACTAGAGATGTCTAAACACTGTTGATCTACTGTACACTAGAGATGTCCAAACACTGGTGATCTATTGTACACTAGAGATGTCTAAACACTGGTGATCTGCTGTACACAAGAGATGTCCAAACACTGGTGATCTGCTGTACACAAGAGATGTCTAAACACTGGTGATCTACTGTACACAAGTGATGTCCAAACACTGGTGATCTATTGTACACTAGAGATGTCTAAACACTGTTGATCTACTGTACACTAGAGATGTCCAAACACTGGTGATCTGCTGTACACTAGAGATGTCTAAACACTGTTGATCTACTGTACACTAGAGATGTCCAAACACTGGTGATCTATTGTACACTAGAGATGTCTAAACACTGGTGATCTGCTGAACACAAGAGATGTCCAAACACTGGTGATCTGCTGTACACAAGAGATGTCTAAACACTGGTGATCTACTGTACACAAGAGATGTCTAAACACTGTTGATCTACTGTACACTAGAGATGTCCAAACACTGGTGATCTGCTGTACACAAGAGATGTCCAAACACTGGTGATCTGCTGTACACAAGAGATGTCTAAACACTGGTGATCTACTGTACACAAGGGATGTCCAAACATTGGTGATCTGCTGTACACTAGAGATGTCTAAACAATGGTGATCTACTGTACACTAGAGATGTCTAAACACTGGTGATCTGCTGTACACTAGAGATGTCCAAACACCGGTGATCTATTGTACACTAGAGATGTCTAAACACTGTTGATCTACTGTACACTAGAGATGTCCAAACACTGGTGATCTATTGTACACTAGAGATGTCTAAACACTGGTGATCTACTGTCCACTAGAGATGTCCAAACACCGGTGATCTATTGTACATTAGAGATGTCTAAACACCGGTGATCTATTGTACATTGGAGATGTCTAAACACTTGTGATCTACTGTACACAAGAGATGTCCAAACACCGGTGATCTATTGTACATTAGAGATGTCTAAACACCGGTGATCTATTGTACATTGGAGATGTCTAAACACTTGTGATCTACTGTACACAAGAGATGTCCAAACACCGGTGATCTATTGTACACTAGAGATGTCTAAACACTGGTGATCTACTGTCCACTAGAGATGTCCAAACACCGGTGATCTATTGTACATTAGAGATGTCTAAACACCGGTGATCTATTGTACACTGGAGATGTCTAAACACTGGTGATCTACTGTCCACTAGAGATGTCCAAACACCGGTGATCTATTGTACATTAGAGATGTCTAAACACTGGTGATCTACTGTCCACTAGAGATGTCCAAACACCGGTGATCTATTGTACACTAGAGATGTCTAAACACTTGTGATCTACTGTACACAAGAGATGTCCAAACACCGGTGATCTATTGTACACTAGAGATGTCTAAACACTTGTGATCTACTGTACACAAGAGATGTCCAAACACCGGTGATCTATTGTACACTAGAGATGTCTAAACACTGGCGATCTACTGTCCACTAGAGATGTCCAAACACCGGTGATCTATTGTACATTAGAGATGTCTAAACACCGGTGATCTATTGTACACTGGAGATGTCTAAACGCTGGTGATCTACTGTCCACTAGAGATGTCAAACACCGGTGATCTATTGTACACTAGAGATGTCCAAACACTGGTGATCTATTGTACACTAGAGATGTCTAAACACTGGTGATCTGCTGTACACAAGAGATGTCCAAACACTGGTGATCTGCTGTACACAAGAGATGTCTAAACACTGGTGATCTACTGTACACAAGTGATGTCCAAACACTGGTGATCTATTGTACACTAGAGATGTCTAAACACTGTTGATCTACTGTACACTAGAGATGTCCAAACACTGGTGATCTGCTGTACACTAGAGATGTCTAAACACTGTTGATCTACTGTACACTAGAGATGTCCAAACACTGGTGATCTATTGTACACTAGAGATGTCTAAACACTGGTGATCTGCTGAACACAAGAGATGTCCAAACACTGGTGATCTGCTGTACACAAGAGATGTCTAAACACTGGTGATCTACTGTACACAAGAGATGTCTAAACACTGTTGATCTACTGTACACTAGAGATGTCCAAACACTGGTGATCTGCTGTACACAAGAGATGTCTAAACACTGGTGATCTACTGTACACAAGGGATGTCCAAACATTGGTGATCTGCTGTACACTAGAGATGTCTAAACAATGGTGATCTACTGTACACTAGAGATGTCTAAACACTGGTGATCTGCTGTACACTAGAGATGTCCAAACACCGGTGATCTATTGTACACTAGAGATGTCTAAACACTGTTGATCTACTGTACACTAGAGATGTCCAAACACTGGTGATCTATTGTACACTAGAGATGTCTAAACACTGGTGATCTACTGTCCACTAGAGATGTCCAAACACCGGTGATCTATTGTACATTAGAGATGTCTAAACACCGGTGATCTATTGTACATTGGAGATGTCTAAACACTTGTGATCTACTGTACACAAGAGATGTCCAAACACCGGTGATCTATTGTACATTAGAGATGTCTAAACACCGGTGATCTATTGTACATTGGAGATGTCTAAACACTTGTGATCTACTGTACACAAGAGATGTCCAAACACTGGTGATCTATTGTACACTAGAGATGTCTAAACACTGGTGATCTACTGTCCACTAGAGATGTCCAAACACCGGTGATCTATTGTACATTAGAGATGTCTAAACACCGGTGATCTATTGTACACTGGAGATGTCTAAACACTGGTGATCTACTGTCCACTAGAGATGTCCAAACACCGGTGATCTATTGTACATTAGAGATGTCTAAACACTGGTGATCTACTGTCCACTAGAGATGTCCAAACACCGGTGATCTATTGTACACTAGAGATGTCTAAACACTTGTGATCTACTGTACACAAGAGATGTCCAAACACCGGTGATCTATTGTACACTAGAGATGTCTAAACACTTGTGATCTACTGTACACAAGAGATGTCCAAACACCGGTGATCTATTGTACACTAGAGATGTCTAAACACTGGTGATCTACTGTCCACTAGAGATGTCCAAACACCGGTGATCTATTGTACATTAGAGATGTCTAAACACCGGTGATCTATTGTACACTGGAGATGTCTAAACACTGGTGATCTACTGTCCACTAGAGATGTCAAACACCGGTGATCTATTGTACATTAGAGATGTCTAAACACCGGTGATCTATTGTACACTGGAGATGTCTAAACACTGGTGATCTGCTGTACACTAGAGATGTCCAAACACTGGTGATCTATTGTACATTAGAGATGTCTAAACACTGGTGATCTACTGTCTGCTAGAGATGTCCAAACACCGGTGATCTATTGTACACTAGAGATGTCTAAACACCGGTGATCTATTGTACATTAGAGATGTCTAAACACTGGTGATCTACTGTCCACTAGAGATGTCCAAACACCGGTGATCTATTGTACATTAGAGATGTCTAAACACTGGTGATCTACTGTCCACTAGAGATGTCCAAACACCGGTGATCTATTGTACACTAGAGATGTCTAAACACTTGTGATCTACTGTACACAAGAGATGTCCAAACACCGGTGATCTATTGTACACTAGAGATGTCTAAACACTTGTGATCTACTGTACACAAGAGATGTCCAAACACCGGTGATCTATTGTACACTAGAGATGTCTAAACACTGGCGATCTACTGTCCACTAGAGATGTCCAAACACCGGTGATCTATTGTACATTAGAGATGTCTAAACACCGGTGATCTATTGTACACTGGAGATGTCTAAACACTGGTGATCTACTGTCCACTAGAGATGTCCAAACACCGGTGATCTATTGTACATTAGAGATGTCCAAACACCGGTGATCTATTGTACATTAGAGATGTCCAAACACCGGTGATCTGCTGTACACTAGAGATGTCCAAACACCGGTGATCTATTGTACATTAGAGATGTCTAAACACTGGTGATCTACTGTCCACTACAGATGTCCAAACACCGGTGATCTATTGTACACTAGAGATGTCTAAACACCGGTGATCTGCTGTACACAAGAGATGTCCAAACACCGGTGATCTATTGTACACTAGAGATGTCTAAACACCGGTGATCTATTGTACACTGGAGATGTCTAAACACTGGTGATCTACTGTCCACTAGAGATGTCCAAACACCGGTGATCTATTGTACATTAGAGATGTCCAAACACCGGTGATCTATTGTACATTAGAGATGTCTAAACACCGGTGATCTATTGTACACTAGAGATGTCTAAACACTGGTGATCTGCTGTACACTAGAGATGTCCAAACACCAGTGATCTATTGTACATTAGAGATGTCTAAACACTGGTGATCTACTGTCCACTAGAGATGTCCAAACACCGGTGATCTATTGTACATTAGAGATGTCCAAACACCGGTGATCTATTGTACACTAGAGATGTCTAAACACTGGTGATCTGCTGTACACTAGAGATGTCCAAACACCGGTGATCTATTGTACATTGGAGATGTCTAAACACTTGTGATCTACTGTACACTAGAGATGTCTAAACACTGGTGATCTACTGTCCACTAGAGATGTCAAACACCGGTGATCTATTGTACATTAGAGATGTCCAAACACCGGTGATCTATTGTACACTAGAGATGTCTAAACACTGGTGATCTGCTGTACACTAGAGATGTCCAAACACCGGTGATCTATTGTACATTGGAGATGTCTAAACACTTGTGATCTACTGTACACAAGAGATGTCCAAACACCGGTGATCTATTGTACACTAGAGATGTCTAAACACCGGTGATCTATTGTACATTAGAGATGTCTAAACACCGGTGATCTATTGTACACTAGAGATGTCTAAACACTGGTGATCTGCTGTACACTAGAGATGTCCAAACACCGGTGATCTATTGTACATTGGAGATGTCTAAACACTTGTGATCTACTGTACACTAGAGATGTCTAAACACTGGTGATCTATTGTACATTAGAGATGTCTAAACACCGGTGATCTATTGTACACTAGAGATGTCTAAACACTGGTGATCTGCTGTACACTAGAGATGTCCAAACACCGGTGATCTATTGTACATTGGAGATGTCTAAACACTTGTGATCTACTGTACACTAGAGATGTCTAAACACTGGTGATCTATTGTACATTAGAGATGTCCAGACACTGGTGATCTATTGTACATTAGAGATGTCCAAACACCGGTGATCTATTGTACATTGGAGATGTCTAAACACTTGTGATCTACTGTACACAAGAGATGTCCAAACACCGGTGATCTATTGTACATTAGAGATGTCTAAACACCGGTGATCTATTGTACATTAGAGATGTCTAAACACCGGTGATCTATTGTACATTGGAGATGTCTAAACACTTGTGATCTACTGTACACAAGAGATGTCTAAACACTGATGATCTACTGATCAGCTGTTCTGATGAAAGGTCACAGACCTGAAACGTTAACTCTGCTTCTCTCTCCACAGATGCTGCCTGACCTGCTGAGTCTTTCCAGCACTTTCTGTTTTTATCTGTTTCTGTGATGTTGACTGAGGGATAAATATTAATTCGCACATTGGGGAGAACTCTTCTGTTGTTCTTCAGCATAGTGCCAGGGGATCTTTTACATCCACCTCAGAGGGCAGGCAAGGCTTCAGTTTAACATCGCACCTGAAAGACAGCACCTCTGATAGTGCGGCGGATGGGATGTGTGACAGACGACTGATCCCCTACCGCCTGTTTGCTCTCCTGGCTGAAAGTTAAAGTTGTCCCGAGTGAAGATGTTTGCGTAGTTAACACTCGGTGATTTGTACACAGTGTTGTTCAACTGCCTGGAAGCATGTCTGCTTTTTCTAGCCTATTGTAATACTTCTTAAATATCCTCATTACCTCCCTCATTTTCATTTCCAGCAAGTTATTGGTTTCATTCAGATCAACAATATCATTCTGTGAAACTGTTCTGGTATACAGGGGTGAGATTTACAATCTACTTGGATGGTCATTTCCACCATTGTAAAAAGGTTTTCCTATCTATATATCGCAATACAAGATAGTCAGATCTATATACAGGAGAGTAAGATCACTGAGGTTCAGATCCATATAAAGCAGAGTGCAGCTAACTCAGCACAGTCCAGCATTTGAACCTCAGAGCCACCAGCCTGCGTGCTAAATACAGTAAGTGCTATTTACCAGCTGAGCCACTAGGGGATCTAGTCTACACACAGGAAAACCACCCTGCAATGTCCCCAGTTGTCTGATGTTTCTAACAGGGGTTGTAAATAATTGGCTGCAAATCACTGGCCCACATTCATCTCTGTCAGTTTTACTTGTCGAGCAGTTTGCTTGTAAAAATAGACCAGGAATCTTGAAGGCTTACTCAGCTGTCACAGGCGTTGGAGAAATAGGATACTGAACTAACAAGCCATAGGAATGAGCTGGTGAACTGAACTGAAGGACCAGGGCTTAATTTAGCAGGGAATTTGTAAATTCTCAAATCTAGCTGGAGGGTGTCCCCCTGCACTGAACGTAGAAGACACGCAGATGAGGATTTGGCCTATTTATTCTTCAATATCACATTAAGAGGCATTATTATTCCAGGGGAGAGTTCTGAGCTATCGTTAAAAACAGAGTGCCTTCTACTATATGCAAAATTCCATTCTACAGCACCCGCCCGTGGACAGGATGAGTTTCCAAAGTACTTTACTTTAAAGGAAGGAAGACCTTCATTTTTACAATGTCTTTCGTGACCTCAGGTCACCCTAAAGCATTTTACAACCAATGTAGCATTTTTGAGGTATAGTATTGTAATGTAGGAAACACAGCAACCAATTTGCGCACAGCAAGCTCCCTCAAACAGCAACATTATAATGACCAGATCGTCTGTTTTCGGATATCGGTTGAGGGACAAATATTCCCCAGGACATCTGGGGGAACTCCCCCACTCTTCTTCAAAATAGTGCCGTGGGATCTTTTATATCCACCCGAGAGAGCAGACAGACCCTCAGTTTAACATCTCATCTGTAAGATGGCACCTTTGATTGCGCAGCACTCCCTCCGTACTGCATTGCAGTGCCAGCCTCGACTATGGGGCTCAGGTCTCTGGAGTTTAAACTGGATTGAGTCTGCCAAACAAGAGAACACACAGAAGAATATCATATGAGTGCATCGGATGTGAGCCTTCTGAGAACCTTCGGGCTCAGAGATGGGAATGCTACCACTGAGCCATGGCTGAAGAGGGAAAATGGCTAAGGAGGACAAAAATGGTTGATGCAGAGCAGGAAGCATTTTGATGTTTTAACTTAATTGTTTTTGGGTGCGTATTATGTCCACAAGAAAGAAAAAACTTGCACGTTGTCTGAATGTCTTGAGGCACTTCACCACAGATTAATTACAGTCACCGTTGTTTAGTAGGCAAATATGCCAGCCAATTTGTACACAACAAGATCAGACAAATAATAGGAGATAAATGGCCAGTGAATCTATCTTAGTGATGTTGGTTGAGGGATAAATATTGACCAGGACACTGGGGAGAACTCCCCGACTCTTCTTCACAATAGTGCCATGGGATATTTTACAGCCACATGAGAGGACAGACGGGGCCTCAGTTTAACATCTAATCTGCAAAACAGCGCATCCAACACTGCAGCACTCAGTCAGTACTGTACTGGAAGTGTAAGCCTGGATTATGTACTCAAGTCTCCGAAGTGGGCCATGACCCCAACACCTTCTGATTAAAGGGGTTAAAGTGAGCTAAGTTGACACATGAGCTGTGAAAAATAGCCAGTAGCATTAGTATGGATTGTATGCTCTAGCTGTGTCCGAAAGGAGTGTATTGAGCTGTGCAACATTGGGGGGAAGCACTGCTGGGTACAGAACTGTCACTTGTCGTGGTTGTGGTGGGATCAATTTGAGGTAAAGAAACACGAGGATTGTAGAAGAAGCATATTGGAACCAATAAGTTAAATAAAGCTGGGGGCAGCACTGATATAGTAAAGGCATATAAGTAGAAATTCACATCATAATGCACTCATATGATATCCTTGTGTGTGCTCTTGTGCCGCAGGCTCTAACCTATTTAAAGTAAAAGGATTAAAACCGGTGCAAAAATAGCACCCACACAAGAATATAATTCATATGTACATTGTATTGATTGGACTTGCACCCCCACCATTCCCTCACTCCCTCCCCCCACCAAACACTTATCGAGGGATCCCAAGTACAAGGATCATTGACAAGAGTGTGTACAGAAAGGTTGGGTTGCAATCAAACCTACAGGTGGCATCATAAGCCAAGAAACATTCTAATCTTGCCATCAGAATTTTAAGAATGTGTTACAGCCTGCAACTCTCTTCAACGTATCTGTTCTTATCTGGAATATATAGACCAATGGTATTGGGTATGATTTTCTGGTCTGAAGGCTGTTGTGATAGTTTTGTGGTCGAACATTCCTTCACTCAACTGTGTCCATGCAGGGGTAAGAACAGAAGAAAAGCCAGCCGAGCATCCAACTGCACTTGAAATCAGCTCGACAAACCTACGACATCATCTGGCGACCCTACAACATCATCTGGCAACCCCATGACATCACTCGGCAACCTTATGACATCACACGGTGTTACAACCAGGTGAGAAAGGTGTCTAGGGATTCCTCTCAGCCTTCACCTGATCTTACCGTAACAGGATTTAGCTCCCCCTTGGTGAATCCTTGTTCACCGCTTTCCAATTATAAGGCAAAGAAACCAGCACAAACAGGCTTTCTTAGGTTTAAAGAAGAAAAGTTGAAATTTATTAAGCTTAAACTCTAATTCAGTTGATGCCTACGGATACACGACGCACCCACGCTAGCATGCATACGCAATACACACATGCACATAGAGACAGAAAAGAGCAGAAGGAAAATAAAGTGAAAAGTTTGTGGCAATCTCTGAAGAGTTGTTGTTACGGTTCTTCGAGCTCACTATAGAGTCCTTGACTGTAGGTAGATCTTGCTTTTCTTTGGGGCCCAGTATTCTTCTTAAACCTTGTTTGCTGTAGGATACTTTTCCCTTTTGGGGTTCATGTGTCTTCAGTGGATTCAGAGCCTTGTGAGAGATGGGAACAGACAGGAGAAAGATCTTCTCAGTCCAGGAGCAAACAGACTTTCTTTTCCCAAACTGTTCGTACAAATTTAAAAATCTCAGGTTGCCCAGTAGGTTAGTCATGTGACTAGCTGGTTTGACCATGTCCGTTTCTGTATTCGGCCATCTTAGCAGTCAACCTGGAATCTGATCAAAAGTCCATTGTGGGTTGAATGTGTCAGGGAATGGCTGCTTTGTCCTTCCAAGCACTGTCTGTTAATATGCAAATGTCTTTTCCAGCCACGGCTGATCTGTTTAATAAGTCCTTTCTTCACTCCAGTAACAGTTTAAAATCAATGTTCATGACAAAATTAATGTGCCTCATTCTTGGCAGGTGGGGGCCTAGCATGACACCGGGCAATCCTACGACATCACCCTATGACACCACCCAGCAATCCTACTGCATCACTCGGCAACCCTACAACATCACCTGTCCCCCAGATCCACTGCATGTATATACATAATAGGTTGCACATTGTCCCTTTGTCCTCCACAGATAAATTGCCCACTTTCTTCAGGTCTACTCCTTCCACTGAAGAGGCCATTACCCCCTCCAAGGGCAATAAGAGACACCAAATAGCTAGAAATCTATTGGAACCATCAGCTGTAGCTACCAAGCAATATTGGTCCATTTAGGGGCTTCCACATCCTGCTGCTGAGTAGCAGGAATGGAGGAATCTGCTGAGTTTCGTCATCAGATCCTCCTTATGACCTACCCAGAAGTACTTCAATCCTTCAGGAGGTACTGGCAGAGGAGAGGTCACAGCAGCCAAGCATGCTAGACTCTGCCCAATGGAAGCCTTGGTTCATGTCTATGAGTGCTCTCTCTCCCGTGACATGACCCGATCCCCTTATTAGTTTATTTGCAGCTTGCAGTGAAGACTGATATCTTGTAAGAAAATAAAAGGCTATGAAACATCACTGCCCACAGCAATAGAGCAGGGGTCATTCAGCACAACTAAAGTCTTACAGTTATACCAGGCAGGTACTATGTACAGCTAAATATTCTTACATTATTCTACAATTAACGACACAACAGTTCTACTCCCTACGTAGCTAGAAAAGGAAAGCCATAGCAGAAGAGAGAAAGAAAGAGACAGAGAGACTGAGTCGCAAAGGGGACAGAAATAAAAGGTCCAGAAAGGGACAAATCTGATCTGTTTCAATAAATATACCAGAAGATTGTTAATGAAAAGAGAAAATGTCAGAGGAACAGGTTCCTCCTTATCTGAAAACTGTTGAAGGGCTGGATTTTGCTGGGCTTGGGGCAACGGGATTGGAGGGAGGGGTTAGGAACATAGGAATATAGGAGCAGGAGTAGGCCATTCAGCCCATCGAGCCTGCTCCGCCAGTCATCCACTTCAATGCCTTTTTTCCCACACCATCCCCATATCCCTTTATGTCATTTGTATTTAGAAATCTGTCAATCTCGGCTTTAAACATACTCAATGACTGAGCTTCCACAGCCCTCTGGGGTAGAGAATTCCAAAGATTCACAACCCTCTGAGTAAAGAAATTTCTCCTCATCTCTGTCCTAAGTGGCTTCCCCCTTATTTTGAAATTGTCTAGACTCCCCAACCAGGGGAAACATCTTAGCTGCATCTACCCTATCTATCCCTTTAAGTATTTTGTAGGGGGTTGTGGGTGGGGCCAATAGAATGGCGGGGGAACGTGTTGGAATGGAACCCTGACGTGTTCTCGCTTCCGGGCAATTTTCCCAGAGGCAGTCAGGAGGCGGGCAATTAAGCCTGTTAAGGAGCCAATTGAATGTCATTTTGAGGCGGTTTTTACATTTGACTGAGGGGCACAAGGGATCCACAGAGCTTCAGCAGCTCACCCGCTATAAGGAGGCGAGGGCTCAGTGGCAGGTGAGTGATGGCTGCAGGTGGGAGCCGTTGAGAGCAGCAGTACCCAGGAAGGGGGAGAGGCATTAAAGGACAGGAGGGAGAAGCTGGAGGCACTGCCAAGCGGGCGCACACATCAGAGGCTGATGAAGGGTCTCTCTGATGTGTAACTCATGCATGCCAGAGTTAGGGGACTGAGAGGCTTTGAGACCTGGATGCAGCAGTTAGCAGATTTTGACTGCTCTTGTGAGGAGTTGAATGACAGAGAGAGAGAGGTGCAGGCACAGGGAGCGGGGCTGCAACACCCTGAAGGTTTATGAGGGTAATCGGGGACTTGGACAAGGTGGGTGAAGACTGTCATGATTCTGCTCATGATCACAGAAGGCGCTACCCAGCCGAAAGGGTTTACCGGCGAAGACTATGGGTGTACAGGCAGGTGGTGTCAGAGCTATGCACAATGCTGGAGGAGGGGTTGAGGCGAGTGGGATGTGGTGGCCAACCATTGCCTGCGGCAGTGAAGGTCACTTTGGCGCTCAACTTTTATGCCTCAAGCTCATTCCAAGCATCATCTGGAGACATCTGAGGGATCTCCCAGTCAGTGGCCCATTGCTGGATCAAGCTGGTCATGGATGTCTTGTACATACACTTGCGCACAGGTCAGGCCAGCCAGACCGAGAGGGCATTTGGATTCGGGGCCATTGCTGGATTCCCCCAGGTGCAGGGAGTAATTGACTGCAGGCATATGGTCATCCAGGCTCCTGCAGAGTAGCCAGGAACTTTTGTCAACAGGAAGGGTTTCCACTGGCTAAATGTACAGTTAGAACACGACCGATGCAAATGTACGCTGCAGGTGTGTACAAGGTTCCCAGGAAGCTGTCACAACCCTTACAACCTGAGACAGATCCAGGTGCCTCAGCTTTTCAGGCCACCTGAACGATTTTGTGGATGGATATTGGGTGACAAGGGCTGCGCTCTGAAAACATGGCTCCTTACACCTGTGCGGCACCCCAACGCCGAGCCGGAGGACACCTACAACCTACAACTGTTGCCATGCGACTACATGGGCAACCATTGAGCAGGCTCTGAAAATGAGATTCCGGTGCCTAGATAGATCTGGCGGAGTCCTGCAGTACGCACCATCAAGGGTCTCACGTATCATGGTGGTATGCTGTGCTCTACGCAACCTGGTGCGCCAGAAGAGAGTAGCCTTGGAGAATGAGGATCTCCTTGAGCGCCCACCCTCCTCCGAGGAGGAGGAGGATCTGGAGGGGGCTTGAGACCAAGCAGTCAATGGCAATGCACCCGAGAGGCCAATGCCAACAGACATTAACATGCGTGCCAGGGAGACACGCAAGTCACTCATACTGACGCATTTCTCCTTCACCTACCTTAAATGCCCATGTAAACACTTTACTCTTCTCCCTCACACAGCCTTGTTGGCCTTCCCTTGAATGCCCTTACCATGTCAGTGGGTCCCTTATGACAGGACGCGAAGGCATACATACACCATTGCCCTCATGCAGACCATATCTTACCTCCTTCTCAAGAGCTCACCAACTGCTGATGGCCCACTGGTGCAGAAATGAGCACTACAGACATTAACTGAAGCAAAACATCACCTTACATTTGACACATTGAGCCAAATCTTTCACATTGCACAATAAACTATCACCCAGTGAGACCCAAGTGCAACTAGATAGATTTACACAAACACTTGCGGATGCTCCTATGTTATGCTCTCCTGGTGCATGCAGCTGACAAGATGGTCTGGCACTTCCTCTTCTGCCACCTTCAAAGATTGGTGAATATGTACCCCCAGGTCTCTCTGTTCTTGCATCCCCCTACCCCCATCAAAATAGTATTATTTAGATTATACTGTCTCTCCAAGTTGTTCCTCTCAAAGTGCATCACTTCTCACTTATCCGCATTAAATTGCATTGGCCATATGTCTGCCCATTTCACCAGTCTTTGTCTTCCTAAAGTCTACTACTATCATGCACATGACTTATGAAGTTGCCATGTTTTGTATCATCCGCAAACTTCGAAACTGAACTCCCTATACCCAAGTCCAGGTCATTTATATTTAACGAAAAAAAGCAATGGTCCTAACGTCGACCCCTGGGGACCCCACTGTATTCTTTTCTCCAGCCAGAACAACATGTATTCACCACTACTCTCTGCCTCCTATCACTTAGCCAATTCTGTACCCAAATTACCACTAATACTGGGTTTCTATTTTCCAAATAAGTGGTAATTTATCAAATGTCTTTTGAAAGTCTATATATACATCTACTGCACCATCTTCGTCAAAGAACTCAATCAGGTTAGTCAGGCACACTGTGCCTTCAACAAACTTGCACTGACTTTCCCTTATTAACCCATATTTCTCCAAGTGATAATTAATTTTGTCCTTGACAATGGTCTCTGGTAGTTTTCCCACCAGTGATGTTAGACTGACTGGCCTGTAGTCACCAGGTTTATCCCTCTCCCACTTTTTGAACTAAGGTGTAACATTTACAATCTTTCAGTCCTTTGGCACCATTCCAATATCCAAGGAATGACTTGTTAACTTTGAGTGATGCCAACCTATTTAGCGCCTCCTTTCTATCTGTTCTTATCCTAGCCAATATCTCAACTCACCACCACTCCGTACCCACCCACCCCCCTCAATTCCAGCATTAGGTTCATCCCCTTTTTTTGTTCCTGATCAGCCCCACCATTACTTTAACTATCCAGTTTTTATATAGGTTTATGCAAGATTTTTGGGTTCCATTTTATGCTCCCTGCTAATCTTTTCACACACATTCTCTTTGCTCTTCTTATATCCTTTTTCAATTTCTCCCTGCACTCTGTGCATTCTGTCTGCTCAGGTTTCAATTGTATTCTGTGCCTGACATTTATCATGGAATTCCTAGATTCCTTTGCCCTTCTACCCCATTTAGCCTCTTCACAGAATCACAGAATTGTTACAGTGCAGAAGGAGGCCATTCGGCCCATCGTGTCTGCCCTGGCTCTCCGAATGAGCAAATCGCCGAATGCCATTCCCCCGCCTTCTCCCTGTAACCCTGCACATTCTTCCTTTTCAGTTAACAGTCTAATTCCCTTTTGAATTCTTCAATTGAACCTGCCTCCACCGCACTCGCAGGCAGTGCATTCCTGATCCTAACCACTCGCTGCATGAAGAAATTTTTCCTCATGTCACTTTTGTTTCTTTTGCCAATCTCTTATTATTCAAGCAGCATGCGGCCTCATTATTCTTCCTAGTGTGGGAATAGGAGGAAGGTGGATTAACTGGGATGCTTCTTTTTATTGTATGTGGTGTGCAGCAGGTGTACTGTCAGGCAGGTGCTGGGGGTAGGGGTGAATCCCTACTTCTTTGGAGAGAAGCAAACGTTTGTGGCTCAGGAGAGGGTTCAAGGGAATGACTTCAGCAGCTGTCAAAGGGTCTTGTGGTTGTTTCCACTTGGCTGTCTCCAAGTAATTGCAAAAGGGCACAGTACTGAACATGGCCTCTGACACTCAGCCTACAATAACAACAGCATTCTGCAGCAGGTACACATAAACTGTGTTCTTGGGTAAAATAAATTACCCTTCTTTACAATCGTAGCCTCTTCCTGCCCGACAGCTGGCACCTGAACAGCAGCTCTGGGATCAGTAGCGCCCAGCTTTTCTGGGAACAACTTGCTCCTGAACTACACAATTACAGGAAATCTTTGCCATTAATTTGCACGAAATTCACACTATTTGCAGGTGCAAACACCAGAAAAGCCACAGAGGAAGTTTGTGTGCAGTGCTACACAGGAGAAAAACAGGAGTAAATAATTAGTGCCCATTTTTCTTCTATATTGCACTTATTTTTGGGGTGCTATTCAGGAGCAGTATTGGGGAAAATTGGCCCGAATAACTCATCGCTGAAGTGCGCAAAGAGACTACAATAATAAAGCACCAGTTCATTTGGACGTGCCCTTGTCTGTAAATAGTTATGTAAAATGACCTCACCATAAATGTACAGGCGGTTGGGTGCTCACAGCTAGGCTGCTGGAACACTTATAAAATGTTGGAGTCGATGCCAGGGTTATAAGCGAAAGGCATGTAGCTTGATCCTCACAAGCCCAAGAACAGTTTATCACTTGCATGGTGTGTGACAGGGAAACTGTAATTCCATCTTCCTTTGCCACAAGTTGCCTTGCACTATACTGTAGATTGCTTTCCTTTGGCAAGATCCCACATTGTAAAAGACTAAGATGTCATTGCAAAGTCATGTCAAGCTATAAATACGATTTATAAAGCAGTAAGTTTATGTGCAATAACTTATGTAATGTCCAGGTGCAAGACACATTGAAGGTCTTATGTTAGCTGAAATTTTGTTTGCAAGCAACAAGTTCTCATCCTGCTTGTAACTAACCATTCCAATGTACTAAAGATAGCAGTTGAAGTCAACTTGATGGTGCAGGGCACTGATGCACCAAAGCACTACAATTAGCCTTAGTGATTACGGAGACTTGGATATCACAGGGGCAGGAATGGATGTTGGATGTTCCGGGGTTTAGATGTTTCAAAAGGAATAGGGAGGGAGGTAAAAGAGGTGGGGGAGTGGCATTGCTAATCAGGGATAGTATCACAGCTGCAGAAAGGGAGGTCGTCGAGGAGGGTTTGTCTACTGAGTCAGTATGGGTGGAAGTCAGAAACAGGAAAGGAGCAGTCACTTTATTGGGAGTTTTCTATAGACCCCCCAATAGCAACAGAGACACGGAGGAACAGATTGGGAGGCAGATTTTGGAAAGGTGCAGAAGTAACAGGGTTGTTGTCATGGGTGACTTCAACTTCCCTAATATTGATTGGAACCTCCTTAGTGCAAATAGTTTGGATGGAGCAGATTTTGTCAGGTGTGTCCAGGAAGGTTTCCTGACTCAATATGTAGATAGGCCGACGAGAGGGGAGGCTATATTGGATTTGGTGCTTGGCAACGAACCAGGCCAGGTGGCAGATCTCTCAGTGGGAGAGCATTTCGGTGATAGTGATCACAACTCCCTGACCTTTGCTATAGTCATGGAGAGGGATAGGAGCAGACAGGATGGGAAAATATTTAATTGGGGGAGGGGGAATTACAATGCTATTAGGCAGGAACTGGGGAGCTGAAAATGGGAACAGATGTTCTCAGGGAAATGCATGACAGAAATGTGGAGGTTGTTTAGGGAGCACTTGCTGCGACTGCTGGATAGGTTTGTCCCGATGAGGCAAGGAAGGGATGGTAGGGTGAAGGAACCTTGGATGACAAGAGATGTGGAACAGCTAGTCAAGAGGAAGAAGGAAGCTTACTTAAGGTTGAGGAAGCAAGGATCAGACAGGGCTCTAGAGGGTTACAAGGTAGCCAGGAAGGAACTGAAGAATGGACTTAGGAGAGCTAGAAGGGGACATGAAAAAGTCTTGGCGGGTAGGATTAAGGAAAATCCCAAGGCTTTCTACACTTATGTGAGGAACAAGAGGATGGCCAGAGTGAGGGTAGGGCTGATCAGGGATTGTGGAGGGAACTTGTGCCTGGAGTCGGAGGAGGTAGGGGAGGTCCTTAATGAATACTTTGCTTCAGTATTCACTAGTGAGAGGGACCTTGTCGTTTGTGAGGACAGCGTGAAACAGGCTGATATGCTTGAACGGGTTGATGTTAAGAAGGAGGATGTGCTGGAAATTTTGTAAGACATGAGGATAGATAAGTCTCCGGGGCCAGACGGGATATACCCAAGGTTATTGCGGGAAGCGAGGGAAGAGATTGCCGCGCCTTTGGCGATGATCTTTGTGTCCTCACTGTCCACTGGAGTAGTACCAGATGATTGGAGGGTGGCAAATGTTATTCCCTTGTTCAAGAAAGGGAATAAGGATAACCCTGGGAATTACAGACCAGTCAGTCTTACATCGGTGGTGGGCAAATTATTGGAGAGGATTCTGAGAGACAGGATTTATGATTATTTGGAAAAGCATAGTTTGATTAGAGATAGTCAGCATGGCTTTGTGAGGGGCAGGTCATGCCTCACAAGCCTTATTGAATTCTTTGAGGATGTGACAAAACACATTGATGAAGGAAGAGCAGTGGATGTGGTGTATATGGATTTTAGCAAGGCGTTTGATAAGGTTCCCCATGGTAGGCTCATTCAGAAAGTAAGGAGGCATGGGATACAGGGAAATTTGGCTGTCTGGATACAGAATTGGCTGGCCCATAGAAGACAGAGGGTGGTAGTAGATGGAAAGTATTCAACCTGGAGCTCGGTGACCGGTGGTGTTCCGCAGGGATCTGTTCTGGGACCTCTGCTCTTTGTGATTTTTATAAATGACTTGGATGAAGAAGTGGAAGGCTGGGTTAGTAAGTTTGCCGATGACACAAAGGTTGCTGGAGTTGTGGATAGTGTGGAGGGCTGTTGTAGGTTGCAACGGGACATTGACAGGATGCAGAGCTGGGCTGAGAAGTGGCAGATGGAGTTCAACCTGGAAAAGTGTGAAGTGATTCATTTTGGAAGGTCGAATTTGAATGCAGAATACAGGCTTAAAGACAGGATTCTTGGCAGTGTGGAGGAACAGAGGGATCTTGGGGTCCACGTCCATAGATCCCTCAAAGTTGCCACCCAAGTTGATAGGGTTGTTAAGAAGGCGTATGGTGTGTTGGCTTTCATTAACAGGGGGATTGAGTTTAAGAGCCGCGAGGTTATGCTGCAGCTCTATAAAGCCCTGGTTAGACCACACTTGGAATATTGTGTTCAGTTCTGGTCGCCTCGTTATAGGAAGGATGTGGAAGCTTTAGAGAGGGTGCAGAGGAGATTTACCAGGATGCTGCCTGGACTGGAGGGCACATCTTATGAAGAAAGGTTGAGGGAGCTAGGGCTTTTCTCATTGGAGCGAAGAAGGATGAGAGGTGACTTGATAGAGGTGTACAAGATGATGAGAGGCATAGATAGAGTGGATAGCCAGAGACTTTTTCCCAGGGCGGAATGGGCTATCACCAGGGGGCATAATTTTAAGGTGATTGGAGGAAGGTTATGGGGAGATGTCAGAGGTAGGTTCTTTACACAGAGAGTGGTGGGTGCGTGGAATGCACTGCCAGCGGTGGTAGTAGAAGCAGATACATTAGGGACATTTAAGCGACTCTTGGATAGGTACATGGATGATAGTAGAATGAAGGGTATGTAGGTAGTTTGATCTTTGAGTAGGTTAAAGGGTCAGCACAACATCGTGGGCCGAAGGGCCTGTACTGTGCGGTATTGTTCTATGTTCTATGTTCTATGATCCTAAGGTAACAAGAGGAAAATTCCTACTCCTGATCAAGGTCCTCCTGCTGGTAAATGCAAGATTGGGTGTAGCTGTTGCTCCCACCACCATCTTTGAGGATGTCTACTGACATTTACTGTTTAGGGGTTCACACTCTGGTCATTGTTCCTCTGAACTTCATTCTCTTGTTGCTCCGAAACCTTGGTATTCCTCCTCCCTGCATCCTCCACCATGTTGATATGAAGACTGGAAACTGTGGGGCTCTTTAACTCCCTCACTCTTCCCTTCTCATGCAGTCTGCAGGTATTTAAAAACCGGGGGTGTTGTCCTGGCACCAACTCAGATGTACATACCACTCTCTCAGCTGCTTGACCACGTCCTTCACTGCCCATTTAATACTGTACCACTGACGTCTATCCTAGATACTGCCAAAATCTATGAAGTCAATAAAAATCGGGCAGTTTCAACAACCCACGGCTGATCCACAATGCCAGTTTTACGCCTAGGTGGCAAGTTGAAAATCTACCCCACATGCTCTCTCAAAGAAGAGACACATCATCATTCTGGACTTTACACAGACGGTTAGTGACAGGTTGGACATGTTACGAGGGTGGACGATTAAAGCCAAGACAATGGACTTATTTAGGCAATAGCTGAATGCTGTAATGGGAAGATGGTAGCGTAGGTATTTGGAAGTCCAAAGAGCCGTCTTCATCCAAACTGGCCTTGTAATGTGACAGCATTATTTATCAATCTACTAATCAAGTAAATGGAGCTGCTTCTCTCTACCCCACCACTAGTGTGCAGTTTGCCACTGCAGTTCCTCACACTGGAACCCATGTACCAACTTGAAGCCCTGCTACTGGTTTGTTAGTGGGGCAAGGAAACAGGCCAACCAAAGCAAGGCCATTAATATTCTGACAAAAACCAAACCAAGCATTCGGTTTATTTCTATAGGGATAGAATTGAAGAGTAGAGAAGTTATACTAAACTTGTATCAAACCTTGGTTAGCCCACACTTGGAGAACTGCGTGCAGTTCTGGTCACTATATTATTAAAAGGATATAGAGGCTCTGGAAAGGGTGCAAAAATGATTCACAAGGATGATACCAGAACTGCAAGGTTATGACCTATCAGGAAAGGATGAACAGGCTGGGGCTTTTTTCTCTTGAAAAGAGGTGGCCAAATAGAGGTCTTTAAAATTTGGAAAGTTTTGATTGCCTGGACACAGAGACAGTGTTTCCACTTGTTGGGAAGAGCAAAACCAGAAGCCATCAATATAATAAAAGCAATCAATATAAGATAGTCACCAAGAAATCCAATAGGGAATTCAGAAGACAGTTCTTTAACCAGAAAGTGGCAGGAATGTGCAACTCGCTACCACAGGGAGTAGTTGAGGCGAATCGTATAGATGCATTTAAGGGGAAGCTCTACAAGAACATGAAGGAAAAAGGGACGAGAGGGTTATGCTGATAGAGTTAGATGAGGAAGGATGGGAGGAGGCTCGAGTGGAGCATAAACGCCGGCATGGACTGTTTGGGCCGAATGGCCTGTTTCTGTGCTGTATACGCTCTGAAATTCTTTGTAACATAATTCCCCTTTAAATCAAACATTATCACAAATTCAGATAGGTCCTCTTTATCCTCGAGGTTTTTTTTTTATTCTTTCATGAGATGTGAGCATCGCTGGCAAGGCTGGCATTTGTTACCTATCCCTAATTGCCCTTGAGGTGGTGGTGAGCACAAATGCTTTACAGACAAGAAATGGGAGGGTGGCTTAGTTCAGTCAGATCTAACACCCAATTATTGCTTTAATTGGTAGTGTGGTCACCATGCGATAAGCCACTATGGCTGGATTTAGTTCATGGTTCGGACATGTGGAATGGCAGTAATTATGACAATGGTAGCATTACTTCCAAAGGGAGCATACATTAAGTAGTTCCGAAGAAGGGTTACTGACCCGAAACGTTAACTCTGCTTCTCTTTTCACAGATGCTGCCAGACCTGCTGAGTGGTTCCAGCATTTCTTGTTTTTATTTCAGATTTCCAGCATCCGCAGTATTTTGCTTTTACATTAAGTAGGACTAGATATCTAGTAACATTACAGCACACATGTCAATTTGACCTTTTATGTTCACCCCTTCCATTAATTTTCTCCCTTGCTCTCCCGAAGGTGCTAAATTCTTGATGGGGTTCAGTTTCATGGGCGCTGCTCCTTAACTGAAACCAGTGACTCATTCCAGAGGAGTGGCTCCACAAGAGCTGCCAGTTCTTTGCTATTATGCCCAAATGACCATTCTTCATGCACGAACCTAAAGAGTGGGTGTTGGAAGACAGTGGACCATGAGGGACTGTGGTGGGCAAACCCAATCCTGTCCGCATATCTACACACAAATCCTACACACATCCAAGCAATTTTCAGGAGGAGTCACTGGATGGCAAACTATGAGAAGAACCCTGGGTGAATTGTTTTCCCTCCCTAAACATTACCACTGCACTGCTGAAAACAGCTAACTCAAAATATGGAGGGATCGAGCTTGCAGCCCCATAGTCTGTAGGGTAAATCTTGCAGTACAGAGTACATCTACTTATTGAGGTGTTGAAGGAGCCACCATTCAAGTTGATATTGTGTTTACTGATGGCTGATTTTATTGATCTTTGCCACATTCGATGATAGATTGCTTGCTCTCAGTTAATGTAAATTGGCAGCCAGCATCTAAGTACTTTCTTTTGGGCCTCCTTATCTCGAGAGACAATGGATACGCGCCTGGAGGTGGTCAGTGGTTTGTGAAGCAGCGCCTGGAGTGGCTATAAAGGCCAATTCTGGAGTGACAGGCTCTTCCACAGGTGCTGCAGAGAAATTTGTTTGTTGGGGCTGTTGCACAGTTGGCTCTCCCCTTGCGCCTCTGTCTTTTTTCCTGCCAACTACTAAGTCTCTTCGACTCGCCACAATTTAGCCCTGTCTTTATGTCTATATCTAAGTACTAAGGGGTGGAAAACTATATAGAATGCTCGTTGGATTATTCTCAAAATTGTAGACTATTTATAGAATAATGAATTACAAAGGCTAGAGCTAATCAAGAGTTTTAGCCATTCAGGAGGCCATTCAGCCCCTCAAGCCTGTTCTGCCATTTAATGAGATCATGGCTGATCTGTGATCTAACTCCATAAAGCACCTTTGCCCATATCCCTTAATACCTTTGGTTAACAAAAAAATCTATCAATCTCAGATTTAAAATTTACAATTGATCTCGCATCAATTACTGCTTGCAGAAGAGAGCTTCAAACACCTACCACCCTTTGTGTGTAGAAGTGTTTCCTAATTTCACTCCTGAAAGCCCTGACTTTATTTTTTTGACTATGCTCCCTAGTCCTAGACTCCCCAACCAGCGGAAATAGTTTCTCTCTATCTACCCCATCTGTTCCCCTTAATATCTTGAAAACTTTGATCAAATCACCCTTGCCCTCATGAGGTTGCCACCATTTGCCAAGTCCAAAGCTAGGTGGGAGGCAGGATAGAGGTAGGACACTGGGTGAGATCATGCACTGCTTGAGTTCTGATGCCTGCTTTGCTGTTGATAACAATTCTTTGCAAACACGACCAATTCCTTTGCACAAATCAAACCGTGTGACCAATCGTTTTAATATGGGACTGTCACTACTGCTATGGCTGCTGGGATAGCCTACTGTCCATTGCATTCTCTATTTTTTTTGCTCTCCAATGAGAGGAAGGAACCATCATTTTACAAAATTCTTTGGAAAAGGGATTTCTGCCAAAGACTGGAGGCAGGCCAGTGTCACACCCTTGTTTACAAAAGGGGAAAGGATAAGGTAGCGAAATTATACCTCAGTTTGTCTTACCGCACCTAGGTAAACTTTGAAAGCCCATACAATAGGATCAATGTTGACTCAATGGCAGCTTTCTTGCCTCCCTTGAGTTGAGCAGCTGTAGGTTCAGGTGCAAGCAACTTGAGCAATTAATCCAGTGCTGCACTGTCAGACAGAGATATCAAATTCTTGTAGGTGGGTACAAAGGTTATTTGGCATTATTCAAAGAAGAATGGTGGATTTTTACTGGTGTCTTCACCAATGTACCTCAACCACCATCACTGAAGCAGATGTTGTCATTTATCTCATTGCTGCTTGGGGGATCTTGCTGTGTGCAAATTGGTTGCCATGTTTCCTAACAGTGACTACACTTCTGTGAGGAATTTTGGGATGTTGTAAAAGGTGCTATGAAAATGCAGGTCCTTTCCTCTAATATGACACCAGTAAATACCTAGAAAGGCTAATCAGGAATGTCATCATGGATCCGCAGAGGGCAGGCTGTGCTTGGTTAATTTTGTTAAATGAGTTGAGAAAGTCAGAGCCTGTATAAATGACGCGAATGAAATGGGTGTTGCATTTATAGATTTTTCTGATAAGGTGCCTGTTACGACAAGGTAAGGAAGGGGTCTCAGGCTCCCCTCTTGCCCCTTTCCTGGTTTATCTTTTAAAAAACAGTGTTTTTAGCTTAACACCTCAGTGAGTCCTCACTCACTGCTCTCTAATTGTAATTTTAAATGAACCAACCCAACAGGTTTTCTCAGATTTAAACAGGAAAGATGTAAGTTTATTATCCTTATCACTCTAACTCGGTTAAAATTACTAAAACACGCATCGCAACCATGCTAGCATGCATACGAGATAAACGCACACACGAGGAGGTGACTAGATGTGTAGATGAGGGTAAAGCAGTTGATGTAGTCTACATGGATTTCAGTAAGGCTTTTGATAAGGTCCCGCATGGGAGATTGGTGAAGAAGGTAAGAGCCCATGGGATCCAGGGCAATTTGGATTCAAAATTGGATTCAAAATTCGTTAAGTGGCAGGAAACAGAGGGTAATGGTCGAGGGTTGTTTTTGCGAGTGGAAGCCTGTGACCAGTGGTGTACCACAGGGATCGGTGCTGGGACCCTTGCTGTTTGTAGTGTACATTAATGATTTAGATGTGAATATAGGAGGTATGATCAGTAAGTTCGCAGATGACATGAAAATTGGTGGTGTCGTAAATAGTGAGGAAGAAAGCCTTAGATTACAGGATAATATAGATGGGCTGGTAAGATGGGTGGAGCTGTGGCAAATGGAATTTAATCCTGAGAAGTGTGAGGTGATGCATTTTGGGAGGACTAACAAGGCAAGGGAATATACAATGGATGGTAGGACCCTAGGAAGTACAGAAGGTCAGAGGGACCTTGGCGTACTTGTCCATAGATCACTGAAGGCAGCAGCACAAGTAAATAAGGTGGTTAGGAAGGCATATGGGATACTTGCCTTTATTAGCCGAGGCATAGAATATAAGAGCAGAGAGGTTATGATGGAGCTGTATAAAACGCTAGTTAGGCCACAGCTGGAGTACTGTGTACAGTTCTGGGCACCACACTATAGGAGGGATGTGGTTGCACTGGAGAGGGTGCAGAGGAGATTCACCAGGATGTTGCCTGGGCTGGAGCATTTCAGTTATGAAGAGAGACTGAAAAGGCTGGGGTTGTTTTCCTTAGAACAGAGAAGGATGAGGGGGGGACATGATTGAGGTATACAAAATTATGAGGAGCATTGCTAGGTTAGATAGGAAGAGACTTTTTCCCTTAGCGGAGGGGTCAATAACCAGGGGGCATAGATTTAAGGTAAGGGGCAGGAGGTTTAGAGGGGATCTGAGGAAAAAGTTTTTTAACCAGAGGGTGGTTGGAATCTGGAAAGCACTGCCTGAAGAGGTGGTGGAGGCAGGAACCCTCACAACATTTAAGAAGTATTTAGATGAGCACTTGAAACGCCATAGCATACAAGGCTACAGGCCAAGTGCTGGAAAATGGGACTAGATGCTTGATGGCCAGTACAGACATGATGGGCCAAAGGACCCGTTTCTGTGCTGTATAACTCTAAAACTCTATGACGAATAGATACAGAGGGGAAGAAAGGATTACAGAGGGAGGTTTAATTAAGGTTGGTAACAAATAGAATCCAGTTACTGTCTTTTGGTTTGGATGTAAAGTCCTTGATTGGAATTGAGATCTTGCAGTTCTCGATGGGGCCCAGTGTATACTTTCAAACTTGTTTCTCTGGTACCAGAGGGCTGAAGGGGTCCTCTGTTTTGAGGCTTAAGCTGCTTTTTGGGTCCCTGGGACTTTGCTTGAGAGAGAGAGAGGGACCTTCCTTCTCTTTGGTCTTCAAATTGCAGTCTGACCCAAACCTTTCTGTGAGGCACAATTCAAACAGTTCCCAGTCTGGCCAGCAGGTAAGTCATGTGACCAGCTCTTTGAAAAAGCATCTGCTGCGACGGTTGTTGATTCTCAAAGTTCACCAGTCACATTTGGTGGGGTCTGGAGCTTGGGCACTTCCGCAGACAAAGAAGGTTGATTATTACAATTGCCCAGATCAATCTTGTTAATTGTAGCAGTGAGCACTCCCATTGACTCTCTATTCAACTGTCTCTCAGAATGCAAATGTGCAGCCATATTTCAGCTGTCCAACTCTGTGGTCTTTTTTAAACAAGTTCTGTGCGATGTCCAGTTAAAGGGTTCAAGTAGTGTTCCATCTGATGAAATTAATATGTCTCCATTTGGCAGGTGTGGTTTCCATCACAGTGCCATATTTGAGACCTGTTATGGTAAATTAAGGCACACTGGCATTAAAAGGAATGTAGCATATGGATTGAGACAGGACTAAGTGACAGAAAACAAGGAATGGGACAAATGGTTGTTTTTTTTGGATTGGTGGGCTGTGCGTAAGGGTGGACACCAGGGATCTGTGTTGGAATGTCAGTTTTCACATGTACACTGACAACACCCAGCTCTATCTCACCACCACCTCTCTCAACCCATCCACCATCTCTAAATTGTCAGACTGCTTGCCTGACATCATGTGCAGAAATTTCCTCCAATTGAATATTAGAAAGACTGAAACCATTGTCTTCGGTCCCCACTTGTTCCCTAGTCACCGACTCCATCCCTCTCCCTGACAACTGTCTGAGCCTAAACCAGGCAGTTCACAACCTTGGTGTCATATTTGACCCCGCGATGAGCTTTCAACCACACATTCGTGCCATCACTAAGGCTGCTTAACATCGCCCGACTTTGCCCCTGCCTCAGCTCATCTGTTGCTGAAACCCTCATCCATGCTTTTATTATCTCTAGACTTGACTATTCCAATGCACTCCTGGCCGGCCCCCCACGTTGTATCCTCTGTAATCTTGAGGTCATCCACACTCGTGTCCTTACTCACACCAAGTCCCATTTCCCGATCGCCCCATGCTCACTGATCTATATTGGTTCCTAAGCAATACCTCAATTTTAGAATTCTCATTTCTTGTTTTCAAATCCCTTCATGAGCGCACTCCTCTCGATCTCTGTAATCTCCTGCAGCCCCATAACCCTCCGAGATATCTGTGCTCATCCAATTCTGGCCTGTTGAGCACCCCCAATTTTAATCCTCCACCACTGGTGGCCGCGCCTTCAGTTGCCCAGGCCCCAAGCTCTGGAATCTCCTCCTTAAACTCCTCCACCTCTCCACCTCACTTTCCTCCTTGAAGACACTCCTTAAAACCTCCCTCTTTGACCAAGCCTTCGGTCATGTAACCTAATATCTCCAGATATGGTTCACTGTCAAATTTTGATAATGCTCCTGTGAAGCACCTTGGAACGTTTTACCACATTAAAGGTGCTCTAGAAATGCAAGTTGTTGTTGTTGTTGAATGCCTTTTGCTTTTAGCCATGGTTTGAGCATAAGGCCAACACATCAGGTGAATGGCTCGGGATTGAAAATTTTGCAAGTGTTCAATGTTCGGCTCCAAAGCCCAAATGAAATTCTAGAATAATGTCTCTCTTCTATCCAAAGTAACGTTAAATCAACACAGTAAAACCGGCTGACAGCTTTACTGCAGTTTCCCAAAGTATTGGTAGCAGGCTGCCAACCAGCCAAGGTCAGGCAAGAACCCCATGGGCTGTTTCAAGCAGACACTTGCCATGTTGTGGCCTTTGTAAACCTGGACTGTGTGGAAAGAGACTTTAGAGGACAACTGCCCCTTAGAGGCCACTGCTAATACAAAAGAATTTGTAACAATGCTGCATTTAAGTTCTTGAAGTTAGAGTTCTCTGTTGTTCTTTTGTTCTGGGCATCACTTACATCAGAAAATGAGGTAATAGAAATGACAGCTCATGTTTGGATAAGAAATCAATTTTGGAACAATTTCTTCATCTGGCATCGGTGGTTCAGTGGTAGAATTCTCGCCTGCCACGCGGGAGGCCCGGGTTCGATTCCCGGCCGATGCAACCGTTTTTATTTAACCTTACAAAAATTGTTTATATTTATTCCCTGTTGCTTTATTTAACTTATATTGTTTTGACTGTAATATTTAGTCACTACACGAAAGAAAAATATAATTAAATATTAAAACATCAGCTATTTGTTTTTCATTTAAAATGTGGGCTCCTGGGTTTGATTCATTCTCAAAGCGTTTCAAATGTAGAAACTCCAGGGCAGTGACTTGCAGAAGAGTTTCATTCACAGACCAGGCAATATAGGGGCTTTGTACCAATTTGGAGTTAATGAACACAAATGTTGTCCGTTAAAATTATTTTCCTCTGTTTTCTTTAGTTATTAATTCTTTAAAGATTGCATAGAATGTAGTGAAACCTCACAGAAGCCTAATCAGAGAAAAATTGTTACTGAGCCAAATAACCTGCTGTTAGACAGGGTGTCTAAAAGCCATGAGTTTTAAGGAGGGCTTTAAAGGAGATTTAAGGAGGGAATTTTTCTTTATATTCGTTCATGGGATGTGGGCATCACCAGCGAGGCCAGCATTTATTGCCCATCCCTAATTGCCCTTGAGGAGGTGGTGGTGAGCCGCCTTCTTGAACGGCTGCAGTCCATGTGGTGTAGGTACACCCACAGTGCTGTTAGGAAGGGAAAGCTTAGGGCCTAAACAGCTGCTGGCATGGCTGCCAATGGTGGGGCAAATGAAGGGGGTACGCAAGATGCCAGAGTAAATTTGCCAACCCTCCAGTATATTGTCCTGAAGTCTCCAGGAATGATAGGTTAATCTCCTGGACACTTCTGCAAACAACCCAAGAGAAAGAAAATCATGAAAACATTTTTTTAAATCTGCTTTCTTCCCCATTTTCTTTTGTTTATTAATTATTTAAATATCAGAGATGGGGGGGGGGGGAGGCTATTTGACTGGGTGAGGCAGTTGGAGATTGAAGATCATTGGCTGAAACCTCCAAGAGTACATCCAACAAGAGTTGGCAACCCTCGGCCAGCGACGAAGGAGTGCAGCGATGTCAGAGGGTTGTAGGGCTGGAGGAGATTAAAGAGATAGGGAGGGGCGAGGGCATGGAGGGATTTGAAAATAAGGATGAGAATTTTAAAACTGTGACATTTGGTGGACCGGGAGCAAATGTAGCTCAGTGAGAACAGGGGTGGTGGGTGAACAGGACTTGGTGCGAGTTAGGATATGGGCAGCAGAGTTTGGGATGAGCTGTAGTTTATGGAGGGTGGAGAATAGACGGGCCAACCAAGAGAGCATTGGAATAGTCAAGGCTGGAAATGCCTTAATTGCACATTTGTCTGTTTGCTCTCCTTACATTTAGATGAGTTGCTAATCTGTACCACTTTGCTGATCATAAATGTCACATCTAATATGACTGTTCTCAGCTTCTAAATTTCTAATTTCAAAACAAAAATTGCTGTTTTGTAATTTAGGTCAGTGTATCGTCAATGCAGTAACTGGTATGTTAACGGTACATTGGAACATGCTGGCTTACAGAAAGCATTGTGTGGCATGAGCATGATTTACAAGCGTTGAAAGGCACGGGTGAACGACATCAGCTGCATCGTAGCCATTTATCTTCTGTGTGCCAGCATTTTGATGTGTTCTGCTCACGCCGCGTGGCAACATTGAAAAATGTGCTTTTTAAACCAATTCTTGCTTTTCAGACTGTTAGGTAATTATTTCAAACAGTGGGTCTTTTTCGCTCTCTGCAGAGGTCAGATGGTGCTTGGCTTATTAAAACTTGTGATGTGGTCCCTTGGGCCTGCATGGAACATTAGACTCTTTCAGTGTGTGCTCGGACGGCTCAATGAGCTGCGCAGCATGAAAACATGGGAGCTCAGATGGTGAGTGCCAACTGGCTAATCGACTGTGGGAGGAACATTGCAACCCTGCCCAATCCCTTTCGCACAGGCACATTTTCTGATGGCTTTTGTTGCCTAGTAATTAGGAGCAGGGACCCTTGGATAAATTTCCCCTTCCTCCTCCAGAGTCCCCATTGCTAGTTTTCTTGTTAAAACCTGAGAGTATAGGGATGAGGGGGGTGCAGTTGGGGAAAGAGGGGATGGCCAGAATCTTCAGACTGCAACTTTACTGCAGATTGTGCTCATTTGACTAAGAAGACAGGCCTCACTTTGGAGATAAAATCTCGGAACAGGAGTTGGCCATTCAGCCTGTTCCGCCATTCAATGAGATCACGGCTGATCTACATCTTCACATGTGATTTTAAAGCTAGAAAAGAATAAATGAACAGAAGAGGAAAAGAAAAAAACTTCTGTTGCTTCTGCATTGTGGAAACTTGTCAAATGTGTAAAAGCCCCTTGAGTCTTTGAGTGGTTCATGGTTGTCCCCTGATTTTTTTTAATATTCACTCATGGGATGTGGGCGTCGCTGGCTAGGCCAGCATTTGTTGCCCACCCCTAATTGCCCTTGAGAAGGTGGTGGTGAGCTGCCTTCTTGAACCGCTGCAGTCCATGTGGGGTAGGTACACCCACAGTGCTGTTAGGAAGGGAGTTCCAGGATTTTGACCCAGCGACAGTGAAGGAATGGCGATATAGTTCCAACTCAGGACCGTGTGTGACTTGGAGGGGAACTTGCAGGTGGTGGTGTTCCCATGCATTTGCTGCCCTTGTCCTTCTAGTTGGTAGAGGTCGTGGGTTTGGAAGGTGAGGGTCGAAGGAGCCTTGGTGCGTTGTTGCAGTGCATCTTGTAGATGGTACACACTGCTGCCACTATGCATCGATGGTGGAGGGAGTGAACGTTTGTGGATGGGTTGCCAATCAAGTGGGCTGCTTTGTCCTGGATGGTGTTGAGCTTCTTGAGTGTTGTTGGAGCTGCACCCATCCAGGCAAGTGGAGAGTATTCCATCACACTCCTGACTTGTGCCTTGTAGATGGTGGACAGGCTTTGAGTAAATCTATAAGGCTACTCATACCCAATGTGAAGCAACAGAATCTAATTTTCATTCACAAGTACATGAAACTGGATGACTCACAGGTGACTCAAGAAACGTTGGCAAGGCTGGACACCAACGGTTAAATTATGTGGTGAAATTTCCACAGCTGGGGTTATGTTCTGTGGCATTTAGAAGGTTAAGCGGTGATTTGATTGAAGTTTTCAGAGATTAAACTGAACAGATAGGGTAGATTGAGAGAAATTATTTCCGATGGTTGGGGAGTCTCGGACAAGGGGCACAGTCTAAAAATTAGAACCTGACCTTTCAGGAGTGAAATTAGAAAACTTCTACACACAAAGGGTGGTAGACGTTTGGAACTCTCTTCTGCAAATGGTAATTGATGTGAGATCAATTGTTAATTTTAAATCTGAGATTGATAGATTTTTGTTAACCGAAGGTATTAAGGGGTATGGGGCAAAGGTAGGTATATGGAGTTAGATCGCAGATCAGCCATGATCTCATTGAATGGCGGAACAGGCTGGAGGCCTACTCCGGTTCCTAAGTTGTCCTCTTCACAACATACTTTCCTACCTATCTTTGTGTTATCTGCAAATTTAGCTACTATGCCATCGCTCCCCTCATCTAAATCATTGATATAAATTGTAAAAAGTTGAGGCCCCAGCACAGACCCCTGCAGGACTCCACTTGTCACATCCTGCCAATCAGAAAAGGACCCATTTATGCATACTCTCTGTTTTCTGCCAGCCAGCCAATCTTCTATCCATGCTAATATGTTACCCCCTACACCACGAGCTCCTACTTTACGTAATAACCTTTTATGTGGCACCTTATCAAATACCTTCTGGAAATCCAAGTACAGTACGTTAGCGGGCTCCCCTTTATCCACAGTGCATGTTACTCCTTCAAAGAACTCCAATAAGTTGGTTAAACATGATTTCCCTTTCACAAAACCATGCTGACTATTCCCAATTACCTTGAGTTTTTCTAAGTGCCCAACTATAGCCTCCTTAATGATCAATTCTAACACCTTCCCCACGACAGACGTCAAGCTAACTGGCCTATAGTTACCTGTTTTCTGCCTCCCCCCACCTTGAGGAAGAGACTGAGTAGCTGAGCGATGCAGTAGTGAGGTGCAGCAGTGCCACCTGGTGCTCGGAAGCCTGTTATTACAACAAACATTGATATGGCAGTTTTCCATTATAAATGTTGACATTAAAGTGTCACTCAAAACTTATGACGCATAAAGTAAGTGTGAAGAGGAAAGCTACCCATACATAAGACATTTAGCATATTATAGTTGTCCATTAAATGTCTTAATAATTACCTATATAGAACACTAGTATGGGCCCAGCTGGAATGTTGTGTCCAATTCTGGATACCACACTTTAGGAAGTACATGAAGGATTTGGAGAGGGTGCAGAAGAGATTAACTGGAATGGTTCTAGGGATGAGGGATTACAGTTACATGGATAGACTGGAGAAGCTGGCATTGTTCTCCTTAGAGCAGAGAAGGCTGAGGAGATTTGACCAAGGTGTTCAAAATCGTGAAGGGTTTAGATAGAGTAAATAGAGTGAAACAGTTTCCAATGGCTAAAGGGTCGATGAGCTGAGAACCATCCACCTGAGAGGGCAGACGGGGGTCTCTGTTTAACATTCCACTGAAAAGACCGGCACCTTCAACAGTGCAGCACTCCATCAGTACTGCACTGGGAGTGTTATCATGGATTATGTGCTCAAGTCAATGGAGTGGGATGTGAACTCACAACTGGCTGATTCAGGGGTGAGAGGGCTACCGCTGGTGGAAAAGTTAGCAGGAGAGAGGGAATCCTTAAGCAACCTCACACCTGCACTTCACTCTGTTCTCAGCATGCAGCTGGCAGAAACAGCCCTGTAGTGTTATAGCCTTATTGCAAACTCACACTCCTGCCTAGCAAGGCTCCACGTCAGAAGCTTTGCCTCACAAAATGACCCTTTTAAAAATACTAAACCAGCATGGAGACACAATGCAAAATAACCTCATTCTGGAAATCAATCCTCATAATAGTTGTGCAGATGGGTAAAAAAGTTACCTTGGTATCCATTACTCAGACCATGTACTATTTTGGATTATTTTAAGGATGAATTCTTTTGAGGATTCTATTTTTATTGGAAATGACGCAAGAGATGGGAATTCCATCGACGTCAATGGAAGTCTGAATTGACGTCCTTCTGAGCAGGGTTTGGCTGCACAAAGATGCATTTTTTGGCAAGAGCACAAAGGAAGTGTAGTATTACTGCACAATGCAGTGTAGTATTACAATCCAGTCCAACAGCATTCAGCTAGCTATGGCCTCGTATTGCATAGACTGCTGTTTGCTCAAACAGACGGACCACTGTAGCATGAAGAACAGAAGGGAGCCTAGATTTAATTACGCTGCAGATTTCATTGTGCACTGTCTCAAGCTATTTTTTTCCCCCAGTTCTGGCAATCGGGCTATAATGGAAAATCAAAATTGTAAGTACAAACACCACCCATGTTGTTCCACTGGAAGTTTTGCTTTAGATTTGGAGGGATTATGCATTTTAATGTGGCCATTGCAGTGACTATATTTGCAATGTTCTCCATCAGTTTTGCCTGTTCCCATATATGGAGACAGTTCCTGCTATATTAGCTGACTTAAAGGAGCATTGTCTTGGGCAGGTGTGGGGAGGAGGCAAGGGGATAAACAAAAGGATTAAATGGCATAAATCAGGTTGAAAGGTATCACCACAAGACTTATAAGCTGAGTATGTGGGAGCAGCATTCTCTCTCCATTGCGGGTAAGAACCTGGTCATCAGGTGCGAGGCGCTCACGTTGTTGCTGTACGTGGCGCATGTCTGGCCCATACCACACTCCTGCGCTGTGGCGGTCACCCGAGCCATTTTCCGCTTCATCTGGGAATCCAAAATGGACCAGGTCCGGAGGGACACGATGTTCAAACCTCTGGATAAGGGCAGGAAAAATGTACCCAACATTGCCCTCATCCTGATGACTACCTTCGTGTACGGCTGCATCAAGCTGTGTGTAGACCTCCAGTACACAAACACCAAGAGTCACTATGTGCTGAGGTTCTATCTGTCCCCAGTGTTGCGAAGGATGGGTCTGGTCACATTGCCGCGGAACGTTCCATCCAGTTGGACCGTGCCATACCACCTATCCTTCGTGGAAAAGTTTCTGCGGAAAAATACCTTTGACCACCAATCCATCAGGCAGTGGTCTGCACGGAATGTCTTCAAGGCCCTACGGGAAAAGGAGACGGTGGATCCTGTCGGATGGTTCCCCAAGCAGACTGCCAAAGTCATTTGGCGGAATGCCTCATCACCAGAACTTTCAAACAAGCACCAAGATGTAGCTTGGCTGGTGGTGAGAAGAGCCCTCCCCGTCAGATCCTTCCTGCACGCCCGGAGTCTCACACCCTCTGCACAATGGCCTCGATGTGGCTGTGGTGGGGAAGAGACGGTTGCACACCTCCTTCTGGAATGTGTCTTTGCAAAGCAGGTGTGGAAAGAGATGTAGTGGTTTTTGTCGAGGTTCATCCCAAACAGCTCTGTAACACAGGAGACTGTGCTCTACGGGCTGTTCCCAGGGACGCACACCGAGACAAACATCAACTGCTGCTGGAGACGCCCTTTGGTCTGCCTGAAACTTGCTTGTC
Organism: Heterodontus francisci; assembly: GCF_036365525.1. NCBI lineage: Eukaryota > Metazoa > Chordata > Chondrichthyes > Heterodontiformes > Heterodontidae > Heterodontus > Heterodontus francisci. The sequence continues at coordinate 11,436,132 of NC_090421.1, read as the reverse complement.
TTCCAGCACAAAGAGTTGTCCACGACCGAATGTTGCAGACTGGCACATTCCAAGGGCCAGGACTACGTGCTGAGGGACGCACTAAAGCTTGGGGCAGCCGCAGCAAAGGCTCAATGGGGAAAGACCACTGTGTAAGGTCCTCCCGCCATAGTGAACTGAGGGGCTGGACACATGGGAAACCCCTCGGGCTGTATCCAGAAAATATTTGTTTGCTGAGAAAAGTACATGGCAGGTAAAATGAAATGGAAGGGTTGTGAGGCAAATCACTCCTGTATTGAAGGAAACTGATCTCCTTTGCACTCTTTGTATTGTTTGACTTGGTGCTGTTTTGAACTGTTTTGTAATATATTTTTTACAGTTTTTTACGAATAAAGTATATTTTGGAAAAAAAAATCATCACAAGACTTGCACTCTCTGAACCGATCCCTCCCAAATGAAAAATGGGTTTGCCAAATACATTTTCATGAAGACAGTGCCTCTTTAATTGCATGAAAGAATGTGAGATAATTAGGCTTGTTAAACTGTTGGAGGAATGTGAGTTGGACGATTGTGGAACTTAACACAGTCATGAGAATCTGTACTGGGGAATGAGCTCCAAGCAAATAGTTTGGACAGACCGTAAATGTTGGGCAATATTTTATGTATTTATTAAATTAGTGCGTATTTTGTGCTGGTTCTGTGGGAGAGCACAGTGGTTGTTACTCTTTATTTATTCAGTATGCAACCTCTTGTGATTTGGCAGGTAAATGCATTAGACGATGTGGAACTAACCCCAAAAGGAAGAGAGCTGCAAGTTGATGTACTGACCTGAGCTAAGATCCCCAATCTCAGTCAGGGTATCGATAGGGACATCTCCATATCCAGCCAGGATTCCTGCTTTTGATCATTATCCAGTGGCCCCTGCTGGAAGTGTAATTGTGTGTGTATGTTGGATGAGGACAGGATCAGGCTGGGATGTGATGCACTATCAGGCCAAATAGCCGACTGACCTTCTGGGCTCACACATGAAGAATGCCCCCTTGGGGTGAGGTAATGCAAGGCTGTCAGTGCCCTTTAGAAAAGGGACCCAGCAAAAGGCAACCCTTTTAGGTGAAAAGGGCAGAAAAATGGCAGGGAAAACCCCCAAAAGCAACAAACACAACACATGATGATTAAGGCACCAAACTCTAGCCTGGAACTTGTTTAGTTTCAAAGTTAGACAGTTGCTCTGCTGGTCAAATATAGCTCCAACATATATATAATATTGTGTTATCTGTGACTGTATTCATTACTCGCGAAAAGATAAAGGCGAGAGGCACTGTTAATAAAAGTGAAATGGAGGCAGATATTATATGCCAAAAAGACAGAATTACAAGCAGAAAAACAAAATTTCCAGTGCTCTGTGAGCTAGTTGGAGCAGCACATTATTGATTCATTCTGCTCTGTGTTGTATGCACCGAGAGGAGATTATTCCTTATAGTTCAGTTTTGTTAAGCATTGGTGTATCAGCAGCGGAATTTTGAAAGGAATGGTTGAAGATGACAAAAACAAATTCTCTTGGGTGAGTTGAAGGCAGGGCCGTCAATGGTGGAGTGCTGGGGAGACACACATGGCGCAATTGGTGGGACAGTCTCTATTCTGTACCCCAGAGAACCATGGATGCTCAGTTGTTGAGTATATTCAAGTCCGAGGTCGATAGATTTTCGGATACTAAGGGAATCAAGGGATATGGAGATAGTGCAGGAGGGTGTAGCTGAGATAGACGTTCAGCCACAGAATGGCGGAACAGGCTCGAGGGGCCGAATGGCCCACTCCAGCTCCTGTTTCTGATGTTCTTATGTATAGGCAGCAGGGTAGTGGGTGCACTGGTCGCCATGGCTGCACTCTGCCATACCCTCCTCTCTCTCCTTAATTCCAAGGGAAGTATTCTCACCAATTCTTGGCCTATGTCCTCCTGTCCTGTAATTTAATCACAGCTATGGGTGGAGAGGGAGGGGAGCAGAGAATTGTGCCAATGAGTTGGAGGACAGGCAGGCGTGAAGAAAATTCATTCTGTGATGATGATACAGATGAAGATGATGTTGAGGAAGTGGCCATTGAGGACAAGGCGATACAGGAGATCCTGTCCCATGTTCCTCTGCCCCAATCTCCTCCGTATCGCCCCCCTGTGTCACCTGCTTTCTCATCCCCCAGGTACTTTCACCGGGTGGGGGTGAATTTAACACAGATTTTAAGGTGGAAATTCTCCAAAACTGGTGAGGTAATTCAGGTGCAGCCCCTCTTGAAAATCAAGTTTATCACAAATCTCCCTAACTTTTGATGAAATGATAACAAGAGCTTGCATTTGTATGGTGCCTTGAACATGGAAAAACATCACCTGGTGCTTCACAGTGTAAAAAGGGCACCGACACAAAGGAGGAGATATTAGCAGGGGTGATTCAAAAGTTTGGTCGAAGAGGTGGGTTTTAAGGAGCTTCTTCAATTCTTCAAGGAGGGGAGGGAAGTGGGGAGATAAAGGTATTTGGCGAGTGACATCCAGAGAGTGTAACCTCTGGCTGAAGGCATGGCTGCCAATGGTGCAATGGGGTACACAAGAGGCCAGAATCAGAGGGATGGGGGTGGGGGGCGGAGGAGGGGGGAAGAATTTATAGGGCTGAAGGAGATTAAAGAAATAGGGAGGAGCAAAGCACTGGGCAACTCCGAGCCAATGCAGATCAGCCTAGAAAGGAGATGAATGGCAAGCAGGACTTGGGATAGGCTACGGGTGGCAGAGATTTGTATGATTTTAAGATTATGGAGGGCAGAGGATGGGAGAACAGCCAGAAATAAAGAGATATTTGTGCCCATAATCAAGACACCCTCCAGAAGATTCTTCACTGTTCCTTATTTTTACAACCAGGTGACAAGAGGCCATGAATATTTGTGAGGAAGATGTGATTTAAGGAATAGACCTTGAGCAGTGTAATCTCTTCAGTGTACACAGGGACCTAGGAAAACCTGGATCGAGAGAAAGCCACTTGGTCCTTCCATCCCATTCCTTCTACCGAACATGTGCTATCTGCTCCATCATGGACTCTGCTCAACCCATTTAATTTACTGGGGAAGGGGCCTGAAAAGTTTCCTCCTGCCTCAATCCACCCTCCCCCCACCCAACAAGTAAATCAAACAAACTCCAGATTGCTGAGCTATCCAGCTTCATACATTATGCATATTTGACTGTTCCTTGACATGACATTTTCAAAGTTCAATTAGTGTAAGACTCATCATATTCCTCGCAACATTTAATCCCTCACTCTGATCATGGTAGGGCATATTCGCCAGCGAGAGCTTAATTTAAATGTGTGAATCGATTTAAATCTATGGAAATAAGACACTCAGCGGGCACACCCAGAGTGAGCAATTAAGTAAAGTGCCGTGTGCAACAGAGCTCTTAAAAGGGAAGACTTTTAATGTTTGTTTTTATTTTAATTTTTCCGTGACCTTTTTTTGGTGCCGACTTTGTTCTTTTTATTCTTGATAGTGTCTGAAAAGAAAATTCTCGAGAACTTTCTTTAGGTTGCTCAAGTTGAAACAAAAGGAGCCAAATGATGTCTGCAAAATTAGCAGAAAGCTGACTACAACTGAAGCATTTACAAGGCTTCATTTGAACAGGAAATGGTTAAAAAAAAAAAGAGGGGACATAAAAAAGACGCTCTTCAAACACATTCACAGGAGGGCAAGGAGTGACGATTTCTGTGTCTGACAATGTCCGAGGAGACGACGAAGGAGAGTTACTCCATCTACTACTACAGAGCGATGAAACAGGCTCACCCCAGACACCGGCATCTCCTCCGAGGCCATGAGCGTCACAATCTCCTTTGTGAACGATATATTCGAGCGGATCGCAGGTGAGGCTTCCCAGCTGGCCCACTGCAACAAGCGCCACCCCATCAGGTCCCAGGAGATCCAGCCTGCTGTCTGCCTGCTGCTGCCCGGGGGGAGTTGGCCAAGCGTGCACCGTGTCGGAAGGGTCAAAGGCTATGATCAAGGAGGCCAGCTCCAAGTAAAACACCACAATCTGAAAACGTAAAACATCTAAGTGGCAGTTACAGTCCTATGGTGGCCAAGTCAAAATTAATGGCAGTTGGTTGTGAAGTGCCCCAAATTCATGGTTTAATGGCCAGAGTAGTACAAGATGAAAGAAGGCATGCCATTGCGATCAGCAGGCAACAGAGTTGGAATTTCCACAGCCACCAATTTGCCTACCACCATCCCTGTCTGCTGACCTGGGCACACCTACCAAGCAATGGCAACTGAGGACAACAGACTTTGATCTGCAGGGAGCCAGCTGTGGGGCTCTGTCACTTGCTGGAAGGAGGCCTATAGCTATCCTGCACCATAGGGATGGCATTTAGTGGTGGCCAAGGTTACCACCACCCCCTCAATCTTTCTGCCTCCACCTCCTTCCAGGTGAGCATAGGGATCATCAGCAGTATCAGTCAATCTGCTTACCCACACATGTATCAAACAGGTGACTGTTGCATAAGTCAGCATGGACAACAATCTCAATTCTTTTGGTCTGAATGACAACAGGAGTATGACAGGACATGACTCTCCAATGCCACCTCATGGCACAATTTCCCCAACCGGATTTCCATTGTTAATGGCAGGAGATCGGAAGAACCCGTGCAGAAATTCCTGGCGCACAATGTAATAGTCCAGTTACTTGTGCCACTCTTAATATTACTGTAAGTAAAAACATATATGGTAAAAATGCTCTGTTCAAGCTCAGTCTGATTTGGAAGCCAATGGGCTCAAGGCCCATTCCAGGACTTGAGCGTTTACTCCAGGCTGACACTTCAGGAAGTGCTGCACTGTTGGAGGTGGCATCTTTTGAATAAGACGTGAAACTGAAGCTCCACCTGCATGTAAAGGTGGATGCAAAAGATCCCATTTGTGCCACTGTTCCTTTGTTCTCCCGACAATTGTGGATGGCCAATATCCCTTATCAGAAAGGCCAAAAGCCAATCTGTCATTCCCCTGAAAGAGGAAAGAAGCCGGTGAGATGGGATTAACCTGCTGACAGTGCTAATCTGAAAACGAAACGGGCAAAGATGAGCCAGACCAACTGGTTCAACAAAACTGAGACTGGTAGGGAACAATGATTTGCTTTGCATTTTTTTTTCTGTTTCTTTTTCATCAAGTTGAGGGATGTTAGTGCTGGTGAGTGACACCCTTCCCATTTGTGAACATCAAGCACTCGCAGGTCAGGTAGAAAACAGCTAGGTGTACAGTAGTGATCGTACCATGCTGCCCCAACAATATGCCTCAACTCCAACCTCAAAAGAGCATCACCTACCCAGTGTGGCTACTTCTCCATTTCCCAGAGTGAGATTGCCTATTAGTGCTGTAAACCCATGTGTATTAGCAATTGGATTGAGACTACCTGAACTGATCTTACACGACCATTATAGCCAGCAGACAGAAGAGACTGTTACCCTATTAGTCTGGACTGGATGTTGAACCCAGTTCCCAGAAGTGAAACAACAAAGTCTAACCTAACTCAACACCTATCATGGACTTTATTTTGCTAGTTTTACAGGCATAGTAGGGATGACTGATTCGCAATCATTTGCTTTTCTAAAAATATTCTTCCTATATCAGGTTTAACCCTCATAAAGCCTAGAAATTACCTGAGCGTACTTAATGCTTTCATTTAAAATGCCTTTGTTCACTATTTCAATGGAAGCATTAACAACTCCAATAAAAATAGCAGAGAAAATAGTTTCAGATGAATGCAGTTAGTGTAATATTGCACAGTGTCATTTCTGGTTCCAAGAGGAGGAGATAAAGTTAAATGCCTCTCTTTAACTGCAAAATGATCTAAATTATTAAACATTAGAAATACTCAATAGATAAGACTGCACTAAAGGCAATATTAATTATGCACCAACATTATTTACGAATGGAAATATGGCAACTAGCCACTGGTGGAAAGTAAACTTTGCCAGTAAAGTGTGGAACTAGGGCCAGACCACAAGGTTCATGTGGTGTTACTGTGGCCACACGCATTATCTGGGGCAACAATTGTATTAGTACCAAGTTTACGACCTGGCCATAATGTATGGGAATGGTATACCTTCATTTTTTTTGCCCTAAGTGTAATAGCAGACATGGCTCAAATGTAACAGCTGGTCTGCTGAAGAAATTAAGAACATTCAGTCCACATTTGTTCATGCAAATTTTAAAGGAATCAACAAGAGTAGACTGTCTCTCCATTTGAAATAAAATCTTTCATTTCTTTTCTATCCGTATCATTATTTGTGGGGAGGGTAATTATTTCATGATTATCAAAGTGCTGGAATTCGGTACTGAAAACAGGAATCACTGGAAATACACAGCAGGCCAATCAACTTCTGTAAAAACAGGTTAGCATGTTTTGGGTGGAGACCATTCATCAGCCTATCTCAGAAGAATTGTGTCACAATGCTGTTGCAAGTAACAGGTTGATAGAAAATGGAAGGAACTTGCACTGATACAGCACTGTTCACCTCCTCAGGACATCCCAAAGCACCCCACAACCAGTCAAGTACTTTCAATGTGTAGTCACTGTTGGGATGCAGGAAATGCAGCAACCAATTTGCACACAGCAAGCTCTCACACGCAGCAATGTGATAATGACTGGATCATCTGTTTGCAGTGATGTTGATTGAGCGATAAATATTGGCCAGGACACTGGGGAGAACTCCCCTGCTAGTTTTCGGAATAGTGCCCTGGGATCTTTTATGTCCACCTGAGAGGACAGATGAACCTCAGCTTAATGTCTTAACTGAAAGACTGCATCTCCATCAGTGCAGCACTCCCTCAGTATTGCATTAAAGTGTCAGCCAAGATTATGTGCTCCAGCCTCTGGTGTGGGGCCTTATATTATGTATATCGTAATTTGAGAACGCGGCAAAAAGACTCCCAGGAAGATTGAGGAAACGCTTTAGGGATGTTCTCAAAGCATCCCTGAAGAAATCCAACATACCCGCCGACTCACAGCAGTCCCTCGACTGCTCAAAGTGCAGAAGGTGCATTCGGGAAGGTACCGAGCACTTTGTGATATCTTGACGGGAGCATACGGAAGCCAAGTCCAGGCAAGGGAAGGAGCACACAGCCCCCCCAAGTAACTCGCCTATCCAACCCTTCAAATACCACCTGCCCCACATGTGGTAGAGTCTGTGGTTCATGCATCAGACTCGTTAGTCATATTAGAACTCACTGAACCAGAGTGGAAGCAAGTTATCCTCAATCCCGAGGGATTGCCTAAGAAGACGATATCATCATTTGGATCATTGCCCATGTGTTGGTAAACAAGTGAGACTAGGTTTCGGAAAAAAATCTTTTTTGATGGGAGCTTTGCCCCCTTAACAATTGAATCATTGTCCCCATTTATTTTAGCAGCTTTAGTGTATCTTATTCATGCACATAAAGGCATTAAAATAATGACATATTTATGAAAATGAGAGTGAACTCATTTTTTTCATTCGTTCCTGGGATGGCAAGGCCGCATTTATCGCCCATCCCTAATTGCCCTTGAGAAGGTGGTGGTGAGCCACCTTCTTGAACCGCTGCAGTCCATGTGGGTAGGTACACCCACAGTGCTGTTAGGAAAGGAGTTCCAGGATTTTGACCCAGCGACATGAAGGAATGATGATATAGTTCCAAGTCAGGATGGTGTGTGGCTTGGAGGGGAACTTGCAGATGGTGGTGTTCCCATGCATCTGCTGCCCTTGTTCTTCTAGATGGTAGAGGTTGCGAGTTTGGAAGGTGCTGTCAAATGAACCGTGATGAGTTGCTGCAGTGCATCTTGTAGATGGTACACACTGCTGCCACTGTGCGCCAGTGGTGGAGGGAGTGAATGTTGAAGGTGGTGGATGGGCTGCTTTGTCTTGGATGGTGTCGAGCTTATTGAGTGTTGTTGGAGCTGCACCCATCCGGGGAAGATGATTAGATTCTCTCTTGTTGGAGATGGTCATTGCCCAGCACTTGTGTGGCGCAAATATTACTTGCCACTTATCAGCTCAAGCCTGAATGTTGTCCAGATCTTGCTGCATGCAGGCACAGACTGCTTCAGTATCTGAGGAGTTGTGAATGGTGCTGAACATTGTGCAATCATCTGCGAAGATCCCCACCTCTGACATTATGATGGAGGGAAGGTCATTGATGAAGCAGCTGAAGATGGTTGGGGCTAGGACACTACCCTGAGGAACTCCTGCAGCGATGTCCTGGGGCTGAGATGATTGGCCTCCAGCAACCACAACCATCTTCCTTTGTACTAGTTATGACTCCAACCAGTGGAGAGCTTTCCTCCTGATCCCCATTGTCTTCAATTGTTCTGGGGCTCCTTGATGCCACATTCAGTCCAATGGTGCCTTTCATGTCAAGGGCAGTCACTCTCACCTCACTGCTGGAATTCAGCTCTTTTGTCCATGTTTGGACCAAGGCTGTAATGTGGACTGGAGCCGAGTGGTCCTGGCAGATCCCAAACTGAGCATCAATGAGCAGGTTGTTCTGAGTAAGTGCTGCTTGATAGTACTGTCAACGTCACCTTCCATCATTTTGCTGATGATTGAGAGTAGAATGATGGGGCGGTAATTGGCTGGATTGGATTTGTCCTGCTTTTTGTGGACAGGACATGCCTGGGCAATTTTCCATATCGTCAGGTAGATGCCTGCATTGTAGCTGTACTGGAACAGCTTGGCTCAGGGCGCAGCTAGTTCTGGAGCACAAGTCTTCAGTACTACAGTACTACAGCCGGGATATTTTCAGGGCCCACAGCCTTTGTGGTATCCAGTGCCATTAGCCATTTCTTGATATCACATGGAGTGAATCGAATTGGCTGAAGACTGGCATCTGTGATGCTGGGGACCTCGGGAGGAGGCTGAGATGCATCATCCACTCGGCACTTCTGGCTGAAGATAGTTCCAAACGCTTCAGCCTTGTCTTTTGCACTGGCGTGCTGGGCTCCCCCACTTTTCCTATAACATGCTACTTGACGGTTAGCCAGCATAATATAATAAAGGGAAGACATTGTGTATAAAACTGAAAAGCAAAAGTGTGTATGTATCCTAGGTTGTAAATATTACACATTCAAAATTCTGAGGGGTTCTGGTGAGAGTGAATCAGAAGAACCTCTTTCCACTGGCAGGAGGGTCGGTAACCAATGGGCACAGATTTAAAATACTTGGCACAAGAACCCGAGGGGAGATGAGGAGAATGTTTTTACACGAGTTGTTATGATCTGGAACGCACTGCCTACAAGGGTGGAGGAAGCAGATTCAATAGTAACTTTCAAAAGGGAATTGGATATATACTTGAAAAGGAAAAATTTGCTTGGGCTGTGGGGAAAGAACAGGGGGAGAGTGGGACTAACTGGAGAGCTCTTTCAAAGAGCTAGCACAGAAATGAGGGGCCAAAGAGCCTCCTTCTGGGCTCAATGATTCTATGATGTGGTGAGCTCATACTGAGCCTTAGAGATCAGAAGGTCCCCAGTTCAATCCCTGGTCTGTGTTGTACTTGCCGATCTCAACTGGGGCTCTACAATTGCTCTCAGTCCTCCTGGGATCCTGCTTCTGACGGCTAGCCAATGACTCCTGCTGAGTCACGCAGACCAGGAAGGTCATGGGTTCAATCAAAGATGGTGCAAGGCTTATAGTACATTACTGACACTCGTCCTGAATAGGACTTTCACAGCTCACTCTTAGCGACTCGATTTCCCTCTCTGCCTTTTTAAAAAAAATTAAACATTCCAGCATCCTTTCAGTCTTTTCATGCTACCCGCCATATCCTGATGGAGAGTGCCAGCGTGTAAACAGAGCCCATTCCTTTGCTGCTGAGCAACCAGTTGCTAGCAAGTCCGTGAGAGCAGCTACCTGGTAAATTGCCCTTTTACTATCTTTCCCCTCCCTGCTACAAAGAATTCCAAACTCTACTAGGTCCCACTACTGTGGTGAATATTGAATTCCCATGTAACTAAACGTGGTGCCAACTCGTTAGCTAACTGCTGCTGTGCAAATCTGGTGGAATCAGTTGCAAGGACGGCAGTGCCGCCCTATCATGGGTGACAGGCTTGTTAAAAAAAACAAAGTGACGTCATGCCTCATCAGCAACAAGTGTTACAAGCAAGGGTAGATTTGAAGTCCCCAGATCACATGTCGTTTTTATTTTAAGTATCAAATCTGGTTCAGTTCTCAAGGTGACTGCACGTTACACGTTTGCTGTGTCCGTTATGAGAGCAGGGGTATAGAGTTCAGCTGTAACACAGCCAAGCGGTAAAACAGGTGCTTTCATTGGACCTTGACTGCTCTTGTTTCGCAAGAAAAACATGCTTTAATCACCATATATAACTCAATTCACGCAAAGTTGTAAAAGGCTGAGGGCTGGCCTGATAGAGGTCTTCAAACTTGTGAAAGAGTTTGATAGGGTAGATGTAGAGATGTTTCCACTTGTCGGGGAGACCAAAATTAGGGGCCACGAACTATAAGATAGTCACTAATAAATTCAATAGGGAATTCAGGAGAAACTTCCTTACCCAGAGGCAGGTGAGAATGTGGAACTCACTGCCACAGGGCGTAATTGAGGCAAATAGCATAGATGCAGTTAAAGGAACCTTGATAAACACAAGGGAGAGTGGAATAGAAGGATATGCTGATGGGGTTAGATCAAACAGAGTTGAAGGAGGCTCTTGTGCAGCATAAACACCAGGATGAACCAGTTGGGTCAAATGGCCTGTTTCTGTTTATGCAGACTCTGTATTTGTATTTTAGCACAGAAGGGGACTATTTGGCCCATCTCACCCACATTTGCTCTGTGTTGGTGCTATCTACATTAACACTGCTGTGGAGCCTATGTAATAGGTAATACATTTGCCATTAATTGGTTACCTGGTTGCACTCCATTGGAAATTGTGATGGCCGTGGGTCATTTCATTGACCTTTCCTGATGAAGGTCGGGGAATGTGTCAACTTTTGATGACAGATTCTGAAAACGCGTTGATAACTTGCTTATGCTTCATTGGTATGGTATCTGCAACAGTCGTGCAAACTAAAGCCAGCATTCGATACGTGAGCTGGAGTATGGTAGCAACATACGCAAGTGTTCACCTCCTCAAGATTTATTATGTAACAAATATGGAATGCTGTAAGTTTAAAGGATTCCATTGTGGACTGCCTTGTATCTATGGGCTGTAATTTGAAAACCTTTGCTTTCGAAGTTAATGTCGCAGGGTCCAATATTGATTGCAAACCTATCTTCCTCATCACCACTGCCTACCAATAATCCCATAGATGTTAGCTGTGGCTCAGTTGGTAGCAATTTTAGGTCTCAGTCAGATGATCATTGGTTCAAGTCCTCCTCAAGAAGCTTTAGCACAAAATCTAGGTTGATACTTCAGTACAGTACTGAGGAAGTGCTCTATAGTCAGATATACTGTATTTCAGGTGAGTCATTGAACCATGGTCTTGTCTATTCTCTCAGATGGAATTAAAAGCTCCTACAACACTTTCAAAGTAAGAGCAGGGTAGTTCTTTCTGGTGTCTTGGCTGATATTAATCCTTCAACCAACAGCACCGAAAACAATATTATCTGGTTACAATGCACTTTATGGGAGCGTGCTGTGCACAAGTTGGCTTACATGTTTTCTACATTACCACAGTGTCTACACTTCAAAAGTACTTCATTGGCTGCAAAGCTCTTTGGGACTTCCAGATCCTCAGGGCAGGAAAGGTGCTACATAAATGCAAGTTCTTCCTTCTCATGTAGACAGTAAAGCCAACAGCTCAGGATACTAAAACGTCTTAAGAAAGCCAAGAGCAAAATACTGCGGATGCTGGAAATCTGAAATAGAAAAAAAGAACAGAAAATGTTCAGCAGGTGAGGCAACATCTGTGGAGAGAGAAACAGAGTTAACGTTTCAGGTCAGACTCTTTTTTTTCTGTTGAAAGGTCATTCAGCTGAAACGTTAACTCTGAGTAGATCCTGAGGGGACTTGACAGTGTGGCTGTTGAAAGGATGTTTCCCCATGTGGGAGCGACTAAAACTAGGGGACACAGTTTAAAAATAAGGCCTTTCCCATTTAAGACAGAGATGAGGAGAAATATTTTCTCTCAGAGGGTCATGAGTCTGTGAACTATCTCTGGAGAGCAGTGGAGGCAGGGTCATTAAATGTTTTTTAAGGCAGAGGTAGACAGATTCTTGATAAACAAGGGAGTCAAAGAGTATTGGGGGGAGGGGTGTGTGTGTGGGGGGGTGGGGGGGGGGGGATTGCAGGCAGAAAAGTGGAGTTGAGTCCACAGACAGATCAGTCAAGATCTTATAGAATGGCGGAGCAGACTTGAGGTGCTGAATAATCTACTCCTGCTCCTAGTTCATATGTTCGTATGTATGTATGCATTTCCAGCATTCTCTGTTTTTATATTTCTGAATAAAGGCCAAGTAGTGTTTATATTTTTTTCCACTACAGCTGATAAAGATTTACAAACGTCAAGGTGATGTCTTCTTCTGGGCTCGCTCTAAATATAGCCTATTGCTGTGCCTGTGTACAGGTGGGGACATCCTTTTCCCATGGATTCCATCAGCTCACCTGCGGCTATATTTAGACACCTCCTGTGCGTCAATGGAGCTCCGCACACGTCACCCAGCTACACCGCCAGCCAAATTCCGCCGCCAGCCATTGGCTCAACTCCCAGACGGGTGCAACCCACGGGGCCGGGCGACTGACCAATAGGAGCGGGTCCGGCCCTCTCCCCCCTCCCCACCCCGCCGCAAGCCCCGCCCCCTGCCCGACGTAATGGCTCGTTCATTACAGTGAAATTGACAAGAGTGATTCCCAGAAGTTGGGAGCTTGTCAGTCAGTGAAGGAGGCTGCAAAAAAAAAGTGCCTGTGATCCGTCGCAACTCAGCAGGTGTTTCCAACCTGATACATCTGTTGCATTGCTGTGCAACTAAAATCATCCACTGGGATTTAAAAAAAAATCTATTTCTATACATCATTTTGATCTGGATTCTTAAAAACAAACAAAAGATATATTGCATATATTACAATCAGGTATGTATTGCAAATATAACTTGCTTTCTGACTGCTTTTAAAAACTAATACAAATTGCATCTGGGACTACATAAATCAGACTCTTTCAATTGTTCCCCACCCCAAGGGGACAAAACAATGTTAAAGATGTCTTTTACACGAGTTTTTTGTTTGGCCTTTTCTGTTTTGCTCTTTAACAGTTTTATTCTGCTGTTTCTTTTTCCTGTTTGGGAATGTTAAAGTCAAATATAACAAATCAAGCTATTGTATTCATGGCATATTTTAAGCTGTGTCTATGTGTATTGCATAGAAGTTTAATTTGCTAATGTTTTGTAGATGTATGCGTTTGTGTACAGCACTCTGTTCAACTGTAGATGCAGTTATAGGAAACAAGAAAATATTTCATTTGTTGCTTTGGAAGCGAATGTGGCTAAACCGAGCAACGTAAAGCTCCTGATTTAGGTTCAGAAGGTTGTGCAGACTCGCTGCCTATCAGCAGGCGGGACTGGCAGGAGAACGCTTGTGCAAAATGGTTTGAGCTGTCCAAGAGATAGGTGTCAGCAAGGACTGGGACGCTGACAGTTACTAAGGGATAGGATCTGCAGATGCTGCAGCCTTGTTTTAGGAGTAGCAAAACTGTCAAATTGTGCATATCAATTGCATTCAAATATTGGGGCATGGCAGAGCAATCCCTGTGCCCACCCCTCTCTCTGGCTTTAATTAGTTTGGAGCAACTGTTAATTTTTATACATCTAAAAGTTATGGAAAATGCATTGCTAGAATAGCAGGCTTCTTTACTCCAAAGCCCAAAAGCAGGGCATAGATCATAGCTTGGGAAAGAATGAGGCATCTTCAGTAAGGTGGTTTCCAGAACAGCTGTGGGACTGGTCAGAAATCAGTGAGATGTGCCAGAGATGCAGCAGTGGTCTTATTTTTAGACTCGGTCTTTTGCAAAAGATAAGCAGCAATTTTCTTCCTGCAGTTTTCTCCTCTTTCTCCCGAACACAACGTGTTATCATTCCTCGGGGACTGGTTGACATCCAGTACCTCACCCAAGTGGCATTTGTGAGCCCAGGCGGTGCGTGTTGGCAGCCATTCAACCATAGGTGGCATCACACTGTAAGCCCAATTCTGTCCTCACTCGATGTCCACCAGGCAATCACAGGGGTAGGAACCCTGGCTGGTCTCCCTCCCTTCCTCAGGAATGTTGGGACCAACTGTAACATCCCTGCTACCACCGCAACTGAGATGAACGAACTCAGTATAGTTTAACCTGGTCTGTATGGCTTAGTATCGCAGCAATTAAGTGCATTTACTTTGAATGCTGAACTATTAAATTGCCTTGAGCAGTATTTCCAATTCTGGTACAGAAAAAAGAGAAAGGGAAGGGAGAGCACGAACAATGTAATAATTATATGTGCATCATTGCAATAACCTGGCTAATAAAATTATATAGCAGTTGGAACAACAGAAGGTGACCATAAATAATTTTGTTTCAGGTTGTGAATGCTACTGTGGTGGAATTGTATTATTCCAACACATATAAATGATTTTAAAAATTCAATAGTACATTTCCGTGTGTCTAACCCTGATGTATAAAACATATTTCTAAATACAAATATGCATAAGCCAAACAAGTATGAGGAAATATTTATTAATTATGAAATCCAGGGTATGTGATGTGCAGAATGCCTGCTGGCCATGGGGGAAAAGGGTACTGACAAGTGTAAATCTAAAGCAGATTAACAGGTGCCTTTAAAGCTAGTAATATGATACCCATCACCACTTTGATCGTGTGCCTGCTACAGCAATGACCTTTATCTTTAAAACGTTTTATCGACTACAAAAACACGACGTGATTTAAAAGTGTCGAGTCATTTAAAAAAGTGCCACCTGCAAAGAGTCATAGAGTTATGCAGCACAGAAACAGGCCCTTCGGCCCATCGTGTCTGTGCCAGCCATCAAGCAACAAACTATTCTAATCCCATTTTCCAGCACTTGGCCCAAACAACAGCAGGTTTAGTTGCGCTCGGTCTTCTTGATGTGTTAAATTGTCCAGCAAGGTGAGGCAGGGATGCAATGTGAGTTGAGAATTGCCATAAGTTGCTGCCTTTAACAGCTCGCGGGTCCAGCAATTCGTGGTGCAAGAGCTTCTCAAGCTGAAGGCCTAGGGGAAAGGTTTAATGGGGCACACCACGAGATGCCCCACTCCAGAAAACTCTGGGCCATGTGTTAGTTTTTGATACAGTTTTTGTTACAGCATAGACCATGGTGGGGTGCGGGGAGGCTCACCTTGCTTCGGTAGCTATTCCGCTGTACTAGTAGGCAGAGCAGCCTGGGGAGAGACTGACAATCCCGATGTGGAAGAGGCACTGCGCATGTGGGCAGGCAGCAGGCACAAACTTGCCCACCCATGGCATTGTGGCACATACGGTTGGCACCACCGCAGTGCCATTTTGAACAATTGCAAAGAACCTTTATATTGCAATTTCCCCTTTCTCGGTCCACTGGGCTCGATTTATTGGGTATTGACAAAAGAAAAACATAACTACAAATCTTGGAAATCTGAAATAAAACTCAACAATGCTGGAAAGGCGCATCAGGGCTGTGGGTGAATGTGAATGCCTTGGATAGAAACCCTTCATGAGAGAAAGCAAATCTCGATCCAAAATGTTAAACCATCTCATCGGCTATGATTGGTTATTTGTTTTTTCCACCACCCCTAGCCTTGCAACATAACAGCGGGCGTCCCTCCCATTGGGGAATGCCTCAGAGCATTTTAGAAAGGGGTGGGGAGAGGAAGATGCAAAGCTGGCTTGGTTAGGATGATCAATGTGGAGGGGAGGGAGGAACTGTTAAAGAGTTAAGTTTGAATTTGAAAGAGAAAATGCTTTTGAAAAAAAAAACCTATATATCTCCGTCATGGTGTGGACAGGAAATGAAATATGAATGGACCCCAATGAAGAGG
Source organism: Heterodontus francisci (assembly GCF_036365525.1). Classification (NCBI taxonomy): domain Eukaryota; kingdom Metazoa; phylum Chordata; class Chondrichthyes; order Heterodontiformes; family Heterodontidae; genus Heterodontus; species Heterodontus francisci. The sequence continues at coordinate 11,420,137 of NC_090421.1, read as the reverse complement.
ATTCTTAGTTAAAGTGCAGAATGTGAGGCTGTCACATCCCTAGGCTTGAGAGAAGGACTGAAAATCCCTTTCATATCTGCTTCCCCCTCCACTGCCCCCCGCCAACCTTGTTTGTAAATCTGTTGTGGAGAATGACAGATGAGGAAGATGGGCTTTGAGACATCATCCTCCAACATGCCGGGTGGTGAAAGGGGAATGCTGTGGAACATGAGATTTGTAGTTAATTATTTGAAGCCATTTACACCATCGTGCATTTTAAACATGGTGAGGGTGACATTGGACATGGGCGGGGGCGCAAAACGTAATCTCCTTTTACCGACACTGTATTGAAGTCAATGAAAGTGGCCAATGGCTGGAGCGTATTTCGGGTGATTGCTCTGATGCCGCCTGTTCCCCGCCTTCCACCCATGTCCAATTTCACCCCCCACTTGGTGTTTTTTGGCGGGTCAGATCAGGAGCACTGTGAATCCCTGAGAAAGCTCTCTGTGAAGGCACATCTCTTGGTTTTTTTTTTGTTAACAAACGTATTGATTTCTTGCAGAACCAGCAGGTTTTTAATTGAATTAAATGAATTACAAACCTGGATTAAGCAAGTGTTTCCTGAGGAGAGGTGATAACAGCCAGGAATAAATAATGAAAGGTGAGCAGCATCAGTGTATGTCAATTGAGCTGCCTTCACTGCCACCCATCTGGAGAAGGGAGTTTCAGCATCAGAATCCCTTTTTAACATGATACTGTCAATCAGCTCAATGTTAACATCCTTTGTCAATATCCACTAGTTAAATGGAAGTGAACAGAGATAGACTGATTTTAATCGCTCCATCATGGGCGGCTGTGCCTTCAGTTGCCTAGGCCCTAAACTCTGGAATTCCCTCCCTAAACTTCTCTGCTTCCTTTAAGATGCTCCTTAAAACCTACCTCTTTGACTAAGCTTTTGGTCACCTGCCCTAATATCTCCTTCTGTGGCTCGGTATCAAATTTTGTCCGATAACACTCCTGCGAAACGCCTCGGGATGTTTTATTATGTAAAAGGCGCTTTATAAATGCAGGCTGTCATTGTTGAGCTGTAACTTTCAAAGGAAGCCCAATGGTGTGATTTGCCCTTTTTTAAAATTATCGACTTCACTTTGACTTTAACATATATGAAATATTTATATTGAAACATATATAAAGCTATATCATGTATTACATCAGTGTTATATTGTTGTATGCAGTGTGGCACCAGTACTTTAAATTGCTGTTGTATCTTCTTTATTTTAGTCCGCATGTTTCTTCTCCGTTCTGTGAAGCACTTTATCCTAAATGTAGTTCAGCTGTTTTTTCCAGCTGAATTGTTTGGAGTGGGAGGGTCCCAACTTCGAGACCCATTTTTAGCTGACCCAGGAGTGCCTTGTTGACGATGACACCGGGTGCCAAAAGTGGGAAAGTGTCTGTCGTTTACGAATATCCCACTCGGACAAAACAGTGATACTTTTCTGACCTATTTTTGTGCACACTAGTAGTGGATGTTAGTGTGTCATTGATAACACATAGGTTGCTGTTGACTCAAATTAAACACAAGGATCTCACTACCCAAGTTTAGTAAGAGATGGTATGCCTCTTCTTAATAAACCAACAAGGAGTCACTTTGTTGCGCTAGGGTTATCAAGCAAAAAAACAGGCAAACATGCCCCCTTTTAGAGGGGCACAACTGATAAGGAACTAAACCATAAATTAAAGGAAACTTTTAAAATGAAATAAAAATATTATTTCCAGTGTCCAGTATACACTCAAGCGTACCAGCAGACACATGTGACAATACCTCTGGTTTAAACGAAATAAGAGCACTGTGAACAGTTCTGGTCTCCATGTTATGAAAAAGGATATCGAGCCACTGGAGAAGGTGCAAAAAAGATTGACATGGATGATACGGGAACTGTGAGGTTATACCTATCAGGAAAGAGTGAATAGACAGGGGCTTTTTCCTCCAGAAAAGAGAAGACTGAGGGGTGACCTGATAGAGGTCTTTAAGATTATGAAGGATTTGATAGGGTAGACGTAGCGATGATGTTTCCACTTGTTGGGTAGACCAAAACTAGAGGCCATCAATATAAGATGGTCACCAATAGGGGCATTCAGGAGAAAGTTCTTTATCAAGAGAGTGGTTCAAATGTGGAACTTGCTACCACATGGAGATGAGCTGAATAGCATAGATGCATTTAAGGGAGAAAGAAATAGAAGGGTTTGCTGATAGGGTTCGGTCAATTAGGGTGCGAGAAGGTTCTTGGGGAGCATAAACACCAGCATAGACCAGTTGGGCCGAATGGCCTGTTTCTGTGCCGTAATGACTCTATGACCTGCATTTTCCAGCAAAGTTTCTGGGTAAGAAGCAAGAGCAGAAATCCTGACTCATGCTTTGTTTCCCCAACCCCTTGCCGAATCTAGGGGCTTTGAGACAAGCTCTAGTCCGCCTCGACTTCCACTAGTGCAGCCCCCGGGCTGAGGTTGAGCATAGACTGAGGCCCAGAATTTGGGACTGTTCTGGTCTGTGTGACTTAGCACTGGGCCAGATGATTACGTTTGCCAAGATAAAGGCGGGTGGCATTTACCACGTGACACGCAACCTGTGCTCTGCTGGTAAAGTGCTGCCAAGTCCCTTTAAAGCCATAACCTGCACCAGGCACATATTGAGGTCAATTAAAGGTAATTGTTTCTCTTTGTCAACTCTTTGTAATGTGAAGACTCCTCCCCAAGTGCAGACACACGGGCAGGAATGATTAGATTCCTTTTCAATATCTTCTTTAAAAGTTGTTTGGCATCTATAACAAAATCTGACCGGTACCCCAAAGTATGAAATATTTAATTTCTTATTGCAAGACCTTGACACACAGGAGGGATTTGCGTTGTGTAGTTTGCATTTGGCGCCTGTTTCCTTAACGGTCTCTCAGTACCAAATCCTCTCACCATGCACCCCCTGTCCATTTCCCAGCTAAAATACAGGTTGGAAACTTGCTCCAAGCTCCTCACCAAAAAGGGGTTGGTTTTAAGAAGCATCTTAAAGGAGGAGAGAGTGGTAGAGAGGCGGAGAGGTGTGGGGAGAGAATTGCAGAGCTTAGGGCTCAGGCAGCTGAAGGCACAGCTACTGATGGTGGAGTGATTAAAATCGGGGATGCTCAAGAGGCCAGAATTGGAGGAGTGCAGATATCTTGGAGGATTGTGGAGGAGATTACAGAGATAGGGAGGGGTGAGGCCATGGCAGGATTTCAAAACAAGAATGAGAATTTTAAAATTGAAGTGTTACTGGACTGGGAGCCAATGTAGGTCAGCGAGCACAGGGGTGATAGATGAACAGGAGTTAGTATACAGGCAGCAGAGTGAGACCTAGCTTTTCAACGCAAGTATTTTTAAATGATTGAAATGCTAACTAGAGTTTTCCTGATCGTTTTAGCAGATAGCCAGCAGAGAAACTGTCCCACGTTTGACCTGACCTACATAACTCACTGATCACTCATGGGTTACCAGATCAGGTCACAGGTACCCCCCTGGTACCATCCCATTCTGTCTGTGAGATGTGCACAGTGCCGTGTTCCGAAGTATTTTGAACGTGTGGTGTCATAAACTCTGGTTGTAGAAGTTGCATCAATGTATACGTGATCTCCCTGCATTAAGGAAATGGAAGATTCTGTGTGAGTGATTCTGTGTGAACTTGTATATAGCAGTTAAAGGAGAACCTCAGCCAAGGTGGGTTGATGCAGGATATCTCTGGTTCACATTAACCTCCTTGACTGGCATGGTCATCCAGTCTCGGTCCAGGTTATTTACCCTTTCAGCTTCTTGTTGGCATGGCGAGGAGTGGCCAAGTGAAGGTAACTGTGGTGATATCCAGTGGCAGGTTCCACATTGGCCTGCATTCAAAGCAGGCTTGAAGTGCGATACCGTTTCGCAAACTCAACCCTGACAGGCAGTTCCTGGGAGCACTGAAAGACTGTAAGGAACTGTACTTGTGGTGTCGGGTGGGCCGGTCGGAGTTTTGGCGTAGTCTCTATACATACAATGATGGTTCATTTTTATGTTCTATGCCCCCCTCCCCCACCAATACCACACGCAAGTGGCCATTCCTCACAGTGTGACTGGGTAGTGAATGTTGGCAGGATATTCAACTGTGAGGGGCATAGTCTTGTCTTCATCCAATGTCCACACACATGCAATGTTGCAGGAGGAGAGAAGAGAAAATTGATGCCAGGGGCGGGGGGCAGGGGGCTGGAGGTGGGTGAGGAAGGAACAGAAATATGCAGTCTTGACATTCTGTCACTAAGTGTGGCCAACTGGCTTTTTTTAAGTACTGCGCTTCAGGGCTTTCTCCATGTGTTCTAGAAATATCAGGAAACACATCCCCTCCACATACCCAGTGAGGGGTGTGCCACAGATCTGATGTACAGTGAATTACAAGGCACACAATTCAGAAATATTACTCAGGATTTGTTTATAGGCTTAAACGCCGCTGCCCACCCGAAATTTTCCTTTGGCGCCCCTAGATTTGTTTTCTTCTTAATTATGAAACCCAGATGAAGGGTCAAGGAAGCTGCTCATATTGACCAGGGTAGAAGCTGAGGTAAAGAAAGAAGTTATGATTAGCTAATAGAAGCCAGTAGATCGCAGGCGTAAAGGAAGGCTGAGGAAAGAAAGGAGCCCCACAGTTTTGAGGTTTTGGGAAAAGAATGAAAAGGCCAATTATGGTGCACGGAGCTTTCATTTCAACCCAGAGAGCATGCGTGGGGGGGGGGCAGAGTGTTTTAAAATGGTGTATTAAGAATCCATGTAAACAATTCCCTACTGAAACCTGCCAAGCTCCCTAATGTTAATGGAAGAGGATCTGCCAATCATCATTAGGCATGAGTCAGGGTGACATGTTCTAAGAAATCACAGTAAAAGCCACTCACAGCTAATGGCTCACCATGGTTTCTGTGTTATGTAGTAACTTGTTCGATAATGAATGCTGCACTAAGCAAGAAGTCCTTGCAATCTGATTTTTTTTTTAGATAGGAGTTAGTACATCATATAAAAGCAAAATACTGCAGATGCTGGAAATCTGAAATAAAAACAGAACGTGCTGGAAACACTCAGCAGGTCTGGCAGCATTTGTGGAGAGGGAAGCAGATTTAACGTTTCAGGTCAGTGACCTTTCATCAGAGAGTTAGTGCATGTCAATTCAGGAGGGCATAATTTATACCTTTCACATCACTTTGTACACATCTAAGGTAATAGTTTGGCTGCTCATGCAGTAAGCCATCCACTGTTCACTTTTCTTATTGAGAAGATTTAGATAACCAGGAACCATCTTAAAGGGGTAGCCCAAAATTCTGAATGGCATAGATGGCACATTAAGATCCGTGCCCTTTTTCAAAAAAAAAAGCCATGCTTGATCCATCTTCCATTTAAGAGAAAACCTTCATGGTCTTTGCAGTTGTGAAATGAAATGAAAAACTTGTGCTGTGCCGAAAAAAAATTGCAAGGGCGTCAAACTTAACTTTGAGATCACAAGGTTCCAGGGGATTTGTTTAATCAGATGGTGGGGACTGTTGGCAGCATGCTCCTGGGGAAGCACTGGCCATTGCTGCAGAGGTGGGTTCTACACAAGGTTGTCTGCTGCCAGAGTATTTACCACCAGCGGTGTTAGAGTTAAACAGATGGGAGCCAGCATTGACCAAGACACATGTGCGAAGTGTCTAGAGGTCTCCCTGTGTTAACACGTTTGCATTCCATGGTTAATTGTGGGTCACAGGTTCCTTTTATGCAGCTATTTCTATTTACAAACACTGCATACGAGACTGTAGTTCACTGTTGGAACAAATATCCCCATTAAACAGATATGACCAGCAGCAGGTGCCTTTCAGTTGTTGGGTAGCAGAGTATGATCAGGGAAATTCTGTTTCAGATCATGCTGCAAGGGCTTAGAGATACCACCAGGTGGCCCCCCAAACCCCAGCCACAGGCAAATAACTACCGTCAAATCCCACTTTATAATTCTAGTGTGCCCTTGTACAGAATAACAGACGTGGTTTAACCACAAAAATCTCTTGCGGCTAACTGTTCTTTAATGCTTTGTCAAATATCGCCAAGCCACTGTGCAATCTCACCTGCAGTGCATTGAGAAAGAGAAGCACTTTTGTGCCCAACTATCTGTTTTGGTTCAAGGCTGGCCACTTGTGAAGTTGCTTATTTTGTTAGTCCATTCATCCTTTCTTGAAATCCTTGTCTGAGGAGAGCATTTTACAATAGACTAGTTAGGGCTTTGTCAGCCCTTGCGGCAATTTGGGTCAAACACTTGCATTCAGGCCCAGCCTGGGGGTTGTGAGGTGGGGTGGGGGAGCTTGTTGCATGGGATGGAGTATTGTGCAGCAAGAGATTGCCAGATGTTGTACTTAGTATGAAAACGCTTGAGTTCTTTTTTTTTCAGCAGAATCTGACTCTCCGATTGTTTTCTGCTTCACTTTTGCTGAGGTTCCTCTGCTTGCCACCTCCCTCACGCTGGCACCACAGAAGTTGTAAGCATGGCCTTGGGGCGTAAACCCGTAGCCCATCGATGCCCCTCCCTTCTTAGATTCTTATCGCCAGCTGAGGGCAGGGTGGTGGAGGTGTCAAAATGTGTTTTAAACAAAGTGTATAATACATGTATCCAGATTTAATATTTGCACTTATAGTGCCTTATCACAAGCTAAATATATGGTAAAATAGTGCATTAAGTGGAAAAGCAGTGACTATTCATATATATGGGAAGGCAGCCGCCATTTCTTTTGCACAGCAAGCTCTCAGCAACAGCAGTGACATGAATGATCGGTTAATCTGTTTGTAGTGCCGAATGAGTGATGGCTATTAGTCCAGGAGCGCTCTCCTGATCGCTCAGGGAATCAAGGGATATAGGGAGCACTCCTAATTCTTATGTTCCTGCTCTTCTTCCAACACTGCCAGGGCTGGTAAGGGGAGGGGTAGTGGTGGGGGCAGGGTTGGGGAGGGGAGGGGGTTCTTTAAAGCCCATCTGAACAAGGAAATGTGGCCTTATCCGAAAGGCAGCACCCCTGAGCACTGAAGGATGAGGTCCTGCTACTGGGCTCGAACCCTCAATGTCCTGTTAAGCAACTGAGCCCCACTGGCACAGTATGGTCAAAGGATAATAGAAGTGGCTTTGATCAGTGAGACTAGAAGGCCATCCTTCTTGATGTTGACAAGCTGATGAAGTGTCTCACATTGTTCCCTTTTCGGTCTGAGTAAGTGTCTGCTGTTTATTGCCTGAGGGGATAGGGAAGGGGAACATGAGTTGTTGCTGGAGCAGACGCTCATCTCTTGGCAGCCAGTAAAGCTCTAGAAGGTCCAAGCCTAGCAGAAATAGACACACTAATGAATGCACTCCCCATTCCATTGTGCTCTTTGCAACACTGTCTGCATACTCGAGCCCTGTGACGTTTAATGTCAATTAATCAACACTGTCGGGGAATCAATACCCAGATGAAGGTGCTGGGGGAATGACCTACAAGCTTGTTGGTGATACAAAGATTTGTGTGAATGTTGGGATGGGGAGGACCAGGGCTTATGATGCATGGGAAGAACTAGGTTAGCTGCTCACCAATGCTTCTCCTCTCAGAGAATAGTAGACCTGTGGAACAGGCTTGTGCAATGAGTGCTGATTGATACACTGTGTACCTCCAAGGGAGAGCTGGACCAATTCCTGACCGGGGCAGAGACAGGCATCAGCTAATATAAGTCATATTCAATGCAGTCTACTAGACTAGTTTTGATTGTCTGGAGCGCAATGTTTCAGATCTTTTTCCCTCAATTGGTCTTCGAATTTTTGATCTGTTTTTCGTCTCTCCCAAGAGACAACATGGTACCTAGGGCACCAGACGTCCCTTGAGCTGATGCATAAGACATCATAACTGTATAGGACGGGCTGGATGGACAAGACAGTCTTTTCCTGTCTGACATTTTTGAAGGTTTGTAGTGGAGACCTTGAGAAATGCCTACTGTTGGATAGACTGGTCTCCTCATACCTTGTGTAACTCTCAGACGAGGCCTGCTAAAGGTAATCGCTGCATTATTTTCCTGGGCACCAGAGGAGCACTCCTGCAGGGGGCCGATGGATGTAATCTGGGCAGCTCACACCCTGGGACCCCCATCCTCCAAAATCATGACTCAAACCACCCTCTTCCCCCCCCCAACACCCTGCCCAACTCACCTTTCTGATGACTGCCCCCACCCGATCTTGAGTCTTCAATTTGCACCAAGGTGCCTGTCAATGGCTCTGCCACCATTGTGATGTGACTTGAGGGTATGGGCCAAGTGCTGGAAAATGGGATTAGAATAGATAGGTGCTTGATGGCTGGCATGGACACGATGGGCCGAAGGGCCTTTTTCTGTGCTGTATAACTCTATGACTCTACTTTAATCAGCAATAGCATCCTGCCATGGTGTCAGCCCTTTCAGTAAAATGACCTCGTGTCCCTTATGAGCCTTGTGGTTTTCTGCCCCTTTCATACCATTTAGGACTCACGCAATCCTCGATCATTGACGCCCACTGCACTTCACTCCAAGGCAGTCCAGAAGACAGTATTGCCAACACATCACATGCAAGCTAAGTTCATATTTCAAATTAGCTAGCTAGGTTTATTTATAGAAATTAAGCAAGCTAGACACATCCAGAACAGCTCAAGCCTAGGTACTAAGACAGCAGTAGATGTCCTAATGTTTTAAATCTATCCTCTGCTCCCATCAGCAGTGAATCTAGTCAGACAGGATGAATTTCCTCAGCTCTTCTCCTGTTCAGCCAGTGTCATTTCAGCAGAAACCCCATTTATATGCTAGGAAATTCACCCCGAGAGTCTCTCTACGATACGTCTGTAACAGTCTGCAGGACTCACTTTTAGTGGTTTAAGATTCACCATGGGCCATCTTGGTTCTCCCCTCTCCCACTCTTTCATTGTTAAGTCTTTCCCTGAATGTCCTTTGTTGCCTTTGAACTGCCACACAAGCCCAGTGAATTCTGGGTCAACATCAGATGATGAATATTGACGTTGCAGGCCTAATCACATCCTGGTTCTTCACATAGACCCAATTCCAGTTAGAATGAACCACAGGACGGTGTTGGTCACATCTACCAAGCAAAGTCTTCCAGGCTCAATGAACACTTTCATATTGCTTGCTAATGGAAGTCAAAAGCGCACTTCTGGAAACCTGACACAGTGAAGCCAGGTGGCCATTTTAGACCTTCCCCAGGCTTAGCTTTACATTGGTACAGAGCTCAATGTATTAACCTAATCTCACTTTGTCTCCACCAATGTACAGTGACAACACCAGGGAAATTGTCATTGAGTTTAATAGCTTGTGAGATGCATTTTTAAAATGTTGAAAGAAATGGTATAAGCATAATTCTAGTCAGAAAGTTTTAAAAAATTGTAGAAAGATTAAAGGAGAGCAAAAAAACAGCTGTCAAATGGAAGCGAAGTGCCTTGACCATTATTTGGGAATGTCCCCTCGTACATCCTAAGAGAACAAATTTTATTTAATTTTTTTTTCTTCAAAAATAGGGAAGTAATTCACCAGTCCTTTTTGTCCACAAAAGGCAGGACAAACCCAACCCGGCCAATTACCGCCCTATCAGTCTACTCTCGATTATCAGCAAAGTGATGGAAGCTGTCATCGACAGTGCCATCAAGCGGCACTTGCTCAACAATAACCTGCTCGCTGATGCTCAGTTTGGGTTCCGCCAGGGCCACTCAGCTCCTGACCTCATTGCAGCCTTGGTTCAAACATGGTCAAAAGAGCTGTACTCCAGAGGTGAGGTGAGAGCGACTGCCCTTGACATCAAGGCAGCATTTGACCGAGTATGGCATCAAGGAGCCCTAGAAAAACTGAGGTCAATGGTAATCAGGGGGAAACCCTCCGCTGGCTGGAGTCATACCTAGCGCAAAGGAAGATGGTTGTGGTTGTTGGGGGTAATCATATCAGTCCCAGGACATCACTGTAGGAGTTCCTCAGGGTAGTGTCCTAGGCCCAACCATCTTCAGCTGCTTCATCAATGATCTTCTCTGCATCATAAGGTGAGAAGTGGGGATGTTCGCTGATGATTGCACAATGCTGTGGCTAAAAGAGCAGGTCAGAAGCTAGGAATTCTGGAGTGAGTAACTCACCTCCTGTCTCCCCAATGCCTGTCCACCATCTACAAGGCACAAGTCAGGAGTGTGGTGGAATACTCTCCACTTGCCTGGATGGGTGCAGCTCCAACAACACTCAAGAAGCTCGAAACCATCCGGACAAAGCAGCCCGTTTGACTGGCACTCCATTTACCACCTTCAACATTCACTTCCTCCACCACCGATATACAGTAGCAGCAGTGTGTACCATCTACAAGATGCACTGCAGCAACGCACCAAGGCTCCTTCGACAGCACCTTCCAAACCCGCGACCTCTACCACCTAGAAGGACAAGGGCAGCAGATGCATGGGAACACCAAGTTCCCCTCCAAGCCACACACCATCCTGACTTGGGACTATATCGCTGTTCCTTCACTGTCACTGGGTCAAGATCCTGCAATTCCTTCCTTAACAGCACTGTGGGTGTACCTACACCACATGGTCTGCAGCGGTTCAAGAAGGCGGCTCACCACCACCTTCTCAAGGGCAATTAGGGATGGGCAATAAATGCTGGCCTGGCCAGCAACGCCCACATCCCAGGAATGAATAAAAAAAATGTCCTGCATTCTCTGTGTAGAACCACATTTAAAGGGAATAGAGATTAGAGAATCAGTTTTACTGTGTTGTCTTCTCGCTCACTCCCACTCATTTTGAATAAGACTCTCTACTGACAACATACAATTGATGAAGGTACCCAAAAAATGTTGATCTGAACTACACCCAGAGTATTGAAGAAAAATAACTGCTTTACAGATCATGGAAATATGGAACCCTCTTTCCCCCAAACAGCTGTTGAGGCTGGAGGCCAATTGAAAATGTCAAAGCTGAGGTTGATAGATTTTTGTTAAGAAAAGGTATTAAGCGTCATGGAACCAAGGCAGATAGATGGAGTTAAGATACAGATCAGCTGTGATCTAATTGAATAACAACTCGAGGGGCTGAAGGGCCTCCTCCTGTTCTTGTGCTCCTATGTTTAAGATACATTTTTAACAAAAAAAAACTGGCAGCAGCTATCAATTTTCTGGAGGGACATGGTACCGGGTTCAATTTTATATATATATATATATATCTATGTGATGACAAATGGCCACTTATGTGTGCTTAGAATGTCTGCTGCCATAAGGCCAACACAAGTGCTTGGATTGCAGTCTCGTGTTCTGTTACATTCAATTTATTTGCGGCTACTTGCAAAACATGAATCGAGTCACGATTAAAAAAAGACAGCATTGCAAATCAGTGAACGATTATTCAAGAAAGAGTTTTCCATGAAGTGAGGTCTTGGGGTGCAGACTCAAAAACCAGCTAGCTTAGTTGCAACAGACTCAACACAAACCTTTGGAAACTGAGTCAAAAATAAGAAAACAATGGAAGAAAAGGGCTGAGGTTAGCATCTGATTGGCCCAACTGGCCTGCAACATATTGGCTTGATGGTATCACTGGGTGCAAAATGGAATGATTCCATTTCCCGGTGACATTGGCAGTTTGAATAATCCGCTGTCAAATTTAAAGTAGTCTTGACGTATAAGTACACTCAGCCATCTTGGAGAATTGATTTCTGAACTCACGAGAATGGTTCCAGGGATGAGGAATTTCAGTTATGAAGATAGATTGGAGAAGTTGGGGCTGTTTTCCTTGGAGAAGAGAAGACTGAGAGGTGATTTGATAGAGGTATTCAAAATCATGAAGGGGTCTGGACAGGGTAGATAGAGAGAAACTGTTCCCACTCATGAAAGGATCGAGAACGAGAGGGCACAGATTGAAAGTTTTTGTTAAGAGAAGCAAAAGTGACATGAGGAAAAACTTTTTCACGTAGCGAGTGGTTAAGATCTGGAATGCACTGCCTGAGAACATGGTGGAGGCAGGTTCAGTTGAAGCATTCAAAAGGGAATTGGACAGTTATATGAAAAGGAAGAATGTGCAGGGTTATGGGGGGAAGGCGGGGGAATGGAACTGAGGGAATTGCTCTTTCAGAGAGCTGGTGCGGACACGATGGGCCGAATGGCCTCCTTCTGCACTGTAACGATTCCGTGATTCTTTTATAATACATCACTGGACATCCATCTTGTGTATAGTCTGTATTTTTTAAGTAGTACAAGATGTAAGACTAATGAAAGAAGACCAAAATGCCCTCTAACTTGAATAGGTTTTAATATGTTTATTTTTCAGAGATGCCTTGTCTTCAGGCACAATATGGGACCTTGCCACAAGGTGGAGGACCATATGAGGACTACAATTCTGACTTCTTGACTCCTGAGTTTGTCAAGTTTGGAATGGACCTCACCACCACGGAGATCGCTGCCACCACCTCTCTCCCCAGTTTCAACACTTTCATCGACAGCAACAACGGAGACTTTGATGCCTATTTGTACCAACTGATGCTTTCCAACCAGCAGTCTCCATTTAAAGTGGAGGACGTTCAAATGTTTGGCTGTTACCCAGGCTCGATCAACATGCATTTGGAAGAGGTGATACCTCAGTGTGGATCTTCTCAATACTACAATGGATCCTACTCCATCCCATCACCTTCAACCCCTAGTTTTCAAATGCAGCAAGTATCCATATGGGATGATTCTTTTCCACATCACTCACTCCAATATAGTGAGATGGATCATTTATTAGATCAGCAAAAAAATGTTTCCCAACTTTCATTCTTTTCCTTTAAGCAGGTACCTTCAGAATCTCCTGTGTCGCATTGCCACATGAGGCTTGATGCAAGTTCCCATGGACCTAATACTGTCCACCAACTACTTGATACTATGTCTTATGATGTCACCAACCACGCCTCAATGAACTTTCCTGCTCTACCCATGGACCATGGACCGCGGATCTTGGACAGCCCCATTGTAATAGACAATCCCATCCCCTCTCCTTCAGTTCGTAATGCCCCTTCCAGCGAGGGTCAGTGTGCTGTGTGTGGAGATAATGCTTCATGTCAACATTATGGTGTACGAACCTGTGAAGGATGCAAAGGTTTCTTCAAGGTATTTGATCAATTACTTGAACCTTAGCAATGGTTGGGGTAATTTTGATTCTGTGTGATAATGTAAAAAGGACAATCGTGAATCAGCAGCCTGTTTCACATCTCTTCCAGTTTATATTTCCATTGACGTCACCCGTTCTGTTTCTTTCAGCTGTTTTACATTATCCCACAAGGTTGCTCTGTGGCTTGGTGGGTCGCACTCTCGCTGCTGCGTTAGAAGGTTAAGGGTTCAAATCCCATTCTAGGACTTCAGTGTAAAAGTCTAGGCTGACACTCAGGCTTGGTACTGTTGTGGGAGTGCTGTACTGTTGGTAGCGCTGTTTTTTTTGGATGAAACATTAAACCGAGGCCCCGTCTGCCCTCTCAGGTGAATACAAAAGGACCCATGACACTACTTCAAAGAAGAGCAGGGGAGTTCTCCCCGGTGTTCTGGCCAATGTTTATCCCTCAACCAACATCACTGAAACAGATTATCTGATCATTAGCACATTGCTGTTTCTGGGATCTTGCTGTGCACAAATTAGCTGCCGCGCTTCCTGCATTACAACAGTAACTACACTTCAAAAGTGCTTCATTGGCTGTAAAGTGCTTTGGAACGTGCTGCGGTCGTGCAAGGTGCTATATAAATGCAAGTCTTTCTTTTTATCGTGTCCTCTCATTTGTTGGTCATTCAACAAGTTAAAGATATGAATCTTGGAAGTGCCACAATAGTTTCTAAGCAGAATGACAGTTGTTACTTGGAAATTGGTACTTTTACATAAAGTATCTTCATTGCAATCAGTTACACACGCCATGGTTTGAAGAAGTACACTTTGTAAGGTACAGTTCCCCTACGTCACAGCTTACAGCTTAGAGCAAGACGAGTCAGTTGCTTAGTTTCCATAACCAGGCTATCAGTGCTACAAATCATTGTGACCATACTTGCTGGCTCTTGCAGCTATCTTCCCTTTGCCACCCTTCAACTCAGGTTTTTCTGCACACAGCCCCACCATCTCAGCTTTGATCTTCCACGTAGCATTTTCCCAGCTGTGACCCATTCCATAACCTTCTGAGTTGACAGACGGAGGGGGTATTGTATGCTAAGACTTTGCGAGGTCTGAGTTTGCATCAAGGTTAAAACTCTGGTCAAACCTCTGGTCATTTTTCAGGGCATCTACTGCAGTAAGTAAATATAGGACCAAAAACTAAAGTGTTGAGAAAACACTACAGAGCCCCTGGAGGCAATCTATAAATCCAGGGAATAATGACATGAGAGCAAGCAAATTTTCTGATCGAGCAAGGAACAGCCTGTGCTTAGCATGTTACTCAAACTTGTGGCAAGTTGATTGCCAGGATAACTGAGAATGTTGAACTTTCAAAAGGGAATTGGATATATACTTGAAAAGAAAAAAATCTGCAGAGCTACAGGGAAAAAGCAGGGGAGTGGGACTCATTGGATAGCTCGTTCACAGGCACGATGGGCTGACTGGCCTTCATCTCTGCTTCAAGATCATATGATTGACAGACACACATCTATTGCAGCATGCAATGTTAATTTTCATTTTTTGGGTGGGTTGTTTTTGGAACTGTATAATTAAAATAATTACAGCACCAGTTGTGATTAGGGTTGCTTCTTTCTCCCTAAGTAGGTTAGGTACGGGCCAGAGGATGGGATCAAGGGTTGAGTTCTGATGTTTGCTTTGCTACTGATGAAAATTCATTGAAAGCCTTAAAGAACAAAAAAACTTGTAGTGATAGAGTACCTTTCAACACAGCAGGATACCGAAAAATGCTTCATGAGTCAATTATTACTTTTCAAAGTGTAATCACTGTTCGGTGGGCAAATAGGGACTCACTTTAAGATTCCACAAACAGAAAAAGAGGTCAATGACCTGATAATCTGTTTTAATGATGTTAGTTGAGGGATAAATATTCATCTGGACACAGGGGAGAATTCTCCTCAAATCGTGGCCATGGGATCTTTTACGGCCACCTGAGAAGCCTCGGTTTAACATCCCATCCGAAGGACAACACTCCCTTTAGTACTGTCGCCCTAGATTATGTGCTCAAGTGTGTGAGGCTGGCATCCACAAGTTAATAATGATTGAGAAGGGTTGGTTAGCTTGGATGGTTAGAGTGTGGTGCTGAATAATGCCAACAGCACAGGTTCAGCTCCCTATCCTGGCTGAGGTAGCTCTTGGGGCCTGCTGCCTTGCCCCATAGGGATGTCATTGCATAAGCCATGATTAGCAACCCTTGGACAACAAGGACACTACATGAGGAGAGAGAGAGCGAGAATAACAAATGTCTCCACCTCACTGAACACAGGAGGGCATTGACAGAGATATTCAATGTCTGGTTTATATTCTGGAAATTTTCAGGCTGTCCACTGCCTGGTACAGGTTGTGACACAGTGGCGTTCTGTGTACAAGCTTATTCGAGTTGTTGTCGTTGCCATAGTCCCAAAGGACCAGAGACATCTCTCCCCATTGGACAGACAGTTGGTGATGTATAGCTTGAGGGTCAACACTCCTCAAGCATGGGTCAAGGCGAGGAGGCAGGCTTCCATGAACTACCACAGCCAGTACCACACTGGTACTGAACCCACCACGCAGTTGGCATCTCTTTGCATCACACACTAGCCAACTGAGCTAACTCACCCCCAAGCTTAATTGAGTGTGGCAAAAAAAAAATCACCAGAAAATAGTGGTCCTTTCAAACGTTCCATTGTTTTCAGTTGGGAGTGGTGTTTGACCTTCCAGTGGGATATAATGAAAAACGGAGTTTATTTGTAATTACAAATTGCATTGAGGCTTCCATTTTTTCAATGGTCCATTCATATCTGCTAAGTATAAAATAATTTGAAATTAGCCCCAAGGCTAATGCTGTGTGTGCCTTCTCAGTCTCAGTTCTGGGAAAATGCATGCCAGGGTCATCTAATGCATAATCACAGTAGTCACATGCCTTTTGTTGATGTGGCAATGATTGAGGGAAGAAATGGGAGAAGAACACACAAAAGAGACAGCTAACAAGCCAGTGAGATAAGGTGGTGAGAGGAAGTATCTCCTAGGTGTGAAGGTAGCTGTTAAAGCAAGTTCTTTAAAACACTTTTCCAACTGAATCGCCATAGTGACTTAAGGAACAAGCCTCAGATGCAACTCAACCCATTGAGAGCAGTGGGGGGGGGGGGGGGGGGGGGTGCAGTGATGAATGGGAGGCATGTGTTACCTGCCCCCAAAATCTATAGCATAGATTATGTCCTTCCCACATCCCAAGTCCTCATACTGGTTACAGTATAAAGGGTACAATTAGCTTGAAATTAGCTCAAGTGTTACAACACTACCGACTTGCCTTTATATAGCGCCTTTAACGTAGTAAAATGTCCCAAGGCACTTCATAGGGCTGTTATCGAACAAATATTTGACATTGAGCCAAATGAGGAGATATTAGGACAGGGGAACCAAAAGCTTGGTCAAAGAGGTAGGTTTTAAGGAGCATCGACTTAAAGGAGAGAAGTGGAGAGGTTTAGGTAGGGAATTTCAGAGCTTAGGGTTTTGGTAGCTGAAGATGCGGCCGCCAATGGTATCACAGAATCACAGAGAATCACTGAAACGCTACAGTGCAGAAGGAGGCCATTCGGCCCATCGTGTCTGCACTGGCTCTCCGAAAGAGCAATTCCCTCAGTTCCTTTCCCCCGCATTCTCCCCGTAACCCTGCACATTCTTCCTTCTCATATAACTGTCTAATTCCCCTTTGAATGCTTCAATTGAATCTGCCTCCACCACACTCTCAGGCAGTGCATTCCAGACCTTAACCACTCACTGCGTGAACAAGTTTTTCCTCATGTCGCTTTTGCTTCTTTTACCAAATACTTTAAATCTGTGCCCTCTCGTTCTTGATCCTTTCACGAGTGGGAACAGTTTCTCTCTATCTGCTCTGTCCAGATCCCTCATGATTTTGAATACCTCTATCAAATCACCTCTCAGCCTTTTCTTCTCCAAGGAAAACAGTCCTAACTTCTCCAATCTATCTTCATAACTGAAATTTCTCATCCCTGGAACCATTCTCTTGAATCTTTTCTGTGCTCTGTCCAATGCCTTCACATTTTTCCTAAAGTGTGGCACCCAGAACTGGATGCAATAGGCCAACTAGTGTCTTATACAAGTTCAACATAACTTCCTTGCTCTTGTACTCTATGCCCCTATTAATAAAGCCCAGGATACCGTATGCTTTATTAACTGCTCTCTCAACCTGTCCTGCCACCTTCAATGACTTATGTACAGAGACACCCAGGTCCCTCTGCTCCTGCATCCCTTTTAGAATTGTACCCTTTATTTTATATTGTCTCTCCATATTCTTCCTGCCAAAATGAATGACTTCACATTTCTCTGCATTGAACTTCATCTGTCACCTGCCTGCCCATTCCACCAACTTGGAACAATGGAAATTGGGGAGGCTAGAATAGCAAGAATGCATAGCTCTCTGAGGGTTGTAGGAGAAGGTTACAGAGTTAAGGAGGGTTGTAGTGGGTGGAGGATGTTACAGAGATAGGGAGGGATGTAGGGCTGGATGAGGTTACAGAGAAACGGAGGGATATAGGGGCTGGAGAAGGTTACAGAGATAGGGATGGTTGTAGGGGCTGGAAGAGGTTACAAAGATAGGGAGGGTTGTAGGGGCTGGAGGACCTTACAGAGATAGGGAGAGTTGTAAGGGCTGGAGGAGGTTACAGAGATAAGGAGGGTTGTAGGGGCTGGAGGAGGTTACAGACTTAGGGAGGGTTGTAGGGCCTGGGGAGGTTACAGAGATAGGGAGGGTTGTAGGGGCTGGAGGAGGTTACAGTGATAGGGTGGTCTGTAGGGGCTGGAGGAGGTTACAGAGATAGGGAGAGGTGTAGGAACTGGGGGAGGTTACAGAGATCGGGAGGGTTGTAGGGCCTGGAGGAGGTTACAGAGATAGGGAGGGTTGTAGGGGCTGGTAGACATTATAGAGCCAGGGAGGGATATTTATGTGAAACTGTTATAAATCACTGGTTAGGCCCCAGCTGGAGTATTGTTTCCAGTTCTGGGCCCCACAGATTCAGAAGGATGTCAAGGCCTTGGAGAGGTTGCAGAGGAGATTTGCTAGAATGGTGCCAGGGATGAGGGACTTCAGTTATGTGGATAGACTGGAGAAACTGGACTTGTTCTCCTTAGAGCAGAGAAGGCTAAGAGGAGATTTCATAGAGGTGTTCAAAATTAAGAGGGATTAATTATGAGAGGGTAAATAAGCAGAATCTGTTTCCAGTGGCAGGAGGGTTGGTAACCAGAGGACACAGATTTAAGGTAATTGGCAAAAGAACCAGAGAGGAGATGAGGAGACTTTTTTTATGCAGTGAGTTGCTGTGATCTGGAATGCACTACCTAAAAGGCAAGTGGAAGCAGATTCAAAAGTAACTTTCAAAAGGGAAATGGATATATATTTAAAGGGGAAATATTTGCAGGGCAAGAGGGTGGGACCAATTGGATAGCTCTTTCAAAGAGCCAGCACAGATAGACTGAACGGCCTCCTTCTGTTCTGTAAAATTCAAAGATTGATAAAAATGTTTGCTGCATTTATATATGTGTTGTGTTGGCATCTTTCCATCTATGAAAGATGATGGACATGCAGCAAACAGTCTATTTGGGTGGGGGTGTCTTCTCTTGATGCACCTTTGCTGATGGCTATGAAGGCCAATCCTTGCGAGGCAGGTTCTGCTACAAGTGCCGCACGCGAAGCTGCCAAGTGACGCTGTGAGTTGTTGTTTTTGACGTTGGCGCCTGTTGCCAAGCTGCTGTAGCAACTGGTCGTCGTGGTCCTGCCAGGATATACCCATAGTGCACCGCAGACAGTGAAGATGGAAATTATTGAGCTTCTTTTCCTGGTAGCTGTAAGTCATCCATGTTTCACAGCCAAACAGCAAGGTGCTGAGAACACAGGCCTTATAAACCATCAGCTTGGTCCGAAGGGTCAGCTTGTTGTTATCCCATGCACGTTTCGCAAGTCGGCCAAAGGTGGTAGCTGCTTTCCCTATGTGTGTATCGAGCTCTGCATCAAGGGACAGATTGTCTGTCACCATAGACCCATGATAGCAGAATTTGCTAACCACTTCCAGTGGGGTGTTATTTAGTGTGATCTGAGGCAGAGATGCAACACCTATATATATATTCTGGCACAATGGAGACTGGCCAACCATAGTGATGTCACCGAAAGGGACCTATGTCTGAAACAACTCTTTGGCAGAGTCTGCCATCAATAGCATGTTCTTCTGAGGTCAGGCAGCTCTGGATCAGCTCCTAGAGTAGTGTAAGACCACATTTAATACCATCTTCTAAACTGTCCATAATGAAAATAATTTTTGACAAGCAATATATGCTAATGACTACTTTGAATGCACTTAAAAGTAGTGGAAGTGATATATGACTGCTTAAAGTGTTTTAACTTGTGGTACAGACTGACAATACAATGGAGGCCAGGGGAATACCAAGGTGATTACATTTCTAAGAGAGACCTTTAGAACTTGCTCGTGACTCACTTGTGACGAACTCGTGCTTTCACTGAAAGCCAGTGACATGAGAATTCCCCCACCCACTCTTTAGCCACACACCACAATCTGTTACTCACGAGTAAACTTCAAACTCCGCAAGATTCAGGAAGCAGGCTGTTTGCACAACCGTGCCATGGTGCCTTGAATTGGCAGTCCTCGCTCTTTCTTCCTGACAGGACTCCTGAACGGCCTAGCTCTAATTTTAAGCTTATGCCCCCTTGTTCTGGACTCCCTGCCAAAGGAAATAATTTCTCTCCATCTATCCGTGAGAATCCTTTAATCATCTTAAACGTCTCAATTAGATCACCCCTTAGTCTTCTTTACTTGAGGGAATACAAGCCTCGTCTGCACAACCTGTCCTCATAATTTAAGCCTTTTAACCCCGCTGCACTGTACCCACCATTCTTGGGTATCCTCTATCTAGCTTCTTCACTGCCATTTTACGAGAGAGCCCCTTGCCCTAAGTGGAGTCACTTTTAAGCTTTTGCTCTTATTATTTGACTGACTGCTTAAAAATAATGCTGCTTTGCTTTCATGTCAAATCCATTTGCATGTTCTGCAATCACTGACCATCATCCAGGTGTGAAATTGTGCTGTACAATTAAGAATAACAGAAGACCAAAGTTAAATGTAGACCCAAACTATACTATCAACTTATGAGGAATTCACGGTAGACAGGTCAGTTGGTATTTGGAGGGGTGACCACGCAGTGCCCCTTGCCAGTGGAGACTTTCAGATGAGGCTTTAAACCGAGGCCCTGTCTGGCCTCTCAAGTGGAAAGATCCCATGGCACTATTTCCAAGAAGAGCAGTGGAGTTATCCCTGGTTTCCTGGCCTATATTTATCCCTCAACCAACATCGCAAAAACAGATGATCTGGTCATTATCACATTGCTGTTTGTGGGAGCTTGCTGTGCGCAAATTGGCTGCCATGTTTCCTACATTACAACAGTTGCGACACTTCAAAAAGTACTTCATTGGCTGCAAAGTGTTTGGGGATGTCCTGTGGTCATGAAAGGCGCTATATAAATGCAAGTCTGTCTTTATATACATAAATGTATGTGTATGTATGCAGGGCGTTTACAAAGTCCTTGTGCAAATTTAAACTTTAATAACTTTGGATGTACGTATGGTAGACGCAAACTGTAAATGGCATATGAAAGCATAATTCATAAGTTTTTATCACAATACAGGTCACATTTCTAGTCTTCGACATAACCAAAATCTTTTGTGATCCATCGTTCAATCTGAATTTCCAACAGTTCACTTTTTCTTCGACTGTCGCCGTTTTCAATCAGTTTTAGCATCATTAACACAGCATTAAGAACAACATGAACAGCATTAGCATTGAAGAAACTTTATGAATTATGCTTTCATATTCCATTTACAGTTCGCTTTTATCATGTGTACGTCCAACGTTATTAAAGTTTAAAGTTGCACAATGACTTCATAAACAGCCTGTATGTTTACATGTGCGTGTGGAAAATACATATATAGTAAAAGTGGCATCTAAAGTTGCAATGCAAAACGACTTGTAAAAAATGTTTCTTTAACCGAACAAAAATGTGAATATCTAGGCTAGAAATGACTTTTGACTGGTGGGCTCCTTATTGCCTTCATTTGACATACCTCTGTCCATTGCTTCAGTGCAGACACCAATCCATTTATTTTAAATGGGCTGAAACCTCCACTAAAATCATGGAAGCATTGCACATTTGTCCATGCATGACACATTTACCCGTTGGTCACTACTAGCATGCTATCAATAATGCTTGTCAGCTGACCTAGAGCCTCCAAGGCCTCGCCCAACTGGCTGTCCCTTCTGTGTGAGTCTATGCAATGAGTACTTGGGTGCTATTCGACTGTGGGGGCATCACGGGCAAGCCTGAGTCTGTACTCATCCCAGGCACAAGTGTCGTCCAACAGGCTAGCGACCAAGAGCATGGATGCAGCCTCAGTATGTCTTTCCCCCCATAAACAGGGATAATGAGGCCAACTGTAGCATCCTGACTGCCAACACATCGTAAGATCAGTTTAGAAAGCACAGACCAGGGATCTTGGTCTGCACACCATGCAGCCCATGGGAAGCCGGGAGAATGCACTTCACAGGATAGGTGACTGCTTTTCGAGTTATTCTTAATCTTGTATTTTCAATAAAATATTTGCCAGCGCTACAGCCTTTTTCATGAATTGTTGCTGCTTAAGGGGGGAAGGTGTTCAAATGATATACTGTTCCTTTAAATGAGAAAACGCAGTTAAAGTGTACGGCAGGATATCAGAGTGGGTCTTGACAACCACAAATATGACCAACTGGCCAGTGAATGATTGCACAACACAATACGCCCTTTAAACATTGAATTTTCCTGGCACGATATCAAAACCAAGTCTGTTTTTCATCACTTAACATCGACAACACAGATATTCAGTACAGCTGTGACACTGGATTTTCGGAAGGGGTTGGTGGGGAGAGGGCCCCGAGATAGTTGTTTTGCAGATGTTCTGGCATCCTACCAATGGGCCAGTTGCTTGGCAACAATATATCTTCCCCTATTTGTCACATGAGCATTTTTTGCTCAGGTGGAGATTATTTTAAATGATATATTTAAAGTCAGCAGTTCATAATGGACTCATATCCTTACATAATGGTCGCTGTTATACTACCGTGTTTGATCACAACACGTTATTCATGAATCCCTAATGAATAAAGAAGGCATAAATAAAACATCGTCTCTATGAAACACCTCTCACTATTTTTTGTGCAGCTTCTGAGGACTGAGTGTTGTCCTTTCACCACTGGGCTTTGAGGTCAAACCAGCCTAGATAGACACAAGTCTGCTTATTTAAGGGGAAGTGCTGGAGTAGTGGTAATGTTGCTGGAGTAGTAATCCAGAGCCCAGGCTAATGCTCTAGAGACATAAGTTCAAATCCCACCATGACAGATAGCGAAATTTGAATTCAGTTAATAATAAATCTAGAATTAAAAGCTAGTCTAATGGTGACCATGAAATGATTGTTGTAAAAACCCATCTGGTTCACTAATGTCCTTTAGGGAAGGAGCTCTGCTGTCCTTACCTGGTCTGGCCTGCATGTGGCTCCAGACCCATAGCAATGTGGTTGACTCTTAAATGGCCTAGCTAGTCATTCAAGGGCAATAAATGCTGGCCTAGCCAGTGACACCCACATCCTACAAATCAATTTCTCCCAGCTGGGAAGGGCCTTGAGTTTTGCATGCTGTGTGGGTAAGATTAAGTTATTAGGCAAAGTAGAACTGTTTGACCGGTGCTACAACAACGTGTAAATGCTTGATGCCAGCACTGGATGCAAAATGTGGAAAAGCATTTTGCCTTCTCACATTCACAACCCTTACCTTGAGAAACGGGAAATGCTCACCCATTCCAACCTTTTAGTTTTATAAAAGCAGTTACTTTGAGATGGGTTGCTCATTTTTGGATTTTAGTCCCCCATTCTATAACGCAAGTACACCTAATTAGATGGTGCTAAAGTGTGTGGATTTTGAATTGGAAAATATTTCATAGTAAAAGTGAACTTTACTATTCCACCTGTCACACAACGGTGTAATATTACATGACAAATGATTGTACACTCAACACTGCTATGGTAAATTGCCACTAAATTTTCCTGTTCGTCCTTAGTTTCAAATGCACCATCCTAGACACTCTTCCTCCTCCTGGCTTTGTCACTGTATTGAAAGCAAAACTCATCTAACTCATTCTTTTGCGTAATTTCCAAGCAATGGGGCTCCTCACCTCCCTCAGTCTTCTCATTCTAGTCTATAGACTTTTAAACTCAAGTTTGGTGTAATTTAACCAATATTCATTTCATCTTCTCTCCTTGGTGGATCCTACACCATTGACCTTGGAGAGAGTTCAAAGGTGCAATCCAATGTTAAGATTCAGTGAACTGAGCTGTGTTTAGGTCGTTCACCAGTTTGGCCAGGCAGAGCCTGGATGTATTAAATGGGAGTGAATTGGAATTGAAACCCTGTACTGGGACCAATGCTGAAAGTTCTAGTCGAGGACATTGAATACCAGTTGAGACTAGCTTGAGACTGGTATCAACTGCTATTTAGCACAAGACTGTCACCCATTGATTGATTGGGTTATCACTGTACTATCGTATTATCTTCATTGCTTTTCCACTGACCTCATTTAACCAGGAAGGTACAACACCTATGACATCAAGAACTTAATCACCATCGCTTTCAATTCCCCCTCCCCCCCCACCGCCCCACAGTCCATGCTATTTTTCCTCTGAGATTGAGTCATCTTCTAATCACCTACCATACGGTTGCCTGTCTGCTGAGAACCAGTGAAGAATGCTCACTAATAAACCTAGGCTTGACTGGATTCAACCCTTGGTTCCAACATGAGAGTTTGCCATAACAGCTACTTATGTGACACCAGCTGTGTACCCAACAAAATAACTATGATTAAACCTATCCACTTCCATAAATGCAAGGTTGTATCCTGTTTTACCCATATTTTATACCATTTATGACCCCGGTTTTCTCCCACTTCTCCCCCACCCCATCACCACTCTCATGAAGGTGGTACCCCTCTTACTGCAGGACATTCCCATGGGTGCTTGATGTCCTCCAATATCTTGCCCAACTGCCCATTCTTCGAGCTTGAGCTTGGACAGTGAGTGTTGGCAGGCTATTCCACTTTGACAGGCTTCACCACGGAGCTTGCTGCTGTCCTATTGTAGTGTCCACACACTTGTGCTATCCGCTATGAATCACACAGTCGCAATGAGGAACAGGAGCTGTGGCTGGTACTTTGTTTTTTGCCCCTCCCCAGGCTGGAGGCACTAAAGCTAACTTTACTGTCTCTACTCCACTCTGATTAACATCAGCTAACTCAGCACCGGCAAGGAATTGAACCTGTCACCTTGTTGCTTTGTTTGGTTCATTCCCAGAAAAGGCAATGCGTTTATCAACTGAAGCACTTGGGGAGGCAGATTTGTAATATTGAACCCAATTGCTGCTTCGACCTTCAACCTTTAAAATTACGGTTCACCTTCTGATATGAAAATGTGGACATGTCCACCTCCGCATTACTCCGCCAGGTTGGCAAGGTACATCTGCTTGCATATCTCTTGACCAGGAACTCCTTGGTAACCTCCTTTCTTCACTGATAATTTCCATTTGTCTCCATAGCGCACAGTTCAGAAAAATGCCAAGTACGTCTGCCTAGCAAATAAAGACTGTCCAGTGGATAAACGGCGACGGAATCGATGCCAGTTTTGCCGCTTTCAGAAATGCCTCGCCGTGGGCATGGTTAAAGAAGGTAAGCATTTGGACAATTCTAGCTGTATATACATGTTCCGTTGTTGGTCAACCACCATTCCATTCATCACACCCACCTCTCAGGACAAGCTCACAATAGTGATCAAATTCTAGTCACCTCGTATAATGCATTTTACTGTAATATAAAAGAGTGCAAAAATAGGTGTGTTTGCCCTTGAGAATGCAAGTCACTTCTTTACATATTCCCTTGAGTTATTCTTGCAATGGGGAAGTAACAGTTTCAGAATCCACCCCCGTCCCACCCCTTACTATCATGTGTTAGGCTTTGTCCCACATTTGTCTCTGGTAGGCTACTGACCAATATTAATTGTACTCATCAGAGACAAAGCTATTCAAAGCCCAGATTCGCCATAACTGTCTTAGCAGGAGTGGGCAAAAGGCTACAAGGAGATGAATTTTCAGCAGATGGGTTCAATAGTGAGAACCAGAAAAGCACTGGTAAAGCCAGAACATTGAGCTGGGCACCCTGAAGATAAGCTTGTAGCAGGTCGGGTATGTAAAGAGCATCGTTTCCAGTTATAGTAGAACAGAGGATGAACATAGAAACATAGGAACAGGAGGAGGCCATTCAGCCCCTCGAGTCTGCTCGTTCATTCAGCTTGATCGTGACTGATCTGTATCTTAACTCCATCTACCCGCCTTGGTTCCAAGTCCCTTAATAGCCTTACCTAACAAAAATCTATCAATCTCAGTTTTGAAATCTTCCCCAGCCTCAACAGCTTTTTGGAGGAGAGTTTTCCAGATTTCCACTCCCCTTTGTGTGAAGAAGTGCTTCCTGACATCACCCCTGAACGGCTTAGCTCTAATTTTATGCTGATGCCCCCTTGTTCTGGACTGTCCGACCAGAGGAAATAGTTTCTCTCTGTCTACCCTATCAATTCCTTTAATCAACTTAAACACCTCAGTCAGATAACATCTCTAATAACATGCTTATTAGCATGAAGACTAATAAAGCAATTGAATTGGAATCTTTTCCTACAGGAGGCTTATGGCTACCTGTAAACATGTTTGCAACTTGAAACTTGCTCCTTAGGAGCAACACCTAACCTATGAGCTTATAGAAAATATACTTTGTTACAAGCTCGAAGGAGCACTACCAGCGCAATGGCTAAACTGCAGTTTCCACAATGACAATGCTTTTTCTTACGTCTTTAAACTGTTCAAAATCGAAGGTTGTTACTGTGATAATTCTGGTGGACTCGCAGGCCGGTCACTGTTTTAGGATTTCCTCCTCCCTAACTGGCCTCGTCTTTACATTCAGGTTTTGTCTTCCACCATCCAACCTTTTGAAAGACCCTTCTAATCCCTAGAAATGACCAGATCAATGCCTCTGATATAATAAATAGAGAACAGAGGATTGCTTTATAAACATATAAAGCATTGGGCCACTAATACAGTCATTTTATTTCTAGTCTCCTCCACACTGTCATTCCTTTGACCTCTTGTCTTGTCTTGTCCTCATGCCTTTTCTGTTGGCAGGGACAGTTCAGGTGCTGTAGATTCCAGAGCTCAGAGCTGATGACAGAAAAAGCAGAAGTCCACTGAAGAAGTTCTTCTTGACGCATGGAGAACGCATGATGTAGGCACTCAATTTTTCTTATGTGTGTTGTGGCACACTATCCTACACTGTGGGATGTCTATCAGACCTGGTTAGTTAGAACTAATGTGCGACTGAAGAGCCAGTCAGTACGCACCTGCATTAGTACAACCGAGCCACTCGTTAACCAACCCAGTGGCCACTTAACCGGGCGCATAAAGAGCGCAAAATGCAACAATCTAGCTGTGCATGGCATAATTTGTATCATTCGTCGAGGCAAGATAGTACACCAGAAAAGCTCACTTAAAGAGAAAACCTTGCAGGTTATGGCAGGCAGCATGAGGGGACAGTGAAAGGTCCTCTTCAGGCCCAAAGGACAGGCCGCAAGAAGGAGCGAACACTGTGGGCATTTGCAGATGATCACCAAAAATGTCAACACTCCTCCTCACCCCAGCTGGAAGAACCTGAAGGTGCATAACCTGAAGAAAAGGGGTAATGTATGAACTGTACGTGAACTAACCAGACCAACTAACCACAGGTGGTTTGAAAGAGATTTCTTGAATAGCACTACAAAGGAAATTACTAACCTGAATTTATCAAGTAATAGCATGGAAATGAAACACAAAGGAAAATTGTTCCGAACTAAACGAACAGGCTAAAACGGGTGCTGGTCTTCTTGCAAGAGAAGGTGGCCCTTGATAGGAGCGAGTATTGGTGGACTGGCGATAGTTCTCAACAAAAATTCGACCTTTGCCAGCTCGGAGGATGCCACTGTTGACATTAAAGGCAGGGTGACCAGAGAGGGAGCAGGAACGTTCCTCAGGTCAAACACAGCGCTTGAGCATGTCCATTCAAAACCGTCAGATTGATTTCTTTTTTGGCCAGCCCAATTTTTATGCCAGCAGTCGCTGCTCTCGGAAGTGGCCGAGCAAGTCATTCAGTTGTTTGAGAGGGGCAATATATGTCAGCCTTGCCAGCAACATCCAAACAACCCAAGAACAAGTTGAGAAATAAAATGCTGATAGAATATTTAAGCTATCACACACTGACGCTGTGACATAAAATGGAAAATAATGTCCGCATGCTCATTGTCATGAATTGGGCTCTCTCAGATACTTTTTCTCATGTCCAACATAAAAGCCAGCTCCCTGTAAGCCTGTGCTGCCCTTGGACTGAAGACTGGCCTTATGCACAAAATAATCCAGGATAGTGTTGCCCTTGTTGAACAATAAACCCCTTCTGTTGTTAATTAGCTCATTGAAATTAGTACTAGCCACCTCATACTCTCCAAGTCTCCTCAATAGGTGAACAAACGACATCTTGCCAGACTATGTCTCACAGACTATCTCTGTAAATCAAGTTGTTCAAAAGTAGAATTAATCAGAAGCAAAAACAGATGCAGCAAACTTCACTAGATTTCAGTTGACACATGCTTGATTTCTTGCTTGTCTTCTAATACCTCCCCCAGCCAACCACACTTCAAGTCACAACTGTTTTGAAATTTTGATAACTTCCCAACTTTGAATGCCCTTCTGTGTGGTAAAGCTTAAACGTGAAGTCTGCGATTCATGGACCCCTTCCACCAGCCACAGTTGTCTGGAGAGTGAAAGTTAGTGAACAACAATTGTACCCAATTCTTTACTTTGAAGCTCAAATTGAGACAATGAAGTATCAAAGAGAAGGTATATTTCATAATTGGACACAGCTATAACTCACAGTAGGATTTAAACACATCAGGCTGCTTTCCCAGAAACTGGTTTCCAGGCACCCACGCCCTTCAGAACAAAGCCAACTGTGAAAAATTTTGCTTCGCAGGAGTCACAGATGGGTTGGACCACCAGAATGGTTTGGCTCTTTTTCCGTCTCCCATCCAGATGATGAATATTAAGTGTTTCTGTCACTCATATGAAGGTTTGCCAATTAACGCTTATCTACCTAGACAGAAGAGACTCAATATTCCTTATTAACATGTGCGGCAAAATACATGTTTGGCATCCACCTGAACAGTTTGTTTCTAACCAGCAGTAAATAACTTACCAGTTGGCTAATGAGCAAGATTTTATACAGAAATATAAACTATACACAGTTGCTCTTGGTTAGAAGCAAGGCAGATCTCTGCTCTGTTATAGATTCATCGTATGCCGCCTTCTCTCATCGTACAACCTGTGGAGAAGTACGCCAGCTCCTTCGATCGACAAATTGCAGAGTAGCGCGCTGCCGTCAACATGACGTGAACCAAGCATCAGCCCGGTGATCCACGCATCGGAGGATATTGCGTGAGCTTGAGGAGGCACAAAGTGATCCTTGGATCATTGGGAACGGAA
Organism: Heterodontus francisci; assembly: GCF_036365525.1. Classification (NCBI taxonomy): domain Eukaryota; kingdom Metazoa; phylum Chordata; class Chondrichthyes; order Heterodontiformes; family Heterodontidae; genus Heterodontus; species Heterodontus francisci. Next base: position 11,391,264 of record NC_090421.1, on the reverse strand, counting down.
ATGCAGCAGGGGTGACTGATCCCCCGCTTTGCTTCAGAGTGCTGGCTGCACAGGGCAGGCTTGCAAAGAGAGGATTCCGTACGCCAAGGAATTGTACATGAATCGCTTGTCTCCTTGTGAAACAGGATGGAAGCTGGTCCTTGGAGTGTGGGGGCATCTAGCACCCACTTATACACTGCCATGGGGAAACAGCTGTCGATTCTGCAGACTGCCATTGAGCGGCAAGCAACATCAGTGGCATCTGCACGGAAAGGCTTCAATCATGGAGACAGTTGGAGCATCTCTCATGAAGGCTTCCACTGATGTTAAGCTCTAAAACTCAAGACACAATAAAAGCTGGCATCCATTTGCTTGAGAAACACAATCAGAATGACCAGGAGATTCCCAACAGAAACACAGAGCTCACAGAGATTGGTGGCTTATGCCATGACCGCTATTAGTGCACGCATGCAGCATACCAGAAGCGAGTGGCTGGCTCTCAAGCCGCGCTAATTCCTTGCCATACTGCACCTCTGGACCAAAGAATCCTCACTGAAAGCAAGCAGCTCCTTGCAGCAAGCCACCACGGCCGACTCCTTTCATTGGGAAATCACCCAGTAGTAATGCATGAGGCACAACGGGAATGCATAATACCCCAGTAAACACAAGTCTTCACACACGCTGTTGCATGGATAAAAATTGATGTCAGAATTTTTTTGTACTGTGCTCTGAAAATCACATTTAGGAATGGTAGCACAGTATATAGAGGTGCCAAAGAATAGCAGGTATACGAAAGAACTAGGACGGTCAGGCTGGAATTTGCACTGTAAACTTATAAGGGCCTCTGGGAAGAATTCGTCAACAAGAGCCTGATGCACCAGTTTGATTTCCTGCACTGGCTGCTCTGCTGCTGATGGATCCTGTTTACCATTGTCCTCCTCCGAGCAACTTCCATGGCCACACGGGTTTCCATAGCGATGCTCGGTGATGTGCAGCACACAATGCTGCTTTTCAGCCAACTCTATCAGGGGGAGGGGAGCCCTCCTGTGAGACTCATTGCTTCAACACCCCAAATGTCTGGTCTCTGATTGTTCTGTTGCCCTCTTTATCTTGTTTCTTGAGGGGTGCGGGGGCTTGCACAGAGGTGTCATCAACCATGCCAGCAGCAGACCTTCCAGAAACCAATGTTGCAATCTCTTTTGGCTCATAGTATTTGCACATTTAAGCAGTAATAATTCTGTTGCTGAGAATAATGGTATTGTGTACAGAGGCACTAATGGCTCTATGAGTACAGTCTATGGCACCCTACACTCAGGAGATGACACAACCTTGGTAGGAATGGGGCTGTCTCTCCTGCTGGTGCTGCAGCTCCACATTCAGCACATTCATGCATGATGAAGTCAGACAGCTGTGACCTATTTAATTCAGTGGGGAGCAGCAATCTAGTTTCCGTGGGTGACTGATAGGACCCTGTGACATACAAGTTAATGGCCATCATTACTTTCAGATATTGATCTGTGGCTGCAAGTCTCATTCTTTCAGGTGATGGTTCAGTGATCATGTCCTTGCACATTACTGTAAGGTGCATTGTAGCTGAGTTGGGTACAGTAATCCTGTAACATGCTGGGATGCCTAATGCGCACTTTAACTTCCCTGGCTTAATTCTGCTGATCGTCTCCCTCCAATAAGTCTATCAGTGTAACACTAGATGCTGGACCTACATTGCTGCAGGCACAGAGGAGTTCTCCCTTCACTAGGTTCTTTTGTATATCTGCTGCATTGCAAGACAACAACAAGAACTTGCATTTATATGTGCCTTTAACATTGCAAGACATCCTGTGTTGCTTTCCAGAGGCATAAGTAGCCACCAATGGATGCCAAGCCAAAGAAGGAGACACTAGAAAGGTGAAACAGAAGCTTGGTCAAAGAGGTAGTTTTAAAGAGGGTCTTAAAGGCAGAATATGACGTGGAGAGGCAGAGGGGATCAGGGAGCAAATTCCAGAGTTTAGGGCCCAGACGGCTGAAGCAATGGTCACCGATGTCGGGACAAATGGAGTGGGGGATGCACAAGAGGCCAGAGTGGGAGAAGCCCAGAAATGTCAGAGGGTTGTGGGGCTGGAGGAGGTTACTGAGATAGCAGGGGATGAGGCCATGGAGGGATTTGAACACAAGGATGAGAGCTTTAAATTGGAGGTGTTGCAACTCATTCAAGAATGGATATTGGAAGAGCAGTTTGGCAACGCAGAGGCAGCGGAGGTGTTGAGAAGTAGTGGAGTGATAGAGTTGGGTATATGTGAAAACTGACCGCATGTCTTTGGAAGATGTTGCTAAACAGCAGCATGTAGAGGAGGACGAGGAAGGAGAGGGCGAGAATAGACTGTTGCGGGGAGTCTTTATCTCTAGCGGCTGGCGTACAAAGGGGTGGGAGTTATGCTACAATGTATAAAGCTCTGGTTAGACCCTGTCTGGAATACAACACTGAGCTCTGAGCACTGCACTTCAAGCAGGATATATTGGCCTTGGACAGGGTCCAGTGCAGATTCACCAGAATGATACTGGGGCTCAGAGAGTTAAATTATGAGGACAGATTGCAAAAACTAGTTATTGTATTCACTTGAGTATCGAAGATTAAGATCTAATTGAGGTGTTTAAGATGACTAAAGGAGTTGATAAGGTAGACAGACAGAAACTATTTCCTCTGGTGGGGGGGAGTCCAGAGCAAGGGGAAATAACCTTAAAATTAGAGCCAGGCCGTTCAGGGCTGATGTCAGGAAGCACTTTTTCACACAAAGAGTTGTGGAAATCTGGAAAACTCTCCTCCAAAAAGCTGTTGAGACTGGGAGTCAATTAAAAATTTCAAAACTGAGATTGACAGGTTTGTGTTAGGTAAGGGAATTAAGGGTTACAGAACCAAGGCGGGTGGATGGAGTTAAAGATACAGATCAGCCATGATCTGAGGGGGCTTGACAGGGTAGATGCTGAGAGATTGTTTCCCCTCGTGGGGGAATCTATAACTAGGAGGTACAGTTTCAGAATAAGGGGTCTCCCTTTTAAGACAGAGATGAGGAGGAATTTCTTCCCTCAGGAGGGTCGTTAATCTTTGGAATTCTCTTCCCCAGAGAGCAGTGGAGGCTGGGTCATTGAATATATTCAAGGCTGAGTTAGACAGATTTTTGATCTACAAGGGAGTCAAGGGTTATGGGGGGGGGCGGGCGGCAGGCAGGAAAGTGGAGTTAAGGCCACAATCAGATCAGTCATGATCTTATTGAATGGGAGAGCAGGCTCGAGGGGCCGAGTGGCCTATTCCTGCTCCTAATTCTTACATTCTTATGAACTGAATGGTGGAACAGGCTCAAGTGGCTGAAAGGCCTCCTCTGTTGGGATGGGGCAGAAAGAGAAACTATTGTTGGAGATGCTGTGCCTACGATCAGTAGGTAAGAATGGAACCAAATGAGAGCAGTTCCATTTAGCTGGATAACTGATGAGAGGTGTTGGTGGAGGATGGTTTGGCCAACCATGTCAAAAGCTGCAAACAGGTCTTTGATTAGATTCGTTTCATTCCTGTAGCAGAGGGGAAACCTCATCGGAAAGTCAGGTGGTCATTTTGAAGGGAAATACAGAGAGCTGTGGTATTTGTTGATGCATTGGCTGGGCCCAAGGGGGTAATGGTGGGTCAGATGAGTGGGACAGGAAGGAGGTTGGTGAGGTTTACCCTCAGCGGGTACGTTGGGTAGGAAAGAAAGTTAGTATGAAGGTACAGCAAGCAATTAGGAAGGCAAATGACATATTGGCCTTTACTACAAGGGGATTGGACTACAAGAATGAGGAAGTTTTGCTACAATTGGACAGGGTTTTGGTGAGACCACACCTGGAGTACTTCTCACAGTTTTGGTCTCCATATTTAAAGAAGGATATACTTGCATCGGAGGTGGTGCAGCAAAGGTTCACTAGATTGGTTCCTGGATATGGGGAGTGGGCAGGAAAGTGGAGTTGAGGCAGCAGATCAGCCATGATCGTGTTGAATGATGGAGCAGGCTCGAGGGGCCATTGGGCCCCTCCTGCTCCTATCTCTTATGTTCTTCTGCTCTTATGAAAATCGGCGAGTAAGGAGGATGAGGCAATTGGAGTTTCTACTCGTAAGGCACAGTACCTCGATGGGCTCTTTCAATAGTACCATGAGAGGACAGAGGGACGATGTGGGCTTATCCAAGGGAGGTTCAAGCCTTGGGCAGCTGGAACGTGAGGAGGAAGGCAGAAGAGTAGCGATGGATTGGGTTCGAGATTGTGGGATGGGGAGGGGCACAAAGTACCCAAGAGGGGAGAAATAAAAGCTGACATGACTGGGTGATAGGAAGGGGAGAAGATAGGAGATAAGGGACCAAGAGATAAAAAGGGAGATGGATGTAAAGGACTTGGGTCAGGAGCAGTACCAAAAGGTGCATCTGTATGGGCACAGAGGGAAATCAGGTTACATAGGGATGGGCATTAGGAGAGAACTGTCCTGGTTGGAAACAGATGGTAGAGAGGTAACACTACGGGAGAGCCCAAAGTTAGATTCTGAGGTCCAGTGGTGGGATGTAGTTAACTTGTAGACACCTTGGAGTCAGGTTCCCACATCCAGGTTCAGGGACAGTTGTGAAGAGGGAGTGAATCCAGGAGCTGTTTGAGGAGCAGAGTATCAGTGGGTACACTGTTCCCTGCTGAAACTTTGCCTGCTCCCCTCTGTTGCTATAGTGGCAGCCTTTATTGGATGTAACGAACGCAACAGGCGCAGAAAGTCAAGCCAAAGAATTGCTCATTAACAAAGCCTTAAGAAGCAACAAAATAAACTCGCCTTGGGTCTGTGTGCAACTAGTTGTAACACCAATTTATGTACATGAGGAACTTTACGAGTCATTGGAAGTGGACCAACGCATTGCTTGTGTAAACTCTAAAAGTTCCTCCCTGTGAACGCTTATTTTGTGCATCCGCTAGCTCCAATGGCAAGAAACGCTTCTCGGCCTAAGAGGCTTAAAAGAAACTAACTTTTTTTTAATCTTCCAGTGGTCCGCACAGACAGCCTGAAAGGTCGTAGAGGTCGTCTTCCATCCAAACCAAAGAATGTTCAAGAAGCCACGCCTTCAAATGTTCCAGTTAGTCTCATCACAGCGCTGGTCAGGGCACATATTGATTCCAACCCAATCATGTCCAATCTAGATTATTCCAAGGTAAATATGAGGTGAAAAACAGTTGAGAGGTTAAAAAGAAAAAAATGTTTGAATCAAGGGACAAGGAGGCAGATATAAACAATAATTAATTTGCAATGACATTTGGATATATGTGTATGTATATATCCAGTGAAATTCTTCCAATCTATTTACCGATCAGTAAGGGCCAATTTTAACTCTTAGGTGGCCGACCAGCTGCCTGCCCATTCCAGCCAGCGGAGAGGCTGGAGCCACCACTTAGGCCCAGGCCTCATCGAACCGATGAGCTGCGGGCACCATTGGGCAGCCCAGAGGCCACTCAGTCAGCAGCCAGGTAAGTCCTGTGGGGTGGGGGCATGGGGCAACAGCGGCATAGGCTATTTTTGTGGAAGCACAAAAATAATTCTAAACTTACTATTTCAGGGCTCTTTCAGCAGTATAGGGTGCTGGCAAGTTCTGTCCTAAAATGGCAATTAGGATTCTATGTATGTCATTTTTTGGTCTATTTTGAGAAGCTTTAAGTGGCCGTGAAAAGGTGGCACAGTAGTGCTACTTCAAATGACTTTTTTCTTAAGTAGGCCCGGAACATCCCCCGCCTCCCTCCCTCACTATGCACCGTCCACCAGCCAGGAGGCTGTTTGCTTACCTGCAATTCCACTTCAAGCCACATTCTCCAAACCTGAAATGGCGGTGAATGCATCACTAATGTTCCCCTCAGCACATAATAGCGCGCACGGGCGCAAAGGATTGGAAGACAGCAAATGTGCGGCTCTGCGCGAAAAAAAGCCTGGCGCCAACTTGACTTGTGCGAGCATGAAATTTACCTTCAGAAATGATTTGAGTAGTCGCTAATACTACGTTGCCAGTCCAGCCCTGGAATAAATGCGATCAGAAAGCAGCCTGCATTTTCTGTCCAATTAAAGGAGAATTTCCATATACCAAGCCGGAAATGCCAGAAATTTGCTGACAAGTCCAATGCTCTGTTGTAAGCTGCGAGTAGTACGCTACTGCTTTGCGGAGAAATCCCAGTTTATATTAAATCAACAATGACATTCCTTACTTTTTGTTATTTATAAAAGAAAATAGTTGTTCTCTTTAACAGAAATATTCTCCAGTTGATTTCAAACGTCTGGTCCAGTTTCAGGAATCCAACACTTATCAGTCAGAGGAGGACGAGGCAGGTGATATCCAACAGTTTTATGAGTTGTTGGCAAGCTCGATGGAAATGATACGCAAGTGGGCAGAGAAGATCCCAGGGTTTAATGGTTTGCCCAAGGAAGATCAGGACCTTCTGCTGGAATCTGCCTTCTTAGAGCTCTTCATCCTCAGGTTGGCCTACAGGTAGGTTTTTAACCCTGCAGCTCCATCTGTCAGTACATTTTTGCCCCCATTGTTTTCCTCTCTTTCAATAAGGTCCCGCATGGGAGATTGGTTAAGAAGGTGGGATCCAGGGCAATTTGACAAATTGGATCCAAAATTGGCTCAGTGGCAGGAGGCAGAGGGTAATGGTCAAGGGTTGTTTTTGCGAGTGGAGGCCTTTGACCAGTGGTGTACCACAGGGATCGGTACTGGGACCCTTGCTGTTTGTAGTGTACATTAATGATTTAGACATGAATATAGGAGATATGATCAGTAAGTTCGCAGATGACACGAAAATTGGTGGTGTCGTAAATAGTGAGGAGGAAAGCCTTAGCTTACAGGACGATATAGATGGGCTGGCAAGATGGGCGGAGCAGTGGCAAATGGAATTTAATCCTGAGAAGTGTGAGGTGATGCATTTTGGGAGGACTAATAAGGCAAGGGAATATACAATGGATGGTAGGACCCTAGGAAGTACAGAAGGTCAGAGGGACCTTGGTGTACTTGTCCATGGATCACTGAAGGCAGCAGCACAGGTAGATAAGGTGGTTAGGAAGGCATGTGGGATACTTGCCTTTATTAGCCATGGCATAGAATATGTGCAGGGGAAATTCACCAGGATGTTGCCTGGGTTGGAGCATTTCAGCTATGAAGAGAGACTGAAAAGGCGAGGGTTGTTTTCCTTAGAGCAGAAAAGGCTGAGGGGGGACATGATTGAGGTATACAAAATTATGAGGGGCATTGATAGGTTAGATAGGAAGAGACCTTTTCCCTTAGCGGAGGGGTCAATAACCAGGGGGCATAGATTTAAGGTAAGGGGCAGGAAGTTTAGAGAGGATTTGTGGAAAAAATTTTCACCCAGAGGGTGGTTGGAATCTGGAACACACTGCCTGAAGGGGTGGTAGAGGCAGGAACCCTCACAACATTTAACAAGTATTTAGATGAGCACTTGAAACGTCATAGCATACAAGGCTACAGGCCAAGTGCTGGAAAATGGGATGAAAATGGATAGGTGCTTGATGGCCGGCACAGACACGATGGGCTGAAGGGTCTGCTTCTGTGCTGTATAACTCTATGATTCTCCATGAATTATGTTTGGTGTACAGGACCACGGTAACCCTCCTGTTCCTAGTCCTTCTTCTGAGTGTTGAAGAAAGAACTTGCATTTATATAGCTCCTTTCATGACCACAGTTTGTCCCAAAGCACTTTACAACCAGTGAAGTATTTTTGAAGTGCAGTCACTGTCATAATATAGGAAGCATGGCAGCCAATTTTCACACAGCAAGCTCCCACAAACACCAATGTGATAATAACCAGATAATTTGTTAGCGGATAATAGAGGTCATTAAGGCTGATCCCACTCCTGTTCCTCAACCAACATGAATACGCAAACCCTTCTCATCATGGGATAACAATCAGGAATGGGAATGGCTGCCTTTATGACCCAATATCCAAAGGCCTGACTCATCATTTTGAATGTTATCCAAGGTAGACAGGAAGATTGGTTTCCTTGAACCCAGTATTGAGGTGTTCTGTTGACATGTTGCTTGCAGGTCCAGCCCTGAAGAAGGCAAGCTCATCTTCTGCAATGGTGCTGTCCTCCACCGCCAGCAGTGTGTGCGTGGTTTTGGTGAATGGATTGACTCAATCATCGACTTCTCCTCCACCCTGCAACGGATGAAGATCGACATGTCCAGCTTCTCCTGCCTTGCAGCATTGGTTGTCATAACAGGTGAGTTCTTCCTCTGTTCAAACGTTCCTTCTTCTTGCCACCTTTACAGTGGATCCTGATGCGGGCCACTCTGCCTACGGTCCAATACAACATAAGAACAAGCTCAAGTGCACAAATCTATTCACTGGCCAGCATTTCACTTGAAAACCTTAAAGGGGCTTTGTTGTCAGAAGTTTCGGGCTTCAAGTATATCCTTACACTTGAACATGATCAATAAGCTTTCACACAATTATTCACTGATTATCCTCTAGATTTCTGTAGTACTCCCTTGAGGTCGCAAGAAACTGAATTGAATCTGATTTTTAAAAAGAAGCCTTGTAATTGTTTACCTTATAATATCACCCTGGCAAGTGATACCTTAAAACTCAACTGCTCTTCATGGTTTTATAAGGCAAGGTATACCTGTGTGAAACAAATTAAATGTCAAATGAGGCAGCAATTCATTTCGAATAATTACCTAGGTTCAGACACAAACTCAAATTGCTTACAGTCATCCACCTCCGATCCACAGCAGCTCCATCATGTGTTGTAAGTGCTTCTGACTCAGGCAGTCAGCCCACCCAGACAGTAGCTCCCTCTAATTCAGACTTCCGGAACTCCAGAAATAACATGCAACAATAGGGTGGTCATCGCTGAGCCCAACTTTTCTCCCAGAGACTCCCGCCCGAAAACGGGAGACTTGGGAATCCTAGAACCTGGTCTGCCCTATACATGACTCCTGTCCCACTCTGTGTGGATGACTTTTAATAAGCTCTGCTCTCTAAAGTGATCTGGCAAAAACAATTTTGGGGTAAATAGGGACCGGCCAATAAATGTGGCCTTGCCAGCATCACTCTTTCGTTTGCTTACCATTTTCTGTTTCCCTAGGCCTAGTACTGTTTGCCAACTATGAGGACAGGCCTCTTCATCTAGGCCTCTACTTATTAGGGAACTTATTAGTGGCCTGAGGGAAGTCTGTACCCAAGATTCTCCCTGGTGAATGAGGGGGCCTAGAGAGCGAGTAGGCAGTGAGTGAGAATCCTTGCAAGCAACCTGCTTATCCATTCTCTCTCTCTAGATTTAACTAAAAAACAACCTTCATGCAAGAGTGGGAACAACTTCTTTCAAATGGGCCATATTTACTCAAATGATCCTTGGCTTTAACGTTTTGAATCATTGTCTAAAGTTTTGCGTCCATTTCTGAAAATTGATATCCCGGCTGTGTTGGTTTTTGCGATGTTTCAGACCGACATGGCTTAAAAGAACCCAAGAAAGTTGAAGATCTACAAACCAAGATTATAACTTGTCTGAAAGACCACGTCACATCCAGTGCAGGTGAGCAGATGCGGCCAAACTACTTGTCCAAGCTTTTGGGCAAGCTACCCGAGCTCTGTACCCTCTGCACACAAGGACTCCAGCGCATTTTCTACCTGAAGCTCGCTGACCTGGTTCCTCCACCTGCCATTGTCGATAAACTATTCTTGGACACTTTGCCTTTCTAGAGAAGCTGCCAAGCTATGTGACTGTTGAACTGGACCCCAGCCATCATATTTGATGTTGCAGTATGAGCAGGGAGTTAAACTTACCACTGGAACCAGTTCAAAATTGAATGGCTTCAGGAATTGGACAAGTATGCTGTGCGCTAGTTGGGTTTGCTGTTTTTCAAAATGCTGTTTTTATTTTATTCAGCATACAGATTGTTGGAAAAAAAAGTCCCTTTGCTACATTGCAGCTTCTACAATGAAATCTAACCATATAGCTGCTCTGAATTTTGACAAACTTGAGACATCACATGCTCTCGGAGAAGATAAACAGCACTGGTTAGAGATACTCTCTCCCTCTGCCCCCATATTCATGGCCCCGAATTCCAACTTTAAGAACAACCTAATGCAATGCGGTGACTTGTCTATGTTATACACTCTCAAATATTGTCATCTCTTATGTCAAGAGTTACAAATGAGGTCAAGAAACATCACCATTGGGCCAGATGTGAATTTAAAAAAAAATCAGGACTGAATTTATATCAGTGATCAGCTATCTATGAAAATCAACATGTGTTCTATCCGCCTGGGCTGGATTGAAAATTGTACACCGGACGTAGGAAAGAGTAAAGCTTTTCAACTTTCTATCTGGGATGGATTTTGAAAGGACAACATTTGTTAACATTGTAACGATTTAATCTTCAAAAGGTTTTTTCAAGGCCAGTCCTGGACAGTCAGAACTGAGAAGCCTGAAGTGTGACAGACTAAACCTTGCACCATGTCCCCAACATATTCTGCATGGATATTTGACGCTATGGTTTAGTAACAAAATTAGTCAATACTCAAGGTGAACACAGCCCTGACTGGAAGCTGTGAAGCCAAATCTCTTCAGCTATGAAGACTACGCTCGTGCAATATGGCACAAATTTTGGCACTAGCTTGGTTGTTTTAAAAGGTTTTCTTTTGCTAAGGTTTGTTAATAGTCCTGGAACCAAGAGTGGATCAACTTGAATTCGTAGTACCCCCTTACCAAGAAGTTTTGAGACTTATGTATGATAGAGCAAAGCCCATTGTCCCAATGGAAACAGATATTTTCTGGAGTGAGGGGGAAGGGAGGTGGAAAGTGTGGTCTACAATTCCTTTCATGAATCCACTTATTATCAGTTGGCTCCTTAGCTATAGCATCAAAATTGTATTGGTAACATCCATCAATTACTTTGGTTATTTCCATGGACTATGAGCATTTTCAAGTGACTATTCCTGGCTTCAGATTATGGTCACCCGTATGACAAAAGGTTCAAATCAATTGGTCTGTTGACTGGTTGACCTTGTGAGGGAGCAAGGGTGAAAGAGATATGTTGTACTGTTACGTCTAGGAATAACTGTCTGAATTTATTCTATATAGAGAGCATTATGACTGGGAATAACATGCTTTAATTTCATATGGGGAGCACTGAATCAATTGTAGTACTTAACATGTCTGATGCCATAATGGAAATGTGTATATTTTATATTGGTTAAAAACCATAGACTATATTTACAGTGCCTTACCAGTCATTATGTACAGAAGGTGTTTGATTCTGATGCTACTAGGAAATGGTGTAACTCATTGCACATTGTGTTGTCATGCAGTTGAATCCTCACCTGTAAACTTTTAAGGCTTGCTTGTAGGTTTGCAAAACTGGTCTCTTCTGCTCCTGACCTCATTGTGGGGCAGCTCAAGTACCAAGTGATACCTGCACTTGGAGTCTTCAACCAGGCTTCTAATATAGACTGTATTTGCAACTAATGACAGCGGGTGGGTTTCTGATTCCACTCGTCTGCCACAACTTTGATGGAGGAGCTGCAGAAACCCTGGAAAAATGGCATGAACAAAATCCCCCTGCCCTCGTACCATTTAAATACTTCAGCTGGCCCCAACTGAGGTCCTCCTGCCTATGTTAATAAGATTTTGCAATCTAGGGGAAACTGTAAGATGTTGTTGCAAAATGCATATACTTTTCTATTGTTAATATATATTTTTAAACCAAACTTTTTCAATGTTAGGATATGAAGTCAAGATGTCTAGTTCAATGTAAAACAAAAACTGTCCACTTGGGAAGAAATTCCCCCGGTTGTCACAGCTATTCCATGCACAAATTAAGCGTGGGATCATTTGTGGAGTTTGTGCGAATAAAGCTATTGTCTGCTCCAGCACTGCTCCTGAACGTCCTCCCTGGTGTAGTGCATATTCACAGTCACAGCATTAAAGCCTCTTTCGTATCCCGATAAAAGGCCCCATTGAGGAAACACGGGCAAAAACGATGCTGCCTTGAATTTCTCACGCGCATCACAAATAACGTGCAACAAAAACTGGTGCTAGAGAAGCTGAGGGTGCTGGTAGAAATGCACCTTATTTCTGTCTGCGGGGCAGTATGAGTACCGTTTACCATTGGCAGTGGTCCCGCTAGAGAAGCACAGACTGCAGGAGATGCCAAACAAGAAGAGTCAGGGGACATGGAAGATTGACCAGTATCCCATGCAATGAGCAGAATGAGTGAGCTGAGTCATTCAGAGGATCGGTGCCAGAGAAGATTTAGGGTCAGTTGGCATATGATAGAAAAAGCGCCCCCGCTCCCCCCTCCACCACAGCCCCCCCCCCCAGACGCAGTCCACCATCTACACAGCACTCGTCAGTAACGATGAACGTCATTACGGTCCTCAATGACTACACCAAAGGATGCTTCCAGTCACCCATGGCAGACGTCTCTGGGTTCAGTCAGTTTGCAATGTTCTGCTACATTAATTCCCAGACAATCATGCATGCCCCTACCACTTTCCCTAGTGTGGTACTAAGAATCAGCACAGTTTCAACATCGAATGCCTAAGCACGGGACTGGCAGATGCAATTTTCCGGCAGTTTTGCCTTCCCCAAGCTACAGGGCGTCAGAAGTTGTGTGCAAGTAGCCATTTGCATGTCTTTACACAATGCAATTGCATACCTCAATAGGAAGAGCTATTGTTTCTGAGCATGTGACTACTACCAGTGCCCATGAACAGACTGTTCCCAGGGAATGCTTATAATGCCTTAATTCTCAGATAATCATGCAGCTCTTTAAAAGGTTGGCTCTTGGGGACATTAATTACCCAAAGCAACTATTTCTAACGACACATCCATGCAACCCCACACCCCAACCAAGTGCAGCTACCAGGCAGGTGACTGAATCAGGAGGCTCATGGAGTGCATACATGGGGTGCGCTAAAAACTCTTCAGGTCTCTAAATCTTCAGGTGGGGTAGGAATGCGGGTTACAATATGGCTCAGAGAGGGTTTACTGAATTCAAGCAAAAGTGCACAATATTGCTTTGGACAGATACTTCGCCATGGAATCACCGAGGAGCGGCGGGGGACCCTGAGATCGATGGTGGATAGGAGCCTCCAGCAGCAGAACAGCCAGGGCAGCAAGTGAGACTGATGTATCAGGGGCTCATGGATGAACTCATCTCTTGAGCCCTGCAAGTGGCCCCCTACAACAGTTGCCATAGTAGGTTTGCTCACGTGGACCGCCACACCTGCTTTGCCACACCCGGTTTGCCCTGCCATCTGTATATGTTGTATTATCATTCTTAGTGCTGTTGCATGCCTTTCTGATGAGTACATTAAAAGAACTGACTGCAACATATCAGTGAAGTGTGTTATTTTCATTTGAATAATAATGAATGTGGCTAACGTGCTGCTCTGCTTTCCCCTTGCACCTCGCAAAATAATAGTGAGTGGCCTGCCTCACACACTACTCTGAAATGACTTCCTAAAAGTGAGTGGTATACCTCATGCACCATTCTTAAATGACTTCCTAATGTTGAATGGTCTAGCCCATACACTAGCCCTGGATTATTACCGGGGATGTCCTGGACTGTAATCAGATTGTAAGCTCCATGTTTTCGGTAGCACCTTCTGTCACCGTATGTGATGGCACAGAATGGGCACTAATATGAGCTCTAACCACCTGTTCCATGCATTGCACAGTACAGTTGGAGGTCAAGTGCGCCTACAGCTCACTGATCTGTGCAAGCAAAGACTTCTGGACTTCAAAAAGGTCTCTGGCTCCCTCCCTTGTGGTTACCTGGATTCAGTATCCTACCATTGAAGCCAGCCATTATTGCGTCTTGCATTTTAGATTCCATGCTCCCTCCTCATCTACACCAACTCGCACCCTCAGAGTTGTGTGCCTCTGGACTGATGCTTGCTTCAAGCAGGCTGTTGTACAGCGATTCATTCCTCAGAGTTACTGGTTCATTTTCACTGTGTTCCGGTATTTCTACAAAAGAAAGGCGTGCTATGAAGAATATAAGCATTGCAATCACCTCCTGTCTCCCCAAAGCCTGTCCACCATCTACAAGGCACAAGTCAGGAGTGTGATGGAATACTCTCCACTTGCCTGGATGGGTGCAGCTCCAACAACACTCAAGAAGCTCAACACCATCCAGGACAAAGCAGCCCGCTTGATTAGCACCCCATCTACAAACATTCACTCCCTCCGCCACCGACACACAGTGGCAGCAGTGTGTACCATCTACAAGATGCACTGCAGCAATGCACCAAGGCTCCTTAGACAGCACCTTCCAAACCCGCGACCTCTACCAACTAGAAAGACAAGGGTCGCAAATACATTGGAACACCAACACCTGCAAGTTCCCCTCCAAGTCACACACCATCCTGACTTGGAACTATATCACCGTTCCTTCACTGTCGCTGGGTCAAAATCCTGGAACTCCCTTCCTAACAGCACTGCGGGTGTATCTACCCCACATGGACTGCAGCGGTTCAAGAAGGCAGCTCACCACCACCTTCTCAAGTGCAATTAGGGATGGGCAATAAATGCTGGCCTAGCCAGTGACGCCTACATCCCAAGAATGAATATTAAAAAAAATCCATATTGCCACAGCCACGGCAGTGCAGATGTCAGGCGTGACTCAGTGACAGCACTCTTACCCCTGAGCCTGCCAGTCATGGGTTCAAGTCCCACTCCAGGGACTTGACTATATGATCTCTGCTGACTGAGGGAGTGTTGCAGTGCTCTTCAGATAAGACATTAAACCGAGGCCCTCAGGCAGATGTAAAAGATCCCATGGCAGTATTCTGAAGAAGAACAGGGGGACTTCTCCCTGATGTCCAATCTTTATCCTCCAACCTGATCAGTGAAAAAAATGGAATATTTGGTTATTATCACATTGCTGTTTGTGGGAACTTGCTGTGCGCAAATTGGCTGTCGCGTTTCCTCCATTACAGCAGTGACGACACTTCAAAAAGTTCTGCATTGGCTGTAAAGTGCTTTGGGATTTCTTGAGGTCATGAAAGACGCTATATAAATGCAAGTTTTTTTTCCTTACATACTGTGTCCGATCACTGCACCCAGGCGTTCTTGCCAATGTGCCATTATGACAGGGTATAACCAGGAGCTTGGCTATTTCCTCCAGCTTTGGCATCCCTGGCACCCTTGAAGGCTGCTTTGCCTACAATGTACCCTATTGCAATCTCTAAAAGCATAAGGGCTCTGATATGTAGGATATCACTACCAGCCCACAGCCAGTTACATCTATTGAGTACCAACTTCTCCTGCACAGAGAAGAACAGTATACATTGATTGAGAGGACATTTACACTGAAAATTTATTCTCTGTAACATTATGAATGGTGTAATACAATTTGCACGGCTAGGATGAATCAGGCTGGGAAATAGTGGTGGCCCACCGTGAGGTAGCTGTGGTTGAGAGGGGGCAATTGGTATCCGCGGTGTGGTAGGGGCAGTGGGGGCAGGGGAGTGGGTGGGGTTGCATTTATCTTTTAATGTGGACTGCTCTCCTTGGCTCCACAGTCAGGTCAGTATACTTTAAAAGCAGATCTTTCTGGTTGTGGCCCTGCAGAGAGTGCCAGCTGCCTCAGGGCAAACCAATCTTGCATTGGGGGCCTCAAACAGGCATTAGGCCCCTTTTTGGCATAACAAATATTTCAGGGGTAGACACACTGAGATTTTCCCTTTATCAATATGGCAGCCAAGGCACACCTCTGGCTCATACTGAGTGTGCCCATTTTGGAGGCTTAGGAGATTGTTTAATGCCTGGAAAATGGTTGCTGTGCACCAAATTTCTAGCCCTTCATATTAATCTTCATTGCTTACCTTTGTGCTTTTCTTAAGGCCCAGTATTTTGCACTTTTTATGCCATGCCTGTGCAGTGCTCACACCCCATTGAGCATCTCCATTACTTCCTTCCCTGCCTGACGTACTCCCAGGCTATTTGCACTTGTCACTAACACAGGCTTTCTTTTGAAACCTTCCCTACTCCATTACTGTAGACTATCATGCACTCAGCAGCTGAATTTACAGACCAGACAAAATTTATATTGAGGAGGCTTTACAATGTAACTAACCTGTGCTGTACCTGTGCTCGGAGTGTTTGATGGGGACATTGTAGAGGGAGCTTTACTCTGTATCTAACCCGTTTTTTTTTCTCGTTTTTTTTTCCATGCTGTACCTGTCCTGGGAGTGTTTGATAGGGACAGTGTAGAGGGAGCTTTACTCTGTATCTAACCCCGTTTTTTTTCTTCCTTTTTTTTCTTTTTTTAAGGTGACCTTTATACCCCAGGCCCCTTTTATATTTTCATGTTGAGGGGGCCTTTATTCCTCAGGCCCCCTTTATATACATATTTACATTTAAAAAAAAAATAACTTTATTAAAACCAGATAAATAAACAAAAAACTCAAATTAAAATGCCATTCTCGGCGTCAACGATGCACTCCAGTCCCTGCGGTGCCCACCAGTCGCGGAAGGCCTCAAGCGTACCGGCGGACACCGCATGCTCCTTCTCCAGGGACACCCGGGCGCGAACGTAACCACGGAAGAGGGGCAGGCAATCGGGGAGGACGGAACCCCCGACGGCCCGCAACCTGGACCTGTGAATTGCCACCTTGGCCAGGCCCAGGAGCAGACCGACGAGGAGATCCTCCTCCCGGCCCAAGCCCCTCCGCACCGGGTGCCCAAAGATCAGGAGCGTGGGACTGAAGTGCAGCCAGAATTTGAGGAGCAGCCCCTTCAGATACTCAAAGAGGGGCTGCAACCTTGCACACTCCGTATAAACGTGGAACACGGACTCGTCCAGGCCACAGAAAGTACAGGCGGCCTGGGAGTCCGTGAACCTACTTAAAAGTCTATTGCACGGGACTGCTCTGTGCAGCACCCTCCATCCCAGGTCCCCAATGTAAAGGGGGAAGACTCCCGCGTAGAGAGACCTCCATCGGGGTTTCCCCTCGCCGCCAGATGGCAACGCGGACCGCCAGGGCGTGTCCGGCTGGCTGACGAGGGCGAGGAAGTGGAGAGTGTGCAGGAGAAGTCCGTATAGGAAACCCCTCCGCGCCGATTGGAATGGCACGGAGGGCATTTCCGAGAGGTGGCTCGGGTTGTGCGGGACCGGCTCCCGAGGAGGGTTTCGGGGCCTGGGTCCGATGAGCAGTTCCGGCCGAGCGGGGGTCAGCTCGGCCGGGATCGCTCCGCACTCCCGAGCCCCCCCGCCACCCGCAGTGAGGGGCGTCCCGAGGGTTTCGGCTACTCCTCCGCCCGCCGGACCGTCCTCGGAGTCGGCCGCCCGGACAGCCGAGGCGCTCTCCTCCACCGGCGGGGGAGCGCCCTGACTGGAGGCGACCATGTTCCAGACTCGGAATAGATCCCGGTAAAAGACAGGCAACTCCCTCAGAGAGGCGCGGCTAACGGACTCCACCGGGAGCTGCGTGTCGTCTTGAAGGCAGTGACACTGGCGGAAAAAATACGTCGCCAGTGCACACCATCTGGGAGGACGCTCGACGTACAAGTATCTCTGCAGGGTCCGAAGGCGGAGAGTCGCAGCCTGGGTGCGGACGCACACCAGCGACTGACCGCCCTCCTCGATCGGGAGACTCAGGACCGCGACAGAGACCCAGTGTTTCCTCTTGCCCCAGAAGAAATCGACGAGTTTCTTCTGGATCTTGGTGGCAAATACAGGGGGCGGGGCCAAAGTGACCAACCGGTACCACAACATGGAGGCCACCAGTTGGTTTATGACCAACGCTCGGCCCCTGTAGGAAAGCACTCGGAGCAGTCCTGTCCAGCACCCTAGCCGAGCGGTGACTTTCGCCTCCAACTCCTGCCAGTTTGCTGGCCAGGCTTCCTCAGTGGGGCAAAGGTGGACTCCCAGATAGAGGAGGTGCGTGGTGCTCCACGCAAAAGGTGTCATCTCCTCTGGCAGGGAGTCCACCCGCCACTGACCCACCAGGAGTCCGGAACATTTCTCCCAATTGATCCTCGCGGAGGACGTGACAGAAAAGGTCTGCTGGCAGTCGCGCATCCTCCGCAAGTCAACGGGATCTGTGATTGCGAGGAGCACGTCGTCGGCGTAAGCAGAGAGAACGACCCGCATGGCCGGCTCGCGCAGAGCCAATCCCGTCAACCTCCTGCGAAGCAGGCACAGGAAGGGCTCCACGCAGATGGTATACAATTGGCCGGACATGGGGCATCCCTGACGCACTCCTCTCCCAAAGCGAAGGGGCGCCGTCAAGGACCCGTTAACTTTGACTAGACACTCTGCGGCGGCGTATAAAAGTCGGACCCGGGCCACAAAATGCGGCCCGAGTCCGAAAGCGCGCAGAGTCCCGAAAAGGTAATCACGATCCACCCTGTCGAACGCCTTCTCCTGATCGAGGGAGAGAAAGGCGACCGACTGACCAGTCCTCTGGGAAAGATGGATCAGGTCCCAGACCAGGTGGATGTTGTCCTGGATGGACCGGCCCGGGACCGTGTAGGACTGGTCGGGGTGGATCATGTGGGCCAGCACGGAGCCCAGGCGGGTAGACATAGCCCGGGCAAAGATCATATAATCCGTGCTGAGGAGGGAGACCGGACACCAGTTTTTAAGCAGGCGGAGATCGCCCCTCTTCGGCAGCAGGACGATGACCGTCCTGCGCCACGAGAGGGGCATCTCCCCAGTCGCCAGGCTTTTCCCCAGGACCCGCTCGTAATCGTCCCCCAGGACGTCCCAGAACGCCCCGAGGAACTCCACGGTCAACCCATCCAGCCCTGGGGATTTGCCCCTTGAGAGCTGGTGGAGGGCGCCAGTCAGCTCCGCCAACGTGAGCGGAGCCTCCAATCCTTCGGCACCCTCCGGACTGACCTGCGGCAGGTCCTCCCACAAAACTCTGCGCGCATCCTCGCTGGACGGATCCGGAGAGAACAACGCACTGTAATAAGTACGGACCAGGAGGCCCATTCCCTCCGGATCCGTGA
Source organism: Heterodontus francisci (assembly GCF_036365525.1). Classification (NCBI taxonomy): domain Eukaryota; kingdom Metazoa; phylum Chordata; class Chondrichthyes; order Heterodontiformes; family Heterodontidae; genus Heterodontus; species Heterodontus francisci. Next base: position 11,372,258 of record NC_090421.1, on the reverse strand, counting down.
TGGAGGATCCGTCGTCGGCCAGCAGCTCGACGAGCTGCTTACGGACCCCCCGCCATTTTTCCAGCGAGTAGAAGAAGGGTGAGGCGCGGTCCAAATCTTCCAGGATCTGGATCCGCGACCTCACGTACGCGCCTCGGGACCCTATGAGCTGCAGGTCCCTCAGCGCGCCCTTCTTCTCTTTGTACGCCTGCCACAGGGCCGGGTCCACGACGGCATGACCGAGGCGGGACTCCAAGTCAAGCACCTCCCTCTCAAGGTGCCCGATCTTGGCTTCCCACCTCTTGGTCGACCCCTTCGCGTATTCCTGACAGAAGACGCGGATGTGAGTCTTGCCCACATCCCACCATCGCTTCAAGGAGGGGAAGCCCCCCTGCTTCCTTCTCCAGTCGGCCCAGAATCGACAGAATGAGTCCCGAAATCGCTCGTCCTCCAGCAGCCGGTTGTTAAAGTGCCAGTACGCAGACCCCGCCCGCGTGCGGAGCGGAGTGAACTCCGCCCACACCAGGTGGTAGTCCGAGCACGGCACCAGCCGCATGGAGGCTGCCGAGACGCGGGAGACGTACGCCTGTGAAATGTAGAGGCGGTCGATTCGCGACCCCCCTCCTCCAGACCTCCACGTGAAGGCGCTGGAGTCGGGATGGAGATTCCGCCAGACGTCCACCAAGTTAAGGGAGCTGATCAGTCCCCTCAACTTCTCCACCGACGCTTGGCCGCGCTGGGGACCGGAGCGATCCCCCACCTCGAGGGTGCAGTTAAAATCCCCCCCGAGGATGATGCACTCGCCGCTATCGATGGAGCTCAAGAGAGCGGACACTTCTTCAAAGAAGCGCGCTTGCAACGCGCCGGGCCTGGGCGCGTACACGTTCACAAAGTGGAGTGGCACGCTACCCAGGCGAACGGCGAGGTGGAGCAAGCGGCCCGGCACTAGCTCCTTGACCCCCAAGATCTCCGGCTGAAAAGTTGGGGCCAACAAGATAGCCACCCCACTAGAAATAGGGGTGAGGTGACTCATGTAGACCCCACCCTGCCACTCCAGGAGCCAGGTGGCTTCGTCTCCCGGAACGGTGTGGGTTTCCTGCAGAAAGCTCACCGCGTATCTCCCTTCCCTAAGGACTGAGAGATTGTGAAATCTGCGGTGAGACCCCCTGCTGCCGTTGATGTTGAGGCTGGCTCTGGTATCTTCATGTCAAAGGTACTTAAAACCCGTCACCAACAGCTCACTGTGAGGAGGGTGTGGAAGTGCACCTGGCCTTCCACTCCCCCAGCAACCCATTGAGGAACACATTAAACCGGCGCCTCTCAACCAGTTTCACGCCCGCGCGCTTGCCCGTTATCTTCAGGGCAGCACGGACGGACTGGATGATCAGCGCCAGATTCGACCAGCGGTCGAGGGCCAGCTGAACTTTATTGCGGCAGCCCCTGCAAACCGCGAGGAAATCCAGGAGTTCCGCCGTGGGGATGAGAGGAGATTCGGTGGGAGGCACAAGGGACTCCACCACCTCACTGGCGATGGAATCAAGATCATCCTCCGTGCCCCACAGCGAATCCCCATCCTCCTCCGGGTCGTCACCGCCAGCGGCCGACACATCCACCACACACTGTGGGGCGGACGTCCCGGCCGCGCCAGCTGGTCCCGCCTCCGTCACGATCCAACCCCCAGGATCGATGGCGGAGGAGTCCTCTCTGGGTTCCATTGTAAAACTGGAGCCTGTGGGCGCCAGCAGCCCAGGACCCCCCTCCACCTCCGTCCCCAGGCCACCGAGTGGTCCAGGGGAGACATAAGATCCCGACTCCGGAAATCCAGCCGGAGCCGAGACCGGAGGCGGAGAGAGGAGGCCATCTCCCGCTCTGCCAGCACCCACAGGTCCAGCAGATGGGGCAGCATTCTCAGTTTTCACCAGGTCGGGTGTCTCCTGGTTGGTGGTGGACTCCGGCTGGGAGGGCCGACCCTCTGGGGCGTCGCCCTCCCCTCCATTCAGGGCACCCGACCCAGTAGCAGTGGCGGAATGGGCGGCGTCCCCAGGCTCCCCCACCACAAGCAGGGCCCCACTTACTCCTTCAGGAGGGGTCTCATGTACCGGGGCCTTCCCCTCCCCTCCATCCTGAGGAATAGGGAGCTCCTGCCCAGACTTTGCAGCCTTGGTGGTGGCGGTAGGGGGAACCTGAGGACCCGAAACAGGAGACAGCTCCCCTCCAACAGATGGGCCCTGCACCTCAGGGCCCTGTGTTATTTCTGTGGAGGGGTGCCTTCTCCTCTTTTTCCCACTCGGGCGCGGAGGCTCAGAGACCTCCATGTCATCAGAGGCCTCCGCCTCCGCACCCTTTTTTTCCTTTTTAGTCACCCTGGGCCTGAGCCCAGCCCTGGGACAGGTGGATTCCATGGGAATGGGCTTTGGGCTGAGCTCAGGCTCGGGTTGAGTCAAAGTGTCCAGGGGACACGCCTCATGATGTTTCTTTTTTCCCCGCGTCTTCCTTCTGCTCGGACGGACGCTCCCCTCCCCGCCGGAGGCTGTGAAAACCACAGCCTCCGGAACCGACTGAGCGGCGTCTATTGGATGTGTGGGGGGAGTGGGAGGAGGTGCTGTGGAACCACTCTGGGCCGCCGAGGTGGAGCTGGCGGCCGGGAGGTTGGGGCAGTTCTTACGAACATGCCCCACCCCCTTGCAGACGCGGCACCGCGCCCCATCCGAGGTCCAGAAGATGCGGTAGGCCGTCCCCTGAAACTCTATACCGAAGTGGCCCTCCAAGACCTCCTCCCGCGCCAGCTGCATGAATAGCTGGCGCCGGAAGGAGTACACATGTCGGAGGCTGTGCTCCCGAAGACCGAGCGGGACTGGGGTGATCCCTGACCTCACCTCCCCCAGATGGTGTAGGTGGGGGGGGAGGAGCTCATCAGGAATGAAGGGTGGGACATTCGACAAGGTTACCCGATGTGCAGTGGCCCCCAGAGGGTCCACTGGCAGGAAAATCCCACCCACTGTGAGCCCCGTACTTAGGGCGAGGGACACAGCCCGCTCGGTCTTCAGGAAGAACACAGCCTTCCCATACATCTTTGAGGCTGCAACAATGGCCGTGGGGCCGACAACCACGGCCATTGCCTTAACACAAGCCTCAATAGTCATATTAGGATGAGTGTAACTCTTCACCCTATGCTTTGATGTTAAGATTTTAAATGGTGACGGGGCCACAGGAGCAGCTGTCGCAGCTGCTGCAGCATAGGAGGGCCCCGCCACCGGAGAGGACTGAGAAGTCATGGGGTAGAAGAGTTACAGGCACTTTGCTGAGAGAAAAAAAAAAGAGCAAATACAATAAATCAAAAAAGCAACATTTAAAGGATGTAGCACAGGGGAAGAGGCTGAGGGAGAGGAAGGCCAGGAGGAATCAGTCTTTGTTGGTATTTTAAAGAAGTCTTGTAGCTGGTCTTCCAGTTGGGAGGGTGGGGTGATGTCTTCACCTGGGTCAGCTGTAAGCTGCCAAGGCACACGCCTCCTTCGATGTTCAGATAAGAGAAAAGAGAAGAGAAGTCTCTTCACCTGGGCAGCTCCAGCTGTCCCAGTCTTAGTAATTGGGATGGGGAGGGAGCTCCCTATCCAAAGATGTTAAACACAGGAGCTCCCTATTGAACAATGCAGCCCCACCCAAGGTCTTCAGGTCTCTTCTTTCCCCACCCCCAACAATCAATGAAAAAGACTTCAGGATAAAAGAAACTCACAAAAAAGCTTCCAGTTCTCTGCCTGCCTGCCTGCCTGCCTGCCTGCCTTCCTTTGTTGAAATTTGGAACAAACTTTTGTTTCAGTTTGAATCTCCCTCTTGCAGCAGTCACACAGCCTGCAGCCTCCAACCTGTGCACACAGCCACAGTCAGCTGCACCTCGTTGATGCACTCAGGCTCCCAAATCAGAGATCAGCCAATCCCAGTGCTGTACCTGTCCTGGGAGTGTTTGATGGGGACAGTGTAGAGGGAATTAGAATTAGAACATTACAGCACAGTACAGGCCCTTCGGCCCTCGATGTTGCGCCGACCTGTGAAACCATCTGACCTACACTATTCCATTTTCATCCATATGTCTATCCAATGACCACTTAAATGCCCTTAAAGTTGGCGAGTCTACTACTGCTACAGGCAGGGCGTTCCACGCCCCTACTACTCTCTGAGTAAAGAAACTACCTCTGACATCTGTCCTATATCTATCACCCCTCAACTTAAAGCTATGTCCCCTCGTGTTTGCCATCACCATCCGAGGAAAAAGACTCTCACTATCCACCCTATCTAACCCTCTGATTATCTTATATGTCTCTATTAAGTCACCTCTCCTCCTCCTTCTCTCCAACGAAAACAACCTCAAGTCCCTCAGCCTTTCCTCGTAAGACCTTCCCTCCATACCAGGCAACATCCTAGTAAATCTCCTCTGCACCCTTTCCATAGCTTCCACATCCTTCCTATAATGCGGTGACCAGAACTGCACGCAATACTCCAGGTGCGGTCTCACCAGAGTTTTGTACAGCTGCAGCATGACCTCGTGGCTCCGAAACTCGATCCCCCTACTAATAAAAGCTAACACACCATATGCCTTCTTAACAGCCCTATTAACCTGGGTAGCAACCATCAGGGATTTATGCACCTGGACACCAAGATCTCTCTGTTCATCTACACTACCAAGAATCTTCCCATTAGCCCAGTACTCTGCATTCCTGTTACTCCTTCCAAAGTGAATCACCTCGCACTTTTCCGCATTAAACTCCATTTGCCATCTCTCAGCCCAGCTCTGCAGCCTATCTATGTCCCTCTGTACCCTACAACATCCTTCGGCACTATCCACAACTCCACCGACCTTAGTGTCATCCGCAAATTTACTAACCCACCCTTCTACACCCTCTTCCAGGTCATTTATAAAAATGACAAACAGCAGTGGCCCCAAAACAGATCCTTGCGGTACACCACTAGTAACTAAACTCCAGGATGAACATTTGCCATCAACCACCACCCTCTGTCTTCTTTCAGCTAGCCAATTTCTGATCCAAAACTCTAAATCACCTTCAACCCCATACTTCCGTATTTTCTGCAATAGCCTACCATGGGGAACCTTATCAAGTGCCTTACTGAAATCCATATACACCACATCCACTGCTTTACCCTCATCCACCTGTTTGGTCACCTTCTCGAAAAACTCAATAAGGTTTGTGAGGCACGACCTACCCGTCACAAAACCGTGCTGACTATCGCTAATGAACTTATTCTTTTCAAGATGATTATAAATCCTGTCTCTTATAACCCTTTCCAACATTTTACCCACAACCGAAGTAAGGCTCACAGGTCTATAATTACCAGGGCTGTCTCTACTCCCCTTCTTGAACAAGGGTACAACATTTGCTATCCTCCAGTCTTCCGGCACTATTCCTGTCGACAATGACGACATAAAGATCAAGGACAAAGGCTCTGCAATCTCCTCCCTAGCTTCCCAGAGAATCCTAGGATAAATCCCATCTGGCCCAGGGGACTTATCTATTTTCACACTTTCCAAAATTGATAACACCTCCTCCTTGCGAACCTCAATCCCATCTAGCCTAGTAGTCTGAATCTCGGTATTCTCCTCGACAACATTTTCTTTCTCTACTGTAAATACTGACGCAAAATATTCATTTAACGCTTCCCCTATCTCCTCTGATTCCACACACAACTTCCCACTACTATCCTTGATTGGCCCTAATCTAACTCTAGTCATTCTTTTATTCCTGATATACCTATAGAAAGCCTTAGGGTTTTCCCTGATCCTATCCGCTAATGCCTTCTCGTGTCCTCTCCTTGCTCTTCTTAGCTCTCCCTTTAGATCCTTCCTGGCTAGCTTGCAACTCTCAAGCGCCCTAACTGAGCCTTCACGTCTCATCCTAACATAAGCCTTCTTCTTCCTCTTGACAAGCGCTTCAACTTCTTTAGTAAACCACGGCTCCCTCGCTCGACAACTTCCTCCCTGCCTCACAGGTACATACTTATCAAGGACACGCAGTAGCTGCTCCTTGAATAAGCTCCACATTTCGATTGTGCCCATCCCCTGCAGTTTCCTTCCCCATCCTACGCATCCTAAATCTTGCCTAATCGCATCATAATTTCCTTTCCCCCAGCTATAATTCTTGCCCTGCGGTATATACCTGTCCCTGCCCATCGCTAAGGTAAACCTAACCGAATTGTGATCACTATCACCAAAGTGCTCACCTACATCTAAATCTAACACCTGGCCGGGTTCATTACCCAGTACCAAATCCAATGTGGCATCGCCCCTGGTTGGCCTGTCTACATACTGTGTCAGAAAACCCTCCTGCACACACTGGACAAAAACTGACCCATCTAAAGTACTCGAACTATAGTATTTCCAGTCGATATTTGGAAAGTTAAAGTCCCCCATAACAACTACCCTGTTACTCTCGCCCCTGTCGAGAATCATCTTCGCTATCCTTTCCTCTACATCTCTGGAACTATTTGGAGGTCTATAAAAGACTCCCAACAGGGTGACCTCACCTCTCCTGTTTCTAACCTCGGCCCATACTACCTCACTAGACGAGTCCTCAAACGTCCTTTCTGTCGCTGTAATACTCTCCTTGATTAACAATGCCACACCCCCCCCCCCTCTTTTACCATCTTCTCTGTTCTTACTGAAACATCTAAATCCCGGAACCTGCAACATCCATTCCTGCCCCTGCTCTACCCATGTCTCCGAAATGGCCACTACATCGAGATCCCAGGTACCAACCCATGCTGCAAGCTCACCCACCTTATTCCGGATGCTCCTGGCATTCAAGTAGACACACTTTAAACCAGGTTCTTGCTTGCCAGTGCCCTCTTGCGTCCTTGTAACCTTATCCCTGACCTCACTACTCTCAACATCCTGTACACTGGCACTACAATTTAGGTTCCCATTCCCCTGCTGAATTAGTTTAAACCCCCCCGAAGAGCACTAGCAAATCTCCCCCCCAGGATATTGGTACCCCTCTGGTTCAGGTGAAGACCATCCTGTTTGTAGAGGTCCCACCTTCCCCTGAAAGAGCCCCAATTATCCAGGAAACATAAACCCTCCCTCCTGCACCATCCCTGCAGCCACGTGTTCAACTCCTCTCTCTCCCTATTCCTCGCTTCGCTATCACGTGGCACGGGCAACAACCCAGAGATAACAACTCTGTTTGTTCTCGCTCTAAGCTTCCACCCTAGCTCCCTGAATTTCTGCCTTAAATCCCCATCTCTCTTCCTACCTATGTCGTTGGTGCCTATGTGGACCACGACTTGGGGCTGCTCCCCCTCCCCCTTAAGGATCCCAAAAACACGATCCGAGACATCACGAACCCTGGCACCTGGGAGGCAACACACCAACCGTGAGTCTCTCTCGTTCTCACAGAACCTCCTATCTGTTCCCCTAACTATGGAGTCCCCAATGACTAATGCTCTGCTCCTCTTCCCCCTTCCCAGGGAGTTTTACTCTGTATCTAACCCCGTGCTGTACCTGTCCTGGGAGTGTTTGATGGGGACAGTGTAGAGGGAGATTTACTCTGTATCTAACCTGTGCTGTACCTGCCCTGGGAGTGTTTGATAGGACAGGGTAGGGGTACTTTTACTCTCCTACCTGTGCATAACTCATCATTACAAAGGCCTTAGTCTAATGGTGTTATGGCAGATAACATCCAGGTCTGTACTGACAAGCAGCAGGTAACATTCTTTGCAAACAAGTGTCGGGTAATGGCCATCTCGAACACGACGAAGCCCAGCTATCTCCACCTGGCCTCCAACAGCACCCACCATTGGCAGTTCACCTACCATAACCATTTTGTGGGGCCACCATTGACCAGAAGTTTAACTGGACCAGCCATATCAACACCGTGGATACAAGAGCTGCGCAGAGGCTAGGTATAAGTGGCTCACCTCCTGACTGCTCAAAGTCTTTTCACCACCTACAAGACTCAGGTCAGGAGTGTGATGGAACACTCACCACTCACCTGGATGGGCGTAGCTGCAATAATACTCATCACCATCCAGGACAGAGATTGATTGGTGTCCCTACCACCATACTCAATATCAAGCCCTGCATCACTGGCGCACCATGGTTGCATTATGTGTGATCTATAGGATGCACTGCAGCAACTCTTATAGGTTACTTTGACAGCACCTCCCAAACCCACAAACTTTATCACCTGGAAGGACAAGGGCAGCACTATCATCGGAACACCATCACCTCCAGGTTCCCCTCCAAGTCACACACCATCCCGATTTGGACACATATTGCTGTTCCAAAGGGATGGCTATCTTTATCAAGATGTGGCCATTTCTGGACTCCACCTCAAACTTTTAAAAATTACAATTTTTAAATCAGGATCATGTTACAAATTCCAGCGTTCATAGCACATGACACAACTTTAATATTGATGCTGAAACCACTTTGAACTGATGTTAAGCCTCCAGTGTAAATGCACCCTGAAGCTCTTCCTAAAGAAACGATCACTTGGTCAAGCAGTACAAATCTACACAGCCTTCCACAATCTAGCACTGAGACAACATTTGAGGTTGACCTCTGTAGCACTTGACTATAAAGGTGAAGCCTTACAACACAAGTGGAATCAATGATCCAGCCAAGCAAACTGGTTTGATTCAATTGACGGTGAGAGGTCTGGGCTCTCATATTATTGCACATTTTGTTATGACATATTCTTCCTCAACTGACAACTCTCTTAATTGAATATTAAAACCATATACTTCTGTTGTAGCAGGAAGATTGAAGCTGTTTTATTGTCTGTAATCTTTCTGTCCTGGCCACTCTTCATAAACTTGAGCTCATCCAAAACTTGAGCTCATCCAAATCTCTGCTGCCTGTATGCTAACTCGCACCAAGCCCCACTCACCTCGCACCCCTGTGTTCACTGACCTGAATTGGCTTCCAGTCCAGCAACTCCTCAATTTTAAAATTCTCATCCTTGTTTTCAAATCTCTCCACGGCCTCACCCCCTCCTTATCTCTGTAACCTCCTCCGGCCCGACAACCTTCCGCGATCTCTGCGCTCCTCCAATTCTGGCCTCTAGCCCCATCCCTGATTTTCATCGCTCCACCATTGGCAGCTGTGCCTTCAGCTGCCTGGGCCCTAAGCTCTGTAATTCCCTCCCTAAACCTCTTCACCTCTCTACTCTCTCTCCTCTTTTAAGCCACATGTTAAAATCTACCTCTGACAAAACTTTTGGTCACCTGTCCTGATACCTCCTTATGTGGCTTGGTGACAAATTTTGTCTGATAATGTTCCTGTAGTGCGCCATGGGACGTTTTACTAGGCGCTGTATAAATGCAAGTTGTTGTTGCCTTAGGTGGTGTGGAAACCAACATGAGGGAGTAACCAACTTGACCTCATCCTCACTAACCTACCTGTTGCTGACTTTTTTATTCATTTGTGGGATGTGGGCGTTGCTGTCTAGGCCAGCATTTATTGCCCATCCTTAATTGCCCTCGAGAAGGTGGTGAGCTGCCTTCTTGAACTGCTGCAGTCCTTGGCGTGTAGGTACACCCACAGTGCTGTTAAGAAGGGAGTTCCAGGATTTTGATCCAGACTCTCTATTCATTATGGCATTGGCAGGAATGGAAACCGCAAAGTCCTGGTGAAGACAAAGTCCCATCTCCATTGTGAAGACACCGTCCATTGTTTAGTGTGCCACTGCCAGTGTGCTATGCAGTAGAAAGCAAGGACAGAACTCGCAATCCATATCTGGCCAACCATGCGGTGCCCTGGGCCATCAGAGCAGCAGTAGAATTGTGTATCACCACAATCTGTAATTGCATGGTCTGACACATCCCTCGCTCCTCTATCACCAACCAAGTAAGAACAACCCAGGTGCATGAAGCTACAGCAGGCATACTCTAGAATGAGGTACTGACACAGTGAAGCTACACCACAGGGCTTCCTGCATGCTAATATTACCCTTGAACCCAGCAAAACCTTCCCACCCTGGTCAGTCCCCTGGTTTGACCCCCACCTTCTTGAACATATCCAGTGCACACTGGTTTAACCATCCATCACCTAATTTGTCTGGTTCACATCAAATGCTATTGGCCTCACTCTCCTCTACCAAAACCACACATTACTCCAGGCTTCCTTACCTGACTAATAAACATCTCCTTAAATCCTTATCCCTGCCCCCTCCACACTCATCTCCAACAAGCTTGAGGAGCTCATGGATTTCTTCATCACCAAGACTGAGACGATCCAAAAGTGTTTGTTTTTTTTTAACATGCTTGGATTTAACCTACAAGGCACATGATAAATATCATAAATGTTATCCTTTTTTAATCTGCTTAATATATTATGGCCCAGAATTTGCTGGGAATGTAACAGCGAGTTGAATGCCTTTATTTGTGTGCAAATTGTCCACAAATTATATTGCTTTCCAAAAGAAAATGAGCTAAAGCATCCAGCTCCCCATTGCATCATCATAATAAATCAATCGCACACGTCATTTATCATCTCTCTGAGAGAGGCAGCCTAGTTGGTGTTAATTAATCATAATTTGATGCTGCAAACTATTGCTAACTGGGAACGAGATTTTTGCTAAGAAGTTGGGGATCTAACTTGTATGATGCTCGGGGCGATTCCTCTTGGCATTGACGGAATCAGGAGCACCCTTATCTTGGAGCTGACAACATGTACCAATATAGGCCAGAGAGGGGGCTGAATAGTTGGGAGTGGAACATCCAGCTAACTTTTTGAAGAAACTGATCCTTTGCTTGAAACTCATTTTCCTGGCTCCTGGGCATGCATGAGTGGCTGTGTGGGAAGCTGAGGTTGGCAGTCTGTGCCAATATTACCATTACACTTACAGCAAGGCACGCATGGTAGGAGGTCAGTTGTGTTTGTGAAGTGATTTAAGTGTTTCCATATCACGAACCAGAGGGAAACAGATGTCAGATACATCTGCGAATCTGGACAAATCTGGCACTTTTAACAGCCCGATAATCATTTTTTTATTCCTCATTTCAGTTGAAAATGCAACACAAGTAACATCACGTACATTTTATTTCAATGGACAGAAAAATAAAACAATAACACCGTGGGACTCAACAGTTAAAGGAATCAATTCAAATGTCAATTCACTTCCTGCCACTATCTAATTATGTTGCCCCAAATTTGTGAAGATAGCAAAGTTGCACCTTCTTGCTTTTGCTCAGATGATAACGCTCTCACCCCTGAGAAAGAAGGTGGTGGACTCAAGATTTGTCCTGAAATTGGGGGCATAATCTAGGTTGACATTCTGCGTTACTAAGTGCCTTACTGAGGGACAGCCATACTGTCGGAGGTGCCGTCTTTTGCATGAGATGTTAAACAGAGACCCTATCAGTGCGTTCTTCCGATGTCTGAGCTAACATTGCTCCCTCAACCAACATTCCCAAAAGAAAAGGTTTAAAATGGTCATTCAGCACGTTGATGGAGATGGGATCGTGCTGTGCACAAAATGACTGCCAAATTGCCTATGTAACTGCAGTAATAGAGCCGCGCAGTAATTCATTGTCTATGAAGCTCTGAGATTGAGTTGGTGTACAAATCTGTCTTTCTACAATTCATTGCAATATACTGATCAAAAACTACTCTATGCAGCATGTCCGAGAGTTATGCAGCAACATGACATATCTGTTTTCCAAAACCATATGCAGCTCTAAGTTGCTGACTGACGTCAATGGAGAATTGGATTGAAGCTGCCTGGATGCATTAAAGTTCCCACTAAAGGCTATTGTAGGTGACTGTACAGGGGTAGTCTAGAAAGAAAAACTTTATTTCGTTTCAAATCAAACGATGAATGTTAAATTCTTTAGTCATTTGAAACAGATAGCAACTGAAAGCATATGTTGCATTGAAGGGCATTCCTTCTTTGTGTCACTGTCTGAGTACATTCCTGTTCTGGTTCATTCCATGGGATCCACATTGCTGAGCTTGGCACATGGTACAAACAGAAAGACTGTCCATTTCAAAACAGGCCCCACAGCATTTTGAAAAAATACCCTGTGCTTCTTCAAAGGTATCATTCATGCCTTCATAAGAGGACAGATTTTGCCTTGGTTTAAGCATCTTATATGGAAAGCAGCACCTTCACCAGGACAACATTCCCTCAATACTGCAATGCAGCATCAGTTGGGATTATGTGCTGAAGTCCCTGAACCCCTCACCCATTTAACTCAGAGGCAAGACTGCTGCTCACAGAACCACATCTGACACTTTTGAAGGTGGGAGTTCATGTGATGAAACCTCTTGGAACATGTCCGTCCAGCATTGACAACCCTAACCGTATGGGAGGTATGGTGTGTACCTTTAACTGAGGCCAATACTAAACCCAAGTGTGACAGGGATGGGATTCTGACATAGAGTTCTGCTTGATGAAGTTTAAGTTGGTGGTGATTTCATTTCATCTTGAAGGAGGAAGAAAAACTTAGGGCAATAGGAAAAGAGCAGGCTAGTGGAACTTATTGGATAACTCTACCAAAGAGCTGGCACAGGCAAAATGGGCCAAATGGCCTCCTTCTGTGCTGTGGGTAGAGTTTCAGCTAATTTTGTGACCACGTTCCAGCACCAAACCCAGCTCTAAAGGTTGGACAATCTTAAACCGACGTGATTTATGGCCAAAACCACTTACGCTATCTTTTAGGCTGGTTCGGAGTTCAATTCATCTGGATCAGGCTCCGCCCACACCTCCAGGTCGACATTGTAAGATTCCGCCGATTGCACTGGTTCATTTTGCGCTCATTTTCTTAGGCCCGAGTGGGCATGAATTAAAAGCTCCTTCAGATCAAAAATGATTGAATTTAGGAAGAAACAGTGTACATCAATTAAACTAGTAAATGGTTCCGCATAATATTTTTAAAAGTCATTTTCAGTGATTTTAAATCAGGATGTTCACAGGTAGAGAGTTGGCCATCCTTACTAAAAATGCTTATTTTTGCTGAGAAGCCCACTTTCAACCGTATCAATAACTCTACTGCAGGTTGTCACTCTTAAACACAGCAAGGAATACTTTTTGATTTAACAAACAGAAACAACTACCTTCCAAGCCTGATTGGATTGGTTCAGAGAAGTTTTCACATTTGTGATTATGCAAATGAATTTTAGCGACAACTTGCACTGTAACCAATTACCAATATGGTCAATCATATACTCTATTTTTCCCAGAATAAAACACACTAACCAGGTTTCCTTAATGAACAAAAAAAATTATCAGTTTATTATAAAACAAGCCTTAACCAGTAATGAAGTAAAGCATAAACACACAGATTGAAATATTTAAGTTCCCTTTTTACCTTAGCCCCTCACACTTACATACATACACCAGTTAACCGGAAAAATAAAAGGGATTTTTGTTCAGAGCTCTGTTACAGACACAAAAAAAAACTTGGGCTGAATACTTGCTCATTATTGAAGAAAACAGTAGATGAGTTATGTTGTATTCCAAAACTGGCATACAGTCTGGCCTCTGATTACACATAGATGGGTCACTGGAATCTTTTAGAACAGTTCTTTTCAGGAGGCGTTGTGAATTCACTTAGCAGGCTTTTCTTCAAAGACAGGAGACGAGATGAGTTGACACAGTGGACTTCTCAGGGTCTTTTAGAAAGGTGCTGGAAAGCTGAGCTCGGTTGTGGTCTTCTCTCCTTCCTTGGGAATTCTCCTCTCTGCTTGGAAGTTCTCTCCCTTTTTATTTCCTCCCTTCTTCTCCTTGGAAGTTTTCTTCTCCAACTCCAAACAATTCAAAAGAGCAACCAGAAACAGAAAGTCCACCTTCTGACCTGTCACTTCTCTGCAGACATCTTCCCCAGTTACCAGGGTTGCTGTTCTAGTTTTAACTTGAGTCATGTGACAACCAGTAACTGTTGTTTTCAAACCAGTCCTCTTGATGACCCTGTTGGAAAAAAACTGGTCCAATATTTCTTCAGTGGCTATGAATTCCTCAAAAACATATCTTTAACAAAAAACAGAAGCACTTTCATAACACAATGCAGTGTTGCAATATTTGTCAATTACAGGCTGGAGAGAAAATAATTCAGATGTTAACATTGCTGCATGATTCTTTCAGCTCGCACATGACCATAAGTTTCCTATTGTCAATTTCAGGGGGGGTCAATTAATCAAAATTTAGGAATTCCCGAAAACTCTTTTTCTAGGATATAAAAAGAGCTATTCTGTTTGAATATGGCAGTCAGTTTTTGAGTTGTTTGGATTAATTTAGATTTGTGCAGTGGTGAGAAAGTTAAATGGAACCTTGTGTTATATGAAAACCATATAAAGAATGAGCTTAGTACATAGAGTCGCAATCCTTTCGACTGTTTTCACACTCAGAGAGGTAGGTGGAGTGATTTCTACTGTCAATAAAACAACAACAACTTATATTTATATAGCACCTTTAACGTAATATAAGTCCCAAGGCGCTTCACAGGAGCATTATAAAAAAATGACACCGAGCCACATAAGGAGATATTAGGTCAGATGACCAAAAGCTTGGTCAAAGATGTAGGTTTTAAGGAGTGTCTTAAAGGAGAAAAGTGAGGTAGAGAGGCAGGGAGGTTTAGGGAGGGAATTCCAGAGTGTAAGGCTGAGGCAACTGACACTGAGCCAATGGTGGAGTGACTAAAATCAGGGATGCACAAGAGGCCAGAATTAGAGGAGTGCAGATATCTTGGAGGGTTGTGGGGCTGGAGGAGATTAGAGAGATAGGGAGGGGTGAGGCCATGGAGGGATTTGAAAACAAGGATGAGAATTTTAAAATCAAGACGTTGCTTGACTGGGAGCCAATATAGGTCAGCGAGCACAGGGGTTATAGGGGAACGGGACTTGGTGCGAGTTAAGACAGGCAGCAGAGATTTGGATGACCTCAAGTTTACGGAGGGTAGAATGTGGGAGATCAGCCAGGAGTGCATTGGAATAGTCAAGTCTAGAGGTAACAAAGACATGAATGAGGGTTTCAGCAGCAGATGAACTGAGACAAGGGGTGAAGTCAGGCGGTGTTATGGAGGTGGAAATAGATGGTCTTAGTGATGGGGCAAATATGAGGTCAGAAGCTCAGTTTGGGGTCAAATATGACACCAAGATTGTCAACAGACTGGCTTAATCTCAGACTGTTGCCAGGGAGAGGGATGGAGTCGGTAATTAGGGAACAGAGTTTGGAACAGGGCCTGAAAGCAATGGCTTCAGTCTTTCCAATATTCAATTGGAGGAAATTTCTGCTCATCCAGTACTGGATGTTGGATAATCAGTTTGAGATTTTAGCAACAGTGGGGAAGTCAAGCCCTAATTAGGGGGAGGTGGTGGTGTAGTGGTAATGTCACTGGACTAGTAATCTTGAGGCCCAGGCCAATGCTCTGGGGCCATGGGTTCAAATCCCACCACAGCAGATCATAAAATTTGAATTCAATTAATGAATCTGGAATTAAAAGCTAATCTAATAGTGACCATGAAACCGTTGTCAATTGTTGTAAAAACCCTGGTTCACTAATGTCCCTTAGGGAAAGAAATCTGCTGTCCTTACCTGGTCTGACCTACATGTGACTCCAGACCCACAGCAATGTGGTTGACTCTTAACTGCCCTCTGAAATGACCTAGCAAGCCACTCAGTTCAAGGGCAATTAGAGATGGGCAACAAATGCTGGCCTTGCCAGTGACGTCTGCATCACATAAAATAATTTTTTTTAAAAGCCAGCTGTTTCAGGTAAGAGAGGTTGCCTCCATCTTGATTTCCCTCATCAACTTAAAAAAATTAAACATAAAAAAATTGGCCACAGCAGTCAGGCCACCATTGTGGAGGGGGAGCCCCTCTGGGAAAATTCCTGTCGGCCTTTGAAAATTGGTCATAAACTTACCTCAGTTGGCTATCCACCGCTTGTGGTCGGGTAACCTGTCTGCCATTGATAGGAAAATGGCCCGAGAGTGAGATGGTGCCTTCAACTGGCACGCCTCCTCAAAATGTCCAATCACTGAAAATAACTAACAGGCTGGATTTCCTGTTTCATTATCAAGCGTGCATTACTATAAACTTATGCAGTCTCAAGGTTAGGAGAGACAAGGGTCACCCATGAGAGTGATTGAAGTTCTCAGAGTCAAAATAATTAGGTGTCAGTTGAGGCTCAGTTGGTAGCAATCTCGCCTCTTTTTTAAATAATTTATCCTTTCATTGTGGGCGTCGCTGGCTAGGCCAGCATTTCTTGCCCATCCCTAATTGCCCTTGAGCAAATGGAGATGAGCTATCTTTTTGATCCGCTCAAGTCCATGTTGTGTAGGCACACCCACCGTGGTGTTAGGGAGGGAGTTCCAGGATTTTGACCCAGCGACAGTGAAGGAACGGCAATATAGTTCCAAGTCAGGATGGTGTGTGGCTTGGAGGGGAACCTGCAGGTGGCGGTGTTTCCGTGCATCTGTTGTCCTTGTCCTTCTAGGTGGTAGAGGTCGCGGGTTTGGAAGTTGCCGTCTCAGGAGCCTTGGTGAGTTCCGACAGCGCATCTTGCATTGGTACACACTGCTGCCACTGTGTGTCGGTGGTGGAGGGAGTGAATGTTGAAGGTGGTGGATGGGGTGCCGATCAAGTGGGCTGCTTTGTCCTGGATGGTGCTGAGCATCTTGAGTGTTGTTGGAGCTGCACTCATCCAGGCAAGTGGAGGGGATTCCATCACACTCCTGACTTGTGCCTTGCAGATGGTGGGCAGGCTTTGGGGAGTCAGGATGTGAGCTACTGGCAGCAGAATTCCCAGCCTCTGACCAGCTCTTGTTGCCACAGTATTTATGTGGCTACTCCAGTTGAGTTTGTGGTCAATGGTGACCCCCAGGATGTTGATAGTGGGGGATTCAGCAATGGTAATGCCATTGAATGTCAAGAGGAGATGGTTAGATTCTCTCTTGTTGGAGATAGTCATTGCCCGGCACTTGTGTGGCACGAATGTTACTTGCTACTTATCAGCCCAAGCGTGAATGTTGTCCCGGTCTTGCTGCATGCGGGCACAGACTGCTTCAGCATCTGAAGAGTTGCGAATGGTGCTGAACATTGTGCAATCATCAGTGAACATCCCCACTTCTGACCTTATGATGGACAGGTGGTCATTGATGAAGCAGCTGAAGATGGTTGGGTCTAGGACACTACCCTGTGGAACTCCTGCAGTGATGTCCTGGGGCTGAGATGATTGGCCTCCAACAACCACAACCATCTTTCTTTGTGCTAGGTATGACTCCAACCAGTGGAGAATTTCCCCTCGATTCCCATTGACCTCAGTTTTGCTAGGGCTCCATGATGCCCATACTCGGTCAAATGTCAAGGGCAGTCACTCTCACCTCACCTCTTGAATTCAGCTCTTTTGTCCATGTTTGGACCAAGGCTGTAATGAGGTCAGGAGCTGAGTGGCCCTGGCGGAACCCAAACTGAGCATCGGGAAGCAGGTTATTGCTGAGTAAGTGTTGCTTAATAGCACTGTTAATGACATATTCCATCACTTTGCTGATGATTGAGGGTAGACTGATGAAGTGGTAATTGACCAGATTGGATTTGTCCTGCTATTTGTGGACATTCTTTCTGAGTCAAGTGGGTTCAAGTTTCACTCCAGGACTGGAGCACAGAAGTCAAGGCTGACACTTTGCTGCAGTACTGAGGGACTGCTGCACTGTCAGAAGTGCCGTCTTTTCGATGAGACATTAAACTGAGGCTTCATCTGCCCTCTCAGATGATTGTAAAAGATTCCATGGCACTATTTTGAAGAAGAGCAGGGGAGTTCTCTCTGGTGGCCTGGCCAATATTTATCCCTCAACCAACATCACTAGAAACAGATGATCTGGTCATTATCTCATTGCTGTTTGTGGGATCTTGCTGTGCGCTAATTGGGTGCTGTGTTTACTACATTACAACAGTGACTACACTTCAAAAAATGCTTCATTGGCTGCACAGCGCTTTGGGACATCCTGAGGTGGTGAAAGGTGCTATATAAATGCTTTTTTAATCTGGAGTAAGAAGGGCTACAGAATACTTACAATTAGAACAAGCAGCACAGCCTCAGTTTTGCTTGGATGTGGATAACAATTAGTTAAAAATGCTAATAGTTAACGTCGCCTTAATCATGGACCACAGGCACAAGTGCAAAATATGGAACTTTGATTGAAACAAACAGGGTTAGATCTGACTTTGTGCGAGAGTGTAGAATTGGTGATGCAGCGAATCCGCAGCTGGCTTTACACCTCCCCCCATTTCTGTTCCTGTTGAAGTCAATGGTCTGAGATGTGATGTGTGCTGCCGACACGTTATCACCCATTATACAATATCACACAAATTCAAGATCTACCCCACTGACTTTTTTTTTGTGTCCCATTTATGTCAGTGTGCCAGCCATGACTCAGTGGGTAGCACTCTGACCTCTGAGTCAGACAGTCGTGGGCTCAATTCCTATTCCAGAGACCTGAGTACAAAATCCCAGGCTGACACGCCCAGTGCAGGACCTGAAGTACTGGAAGGAGTCCTTGCTTGCAATTTAGTTGCTGCCGCTTGCTGAGAGAAGCCTACATACTGATGTACTGTCTTCCATGAGGAGGGATTATATTAACTGATTGCCTGCAGAAATCTCCATCAAATGCCTTGGAGAAACTGGCAGCAAGATGGTTAATGATTACTGTCATCCTCACAGCTACCAGTCCAAAAGAAGTGGCAATTATGGATTGACTTATTCTGCCTTTCTGAACATATATTAGTTGAGAATTCATCTGTGATACCCATGACATGGTTGGGGCTGATCTTCACAAAGAACCATATAATTGGCCACTGCCCAGTGAATCCTCTCAGGGTGGGTACGAGATCTACTTCTGTTTTCCAGTGGCTGCTGCCAAAATGATTCATGCTTCTCCTAAGGGCATTTCTGCGATCAGAGTAACTGCTGTGCTTCAGAAGGTGGCTTTATAGTGTTCTGGCAGAGTTTAGACCCAGTTCAAATAAGCCTCACTCTTGCCAAGATTTACTGGAATGTGCAACGCATAATCAAAAGTGCACAATTTTGCAGTGTTTTGCTCCTTATGCATTGCATTAACTGGTGCTTATCATAGTCAGTGGGACACATCATCTGCAGTTGGTGGGAAACTGCTATCGTTGAAATGAACAAGGTAGCATTTATTTGCCAAAAAAAAATGTTCCCACTGGTTCGAATCATCTGCCCAAAAATAGAAAATTCAGCGCCAAATCATTAACAAATCATAAAAGCGATGATATTGCCTGAATCCGAAGGTCGAATTAGTCAACAAATAGTCTTTTTAAACAGCACATGACAGCAAAACAGTCGACACAGTCTGTTAAATTCCAGAAAGCTTGTTATGGAAGGATAATGTCGGAGCCTATATTTACTCAGTTTCACATTTATTGTGCAGAAAAAAAGGATTACAAACATGTAGCTCTTCACTCAAAACCCTCCTCAGTCCCAGTGAGTGTCTCCTTTTGAGTGCTCAACTTAAACCCCAATTAACACCCTTCACCTGCGTACAATCACACAATTAACAGAGTCGATTTAAACAGAGGCCCCACGAACTACAGCAAACAGAAATCATGAATGAAACAGGGTGATTACGTCTCCCAATAAAAGCAGGGTAAATTCAGTCAGTGGAGGATAGTCACATTATACAAATTGTGCGTGTAAAATCAATCCCAGTCACTAACAACAGTGTGGTCTCCAGGTGTGGTTGACAGGGCAATTGCCCAATCATCTCCATGCTGGCTGGGAATAGTGGTGCCACTGTCTGCAGCCCACTTTATGCCCAGATGTTACTTGCGAAAATTAAACTCCAGGATCTCTGTAAGCAAAGGTTCTGAGGCCTGCTTGTGGCCTTTCTTTATAAGTATATTTAAGTTTTTAAAAAAACTTACATTACCTTTTTTAAGCACTTAAGGTTTCTTTAAGTGTTTTCAAGTTTAATGTTCACACACTGGTCTTCAGGAACCACTGGGGGGTGTCCATTGGGCCCCACCACCAGCACCGTTCCTCTGCCCGTAGCACCAGTTGGGGCCACTTCACAACGATCCCTCTGAAGTGCTCGACAAGGCTGCACCTCCCTCACATAGCAGGAAGCGAATTAGGCCAACTGCCAGACAGCTGCAGACGCAGCTCGTAAGGAAGACCTACAGCTGACTAAGATCTGAGGCCAACATCCAAATGAATCCCGTGGTCTCAATTTGGTAGCAAGCTCAACTCCAATGCTTGCTGACATGTTGCTATCCTCCAGACTGCCCGACCCTGGAGAAGATTCTGCTGCTCCTTCATGCAACATTCTGCTTGCCCCAAATCATTTCACACAAACCCCATCAGCAGCAACCAACATCTCATGGGCAACAAATCTGACAACCTCCCGACGGTTTATATAGCACTGTGTCTCCCTATGGTGCCAACTCTTTCCATCCTATCCTCTTAGTTCTCGATCAGCAACAGGAGGTTTCGAGGTGACTGGCTGTTGGTTTACAGTAGCGGCCTTGGGGGATTGAAGTGCTGATCCTTGCCAATAGCTTGGTTTCCCTTGAAACAGAAAGCAGAGAAAATGAAGGCCCTTTTGCTTGCCAAGGTTTCAGAACACAATCCTTGAGTCATAGTGAGAATAGGTGTTGGCAATGAAACACCTTCCGCGAGAATCTTTTACTGCTTCCCCCCAGTGTGCCGCTATGAGTCACGGAATATTTGCAGGAGAAGTGGGGTGCAGGTGGGGGGTAACGTGGGACAGCCTGCACGTGGGTAGTAAGTCGCAAGTGGTGTTTGATGCAGTGAGGGCAAGATGGGTGCAAGTGGGAAAGGACGTTCATTACAGTCCATTGTTACAAGGTATGTCATTTTGCCTTTCAATAGAAATAATAATTGGGAGATGTAAAACAGGCTGCTGATTCGCTATTGCCCATGTTGCACTATCTTGCAGAGTCAATATTAACCCCATGGCATGACTGCCTCTCGTTATGTTGGTTGCCCTGGAAAGGTCAGTAAACTTCTGCTAGCCTTGAGTATTTGTGCAGGGACCACTGGATGTGGCAGTCACTGCCAAGGCTTCCCTTGATGGGGTCTGGATCATGCCTTTCATGGTCCTTCCTCCCTTCCTTCAGGGCCAAAATGCTGGATCCACCTTTAGTGCAGTACTGAGGGAGTGCTGCACTGCTGGAGGTGCCATCTTTCAGGTGAGATATTAAACCAAGGCCCTGTCTGTCCTCTCAGCTGGACTTAAAAGATCCCATGGCAATAGTTTGAAGAAGAGCAGGGGGTGTTATCCCAGTGTCCTGGCCAATATTTATCCCTCAACCAAATTACTGAAATAGATTATCTGGTCTTTATCACACTGCTGTTTGTGGGAGTTTGCTTTGTGCAAACTGGCAGCTGTGTTTCCTACATTATAATTGCGACTACACTTCAAAAGTACTTCATTGGCTGTAAACTGCCTTGGGACATCCTGAGGTTGTGGAAAGCCCTATATAAATGCAAGTTTTTCTTTCCTTCCTTCGCCAGATTACAGACAGTAGCACCTAAACTGAAGGGTCTGTAAATCTGGGGGCTCGATGCTCCAAGCAAGCTGCAGCCTCAGAGACTGCAGTAAGCCATATTGCCACAGGCACTACATGGCTGCCTTGACCCATTCAGTTGCTGCAGGAGCACTAGATTCTCCTCCCCCTCAGCCACCTTGCCCCCATCGCCCCAGAGACGGACTGCTGATGGGACCAGGAAGAAACCCCAGGTAAATGTGGCTTCATTCTCTGTGGAAGTAGATCAAATAGTGGGAGTGCAGCTTTGGTTCCATTTTCTCAATGAACCTACAAAGGAGGAAAACCCAACCCTGTTTCGCTGCTGCCTGACATCATCAGCGATAATGTCCAGGGCCTCGCCAGTGAAGCTAGCGTTTCAGGTTTGTCTTCTTCCCTCCATTTGCATAAGAAATTAAGAACTGCATTGGCATAATGCATAGTATTTATAACAACAATAACAACTTATATTTGTATAGCACCTTTAAAGAAATAAAAACACCCCAAGGCACTTCACAGGAGCATTATAAAATAAAGTATGACACCGAGCCACAGAAGGAGATATTAGGTCAGGTGACCAAAAGCTTGGTCAAAGAGGTAGGTTTTAAGGAGTGTCTTAAAGGAGGAAAGCGAGGTAGCGAGGTGGAGAGGTTTAGGGAGGGAATTCCAAAGCTGAGGGCCTAGGCAACTGAAGGCACAGCTACCAATGATGGAGCGATTAAAATCAGGAATGCACAAGACGGCAGAATTAGAGTGCAGAGATCTCGGAGGGTTGTTATTATGTTCTTCTGTTGTGGGGCTGGAGGAGATTACAGACATAGGGAGGGGTGAGGCCATGGAGAAATTTGAAAACAAAGATGATCATTTTTAAATCAAGACGTTGCTTGACCGGGAGCCAACGTAGGTCAGCGAGCACAAGGGTGATAGGGGAACGGGACTTGGTGCGTGTTAAGACATGGGCAGCAGAGTTTTGGATGACCTCAAGCTTATGGAGAGTAGAATGTGGGAGACCAGCCAGGAGTGTGTTGGAATAGTCAAGTCTAGAGGTAACGAAGCCATGAATGAGGGTTTCAGTAGCATGTTGAGACAAGGGGCGAAGTCGGGCGATGTTACGGAGGTGGAAATAGGTGGTCTTAGCGATGGTGCAAATATGAGGTCGGAAGCTCATCTCGGGGTCAAATATGACACCGAGGTTGCGAACAGACTGAATTAATCTCAGACTGTTGCCAGGGAGAGGGATAGAGTTGGTAACTAGGGAACGGAGTTTGGAGCGGGGACTGAAAATGATGGTTTCAGTCTTCACAAAATTTAATTGGAGGAAATTTCTGCTCATCCAGTACTGGATGTTGGATAAGCAGTCTGATAATTAGCAACAGTGCAGGAGACAAGAGAGGTGGTGGTGAGGTAGAGCTGGGTGTCGTCAGCGTACATGTAAAAACTAACACTGTGCTTTCTCATGATGTTGCCGAGGGGCAGTATGTAGATGAGAAATAGGAGGGGGACAAGGATAGATCCTTGGGGGGGACACCAGAGGTAACGGTGTGGGAGCAGGAAGAGAAGCCATTGCAAATGATACTCTGGATACGATTAAATAGATAAGAAGGGAACAGGTGAGAGCAGTTCCACCCAGCTGGGCGACAGTGGAGAGGCCTTGGAGGAGGATGGTGTGGTCAAAGGCTGCAGACAGGTTGAGAAGGATGAGGAGGGAAAGTTTTATCTTTGTCACAGTTACATAGGATGTCATTTGTGACTTTGATAAGAACTGTTTCAGTACTATGACAGGGGCAGAAACCTGATTGAAGAGATTCAAACATGGAGTTCCGGGAAAGATGGGAATGGATTTGGGAGGTGACAACACGTTCAAGGACTTTGGAGTGGAAAGGGAGGTTGGAGATGGGATAGTAGTTTGCAAGGGCGCAGTTCAAGAGTTTTTTTTTTGAGGAGAGGGGTGATGACGGCAGATTTAAAGGAGAGAGGGACAACACCTGAATAGAGAGAATTGTTAACAATATTGGCTAACGTGGGGAGCAGGAGGGGAAGTTGGGTGATCAGCAGTTTAGTGGGAATAGGATCGAGGGAACAGGAGGTGGGTCCGATGGACAAGGTGAGCTTGGAGAGGGCATGAGGGGAGATAGGAGAGAAACTGGAGAAAGATGTGAGTTGAGGGCTAGGCGGGGTGGTGGTGGTGGGGCTTCAGAGGAAGTTTGGCCCCGGTGGGTGACTGGAAGGGAGGGATGTGGCAGAGGCAGCTGGTTGGATGGTCTCGATCTTAGTAATAAAGAAGTCCATGAACTCCTCACACTTATTATTGGAGGTGAGGGTGGAGGGGACAGGGGAGAGGAGTTTAATCAGACAGTTTGCAGTAGAGAAAAGAAGCCGGGGGTTATCTTTGCATTCCGGGATGATCCAGCAAGATCCGGCAATGAATGGCAAAACCAGTTGTCCGCCATATCCTTTCAAGTCTGCATCCCTTGGTCTTAAGGGAGTGGAGATGCAGATGAGGGCCATACCAGGGGAACAGTCAGGGTGAGAGAGACTGATCTTTTTACTGGGGACTAGGGCATCAAAGGTGGAGGTGAGGGTGCAGTTGAATAAATCAGTAGCTGCAGAAATGTTGGGGTGAACGGAGGGCCAAAGGTTAGAGAGTTGGGATTTTGAAAGTGCCTTTGGAAGCGAATTGGGGGATAGGTTTTTTCAGATAACTTTAAGCCTATTGAATTCATTTTAATACTTTTGATACATGTGAAGTCAGAAAAGCGATATGGAGCAATATTGAACTTTACTGGCATGGTGTTAACAAATGAGAGCAAAACTCACACACGGTGGGTTTCTAATGATATTGTTGCCCTGCCCGCTATCCAATGACTCATGCTAGAAAAATGCATGATCTTTTGGTGAGGTCAGGATTGGACTCAGTTCTCATGAACACCCACAGTGAATAGCCACTGTGACACCAGTAAGGCTGACACATGAAGCATGGTCATTTGGGTGAGGTACTTGAGGGGAGCTGGTGCCGGAGAAACTGAACCCCAGCAAAAGACAGCGTCTGCAGGAGAACAGGGAACTATATTGAAGGGGATGGAGGGGGAGCGGGGGGCTGAACTCAGAAATAAACAAGGAAAATGGGGAGGGAAACTGAAAGAGCTACGAGGGGTTAAAATGAACTTTTGAAAAGGAGTCCTGATGGTTTGACTCCACTTAACATTTTAGTGGTTAATCACAAACAACAATCCGTGCCAAGAATTCAAGGCGATGTGCTGTTGTGTTGTGGATAACTTCAGCTCAAAGGGAAGAGTTTAAAGACACAATCAAAGGGAAGGGTTTAAAGACACACTCAATGCAAAGGATTTAAAGGTACATTTAAAGGGAAGGGTTTAAAAGAACAATCAAAGGGAAGGGTTTAAAAGAACAGTCAACGGGAAGAGTTGAAAAGAACAGTCAAAGGAAAGAGTTTAAAAGAACAGTCAAAGGGAAGGATTTAAAAGAACAGTCAAAGGAAAGAGTTTAAAAGAACAGTCAAAGGAAAGAGTTTAAAAGAACAGTCAAAGGGAAGAGTTTAAAAGAACAGTCAAAGGGAAGGATTTGCAAGAACAGTCAAAGGGAAGGCTTTAAAAGAACCGTCAAAGGGAAGGATTTAAAAGAAAAGTCAAAGGGAAGAGTTTAAAAGAACAGTCAAAGGAAGGAGTTTAAAAGAACAGTCAAAGGAAAGAGTTTAAAAGAACAGTCAAAGAAAAGAATTGAAAAGAACCGTCAAAGGAAATAGTTTAAAAGAACAGTCAAAGGGAAGGATTTAAAAGAACTGTCAAAGGAAGGAGTTTTAAAGAACAGTCAAAGAAAAGAATTGAAAAGAACCGTCAAAGGAAATAGTTTAAAAGAACAGTCAAAGGGAAGGATTTAAAAGAACTGTCAAAGGAAAGAGTTTTAAAGAACAGTCAAAGAAAAGAATTGAAAAGAACCGTCAAAGGAAATAGTTTAAAAGAACAGTCAAAGGGAAGGATTTAAATGAACTGTCAAAGGGAAGAAATTAAAAGAACAGTCAAAGGAAAGAGTTTCAAAGAACAGTCAAAGGGAAGAAATTAAAAGAACAGACGAAGCACAGAGTTTAAAAGAACAGTCAAAGGAAAGAGTTTCAAAGAACAGTCAAAGGAAGGAGTTTAAAAGAACATTCAAAGGAAAGAGTTTCAAAGAACAGTCAAAGGGAAGAGTTTAAAAGAACAGTCAAAGGAAAGAATTTAAAAGAACAGTCAAAGGAAAGACTTTAAAAGAACAGTCAAAGGAAGTGTTTAAAAGAACAGTCAAAGGGAAGGGTTTAAAAGAACAGTCAAAGGGAAGGATTTAAAAGAACAGTCAAAGGAAAGAGTTTAAAAGAATAGTCAAAGGAAAGAGTTTAAAAGAACAGTCAAAGGGAAGAGTTTAAAAGAACAGTCAAAGGGAAGGATTTGCAAGAACAGTCAAAGGGAAGGCTTTAAAAGAACCGTCAAAGGGAAGGATTTAAAAGAAAAGTCAAAGGGAAGAGTTTAAAAGAACAGTCAAAGGAAGGAGTTTAAAAAAACAGTCAAAGGAAGGAGTTTAAAAGAACAGTCAAAGGAAAGAGTTTAAAAGAACAGTCAAAGAAAAGAATTGAAAAGAACCGTCAAAGGAAATAGTTTAAAAGAACAGTCAAAGGGAAGGATTTAAAAGAACTGTCAAAGGAAGGAGTTTTAAAGAACAGTCAAAGAAAAGAATTGAAAAGAACCGTCAAAGGAAACAGTTTAAAAGAACAGTCAAAGGGAAGGATTTAAAAGAACTGTCAAAGGAAGGAGTTTTAAAGAACAGTCAAAGAAAAGAATTGAAAAGAACCGTCAAAGGAAATAGTTTAAAAGAACAGTCAAAGGGAAGGATTTAAAAGAACTGTCAAAGGGAAGAAATTAAAAGAACAGTCAAAGGAAAGAGTTTCAAAGAACAGTCAAAGGGAAGAAATTAAAAGAACAGACGAAGCACAGAGTTTAAAAGAACAGTCAAAGGAAAGAGTTTCAAAGAACAGTCAAAGGGAAGGATTTAAAAGAACTGTCAAAGGAAAGAGTTTTAAAGAACAGTCAAAGAAAAGAATTGAAAAGAACCGTCAAAGGAAATAGTTTAAAAGAACAGTCAAAGGGAAGGATTTAAAAGAACTGTCAAAGGGAAGAAATTAAAAGAACAGTCAAAGGAAAGAGTTTCAAAGAACAGTCAAAGGGAAGAAATTAAAAGAACAGACGAAGCACAGAGTTTAAAACAACAGTCAAAGGAAAGAGTTTCAAAGAACAGTCAAAGGATGGAGTTTAAAAGAACATTCAAAGGAAAGAGTTTCAAAGAACAGTCAAAGGAAGGAGTTTAAAAGAACAGTCAAAGGGAAGGATTTAAAAGAACTGTCAAAGGAAGGAGTTTTAAAGAACAGTCAAAGAAAAGAATTGAAAAGAACAGTCAAAGGAAATAGTTTAAAAGAACAGTCAAAGGGAAGGATTTAAAAGAACTGTCAAAGGGAAGAAATTAAAAGAACAGTCAAAGGAAAGAGTTTCAAAGAACAGTCAAAGGGAAGAAATTAAAAGAACAGACGAAGCACAGAGTTTAAAAGAACAGTCAAAGGAAAGAGTTTAAAAGAACAGTCAAAGGGAAGGATTTAAAAGAACTGTCAAAGGAAGGAGTTTTAAAGAACAGTCAAAGAAAAGAATTGAAAAGAACCGTCAAAGGAAAGAGTTTCAAAGAACAGTCAAAGGAAATAGTTTAAAAGAACAGTCAAAGGGAAGGATTTAAAAGAACTGTCAAAGGAAGGAGTTTTAAAGAACAGTCAAAGAAAAGAATTGAAAAGAACCGTCAAAGGAAATAGTTTAAAAGAACAGTCAAAGGGAAGGATTTAAAAGAACTGTCAAAGGGAAGAAATTAAAAGAACAGTCAAAGGAAAGAGTTTCAAAGAACAGTCAAAGGGAAGAAATTAAAAGAACAGACGAAGCACAGAGTTTAAAAGAACAGTCAAAGGAAAGAGTTTAAAAGAACAGTCAAAGGGAAGGATTTAAAAGAACTGTCAAAGGAAGGAGTTTTAAAGAACAGTCAAAGAAAAGAATTGAAAAGAACCGTCAAAGGAAATAGTTTAAAAGAACAGTCAAAGGGAAGGATTTAAAAGAACTGTCAAAGGGAAGAAATTAAAAGAACAGTCAAAGGAAAGAGTTTCAAAGAACAGTCAAAGGGAAGAAATTAAAAGAACAGACGAAGCACAGAGTTTAAAAGAACAGTCAAAGGAAAGAGTTTCAAAGAACAGTCAAAGGAAGGAGTTTAAAAGAACATTCAAAGGAAAGAGTTTCAAAGAACAGTCAAAGGAAGGAGTTTAAAAGAACATTCAAAGGGAAGAGTTTAAAAGAACAGTCAAAGGAAAGAGTTTCAAAGAACAGTCAAAGGGAAGAGTTTAAAAGAACAGTCAAAGGAAAGAATTTAAAAGAACAGTCAAAGGGAAAGGTTTAAAGCAACAGTCAAAGGAAAGAGTTTAAAAGAACAGTCAAAGGGAAGGTTTTAAAAGAATGGTAAAAGGAAGGAGTTTAAAAGAACAGTCGAACGAAAGAGTTTCAAAGAACAGTCAAAGGGGAGAGTTGAAAAGAACAGTCAAAGGAAAGAATTTAAAAGAACAGTCAAACGGAAGGATTTAAAAGAACAGTCAAAGGAAAGAGTTTAAAAGAACAGTCAAAGGAAAGAGTTTAAAAGAACAGTCAAAGGAAAGAGTTTAAAAGAACAGTCAAAACGAAGAGTTTAAAAGAACAGTCAAAGGGAAGGATTTAAAAGAACTGTCAAAGGGAAGAAATTAAAAGAACAGTCAAAGGAAAGAGTTTCAAAGAACAGTCAAAGGGAAGAAATTAAAAGAACAGACGAAGCACAGAGTTTAAAAGAACAGTCAAAGGAAAGAGTTTAAAAGAACAGTCAAAACGAAGAGTTTAAAAGAACAGACAAAGGGCAGAGTTCAAAAGAACAGTTAAAGGGAAGGATTTGAAAGAAAAGTCAAAGGAAAGAGTTTAAAAGAACAGTGAAAGGGAAGGATTTAAAAGAACAGTCAAAGGAAAGAATTAAAAAGAACAGTCAAAGGGAAGAGTTTTAAAGAACAGTCAAAGGGAAGAGTTTAAAAGAACAGTCAAAGGGAAAGGTTTAAAGCAACAGTCAAAGGAAAGAGTTTAAAAGAACAGTCAAAGGGAAGGTTTTAAAAGAATGGTAAAAGGAAGGAGTTTAAAAGAACAGTCGAACGAAAGAGTTTCAAAGAACAGTCAAAGGGGAGAGTTTAAAAGAACAGTCAAAGGAAAGAATTTAAAAGAACAGTCAAACGGAAGGATTTAAAAGAACAGTCAAAGGAAAGAGTTTAAAAGAACAGTCAAAGGAAAGAGTTTAAAAGAACAGTCAAAACGAAGAGTTTAAAAGAACAGTCAAAGGGAAGGATTTAAAAGAACTGTCAAAGGGAAGAAATTAAAAGAACAGTCAAAGGAAAGAGTTTCAAAGAACAGTCAAAGGGAAGAAATTAAAAGAACAGACGAAGCACAGAGTTTAAAAGAACAGTCAAAGGAAAGAGTTTAAAAGAACAGTCAAAACGAAGAGTTTAAAAGAACAGACAAAGGGCAGAGTTCAAAAGAACAGTTAAAGGGAAGGATTTGAAAGAAAAGTCAAAGGAAAGAGTTTAAAAGAACAGTGAAAGGGAAGGATTTAAAAGAACAGTCAAAGGAAAGAATTAAAAAGAACAGTCAAAGGGAAGAGTTTTAAAGAACAGTCAAAGGGAAGAGTTTAAAAGAACAGTCAAAGGGAAGAGTTTAAAAGAACAGTCAAAGGAAGGAGTTTAAAAGAACAGTCAAAGGGAAGAGTTTAAAAGAACAGTCAAAGGAAAGAGTTTAAAAGAAGAGTCAAAGGGAAGAGTTTGAAAGAACAGTCATAGGGAAGAGTTTAAAATAACAGTCAAAGGAAGGAGTTTAAAAGAAGAGTCAAAGGGAAGAGTTTGAAAGAACAGTCAAAGGAAAGAGTTTAAAAGAACAGTCAAAGGAAGGAGTTTAAAAGAACAGTCAAAGGGAAGAGTTTAAAAGAACAGTCAAAGGAAAGAGTTTAAAAGAAGAGTCAAAGGAAGGAGTTTAAAAGAAGAGTCAAATGGAAGGATTTAAAAGAACAGTCAAAGGAAAGAGTTTAAAAGAATAGTCAAAGGAAAGAGTTTAAAAGAACAGTCAAAGGGAAGAGTTTAAAAGAACAGTCAAAGGGAAGGATTTGCAAGAACAGTCAAAGGGAAGGCTTTAAAAGAACCGTCAAAGGGAAGGATTTAAAAGAAAAGTCAAAGGGAAGGATTTAAAAGAAAAGTCAAAGGGAAGAGTTTAAAAGAACCGTCAAAGGAAGGAGTTTAAAAGAACAGTCAAAGGAAGGAGTTTAAAAGAACAGTCAAAGGAAAGAGTTTAAAAGAACAGTCAAAGAAAAGAATTGAAAAGAACCGTCAAAGGAAATAGTTTAATTGAACAGTCAAAGGGAAGGATTTAAAAGAACTGTCAAAGGAAGGAGTTTTAAAGAACAGTCAAAGAAAAGAATTGAAAAGAACCGTCAAAGGAAATAGTTTAAAAGAACAGTCAAAGGGAAGGATTTAAAAGAACTGTCAAAGAAGGAGTTTTAAAGAACAGTCAAAGAAAAGAATTGAAAAGAACCGTCAAAGGAAATAGTTTAAAAGAACAGTCAAAGGGAAGGATTTAAAAGAACTGTCAAAGGAAAGAGTTTTAAAGAACAGTCAAAGAAAAGAATTGAAAAGAACCGTCAAAGGAAATAGTTTAAAAGAACAGTCAAAGGGAAGGATTTAAAAGAACTGTCAAAGGGAAGAAATTAAAAGAACAGTCAAAGGAAAGAGTTTCAAATAACAGTCAAAGGGAAGAAATTAAAAGAACAGACGAAGCACAGAGTTTAAAAGAACAGTCAAAGGAAAGAGTTTCAAAGAACAGTCAAAGGAAGGAGTTTAAAAGAACATTCAAAGGAAAGAGTTTCAAAGAACAGTCAAAGGAAGGAGTTTAAAAGAACATTCAAATGGAAGAGTTTAAAAGAACAGTCAAAGGAAAGAGTTTCAAAGAACAGTCAAAGGGAAGAGTTTAAAAGAACAGTCAAAGGAAAGAATTTAAAAGAACAGTCAAAGGGAAAGGTTTAAAGCAACAGTCAAAGGAAAGAGTTTAAAAGAACAGTCAAAGGGAAGGTTTTAAAAGAATGGTAAAAGGAAGGAGTTTAAAAGAACAGTCGAACGAAAGAGTTTCAAAGAACAGTCAAAGGGGAGAGTTTAAAAGAACAGTCAAAGGAAAGAATTTAAAAGAACAGTCAAACGGAAGGATTTAAAAGAACAGTCAAAGGAAAGAGTTTAAAAGAACAGTCAAAGGAAAGAGTTTAAAAGAACAGTCAAAACGAAGAGTTTAAAAGAACAGTCAAAGGGAAGGATTTAAAAGAACTGTCAAAGGGAAGAACTTAAAAGAACAGTCAAAGGAAAGAGTTTCAAAGAACAGTCAAAGGGAAGAAATTAAAAGAACAGACGAAGCACAGAGTTTAAAAGAACAGTCAAAGGAAAGAGTTTAAAAGAACAGTCAAAACGAAGAGTTTAAAAGAACAGACAAAGGGCAGAGTTCAAAAGAACAGTTAAAGGGAAGGATTTGAAAGAAAAGTCAAAGGAAAGAGTTTAAAAGAACAGTGAAAGGGAAGGATTTAAAAGAACAGTCAAAGGAAAGAATTAAAAAGAACAGTCAAAGGGAAGAGTTTTAAAGAACAGTCAAAGGGAAGAGTTTAAAAGAACAGTCAAAGGGAAGAGTTTAAAAGAACAGTCAAAGGAAGGAGTTTAAAAGAACAGTCAAAGGGAAGAGTTTAAAAGAACAGTCAAAGGAAAGAGTTTAAAAGAAGAGTCAAAGGGAAGAGTTTGAAAGAACAGTCATAGGGAAGAGTTTAAAATAACAGTCAAAGGAAGGAGTTTAAAAGAAGAGTCAAAGGGAAGAGTTTGAAAGAACAGTCAAAGGAAAGAGTTTAAAAGAACAGTCAAAGGAAGGAGTTTAAAAGAACAGTCAAAGGGAAGAGTTTAAAAGAACAGTCAAAGGAAAGAGTTTAAAAGAAGAGTCAAAGGAAGGAGTTTAAAAGAAGAGTCAAATGGAAGGATTTAAAAGAACAGTCAAAAGAAAGAGTTTAAAAGAATAGTCAAAGGAAAGAGTTTAAAAGAACAGTCAAAGGGAAGAGTTTAAAAGAACAGTCAAAGGGAAGGATTTGCAAGAACAGTCAAAGGGAAGGCTTTAAAAGAACCGTCAAAGGGAAGGATTTAAAAGAAAAGTCAAAGGGAAGGATTTAAAAGAAAAGTCAAAGGGAAGAGTTTAAAAGAACAGTCAAAGGAAGGAGTTTAAAAGAACAGTCAAAGGAAGGAGTTTAAAAGAACAGTCAAAGGAAAGAGTTTAAAAGAACAGTCAAAGAAAAGAATTGAAAAGAACCGTCAAAGGAAATAGTTTAAAAGAACAGTCAAAGGGAAGGATTTAAAAGAACTGTCAAAGGAAGGAGTTTTAAAGAACAGTCAAAGAAAAGAATTGAAAAGAACCGTCAAAGGAAATAGTTTAAAAGAACAGTCAAAGGGAAGGATTTAAAAGAACTGTCAAAGGAAGGAGTTTTAAAGAACAGTCAAAGAAAAGAATTGAAAAGAACCGTCAAAGGAAATAGTTTAAAAGAACAGTCAAAGGGAAGGATTTAAAAGAACTGTCAAAGGAAAGAGTTTTAAAGAACAGTCAAAGAAAAGAATTGAAAAGAACCGTCAAAGGAAATAGTTTAAAAGAACAGTCAAAGGGAAGGATTTAAAAGAACTGTCAAAGGGAAGAAATTAAAAGAACAGTCAAAGGAAAGAGTTTCAAAGAACAGTCAAAGGGAAGAAATTAAAAGAACAGACGAAGCACAGAGTTTAAAAGAACAGTCAAAGGAAAGAGTTTCAAAGAACAGTCAAAGGAAGGAGTTTAAAAGAACATTCAAAGGAAAGAGTTTCAAAGAACAGTCAAAGGAAGGAGTTTAAAAGAACATTCAAAGGGAAGAGTTTAAAAGAACAGTCAAAGGAAAGAGTTTCAAAGAACAGTCAAAGGGAAGAGTTTAAAAGAACAGTCAAAGGAAAGAATTTAAAAGAACAGTCAAAGGAAAGAATTTAAAAGAACAGTCAAAGGGAAAGGTTTAAAGCAACAGTCAAAGGAAAGAGTTTAAAAGAACAGTCAAAGGGAAGGTTTTAAAAGAATGGTAAAAGGAAGGAGTTTAAAAGAACAGTCGAACGAAAGAGTTTCAAAGAACAGTCAAAGGGGAGAGTTGAAAAGAACAGTCAAAGGAAAGAATTTAAAAGAACAGTCAAACGGAAGGATTTAAAAGAACAGTCAAAGGAAAGAGTTTAAAAGAACAGTCAAAACGAAGAGTTTAAAAGAACAGACAAAGGGCAGAGTTCAAAAGAACAGTTAAAGGGAAGGATTTGAAAGAAAAGTCAAAGGAAAGAGTTTAAAAGAACAGTGAAAGGGAAGGATTTAAAAGAACAGTCAAAGGAAAGAATTAAAAAGAACAGTCAAAGGGAAGAGTTTTAAAGAACAGTCAAAGGGAAGAGTTTAAAAGAACAGTCAAAGGGAAGAGTTTAAAAGAACAGTCAAAGGAAGGAGTTTAAAAGAACAGTCAAAGGGAAGAGTTTAAAAGAACAGTCAAAGGAAAGAGTTTAAAAGAAGAGTCAAAGGGAAGAGTTTGAAAGAACAGTCATAGGGAAGAGTTTAAAATAACAGTCAAAGGAAGGAGTTTAAAAGAAGAGTCAAAGGGAAGAGTTTGAAAGAACAGTCAAAGGAAAGAGTTTAAAAGAACAGTCAAAGGAAGGAGTTTAAAAGAACAGTCAAAGGGAAGAGTTTAAAAGAACAGTCAAAGGAAAGAGTTTAAAAGAAGAGTCAAAGGAAGGAGTTTAAAAGAAGAGTCAAATGGAAGAGTTTGAAAGAACAGTCAAAGGAAAGAGTTTAAAAGAACAGTCAAAGGAAGGAGTTTAAAAGAACAGTCAAAGGAAAGAGTTTAAAAGAACAGTCAAAGGAAGGAGTTTAAAGGAACAGTCAAAGGGAAGAGTTTAAAAGAACAGTCAAACAAAGGAGTTTAAAAGAAGAGTCAAAGAGAAGGGTTGAAAAGAACAATCAAAGGGCAGAGTTCAAAAGAACAGTCAAAGGGAAGGATTCAAAAGAACAGTCAAAGGAAAGAGTTTAAAAGAACAATCAAAGGGAAGAGTTCAAAACAACAGTCAAAGGGAAGAGTTTAAAAGAACAGTCAAAGGGAAGGTTTTAAAAGAACGGTCAAAGGAAGGAGTTTGGAAGAACAGTCAAAGGAAAGAGTTTAAAAGAACTGTCAAAGGGAAGATTTTAAACGAACAGTAAAAGGGAAGGATTTTAAAGAACAGTCAAAGGAAAGAGTTTAAAAGAAGAGACAAAGAGAAGGATTTCAAAGAACGGTCATAGGAAATAGTTTAAAAGAACAGTTAAAGGGAAGAGTTTAAAAGTACAGTCAAAGGGAAGGAATTAAAAGGACAGTCAAAGGAAAGAATTTAAAGGAACAATCAAAGGGAAGGATTTAAAAGAACAGTCAAAGGAAAGAGTTTAAAAGAACAGTCAAAGGAAAGAGTTTAAAAGAACAGTCAAAGGAAAGAATTTAAAAGAACAGTCAAAGGGAAGAGTTGAAAAGAACAGTCAAAGGAAGGAGTTTAAAAGAATAGTCAAAGGGAAGGGTTCAAAGCAAGAGTCAAAGGAAGGAGTTTCAAAGAACAGTCAAAGGGAAGGATTTAAAAGAACAGTCAAAGGAAAGAGTTTAAAAGAACAGTCAAAGGAAAGAGTTTAAAAGAACAGTCAAAACGAAGAGTTTAAAAGAACAGACAAAGGGCAGAGTTCAAAACAACAGTTAAAGGGAAGGATTTGAAAGAAAAGTCAAAGGAAAGAGTTTAAAAGAACAGTGAAAGGGAAGGATTTAAAAGTACAGTCAAAGGAAAGAATTAAAAAGAACAGTCAAAGGGAAGAGTTTTAAAGAACAGTCAAAGGGAAGAGTTTAAAAGAACAGTCAAAGGGAAGAGTTTAAAAGAACAGTCAAAGGAAGGAGTTTAAAAGAACAGTCAAAGGGAAGAGTTTAAAAGAACAGTCAAAGGAAAGAGTTTAAAAGAAGAGTCAAAGGGAAGAGTTTGAAAGAACAGTCATAGGGAAGAGTTTAAAATAACAGTCAAAGGAAGGAGTTCAAAAGAAGAGTCAAAGGGAAGAGTTTGAAAGAACAGTCATAGGGAAGAGTTTAAAAGAACAGTCAAAGGAAGGAGTTTAAAAGAACAGTCAAAGGGAAGAGTTTAAAAGAACAGTCAAAGGAAAGAGTTTAAAAGAAGAGTCAAAGGAAGGAGTTTAAAAGAACAGTCAAAGGGAAGAGTTTAAAAGAACAGTCAAAGGAAAGAATTTAAAAGAACAGTCAAAGGGAAAGGTTTAAAGCAACAGTCAAAGGAAAGAGTTTAAAAGAACAGTCAAAGGGAAGGTTTTAAAAGAATAGTAAAAGGAAGGAGTTTAAAAGAACAGTCGAACGAAAGAGTTTCAAAGAACAGTCAAAGGGGAGAGTTTAAAAGAACAGTCAAAGGAAAGAATTTAAAAGAACAGTCAAACGGAAGGATTTAAAAGAACAGTCAAAGGAAAGAGTTTAAAAGAACAGTCAAAACGAAGAGTTTAAAAGAACAGACAAAGGGCAGAGTTCAAAAGAACAGTTAAAGGGAAGGATTTGAAAGAAAAGTCAAAGGAAAGAGTTTAAAAGAACAGTCAAAGGAAGGAGTTTAAAAGAACAGTCAAAGGGAAGAGTTTAAAAGAACAGTCAAAGGAAAGAATTTAAAAGAACAGTCAAAGGGAAGAGTTTAAAAGAACAGTCAAAGGAAAGAGTTTAAAAGAAGAGTCAAAGGGAAGAGTTTGAAAGAACAGTCATAGGGAAGAGTTTAAAACAACAGTCAAAGGAAGGAGTTTAAAAGAAGAGTCAAAGGGAAGAGTTTGAAAGAACAGTCAAAGGAAAGAGTTTAAAAGAACAGTCAAAGGAAGGAGTTTAAAAGAACAGTCAAAGGGAAGAGTTTAAAAGAACAGTCAAAGGAAGGAGTTTAAAAGAACAGTCAAAGGGAAGAGTTTAAAAGAACAGTCAAAGGAAAGAGTTTAAAAGAAGAGTCAAAGGGAAGAGTTTGAAAGAACAGTCATAGGGAAGAGTTTAAAACAACAGTCAAAGGAAGGAGTTTAAAAGAAGAGTCAAAGGGAAGAGTTTGAAAGAACAGTCAAAGGAAAGAGTTTAAAAGAACAGTCAAAGGAAGGAGTTTAAAAGAACAGTCAAAGGGAAGAGTTTAAAAGAACAGTCAAAGGAAAGAGTTTAAAAGAAGAGTCAAAGGGAAGGGTTTGAAAGAACAGTCATAGGGAAGAGTTTAAAATAACAGTCAAAGGAAGGAGTTTAAAAGAAGAGTCAAAGGGAAGAGTTTGAAAGAACAGTCAAAGGAAAGAGTTTAAAAGAACAGTCAAAGGAAGGAGTTTAAAAGAACAGTCAAAGGGAAGAGTTTAAAAGAACAGTCAAAGGAAAGAGTTTAAAAGAAGAGTCAAAGGAAGGAGTTTAAAAGAAGAGTCAAATGGAAGAGTTTGAAAGAACAGTCAAAGGAAAGAGTTTAAAAGAACAGTCAAAGGAAGGAGTTTAAAAGAACAGTCAAAAGAAAGAGTTTAAAAGAACAGTCAAAGGAAGGAGTTTAAAGGAACAGTCAAAGGGAAGAGTTTAAAAGAACAGTCAAACGAAGGAGTTTAAAAGAAGAGTCAAAGAGAAGGGTTGAAAAGAACAATCAAAGGGCAGAGTTCAAAAGAACAGTCAAAGGGAAGGATTCAAAAGAACAGTCAAAGGAAAGAGTTTAAAAGAACAATCAAAGGGAAGAGTTCAAAACAACAGTCAAAGGGAAGAGTTTAAAAGAACAGTCAAAGGGAAGGTTTTAAAAGAACGGTCAAAGGAAGGAGTTTGGAAGAACAGTCAAAGGAAAGAGTTTAAAAGAACTGTCAAAGGGAAGATTTTAAACGAACAGTAAAAGGGAAGGATTTTAAAGAACAGTCAAAGGAAAGAGTTTAAAACAAGAGACAAAGAGAAGGATTTCAAAGAACGGTCATAGGAAATAGTTTAAAAGAACAGTTAAAGGGAAGAGTTTAAAAGTACAGTCAAAGGGAAGGAATTAAAAGGACAGTCAAAGGAAAGAATTTAAAGGAACAATCAAAGGGAAGGATTTAAAAGAACAGTCAAAGGAAAGAGTTTAAAAGAACAGTCAAAGGAAAGAGTTTAAAAGAACAGTCAAAGGGAAGAGTTGAAAAGAACAGTCAAAGGAAGAGTTTAAAAGAATAGTCAAAGGGAAGGGTTCAAAGCAAGAGTCAAAGGAAGGAGTTTCAAAGAACAGTCTAAGGGAAGGATTTAAAAGAACAGTCAAAGGAAAGAGTTTAAAAGAACAGTCAAAGGAAAGAGTTTAAAAGAACAGTCAAAACGAAGAGTTTAAAAGAACAGACAAAGGGCAGAGTTCAAAAGAACAGTTAAAGGGAAGGATTTGAAAGAAAAGTCAAAGGAAAGAGTTTAAAAGAAAAGTGAAAGGGAAGGATTTAACAGTACAGTCAAAGGAAAGAATTAAAAAGAACAGTCAAAGGGAAGAGTTTTAAAGAACAGTCAAAGGGAAGAGTTTAAAAGAACAGTCAAAGGGAAGAGTTTAAAAGAACAGTCAAAGGAAGGAGTTTAAAAGAACAGTCAAAGGGAAGAGTTTAAAAGAACAGTCAAAGGAAAGAGTTTAAAAGAAGAGTCAAAGGGAAGAGTTTGAAAGAACAGTCATAGGGAAGAGTTTAAAATAACAGTCAAAGGAAGGAGTTTAAAAGAAGAGTCAAAGGGAAGAGTTTGAAAGAACAGTCATAGGGAAGAGTTTAAAATAACAGTCAAAGGAAGGAGTTTAAAAGAAGAGTCAAAGGGAAGAGTTTAATAGAACAGTCAAAGGAAAGAGTTTAAAAGAACAGTCAAAGGAAGGAGTTTAAAAGAACAGTCAAAGGGAAGAGTTTAAAAGAACAGTCAAAGGAAAGAGTTTAAAAGAAGAGTCAAAGGAAGGAGTTTAAAAGAAGAGTCAAATGGAAGAGTTTGAAAGAACAGTCAAAGGAAAGAGTTTAAAAGAACAGTCAAAGGAAGGAGTTTAAAAGAACAGTCAAAGGAAAGAGTTTAAAAGAACAGTCAAAGGAAGGAGTTTAAAGGAACAGTCAAAGGGAAGAGTTTAAAAGAACAGTCAAACGAAGGAGTTTAAAAGAAGAGTCAAAGAGAAGGGTTGAAAAGAACAATCAAAGGGCAGAGTTCAAAAGAACAGTCAAAGGGAAGGATTCAAAAGAACAGTCAAAGGAAAGAGTTTAAAAGAACAATCAAAGGGAAGAGTTCAAAACAACAGTCAAAGGGAAGAGTTTAAAAGAACAGTCAAAGGGAAGGTTTTAAAAGAACGGTCAAAGGAAGGAGTTTGGAAGAACAGTCAAAGGAAAGAGTTTAAAAGAACTGTCAAAGGGAAGATTTTAAACGAACAGTAAAAGGGAAGGATTTTAAAGAACAGTCAAAGGAAAGAGTTTAAAAGAAGAGACAAAGAGAAGGATTTCAAAGAACGGTCATAGGAAATAGTTTAAAAGAACAGTTAAAGGGAAGAGTTTAAAAGTACAGTCAAAGGGAAGGAATTAAAAGGACAGTCAAAGGAAAGAATTTAAAGGAACAATCAAAGGGAAGGATTTAAAAGAACAGTCAAAGGAAAGAGTTTAAAAGAACAGTCAAAGGAAAGAGTTTAAAAGAACAGTCAAAGGAAAGAATTTAAAAGAACAGTCAAAGGGAAGAGTTGAAAAGAACAGTCAAAGGAAGGAGTTTAAAAGAATAGTCAAAGGGAAGGATTTAAAAGAACAGTCAATGGGAAGAGTTTAAAAGAACAGTCAAAGGGAAGAGTTTAAAAGAACAGTCAAAGGGAAGAGTTTAAAAGAATAGTCAAAGGAAGTAGTTTAAAAGAACAGTCAAAGGGAAGAGTTTAAAAGAACAGTCAAAGGAAGGAGTTTAAAAGAATAGTGAAAGGGAAGGGTTCAAAGCAAGAGTCAAAGGAAAGAGTTTCAAAGAACAGTCAAAGGAAAGAATTTAAAAGAACAGTCAAAGGAAAGAATTTAAAAGAACAGTCAAAGGGAAGGATTTAAAAGAACAGTCAAAGGAAGGAGTTTAAAAGAACAGTCAAAGGAAAGAGTTTAAAAGAACAGTCAAAGGAAGGAGTTTAAAGGAACAGTCAAAGGGAAGAGTTTAAAAGAACAGTCAAAGGAAGGAGTTTAAAAGAATAGTGAAAGGGAAGGGTTCAAAGCAAGAGTCAAAGGAAAGAGTTTCAAAGAACAGTCAAAGGAAAGAATTTAAAAGAACAGTCAAAGGAAAGAATTTAAAAGAACAGTCAAAGGGAAGGATTTAAAAGAACAGTCAAAGGAAAGAGTTTAAAAGAACAGTCAAAGGAAGGAGTTTAAAAGAATAGTCAAAGGGAAGGGTTCAAAGCAAGAGTCAAAGGAAAGAGTTTCAAAGAACAGTCAAAGGAAAGAATTTAAAAGAACAGTCAAAGGGAAGGATTTAAAAGAACAGTCAAAGGGAAGAGTTTAAAAGAACAGTCAAAGGGAAGAGTTTCAAAGAACAGTCAAAGGAAGGAGTTTAAAAGAATAGTCAAAGGGAAGGTTTCAAAGCAAGAGTCAAAGGAAAGAGTTTCAAAGAACAGTCAAAGGAAAGAATTTAAAAGAACAGTCAAAGGGAAGGATTTAAAAGAACAGTCAAAGGGAAGAGTTTAAAAGAATAGTCAAAGGAAGGAGTTTAAAAGAACAGTCAAGGGGAAGAGTTTCAATGTACAGTCATTGGGAAGGATTTAAAAGAACCATCAATGGAAAGAGTTGAAAAGAACAGTCAAAGGAAAGAGTTTAAAAGAACAGTCAAAGGAAAGAGTTTAAGAGAACAGTCAAAGGAAGGAGTTTAAAGGAACAGTCAAAGGGAAGAGTTTAAAAGAACAGTCAAATGAAGGAGTTTAAAAGAAGAGTCAAATAGAAGGATTTCAAAGAACGGTCATAGGAAAGAGTTTAAAAGAACAGTCAAAGGGAAGGGTTGAAAAGAACAATCAAAGGGCAGAGTTCAAAAGAACAGTCAAAGGGAAGGATTCAAAAGAACAGTCAAAGGAAAGAGTTTAAAAGAACAATCAAAGGGAAGAGTTCAAAAGAACAGTCAAAGGGAAGAGTTTAAAAGAACAGTCAAAGGGAAGATTTTAAACGAACAGTCAAAGGGAAGGATTTTAAAGCACAGTCAAAGGAAAGAGTTCAAAAGAAGAGACAAAGAGAAGGATTTCAAACAACGGTCATAGGAAATAGTTTAAAAGAACAGTTAAAGGGAAGAGTTTAAAAGTACAGTCAAAGGGGAGTGTTTAAAAGAAGAGTCAAATGGAAGTGTTTCAAAGAACAGTGAAAGGAAGGAGTTTAAAAGAACAGTCAAAGGAAAGAGTTTCAAAGAACAGTCAAATGAATGAGTTTAAAAGAACAGTCAAAGGAAAGCGTTTAAAAGAACAGTCAATGGAAGGAGTTTAAAAGAACAGTCAAAGGAAAGAGTTTAAAAGAACAGTCAAAGGAATGAATTTAAAAGAACAGTAAAAGGGAAGGATTTGAAAGAACAGACAAAGGGCAGAGTTCAAAAGAACAGTCAAAGGGAAGGATTTGAAAGAACAGTCAAAGGAATGAATTTAAAAGAACAGTCAAAGGAAAGCATATCAAAGAAGAGTCAGAGGAAGGAGTTGAAAAGAACAGTCAAACGAAAGAGTTTAAAAGAACAGTCAAAGGAATGAATTTAAAAGAACAGTAAAAGAGAAAGATTTAAAAGAACAGACAAAGGGCAGAGTTCAAAAGAACAGTCAAAGGGAAGAATTTAAAAGAACAGTCAAAGGGAAGGATTTAAAAGAACAGTCAAAGGGAAGAGTTTAAAAGAACAGTCAAAGGGAAGAGTTTATAAGAACAGTCAAAGGAAAGGATTTGAAAGAAAAGTCAACGGAAAGAGTTTGAAAGAACAGTCAAAGGGAAGAGTTTAAAAGAACAGTCAAAGGAAAGAGTTTAAAAGAACAGTCAAAGGAAAGAATTTAAAAGAACAGTCAAAGGAAAGAATTTAAAAGAACAGTCAAAGGGAAAGGTTTAAAGCAACAGTCAAAGGAAAGAGTTTAAAAGAACAGTCAAAGGGAAGGTTTTAAAAGAATGGTAAAAGGAAGGAGTTTAAAAGAACAGTTGAACGAAAGAGTTTCAAAGAACAGTCAAAAGGGAGAGTTTAAAAGAACAGTCAAAGGAAAGAATTTAAAAGAACAGTCAAACGGAAGGATTTAAAAGAACAGTCAAAGGAAAGAGTTTAAAAGAACAGTCAAAGGAAAGAGTTTAAACGAACAGTCAAAGGGAAGAGTTTTAAAGAACAGTCAAAGGGAAGAGTTTTAAAGAACAGTCAAAGGGAAGGATTTAAAAGAACAGTCAAAGGAAAGAATTAAAAAGAACAGTCAAAGGGAAGAGTTTTAAAGAACAGTCAAAGGGAAGAATTTAAAAGAACAGTCAAAGGGAAGAGCTTAAAAGAACAGTCAAAGGGAAGAGCTTAAAAGAACAGTCAAAGGGAAGAGCTTAAAAGAACAGTCAAAGGGAAGGATTTAAAAGAACCGTCAAAGGGAAGGATTTAAAAGAACCGTCAAAGGGAAGAATTTTAAAGAACAGTCAAAGGGAAGAGTTTTAAAGAACAGACAAAGGGAAGAGTTTTAAAGAACAGTCAAAGGGAAGGATTTAAAACAACAGTCAAAGAAAAGAATTGAAAAGAACCGTCAAAGGAAATAATTTGAAAGAACAGTCAAAGGGAAGAGTTTTAAAGAACAGTCAAAGGAAAGAATTTAAAAGAACAGACAAAGGGAAAGAGTTTAAAAGAACAGTCAAAGGAAAGAGTTTAAAAGAAGAGTCAAAGGAAAGAGTTTAAAAGAAGAGTCAAAGGGAAGAGTTTGAAAGAACAGTCATAGGGAAGAGTTTAAAAGAACAGTCAAAGGAAGGAGTTTACAAGAACAGTCAAAGGGAAGGGTTCAAAGCAAGAGTCAAAGGAATGAGTTTCAAAGAACAGTCAAAGGGAAGAGTTTAAAAGAACAGTCAAAGGAAGGAGTTTAAAAGAATAGTCAAAGGGAAGGGTTCAAAGCAAGAGTCAAAGGAAAGAGTTTCAAAGAACAGTCAAAGGAAAGAATTTACAAGAACAGTCAAAGGGAAGGATTTAAAAGAACAGTCAAAGGAAAGAGTTTAAAAGAACAGTCAAAGGAAGGAGTTTAAAAAAACAGTCAAAGGGAAGAGTTTGAAAGAACAGTTAAAGGGAAGAGTTTACAAGAACAGTCAAAGGGAAGGATTTGAAAGAAAAGTCAAAGGAAAGAGTTTGAAAGAACAGTCAAAGGGAAGTGTTTAAAAGAACAGTCAAAGGAAAGAGTTTAAAAGAACAGTCAAAGGAAGGAGTTTAAAGGAACAGTCAAAGGGAAGAGTTTAAAAGAACAGTCAAACGAAGGAGTTCAAAAGAAGAGTCAAAGAGAAGGGTTGAAAAGAACAATCAAAGGGCAGAGTTCAAAAGAACAGTCAAAGTGAAGAGTTCAAAAGAACAGTCAAAGGGAAGAGTTTAAAAGAACAGTCAAAGGGAAGGTTTTAAAC
The DNA here is from genome assembly GCF_036365525.1 of Heterodontus francisci. Taxonomy (NCBI): domain Eukaryota; kingdom Metazoa; phylum Chordata; class Chondrichthyes; order Heterodontiformes; family Heterodontidae; genus Heterodontus; species Heterodontus francisci. The sequence goes on along the minus strand of NC_090421.1, from coordinate 11,330,041 downwards.
GAACAGTCAAAGGGAAGGATTTTAAAGAACAGTCAAAGGAAAGAGTTTAAAAGAAGAGACAAAGAGAAGGATTTCAAAGAACGGTCATAGGAAATAGTTTAAAAGAACAGTTAAAGGGAAGAGTTTAAAAGTACAGTCAAAGGGAAGGAATTAAAAGAACAGTCAAAGGAAAGAATTTAAAAGAACAATCAAAGGGAAGGATTTAAAAGAACAGTCAAAGGAAAGAGTTTAAAAGAACAGTCAAAGGAAAGAATTTAAAAGAACAGTCAAAGGGAAGAGTTTAAAAGAACAGTCAAAGGAAGGAGTTTAAAAGAATAGTCAAAGGGAAGGGTTCAAAGCAAGAGTCAAAGGAAGGAGTTTCAAAGAACAGTCAAAGGGAAGAGTTTAAAAGGACAGTCAATGGGAAGAGTTTAAAAGAACAGACAAACGGAAAGAATTAAAAAGAACAGTCAAAGGGAAGAGTTTTAAAGAACAGTCAAAGGGAAGAGTTTAAAAGAACAGTCAAAGGGAAGAGCTTAAAAGAACAGTCAAAGGGAAGGATTTAAAAGAACCGTCAAAGGGAAGGATTTAAAAGAACCGTCAAAGGGTAGAATTTTAAAGAACAGTCAAAGGGAAGAGTTTTAAAGAACAGACAAAGGGAAGAGTTTTAAAGAACAGTCAAAGGGAAGGATTTAAAACAACAGACAAAGGGAAAGTGTTGAAAAGAACATTCAAAGGAAAGAGTTTAAAAGAACAGTCAAAGGGAAGTAATTAAAAGAACAGACGAAGCACAGAGTTTAAAAGAACAGACGAAGCACAGAGTTTAAAAGAACAGTCAAAGGAAGGAGTTTAAAAGAACAGTCAAAGGGAAGAGTTTAAAAGAACAGTCAAAGGAAAGAGTTTAAAAGAAGAGTCAAAGGGAAGAGTTTGAAAGAACAGTCATAGGGAAGAGTTTAAAAGAACAGTCAAAGGAAGGAGTTTAAAAGAAGAGTCAAAGAGAAGAGTTTGAAAGAACAGTCAAAGGAAAGAGTTTAAAAGAACAGTCAAAGGAAAGAATTTACAAGAACAGTCAAAGGGAAGGATTTAAAAGAACAGTCAAAGGAAAGAGTTTAAAAGAACAGTCAAAGGGAAGAGTTTCAAAGAACAGTCAAAGGAAGGAGTTTAAAAGAATAGTCAAAGGGAAGGGTTCAAAGCAAGAGTCAAAGGAAAGAGTTTCAAAGAACAGTCAAAGGGAAGAGTTTAAAAGAACAGTCAAAGGAAGGAGTTTAAAAGAATAGTCAAAGGGAAGGGTTCAAAGCAAGAGTCAAAGGAAAGAGTTTCAAAGAACAGTCAAAGGAAAGAATTTACAAGAACAGTCAAAGGGAAGGATTTACAAGAACCATCAAAGGAAAGAGTTTAAAAGAACAGTCAAAGGAAAGAGTTTAAAAGAACAGTCAAAGGTAAGAGTTTCAAAGAACAGTCAAAGGAAGGAGTTTAAAAGAATAGTCAAAGGGAAGGGTTCAAAGCAAGAGTCAAAGGAAAGAGTTTCAAAGAACAGTCAAAGGAAAGAATTTAAAAGAACAGTCAAAGGGAAGGATTTAAAAGAACAGTCAAAGGGAAGAGTTTAAAAGAACAGTCAAAGGGAAGAGTTTAAAAGAATAGTCAAAGGAAGGAGTTTAAAAGAACAGTCAAGGGGAAGAGTTTCAATGTACAGTCAAAGGGAAGGATTTAAAAGAACCATCAAAGGAAAGAGTTGAAAAGAACAGTCAAAGGGAAGGATTTAAAAGAACTGTCAAAGGAAGGAGTTTTAAAGAACAGTCAAAAGAAAGAATTTAAAAGAACAGACAAAGGGAAAGAATTAAAAAGAACAGTCAAAGGGAAGAGTTTTAAAGAACAGTCAAAGGGAAGAGTTTAAAAGAACAGTCAAAGGGAAGAGCTTAAAAGAACAGTCAAAGGGAAGGATTTAAAAGAACCGTCAAAGGGAAGGATTTAAAAGAACCGTCAAAGGGTAGAATTTTAAAGAACAGTCAAAGGGAAGAGTTTTAAAGAACAGACAAAGGGAAGAGTTTTAAAGAACAGTCAAAGGGCAGGATTTAAAACAACAGTCAAAGAAAAGAATTGAAAAGAACCGTCAAAGGAAATAGTTTAAAAGAACAGTCAAAGGGAAGAGTTTTAAAGAACAGTCAAAGGAAAGAATTTAAAAGAACAGACAAAGGGAAAGAGTTGAAAAGAACATTCAAAGGAAAGAGTTTAAAAGAACAGTCAAAGGGAAGAAATTAAAAGAACAGATGAAGCACAGAGTTTAAAAGAACAGTCAAAGGAAGGAGTTTAAAAGAACAGTCAAAGGGAAGAGTTTAAAAGAACAGTCAAAGGAAAGAGTTTAAAAGAAGAGTCAAAGGGAAGAGTTTGAAAGAACAGTCATAGGGATGAGTTTAAAAGAACAGTCAAAGGAAGGAGTTTAAAAGAAGAGTCAAAGAGAAGAGTTTGAAAGAACAGTCAAAGGAAAGAGTTTAAAAGAACAGTCAAAGGGAAGAGTTTAAAAGAACAGTCAAAGGGAAGAGTTTAAAAGAATAGTCAAAGGAAGTAGTTTAAAAGAACAGTCAAAGGGAAGAGTTTAAAAGAACAGTCAAAGGAAGGAGTTTAAAAGAATAGTCAAAGGGAAGGGTTCAAAGCAAGAGTCAAAGGAAAGAGTTTCAAAGAACAGTCAAAGGAAAGAATTTAAAAGAACAGTCAAAGGAAAGAATTTACAAGAACAGTCAAAGGGAAGGATTTAAAAGAACAGTCAAAGGAAAGAGTTTAAAAGAACAGTCAAAGGGAAGAGTTTCAAAGAACAGTCAAAGGAAGGAGTTTAAAAGAATAGTCAAAGGGAAGGGTTCAAAGCAAGAGTCAAAGGAAAGAGTTTCAAAGAACAGTCAAAGGGAAGAGTTTCAAAGAACAGTCAAAGGAAAGAATTTAAAGAACAGTCAAAGGGAAGGATTTAAAAGAACAGTCAAAGGGAAGAGTTTAAATGAACAGTCAAAGGGAAGAGTTTAAAAGAATAGTCAAAGGAAGGAGTTTAAAAGAACAGTCAAAGGGAAGAGTTTCAAAGAACAGTCAAAGGAAAGAATTTAAAGAACAGTCAAAGGGAAGGATTTAAAAGAACAGTCAAAGGGAAGAGTTTAAAAGAACAGTCAAAGGGAAGAGTTTAAAAGAATAGTCAAAGGGAAGGGTTTAAAGCAACAGTCAAAGTAAAGAGTTTAAAAGAACAGTCAAAGGGAAGGATTTGAAAGAAAAGTCAAAGGAAAGAGTTTGAAAGAACAGTCAAAGGGAAGAGTTTAAAAGAACAGTCAAAGGAAAGAGTTTAAGAGAACAGTCAAAGGAAGGAGTTTAAAGGAAAAGTCAAAGGGAAGAGTTTAAAAGAACAGTCAAACGAAGGAGTTTAAAAGAAGAGTCAAAGAGAAGGATTTCAAAGAACGGTCATAGGAAAGAGTTTAAAAGAACAGTCAAAGGGAAGGGTTGAAAAGAACAATCAAAGGGCAGAGTTCAAAAGAACAGTCAAAGGGAAGGATTCAAAAGAACAGTCAAAGGAAAGAGTTTAAAGGAACAATCAAAGGGAAGAGTTCAAAAGAACAGTCAAAGGGAAGAGTTTAAAAGAACAGTCAAAGGGAAGAGTTTGAAAGAACAGTCATAGGGAAGAGTTTAAAAGAACAGTCAAAGGAAGGAGTTTAAAAGAAGAGTCAAAGAGAAGAGTTTGAAAGAACAGTCAAAGGAAAGAGTTTAAAAGAACAGTCAAAGGAAAGAGTTTAAAAGAACAGTCAAAGGGAAGAGTTTAAAAGACTAGTCAAAGGAAGTAGTTTAAAAGAACAGTCAAAGGGAAGAGTTTAAAAGAACAGTCAAAGGAAGGAGTTTAAAAAAATAGTCAAAGGGAAGGGTTCAAAGCAAGAGTCAAAGGAAAGAGTTTCAAAGAACAGTCAAAGGAAAGAATTTAAAAGAACAGTCAAAGGAAAGAATTTACAAGAACAGTCAAAGGGAAGGATTTAAAAGAACAGTCAAAGGAAAGAGTTTAAAAGAACAGTCAAAGGGAAGAGTTTCAAAGAACAGTCAAAGGAAGGAGTTTAAAAGAATAGTCAAAGGGAAGGGTTCAAAGCAAGAGTCAAAGGAAAGAGTTTCAAAGAACAGTCAAAGGGAAGAGTTTCAAAGAACAGTCAAAGGAAAGAATTTAAAGAACAGTCAAAGGGAAGGATTTAAAAGAACAGTCAAAGGGAAGAGTTTAAACGAACAGTCAAAGGGAAGAGTTTAAAAGAATAGTCAAAGGAAGGATTTTAAAAGAACAGTCAAGGGGAAGAGTTTCAATGTACAGTCAAACGGAAGGATTTAAAAGAACCATCAAAGGAAAGAGTTGAAAAGAACAGTCAAAGGGAAGGATTTAAAAGAACTGTCAAAGGAAGGAGTTTTAAAGAACAGTCAAAAGAAAGAATTTAAAAGAACAGACGAAGCACAGAGTTTAAAAGACCAGTCAAAGCACAGAGTTTAAAAGAACAGTCAAAGGAAAGAGTTTAAAAGAACAGTCAAAGGAAGGAGTTTAAAAGAACAGTCAAAGGGAAGGATTTAAAAGAAGAGTCAAAGGGAACAGTTTGAAAGAACAGTCATAGGGAAGAGTTTAGAAGAACAGTTAAAGGGAAGAGTTTGAAAGAACAGTCATAGGGAAGAGTTTAAAAGAACAGTTAAAGGAAAGAGTTTAAAAGAAGAGTCAAAGGGAAGAGTTTGAAAGAACAGTCATAGGGAAGAGTTTAAAAGAACAGTCAAAGGGAAGAGTTTACAAGAACAGTCAAAGGGAAGGATTTGAAAGAAAAGTCAAAGGAAAGAGTTTGAAAGAACAGTCAAAGGGAAGAGTTTAAAAGAACAGTCAAAGGAAAGAGTTTAAAAGAAGAGTCAAAGGGAAGAGTTTGAAAGAACAGTCATAGGGAAGAGTTTAAAAGAACAGTCAAAGGGAAGATTTTAAACGAACAGTCAAAGGGAAGAATTTTAAAGAACAGTCAAAGGAAAGAGTTCAAAAGAAGAGACAAAGAGAAGGATTTCAAACAACGGTCATAGGAAATAGTTTAAAAGAACAGTCAAAGGGAAGAGTTTAAAAGTACAGTCAAAGGGAAGGAATTAAAAGAACAGTCAAAGGAAAGAATTTAAAAGAACAGTCAAAGGGAGGAGTTTAAAAGTACAGTCAAAGGGAAGAGTTTAAAAGAACAGTCAAAGGAAAGAATTTAAAGAACAGTCAAAGGGAAGGATTTAAAAGAACAGTCAAAGGGAAGAGTTTAAACGAACAGTCAAAGGGAAGAGTTTAAAAGAATAGTCAAAGGAAGGATTTTAAAAGAACAGTCAAGGGGAAGAGTTTCAATGTACAGTCAAACGGAAGGATTTAAAAGAACCATCAAAGGAAAGAGTTGAAAAGAACAGTCAAAGGGAAGGATTTAAAAGAACTGTCAAAGGAAGGAGTTTTAAAGAACAGTCAAAAGAAAGAATTTAAAAGAACAGACGAAGCACAGAGTTTAAAAGACCAGTCAAAGCACAGAGTTTAAAAGAACAGTCAAAGGAAAGAGTTTAAAAGAACAGTCAAAGGAAGGAGTTTAAAAGAACAGTCAAAGGGAAGGATTTAAAAGAAGAGTCAAAGGGAACAGTTTGAAAGAACAGTCATAGGGAAGAGTTTAGAAGAACAGTTAAAGGGAAGAGTTTGAAAGAACAGTCATAGGGAAGAGTTTAAAAGAACAGTTAAAGGAAAGAGTTTAAAAGAAGAGTCAAAGGGAAGAGTTTGAAAGAACAGTCATAGGGAAGAGTTTAAAAGAACAGTCAAAGGGAAGAGTTTACAAGAACAGTCAAAGGGAAGGATTTGAAAGAAAAGTCAAAGGAAAGAGTTTGAAAGAACAGTCAAAGGGAAGAGTTTAAAAGAACAGTCAAAGGAAAGAGTTTAAAAGAAGAGTCAAAGGGAAGAGTTTGAAAGAACAGTCATAGGGAAGAGTTTAAAAGAACAGTCAAAGGGAAGATTTTAAACGAACAGTCAAAGGGAAGAATTTTAAAGAACAGTCAAAGGAAAGAGTTCAAAAGAAGAGACAAAGAGAAGGATTTCAAACAACGGTCATAGGAAATAGTTTAAAAGAACAGTCAAAGGGAAGAGTTTAAAAGTACAGTCAAAGGGAAGGAATTAAAAGAACAGTCAAAGGAAAGAATTTAAAAGAACAGTCAAAGGGAGGAGTTTAAAAGTACAGTCAAAGGGAAGAGTTTAAAAGAACAGTCAAAGGGAAGAGTTTAAAAGAACAGTCAAAGGAAGGAGTTTAAAAGAATAGTCAAAGGGAAGGGTTCAAAGCAAGAGTCAAAGGGAAGGATTTAAAAGAACAGTCAAAGGGAAGAGTTTAAAAGAACAGTCAAAGGGAAGAGTTTAAAAGAATAGTCAAAGGGAAGGGTTTAAAGCAACAGTCAAAGTAAAGAGTTTAAAAGAACAGTCAAAGGGAAGGATTTGAAAGAAAAGTCAAAGGAAAGAGTTTGAAAGAACAGTCAAAGGGAAGAGTTTAAAAGAACAGTCAAAGGAAAGAGTTTAAGAGAACAGTCAAAGGAAGGAGTTTCAAGGAACAGTCAAAGGGAAGAGTTTAAAAGAACAGTCAAACGAAGGAGTTTAAAAGAAGAGTCAAAGAGAAGGATTTCAAAGAACGGTCATAGGAAAGAGTTTAAAAGAACAGTCAAAGGGAAGGGTTGAAAAGAACAATCAAAGGGCAGAGTTCAAAAGAACAGTCAAAGGGAAGGATTCAAAAGAACAGTCAAAGGAAAGAGTTCAAAAGAACAGTCAAAGGGAAGAGTTTAAAAGAACAGTCAAAGGGAAGATTTTAAACGAACAGTCAAAGGGAAGGATTTTAAAGAACAGTCAAAGGAAAGAGTTCAAAAGAAGAGACAAAGCGAAGGATTTCAAACAACGGTCATAGGAAATAGTTTAAAAGAACAGTCAAAGGGAAGAGTTTAAAAGTACAGTCAAAGGGAAGGACTTAAAAGAACAGTCAAAGGAAAGAATTTAAAAGAACAATCAAAGGGAAGGCTTTAAAAGAACAGTCAAAGGAAAGAGTTTAAAAGAACAGTCAAAGGAAAGAATTAAAAAGAACAGTCAAAGGGAGGAGTTTAAAAGAACAGTCAAAGGGAAGAGTTTAAAAGAACAGTCAAAGGGAAGAGTTTAAAAGAACAGTCAAAGGAAGGAGTTTAAAAGAATAGTCAAAGGGAAGGGTTCAAAGCAAGAGTCAAAGGGAAGGATTTAAAAGAACAGTCAAAGGGAAGAGTTTAAAAGAACAGTCAAAGGGAAGAGTTTAAAAGAATAGTCAAAGGGAAGGGTTTAAAGCAACAGTCAAAGTAAAGAGTTTAAAAGAACAGTCAAAGGGAAGGATTTGAAAGAAAAGTCAAAGGAAAGAGTTTGAAAGAACAGTCAAAGGGAAGAGTTTAAAAGAACAGTCAAAGGAAAGAGTTTAAGAGAACAGTCAAAGGAAGGAGTTTAAAGGAACAATCAAAGGGAAGAGTTTAAAAGAACAGTCAAACGAAGGAGTTTAAAAGAAGATTCAAAGAGAAGGATTTCAAAGAACGGTCATAGGAAAGAGTTTAAAAGAACAGTCAAAGGGAAGGGTTGAAAAGAACAATCAAAGGGCAGAGTTCAAAAGAACAGTCAAAGGGAAGGATTCAAAAGAACAGTCAAAGGAAAGAGTTTAAAGGAACAATCAAAGGGAAGAGTTCAAAAGAACAGTCAAAGGGAAGAGTTTAAAAGAACAGTCAAAGGGAAGATTTTAAACGAACAGTCAAAGGGAAGGATTTTAAAGAACAGTCAAAGGAAAGAGTTCAAAAGAAGACACAAAGCGAAGGATTTCAAACAACGGTCATAGGAAATAGTTTAAAAGAACAATCAAAGGGAAGAGTTTAAAAGTACAGTCAAAGGGAAGGAATTAAAAGAACAGTCAAAGGAAAGAATTTAAAAGAACAATCAAAGGGAAGGCTTTAAAAGAACAGTCAAAGGAAAGAGTTTAAAAGAACAGTCAAAGGAAAGAATTAAAAAGAACAGTCAAAGGGAGGAGTTTAAAAGAACAGTCAAAGGGAAGAGTTTAAAAGAACAGTCAAAGGGAAGAGTTTAAAAGAACAGTCAAAGGAAGGAGTTTAAAAGAATAGTCAAAGGGAAGGGTTCAAAGCAAGAGTCAAAGGGAAGGATTTAAAAGAACAGTCAAAGGGAAGAGTTTAAAAGAACAGTCAAAGGGAAGAGTTTAAAAGAATAGTCAAAGGGAAGGGTTTAAAGCAACAGTCAAAGTAAAGAGTTTAAAAGAACAGTCAAAGGGAATAGTTTAAAAGAACAGTCAAAGGGAAGGTTTTAAAAGAATGGTCAAAGGAAGGAGTTTAAAAGAACAGTCGAATGAAAGCGTTTCAAAGGACAGTCAAAGGGGAGAGTTTAAACGAACAGTCAAAGGGAAGGATTTAAAAGAACGGTCAAAGGAAAGAGTTTAAACGAACGATCAAAGGAAGGGCTTCGAAAGAACAGTCATAGGGAAGGATTTAAAAGAACAGACAAAGGGCAGAGTTCAAAAGAACAGTCAAAGGGAAGGATTTGAAAGAACAGTCAAAGGAAAGCGTATCAAAGAAGAGTCAGAGGAAGGAGTTGAAAAGAACAGTCAAAGGAAAGAGTTTAAAAGAACAGTCAAAGGAATGAATTTAAAAGAACAGTAAAAGGGAAGGATTTAAAAGAACAGAAAAAGGGCAGAGTTCAAAAGAAGAGTCAAAGGGAAGGATTTGAAAGAACAGTCAAAGGAAAGCGTATCAAAGAAGAGTCAGAGGAAGGAGTTGAAAAGAACAGTCAAAGGAAAGAGTTTAAAAGAACAGTCAAAGGAAGGAGTTTAAAAGAACAGTCAAAGGGAAGAGATTAAAAGAACAGTCAAAGGAAGGAGTTTAAAAGAACAGTCAAGGGGAAGAGTTTCAATGTACAGTCAAAGGGAAGGATTTAAAAGAACCATCAAAGGAAAGAGTTGAAAAGAACAGTCAAAGGGAAGGATTTAAAAGAACTGTCAAAGGAAGGAGATTTAAAGAACAGTCAAAAGAAAGAATTTAAAAGAACAGACAAAGGGAAAGAGTTTAAAAGAACATTCAAAGGAAAGAGTTTAAAATAACAGTCAAAGGAAGAGTTTAAAAGAACAGTCAAAGGAAGAGTTTAAAAGAACAGTCAAAGGGAAGAAATTAAAAGAACAGACGAAGCACAGAGTTTAAAAGAACAGTCAAAGGAAGGAGTTTAAAAGAACAGTCAAAGGGAAGAGTTTAAAAGAACAGTCAAAGGAAAGAGTTTAAAAGAAGAGCCAAAGGGAAGAGTTTGAAAGAACAGTCATAGGGAAGAGTTTAAAAGAACAGTTAAAGGGAAGAGTTTACAAGAACAGTCAAAGGGAAGGATTTGAAAGAAAAGTCAAAGGAAAGAGTTTGAAAGAACAGTCAAAGGGAAGAGTTTAAAAGAACAGTCAAAGGAAAGAGTTTAAAAGAACAGTCAAAGGAAGGAGTTTAAAGGAACAGTCAAAGGGAAGAGTTTAAAAGAACAGTCAAACGAAGGAGTTTAAAAGAAGAGTCAAAGAGAAGGATTTCAAAGATGGTCAAAGGAAAGAGTTTAAAAGAACAGTCAAAGGGAAGGGTTGAAAAGAACAATCAAAGGGCAGAGTTCAAAAGAACAGTCAAAGGGAAGGATTCAAAATAACAGTCAAAGGAAAGAGTTTAAAAGAACAATCAAAGGGAAGAATTCAAAAGAACAGTCAAAGGGAAGAGTTTAAAAGAACAGTTAAAGGGAAGAGTTTAAAAGAACCGTCAAAGGAAGGAGTTTGGAAGAACTGTCAAAGGAAAGAGTTTAAAAGAACAGTCAAAGGGAAGGATTTTAAAGAACAGTCTAAGGGAAGATTTTAAACGAACAGTCAAAGGGAAGGATTTTAAAGAACAGTCAAAGGAAAGAGTTTAAAAGAAGAGACAAAGAGAAGGATTTCAAAGAACGGTCATAGGAAATAGTTTAAAAGAACAGTCAAAGGGAAGAGTTTAAAAGTACAGTCAAAGGGAAGGAATTAAAAGAACAGTCAAAGGAAAGAATTTAAAAGAACAATCAAAGGGAAGGATTTAAAAGAACAGTCAAAGGAAAGAGTTTAAAAGAACAGTCAAAGGAAAGAGTTTAAAAGAACAGTCAAAGGAAAGAGTTTAAAAGAACAGTCAAAGGAAAGAATTTAAAAGAACAGTCAAAGGAAAGAGTTTAAAAGAACAGTCAAAGGGAAGGATTTAAAAGAACAGTCAAAGGAAAGAGTTTAAAAGAACAGTCAAAGGAAGGAGTTTAAAAGAATAGTCAAAGGGAAGGGTTCAAAGCAAGAGTCAAAGGGAAGAGTTTCAAAGAACAGTCAAAGGAAAGAATTTAAAAGAACAGTCATAGGGAAGAGTTTAAAAGAACAGTCAAAAGGAAGAGTTTAAAAGAATAGTCATAGGGAAGGGTTTAAAGCAACAGTCAAAGTAAAGAGTTTAAAAGAACAGTCAAAGGGAATAGTTTAAAAGAACAGTCAAAGGGAAGAGTTTAAAAGAACAGTCAAAAGGAAGAGTTTAAAAGAATAGTCAAAGGGAAGGGTTTAAAGCAACAGTCAAAGTAAAGAGTTTAAAAGAACAGTCAAAGGGAATAGTTTAAAAGAACAGTCAAAGGGAAGGTTTTAAAAGAATGGTCAAAGGAAGGAGTTTAAAAGAACAGTCGAATGAAAGAGTTTCAAAGGACAGTCAAAGGGGAGAGTTTAAAAGAACAGTCAAAGGGAAGAGTTTAAACGAACAGTCAAAGGGAAGGATTTAAAAGAACGGTCAAAGGAAAGAGTTTAAACGAACAGTCAAAGGGGAGTGTTTGAAAGAACAGTCAAAGGAAAGAGTTTAAACGAACAGTCAAAGGGAAGAGTTTAAAAGAACAGTCAAAGAAAAGAGTTTAAAAGAACAGTCAAAGAGAAGGATTTCAAAGAACAGTCAAAGGAAGGAGCTTAAAGGAACAGTCAAAGGGAGGAGTTTAACAGAACAGTCAAAGGGAAGTATTTAAAAGACAGTCAAAGGGAAGATTTTAAACGAACAGTCAAAGGGAAGGATTTAAAAGAACAGTCAAAGAAAAGAGTTTAAACGAACAGTCAAAGGGAAGATTTTAAACGAACAGTCAAAGGGAAGGATTTAAAAGAACAGTCAAACGAAAGAGTTTAAACGAACAGTCAAAGGGAAGAGTTTAAAAGAACAGTCAAAGGAAAGAGTTTAAAAGAACAGTCAAAGAGAAGGATTTCAAAGAACAGTCAAAGGAAGGAGCTTAAAGGAACAGTCAAAGGGAGGAGTTTAACAGAACAGTCAAAGAGAAGGATTTAAATGAACAGTCAAAGGAAAGAGTTTAAAAGAACAGTCAAAGGGGAGATTTCAAAAGAACAGTCAAAGGGAAGAGTTTAAAAGAACTGTCAAAGGGAAGATTTTAAATGAACAGTCAAATGGAAGGATTTAAAAGAACAGTCAAAGGGAACAGTTTAAAAGAACAGTCAAAGGGAAGATTTTAAACGAACAGTCAAAGGGAAGGATTTAAAAGAACAGTCAAAGGAAAGTGTTTAAAAGAACAGTCAAAGGGAAGAGTTTAAAAGAACATTCAAAGGGAAGATTTTAAACGAACAGTCAAAGGAAAGAGTTTAAAAAAACAGTCAAAGGAAGGAGTTTAAAAGAACAGACAAAGGGAGGGATTTAAAAGAACAGTCAAAGGGAAGAGTTTCAAAGAACAGTCAAAGGAAAGAGTTTAAAAGAACAGTTAAAGGAAATGGTTTAAAGAAACAGTCAAAGGGAACTGTTTAAAAGAACAGTCAAAGGAAAGAGTTTAAAAGAACAGTCAAAGGGAAGTGTTTTAAATTACAGTCATAGGGATGAGTTTAAAAGAACAGTCAAAGGGAAGTGTTTTAAAGAACAGTCAAAGGGAGGAGTTTAAAGGAACAGTCAAAGGAAGGAGTTTAAAAGAACAGTCAAAGAGAAGGATTTCAAAGAACGGTCAAAGGAAAGAGTTTAAAAGAACAGTCAAAGGGAAGGATTTAAAAGAACAGTCAAAGGAAAGAGTATCAAAGAACAGTCAAAGGAAGGAGTTTAAAAGAACAGTCAAAGGAAGGAGTTTAAAAGAACAGTCAAAGGAAAGCGTTTCAAAGAACAAAGGGAAGGATTCAAAAGAACAGTCAAAGGAAGGAGTTTAAAGGAACAGTCAAAGGAAAGAGTTTAAAAGAACAGTCAAAGGAAAGAGTTTCAAAGAACAGTCGAAGGGAAGGCTTTAAAAGTACAGAAAAAGGGGAGGATTTAAAAGAACAGTCAAAGGGAAGAGTTTAAAAGAACAATCCAATAAAAGGATTTTACAAGCTTTTGCAGGCAGCAAGGGAGTTAGCAAGTGCAGTTTTAGGAGAGCCACCAACGGCACAGTGATTGAAAGAGCAACGTCTGATGATGAAACTGTGCTTTCAAACATGTTTGTGGGAGTTTTTATTCCAAAAATGTGAAAGTTTTTTTTCATTAAAAAATGAGGTGACTGTCAGGTGGCAGAAAATGCCCTGCATGAAGAACGGGCACTGGCGACCTCCGGTGTTAACAATGTGCAGTGCTGCAAGCTTGATTTCACAACGCAACAGTACATGCTTCAGAATATAACACAGGACAGGTTATTGGTTCATCAGGGCTCCTGGAACTAGCTTATCCTGTGGCCTGTTAAATACTCTGAGTTGTCCGTGTCGAGATCAATAAGCCAGATCCTTTCTTTTTTGTGAGAGAGGGGGCAAATGACTTTGACACTTGACCAGTGCCCACACGTCTGCTGGGTCATTGCCAGCAGCGTGGCAGCACATAGCCAGGAATAGTAATGGAGGAGTGTGAAATGTTGGCTGATAGTTATGATTCGGTGATTAAAACTGTGTCAGGCTGAGATTGCCTAGGTTTTGTCCTGAAATGATGCCAGGGCATTGCTAATTGATGTGCCCAGTTATTTCCTTAACTTGTCAGAGATTACTTCCAACTGAGTGTCTTACTGGGCCAGTTCAGAGGGCAATGAGTCATGTGTAGGTCAGACTGGGTAGGACATCAGTGAACCAGTTGGATTTTTCCAGCTTGGTTAATTTTTCTGCTACTGCTCCTCCTCCACAAATGACTAGATTTACTGAATTCAGCTTCACAAGTTGCCATGATGGGATTTAAAGTCATAACCTAGGTGTTGCCACCAGTTTTGCTAGTGGCCCGGAACGTATCTGCGTCTTGAAGATATCCCTGAAGTCAGCTTTCTCTCCAATTTTGTGCATTGGTACCTCTGAGGAAGCCTGAACAAACGTCGTTCTAAAAGATGGCATGGAAAAGGTCTTGTCAGGATAGGTGAAGTCCTCCTAAAGGGTCAGATTCCTTCCAAGAGCTAGCTGGCAAAATCCCCCTTGGGAGGTACACCTTATTTCATTACCTCCAAGTCAAGTACTAACTCCAGTGTTGCTCACATGCTTCCATCAACCATTCTCCAAGCTGTGGCACCCCAACCTAAAAGACAAACACATCTCCGCCCTTTGCGCTGTGTTGGTCTCCAGGTTAGGATATAGCACAGAAAGTGACCCAGAATGCCAGATAACAGAAGAAGCTCCAGGACGAAATACTAAAGCAAATCAATGTGATCATTCAAGAGAAATATCAAAACCAGGCAGTACACTGATGGCTGCAGAATTATCTGCAAAGGGAATACAAGTTTTTATTTTCTTTTTTAAAAAAAAACAAATCTTGATAACTAGGATTTTTTTATTGTCTCTGTTGAATGAAGATCCTTGCCATGGAATTTAAGGAATCACCTTGCATCATATGCATTAAATGCAGGAGGCTCAGTTCAGAATCATGGGCCCGAATGACCAGGCACCACATTAATTCTGTGCCTCCCTGCTGCCAGAGATGACTTCTGGAGGAAATGCAGTCAAAAGGAGCAGAACCACTTCAGTGTCCACGGGCACCGGAGTGTGCAGAGTGGTGCCAACAAATGCCAGGGCCAACTTGACGTTTGGGCACTTCCAGCTCACAGAGAAAGCACCTCAACAGGTCACATGCGCAGCCCATGATCTGCCAGCCATTGATCTCCTGAGACCATCTCCCTGCAAGAAGCTGCACAATAACCCCTTCAACCTACCAATGTCTGCATTTGTAACTGGTGGGTGTGTGGGACGGAACCAACTGGGAAAAACTCTTAAAAACAAAGCCCTCAAATGACCCCGTGGGATAGTACTTCACAAATAGTCTAAAATTTCTGTCTCCTAATTCAGCGGCGAGGTTCAGCGAGTTAATGCCCCCACTAAAATAATGGAGAAAAAAATTTCAGACAGGTGCTTTCAGATTTCAAACTCTCGTACCTCACAGCATAATTACAAGGCCTGAAAGATTTTTGGGGAAAAAAACACACGTGGGAGTTCAGGTCGGCTGATGAATTGTTTGCCAAGGCACGAACAAAGCAAATGTTACTTTATTACAAAAAAGTACATGGGCTTCTCAGTTTTTCTTTCCAGTCACTGTCAATAGTGTACAAAGACTTGGCCATCTGCAGATGTTTGTTGTGCCTCCTTGATAGGTCCAAATCGGCGCAAACTTTGGCTGAATTTGGGCCAATTTGCATTTGGAAAACACTCCGGTGTTCCTTGCCCACAGAAAATGCATAACAACACCAACAACAGGATGAAAATGGTTTGGAACTGTACCCAAGGGCCTGAACCCTGCTGAATATCCTACACTGCAAACTCAACGTGTGCTCTTTGCTTATCAGAATCACAGAATTGCTGCAGCACAGAAGGAGGCCATTCGGCTCATCATGTCTGCACCGGCTCTCCGAATGAGCAATTCACCGAGGGCCGTTCCCCCGCCTTCTCCCTGTAACCCTGCACAATCCTTCTTTTCATATAACTGTCGAATTCCCTTTTGAATGCTTCAATTAAACCTGCCTCCACCATGTTCTCAGGCAGTGCATTCCAGACTTTAACCACTCACTGCGTGAAAAAGTTTTTTCCTCATATCACTTTTGCTTCTCTTACCAAATACTTTAAATCTGTGCCCTCTCATTCTCGATCCTTTCACGAGTGGGAACAGTTTCTCTTTATCTACTCTGTCCAGACCCCTCATGATTTTGAATACCTCTATCAAATCCCCTCTCAACCTTCTCTTCTCCAAGGAAAACGGTCCTAACATCTCTAATCTATCTTCATAACTGAAGTTCTTCACCATTCTCGTGAATCTTTTCTGCACTCTCTCCAATGCCCTCACATCTTTCCTAAAG
The DNA here is from genome assembly GCF_036365525.1 of Heterodontus francisci. Classification (NCBI taxonomy): domain Eukaryota; kingdom Metazoa; phylum Chordata; class Chondrichthyes; order Heterodontiformes; family Heterodontidae; genus Heterodontus; species Heterodontus francisci. The sequence continues at coordinate 11,314,779 of NC_090421.1, read as the reverse complement.
TGCGGCACCCAGAACTGGACACAATACTCCAGCTGAGGCCGAACTAGTGTCTTATACAAGTTTAACATAACTTCCTTGCTCTTGTACTCTATGCCCCTATCAATAAAGCCCAGGATACTGTATGCTTTATTAACTGCTCTCTCAACCTGTCCTGCCACCTTCAATGACTTATGCACATATACACCCAGGTCCCTCTACTCCTGCACCCCCTTTAGAATTGTACTCTTTATTCTATGTTGTCTCTCCATGTTCTTCCTATCAAAATGAACGACTTCATATTTCGCTGTTATCACATTATGTGGACTCAATGATGTTTGTTTCTGAAGTGGGGAGAAACCTTTGAAATGATGGTAGGAAACTGGGGAGAAGTGGACTCAGGAGTCATAGTCGAACCAATTGCATTCAATGTATTCAACGTAAGTGATGGGAGTTTGCTTCGTGTGTTGGCAGATTGCCTGGTCGCTTAATAGCCGTGAATAATTACTGCCAATTTGTCACGGTTTCAAAATGATTATTGATGGACTCAACTAAAGCCTTAGGTCATGTGCAGAATGGAACAATCAGTTCTGAGCAATATGTATTACACTGCATTCAATTGCTATCAAGTCACACAACCAGAGTGAGACAGAAAGCTGAGAGAGAAAAACAAGAACAAGGACAGAGGGTGGTGGGGTATGCGAACTAAATTGAAAGTTCGGACTTGCAGTCCCCTGAGAATTCTGCTTTCCAATCACCTGCCAGTCCTTTTCGCAAGTGTCATTGCTGCCAGATTGTAACTGTTGGGGATGACACCATCTGATCGCCGTGATCTGGTTGAGAGGGAAGATAAATGATACATAAGTGCACAACGCATTTTCGAATGTCCTGCAGGGATGATGGACTGCGGCTATATCTGGGACGGGGCAATAATAGAACACAATAAGATCTCCAGCAAACCTTTAACAGCACGTCAGAAATATATTGCAATCTGCACGCAGGAGATGAATGTCATGTTGACAACAGGAATTTTAGTCAGTGTAAAATCCACCCAAGTGCCAGCCAATAAAACCCAAATGACAGAACACATTACGTGAAGATATTCTGGAGAAGACAGCATTTATTACTTCCATTTGAATTATTTTCTTTCGGTTTTTGCTTGCTGCCATTCCCACTTATGATCCCTTTCCTTGCTCTGATGGCTTTTGAGTTTTGTCTATTTTTGATTGCTTGTCAAGTTGAGCGTTGACAGTGGTTTCAAATAGAAGATCTGGAGTCAGTGACAGCATCAAGCATTCTCAAGTCAAAGGGAACATTGGAACAGCCCTTGCTTTTCAGGTCATTGTGTTCCATCGTTTAACTGGGGTCAAGGGGATTGGTTCATATAAAGGAAGGCAGACTTGCATTTCTATAGCGCCTTTCACAGCCTCAGAATGTCCCAAAGCGCTTTACAACCAATTAAGTACTTTTGAAGTGTCGCCCCTGTTGTAAGTGATGTGGCAGCCAATTTGCACACAGCAAGCTCCTGCAAACAGCAATGAGATAATGAGCAGACAATTTGTTTGAGTGAGCTAGGTTGAGGAATCAATATTGGCCAGGACTCTGGGCAGAGCTGCAAAACAGTGAGATATGATTTTTAACTTCACCTGAGAGGGCCAATAGGACCTTGGTTTAACCTCCCATCAGGAAGACAGGCCCTCCAACAGGCAGCACTCCCTCACTACTACACTGGAGTGTCAGCCGAGATTACATGCTCAAGTCTCTGAAGTGGGAGCTTGAACCCACAACCTTGGTGAGGGTCCTACCACTGAGCCACAGCTGACAGCTATAATTATATGCTTGTAATTGATAAGGGTTTGTTTTTATTGCAATTGTCCTTTGATTATAACAAGTTGAGATATGCAGCATTCATGGTGTCCAGCGTACTGGTGTAATGATAGTAGGCTGGATTTTGTGCTGGAGGCGGGGCTCCCACCACTGGGTCGAAAAGGTGGGGGAACCTCGCCTCTGACTTTATTTCGCCCACCCCTGGAGCAATCCTCTGGTCTTTTTGTGTCAAAGTTTTAGGAGGCGGGATCCCCATCCCTTTAACAACTTTAAAGGGACGGGGATCCCACCCCCAAGATCTGCTGGCCAACCAGAGGGTCGGCAGCTCAGCAGCATTGGCAGCGCCACCGGGGGCGGTGGCCACTGCAGGTACTGCAGTGTGGTACTGCAGTGTGCATGGTGAAACCATGGAAAAGAGGCAGGTGAGGTGGGGTTGCCAGGACCACTCTGGAAGGCCCCAGCGAGGGGGTGTGGGGGAGTGGTCATTCAATCCAGGGGGAGGGGGGTCCTAGGGGGTAAAATTGTTCCCGGTGGGGGTCCTCTGTGGGATACAAATTGCTCATGGAGGTGGGACACCCCCAAGCCCAAGCCTTGTGTTACAGTGGATGCCTCCCCCCCGCCACTGGTAAGATCCCAGCAGTGGCGGGAAGAGGCCCTTAATTGGGCGTTAATAGACCACTTAAGGGCCTCAATTTGCCTCTGGGTGGGAAGGCCATCGTCGGCCTATCCCATCCCTGGGAAGATCGCTGGGCGACGGGTAGGCGATGGGCCCTCCACCCCGCCGCCACCCATCGCGATTCTCCATGACCCCTGGCTCCACTCCTGTTGCGGGGGGGGGGCATAAAATCCTGGCCAGTGTGTGAGCTTTGCTGAGTGCCTGAGCTCTTTGACAATCTTGGGGACTGATTCAAGGGGGTGACAGTGGACTAGGATACACGGCTGTGCTCCTTTGTTGCATCAGTTCCTGGAGGGCTTTGGTTATGTCACTAGGTCTTTTGCAGTTATCTTGTTTGGCCAGGGTGGCACACACGCCAAGTGCACCTTATGTTGTGGGGCTGTCGTTGATGTGCCGGCCAATTGTTGCAATGGGCCAGTAATGGGGACCAAATTTGGCAAGAATTTCTCCTGGTCCAGCATCAGGGCATGCATGACACATTTTGACTGGGCAACAGTGTTTCAATCCACATGACAAGGCTATAGTTTAATGGGGGGGCTAGATCTGTGGACTTGACTCAAAGGTTTCTAGAAAGCTGTGCTTTCTTTGGTTAACTGAATTTAGGGATTATTACAGCACGAGAATTAAACAATTGGAAGCAGGAAAAGAGACAAACTATGCTACGCCAAGATTCAGCGCATTAATGGCTGACACATGGAAACATTTGTGTGCCCAAAGCATATCTGTACAGAAGGGGTTGTTATTCCGCACAATGAGGCTAGGGTCATTTTAACTGACAGGCCTCACAGAATTAAGAGGTTGGATTTTACAAAAAACCATGTAGTCCCTCCACCGGGACCGAAAGAGGGTCCCGAGCACGTGGGAGCAGCCATTGCCGCCCAGGGTCCCCTCCGTGGGCCATGGAGTGACCATAAAGGAAGGTTCCCCTGCCCAACCTCCCCACCCCCAAGAACCCACTGGGAGGCCGCCCTTATATACCTGGCAGTCTTCAAATGCGACAAGGGACCATCTCGACGCCAGTAAAATGCTGGCGGGGGGGGCACAAAGTGGCCGTCATTTGGCCATTAAATTGAATGAATTGGTCACCCACCTCCAGTCGGCGGGCGGCCATGCCACTGCCGTTCCAACTTCTGGGAATATCCTGCCGTGGCGGGAAAACATCGGGCTTCCTTCCCGATGTTTTCCGCTGCCATTTTCAAAGCCCTCCCACCTCCCAGCCTGTCTCCAGAGAGCTGGTAAAATCCAACCCATTGAATAATGCTGCACAAAAGGAGGCCATTCCACCCTTTGTGCCTCTGCCAGCTCTTTGTAGAGCTATCTAATTAGTTCCACACCCCTTTCTCTTTCCCCATAGCCCTGTAATTTTTTCCCCTTCAAGTATTTATCCAATTCCCTTTCAAAAGTTATTACTGAATCTGTTTCCACTGCTCTTTCAGGCAGCGTGTTCCCGATCACAACAACACCTTGTATAAAAAAATGTTTCCTCGTGTCACCTCTGGTTCTTTTGCCAATTACCTTAAACCAGCGTGGTTCCTCCCTATCTACTGTACCAAAACCATTCAAGATTTTGAACACCTCTCTCAAATCTCCCTTTATCCTTCTCTGCTTTAAATGAAGAATAACCCCAGCTTCTCCAGTCTCTGCACACAAACAAAATCCCTCATCCCTGATACCATCCTAGTAAATCTCCTCTGCACCCTCTCCAAGGCTTTAACATCCTTCCTAAAGTGTGGTGCCCAGTATTGAACACAATACTCCAGCTGAGGCCTAACCAGTGGTTTATAACAGTTTAGCAATAACTTCCTTGCTTTTGTACTCTTCCTCTATCAATAAAGCCAAGGGTCCCCTATGCTTTTTTTAACAGGCTTCTCAACTTGTCCTGCCGCCTTCAAAGATTTGTGTACAGACACCCCCAGGTTTCTCTGTGCCTGCATCCTCTTTAAAATTGTACCTTTTAATTCATATTGCCTCTCCTCATTCTTCCTCCCAAAATATCTCACTTCCCTGTCTTAAATTTCCACCTACCATTTGTCTGCCCATTTCACCAGTCAAAACTATGTATCAGCCAGGAATCAAACCCAAGTCTCTTATATGACAGGCAAGATTCTGCCACTCAGCGACCAATGCTGGACGACTAACTTCTCGCAAATGAACGGGCCATCCCAATTAATTTTCGAAGATACATTCGGAACAAAATTGGGCAGACCCAAGGACACATATGCAGACACGAATACAAATGCATTTGTGTCGGTATTTATCAATAGTTGCATAAACACACACAGTACTTTCAAAATGTCATGGTTTGTAAATAACAATCCTGGTCAGATGACTCCACATGCCGAAGATGCTGACAAATGCCCTTTGAATTTGTATGTGTCCTGTGCTCTGAAATTGAGCCAATTGGGAAATAGACTGAAATGGGACCAATGAAGTGTACAAGCACTTGTCTCTTGGATATTTACAAATGGAAACATCTTTTCTATGTCTACCCTATCAAACCCTTTCATAATTTTAAAGACCTCTATCAGCCTTCTGTTTTCTAGAGAAAAGTGCCCCATCCTATTCAGTCTTTCATGATAGTTGTACGTTCTCAGTTCTAATATCGTCCTTGTAAATCATTTTTGGCATCTTCGGTGCCTCTATATCTTTTTAGCAATATGGAGACCAGACCTGTGCCAGCTCACAGTAATTATGTCAGAATGAGCGAGCAGAACAAGCCTAACACGTGGGTTAAGCACAATGACACCTCAGCAGAATCACAGGCGAAAACCAGGTAGCGAGTGTGCACTGCACTACACTCCTTACATTGCAAACCACTGCCAAACGTTTTCCGCTGGCAGAAAGGTTCATATTAATCATCATTTCTGAGGCAGCAAAGATGTTAGGAACATGGGAGCAGGAGTAGGCCATTCAGCCCATCAGGCCTGCCCCGCCATTCAATACGATCATGACTGATCATCTACTTCAATGCCTTTTTCCCACATTATCCCCATATCCCTTTATGAAATTGGTATTTAGAAATCTGTCAATCTCTGCTTTAAACATACTCAATGACTGAGCTTCCACAGCTCTCTGGGGTAGAGAATTCCAAAGATTCACAATCCTCTGAGTAAAGAAATTTCTCCTCATCTCTGTCCTAAGTGGCTTCCCCTTATTTTGAAATTGTGTCTCCTGGTTCTGGACTCCCCAACCAGGGGAAACATCTTACCTGCATCGACCCTGTCTATCCCTTTAAGTATTTTGTAGGTTTCAATGAGATCACCTCTCATTCTTTGAAACTCTAGAGAATACAAGCCCAGTTTCCCCAATCTCTCCTCATAGGACAGTCCCACCATCCCGGGAACAAGTCTGGTGAATCTTCGTTGCACTCCCTCTATGGCAATAATATCCTTCCTAAGCTAAGGGGACCAAAACTGCACACAGTACTCCAGGTGCGGTCTAACCAAGGTTCTGTACAATTGAAGCAAGACATCACCACTCCTGTTACTGTTGAATTTATGATCAGTGATCAACTCTATAGGGTATAAATTCAAACGTGTGGGACTTCGGGCCAGAAATGAAGCAGTCACCGCTTTGTCTGGCTTGCAAGGATTCAGTTGCATGGAAATTTAATAACATGGTGACCTTGACAGCTACAGGAAGAGCTGTTCTGGTCTTTGACTTTTTATGTCAAGCTGGAGCAGATGGCATATCTCAGTCACTACTTCTGCAATGGCACAAAGTCAACAAAGGCCAATGTCTCGGACATGCCTAGGTAGGGGTGGTGTGATATGTAAACAAGGGTCGGGGTATAGTGGCAGGAATGCACATAACGCCTGAGGTTTCTGCATTTGAAGGAGACTTCCGATCCATCCTAGCAACCTGGCTCTATACACACAGCTGGCAGATTAGGGGACAGGTGCTAATGGAGCATTTCAAGTACAAATGCCCCTTTGTGATCTTCCACGTTCTCCTCCAGAGCCTGCAGATAGAGAGATAGAGATATGCAGAGTTCCCCTCACATAAGCACAGTAGCACTGTACATTGGGTAAACAGGCACAGATGACAGATGCAGTACAACATTAAGAAGCTGTTAAGAAGGCTCCAAAAGATGTTTCATCACCTTGATTTGCCCAACAAGACCAACATAGCAGAGGAAAATGAACTGCAACTGACACATCAAAAAGAGCAAGATGGCCCGAAATTTCCTAGAACAGCATAATCAGAAAATTACGGCCAAATTGATGCTCATTTCCAATCCACCTCTGATTAAATGATTTGCAAGGGAACCTTTCAAAATATTGAAAAGAATAATGCATTCATGCTGTCTAATTGCATATCACATGGGGAAAAAATAGAAATACCACAGATTTTCGGGATAATCTTGATATGTTAAAATCCCAATATGGTTTGCACGTTTTCTTAAAGTGGCAATATTTATTTTCAGACCGATAAGTTTGTAGCCAACAAATGGGCATTGTGTCTCCACTACTCCCTCAAGACTACATTTGCAAATGTTAATAGGATTACAGAAATAAAGTTGCCAGTTTGACTTTGGAACCTGCAAGGTACAACCTTTGTCAGATTTAAATTGCTTCTCAAAGTTCAGTAATATTTAAAATCATTATCATGTTGACTGATTTATTTCCATCATTTTGAATTTCAGCCCACAGGGTGGGAAAGCCTTTACAAGGACTGGAAAGGCTGTCCACCAACATTGCTCAGGACATATAAGTGTCAAGTGCCATGGGGTTGCGAATGTGTTGGCTGTGGACTCTGCCTCCACATCACAATAAAGAATCACAATGCCTATCTGCCCTTCTGGGCTCAAAGTCTTAAGCTTCTAAGATACCATTACTTGCAGCAATAAAAACTTCCGATCAGGACCAGGTTTTCGAATAATCATAAACTTCACACGTCAGTGGCTATGGAGCAATATTGTGACATTTTGTACCAGACCGTGAGCTCACATGTATATTTCAAGTTCAGACATCCTCCTCGTCACATGTGTTAATATGTGAAAACGTGAATGAAAAAGAAACATGCAGTGAACACATTAGCCCAGAATTTGCTGGGAAAATGATGGTTAGTTTAATGGCGCTCGCCACTATTAGTGTTTAAATAACCCAGCAACCTGTGGCGAGGAAAAAATACGCCGTGAGTTGTGGATCATTAGAAGTTGCTCTTAGATGTTTACCTGCTTATATCAAATGTCTTGTAGTTTGGGAATAATAGCAAGAAAGGTATTCTGTCTTGAATCTCTATGAAAATTCACATACTTGAGATTGCTTGAGCACATGACCCAAACTGACACTCCAGTGCAGTACTGAGGGAGTTCTGCACTGGCGAAGGCACCGTCCTTCAGATGAGATGTTACATCGGGTCTGCCCTCTCTAGTTCTGTATATTCCTTGAATTGAGGCCCTCCTAAGAATAAGGCTGAGGGATTCACATGAACCTGTCAGTGCCTGAAGAAGTTCAATTCTAAATAGTCGTTTGGTAGTACAGAACTTGAGTATTGCTCAAAATAGAGACATACTGTCGAAGATTTTCATCTTGCACTCATCAGGACAATTCACAAGAATACCAACATAAGGGAAAACAACAACTTTATACTGCAGTATTATACTACAGTATGAAGTTGTTGTTTTCCCTTACATTGGTATTCTTGTGGATTGTCTTGATGAGTGCAAGACAAAAAGCTTCGACAATATGCCTCTATTTTAAGTTCAATTCTATTTTATTCAATATCAAATTGTAGCAAATGTTACCTAAATCAAAAGGAGAGATGACACAAACTAGACTTGTATTCCCTGGAATTTAGAGGGTTGAAGGTGATTTGATTGAAGTTTTCAAGATACTAAGAAGAACAGATAGGGTAGATAGAGAGAAACTATTTCTGTTGGTTGGAGAATCTAGGACTAGGGGGCATAGTCTAAAAATTAGAGTCAGACCTTTCAGGAGTGAAATTAAGAAACAGTTCTTCAGGCAAAGGGTGGTGGAAGTTTGGAACTCTCTTCCGTAAATGGCAATTGCTGCTAGATCAATTGTTAGTTTTAAATCTGAAATCAATAGTTTTTTTTGTAATCTGAAGGTATTAAGGGATATGGGGCAAAGGCAGGTATATGGAGTTAGGTCGCAGATCAGCCATGATCTCATTGAATGGCTGAACAGGCTCGAGGGGCTGAATGGCCTCCTCCTATTCCTATGTTCCTATGTATATATAGGTCCTGATGCAGCTGCCCTGATAGCAGACTAGTGTGCAATTCACTCTTCCAATAACGTCATTGATTTTTTTTTTAAATGATTTTGAATAGCATTCATGTGAAACTAGAGGCCACTGAAAAATGTCTTTTTAAAAACTAAAATAACCATTTCTCTGGCTTTGTTCTGATGGTGGGAATGTGCACAAGGCCAGAATATTTAATTCATTTTGTGATACTCTATATAACCAATTTATACGGCAAGGTCAAGTAACTACAGGCCCCTGTGCATTTAGATTCTTGAGTGAATTGGTGTAAAAGCCAGAAAATGTGCATTGTCTGCCTGTTCACATGGGGGTGGGGCTATGTTAATGAGCAGCAGAAGGTCTGGGCAGCGAAACTGGTCCAAAACATCGAGGAAACGTAGGCCAAACATCCTCCATTGTTAGTAATGGAAATCAGCATTGTGCGTGACCTTGCCGTATTTTAGTCACCAATTTACAGGAAATTCTGAGCCCAAAGTATCTTTAAGGGCAATTGAGGGGAAATGTCCCCCAATCCCCACACCCACCATCCTTGCAGTGCTTAGCCTCTTCAGGTGCTCCATTCACATTATGGGACCTGCCCTAATTTGCATCAGATTTGAGGCTTAATTAACCTTGTGACAACTGGTGTGCAGTCCCCAAGCACCTCAGGCATTACAGGGTGACGCGATTGCCTGTTGTGTTATTGGGCTCTAGCTAGGCCTTCATCCTCAGCTGGCCTCCAGTGCTTGTACCTGTTGCATTCTGGTCACTGAAGAGTGCATTATTGGCCACAGTGTGGAGGCAAAATCCTAAAAAGGAGGAAATTGGTGTAGATTAGGGAATGCAAGAGCATTTGTTGGAATACATGTGAGTTAATCTGGAGTCCGGAGTTTGGCATCAAGCAAAATTGATATGACTTGACGTGGAAATGAGCCAGTGAAATGTAATCTTAGAAAATGACAGTTATATTTAAGTCTGTGGTAAGTACTTGATATTGTGCCAGTGGTACATTAATTCTGGCCATGTTTGAGCCTGGTCACAATGTCAGCGCTATTTAAAGACACAAACCAACAAATAACAGGTGCAGCGCTGATAGGGTGGGTAAGATGGGGATATGAGTTGCCCCTCGAAGGACACTGAAGTTCAGCCCCACTTAGCAGAGGGTGAGAATGGTGGCAGATGTATTGTAACAGCTTCTTAGCTATCAGCAAATCACTGTATTGGCCTGGTCCCCTTCCTTTCGTGCTGTGCACAGTTCAGGTCCCAGGTAAGGTCCCCGTTCGGAGCACCATAGCCGGGTAACGATGATGGGACGTGCATTAGTGGGCGAATATTCAATATGTTTGCATGCATTCAATCTGTCCACTAATAACAGAGGTGTTGACCCAGTGTTCAAGTTGTGGAGTGAATTTGCTAACAGTGTCCAAGAGTCATTTCGAGACCAGTAGCCTGGAAATTGCTATTGGTGTATTGGCTTGTGTGCAGTCTGGGGGTGGTGGGGAGGTTAACAGTTCACAAGTTATGGACCCATAGAACTTCCCAAAAGATAGAACTTCCTGTTTTTTATCTCTTTATTCATTTAACGGATGTGAGCGTCACTGGCAAGGCCCGCATTTTTTGCCCATCATTAATTACCCTTGAGAAGGTGGTGGTCTTCTTGAATACAACTGAGTGGCTTGCTAAGCCATATCAGAGGGCAGTTAAGAATCAACCACATTGCTGTGGGTCTGGAGTCCCATGGAGAGCAGACTTTGTAAAAATGGCAGATTTCCTTCTCTAAAGGGCATTCGTGAGCCAGATGGAGTTTTTAAACAACAATCTGGTAGTTGCATGGTCACCATTGCTGATACTACCTTTTTAATGAACTGAATTTAAATTCCCCACCTGCCACGCTCTGGCCTGTGTCAGCTCAGTTGGTAGGATGCTTACCTCTGAGTTGTAAGGTTCTGGGGTTAAGTCCTACTCCAGGGCTTGAGCACAAAATTGCTTTAGTGCAGTACTGAGGGAGTGCTGCACTGTTGAAAGTGCTGTCTTTTGGGTGAGATGTTAAGCTGAGGCCCCATCTGCCTGCTTAGGTGGATATAAAAGATCCCATTTCAAGGAAAGAGCAGGGGAGTTATCCCTGGTGTCCTGGCCAATATTTGTCTCCTGTCCAACATCATTGAAAAAAGCAGCTCAGCTGGTCATAACACATTGTTGTTTGTGGGAGCTTGCTGTGCACAAATCCCATATTCCTACCACATCGCCTCAATTCCCCTACCTATACTAGGGGCAATTTACAATGGCCAATTTACCTATCAACCTGCAAGTCTTTGGCTGTAGGAGGAAACCGGAGCACCCAGCAAAAACCCACATGGTCACAGGGAGAACTTGCAAACTCCACACAGGCAGTACCCAGAATTGAACCCGGGTCACTGGAGCTGTGAGGCTGCAGAGCTAACCACTGCGCCACTGATGCCTGGCAGTTGTGAAAAGTGCTATATAAATGCAAGTCTTTTTTTGAACTCATACTTCCAGATTATTAGTCCAGACCTTTGGATTACTAGTCCAGTAAACATAACCACGATACGACGATACCCTTTCCTGTCCCAACCTCAGAGCGGCACCTATCATAATGAAGTTCTCCATTTATGTTTAATTTGTTCTTGGGATGTGGGCGATGGTGCTAAGGCCACATTCATTGACCACCCTGGTTGTCCTGAGAAGGTGGTGGTGAGCGTTCACCGTAAGCTAGATGTGTCCACCTTGGCTCAGTGGGGACCACTCATGCCTCTAAGTCACAAGGTTGTGCTTTCAAATTCCCATCCAGAGACTTGAGCACGTAATTCAGGCTGATGCTGAGGGAGTGCTGTACTGTCTGAGCTGTCTTTTAGATGGACATGTTAAATCAAGGCTTCGTCTGCCCTCCAAGGTGGACATAATAGATCCCGTGGCACCATTTTGAAGAAGAGCAAGGGATTTCCCCAGTCCAGGTCAATATTTATCCCTCAACCAACAGCAACTGGGAGCTTGCTGTGTGCAAATTTTCTGCTGCATTTTCCTACATTGCAACAGTGGCTACAATTCAAAAGTATGCCATTGGCTGTAAATCACTTTGGGATGTCCTGAAGTCATGAAAGGCGCTATACAAATGCAAGTTTCCTCTTTCCTTGCTTTGCAATCGAGTGTCCACTGCAGAGTCAATCACATAGCGTCTCACCCGACGTGAACACATGCCAGACTAGATAGGGGTGGCAACTCTCCCTCCCTCAAGGACCTTGCCACATCAATTATCTTCCTTGCTTTTCTGATGGAAATTTCCAGTCGGTGCCAAGCTAGAGATAGTTTTGTGCTGCAAACTCATTTTTTGCCGAGCCAGCAAACAAAGGGCACTTTTTATCCGATCGGTCCAAATGGATTCAAATACACGCTCCATATGAAAAGGCAGCATACTAACCTCCCCAACCTCTTCAATAAGCTCAGGTGTCGTCTATTTGTGCCAAAGGTTAAGGCTGCTGGTTCTTGATATCTTGCTTGATGAAAGGGCTGATGCAGTACGCAGATGCCATCTTCTCCCAATCATTCATTGCCTGTCAGGTGCCCACTGTATATGTGATTGTCAGTGCTCGGGAAACAGCTGCATGGATACTTGGCTTCATGCTTTGTGATTAAGCGGGTCAGATGGATTTGCTGCATTGAGTAAACAATTACACCCTATAAATAGGTGCAGGCGAGCAGTGGTATTCAATGAACTATTGAGTGAGAGGGATAGCAAATCTGACAGCAACCCTTTGAGTGCTGAGTCCCCCTCATCAGTACAACAACTTGCATTTATATAGCGCCTTTAATGTACTTAAAAACATCCCAAGGCACAGGAGCGATTATCAAACAAAATTTGACACCAAGCAAGAAGATATTGGGACAGGAAGCCCAAAGCTTGGTCAAAGAAGTAGGTTTTAAGAAGCGTCTTAAAGGAGGGGAAAGTGGTAGAGAGGCGGAGAGATTAAGTGGGGGAATTCCAGAGCATGGGGGCCCCAGGCAGCTGAAGGTATGGCCAACATTGGTGGAGCGATTAAAATCAGGGAAGCACAAGAGGCGAGAATTAGAGGAGGACAGATATCTTGGAGGGTTGCGGGGCTGAAGCAGATTACAGAGATAGGGAGGGGTGAGGTCATGGAAGGATTTTAAAATCAAGACATTGTTTGACCGGGAGCCAGTGTAGGTCAGTGAGCACAGGGGTGATAGAGGAACAGGACTTGGTGCGAGTTAAGTCACGGGCAGCAGAGATTTGGATGACCTCCAGTTAATGAAGAATAGAATGTGGGAGACCAGCATGGAGTGCGTTGGAATAGTCAAGTCTAGAGGTAACAAAGGCATCAAGTGGGGAAAGATACAAGGCCCCCAGTTTCTAACATGTGCTGATTCCAGGCAAAGTAGTAGTAGGTGTCCTGAAAGTAGTCTGCATTCCCTTAGGATTCAGAAGTGAGAAGAACAGATATGGAACCCACTCCTGATTGTTATTATACATATGTGTGTGTGTATCTATATATATATATATATATGTATAGTTCCCGTAAACATACACACACCACTTGGAGGAAGCACTGAGGGTGGCAAGGGCGCAGAATGTACTCTGGGTGGGGGACTTCAATGTCCATCGCCAAGAGTGGCTCGGTAGCACTACTACTGACCGAGCTGGCCAAGTCCTAAAGGACATAGCTGCGAGACTGGTATGCGGCAGGTGGTGAGGGAACCAACAAGAGGGAAAAACATACTTGACCTCGTCCTCACCAATCTGCCTGCTGCAGATACTTCTGTTCATGACAGTATTGGTAGGAGTGACCACCGCACAGTCCTTGTGGAGACGAAGACCCGCCTTCACATTGAGGATACCCTCCATTGAGTTGTGTGGCACTGCCACCATGCTAAATGGGATAGATTTTGAACAGATCTAGCAATGCAAAACTGGGCATCCATAAGGCACTGTGGGCCATCATCAGCAGCAGAATTATACTCAACCACAATCTGTAATCTCATGGCCCGGAATATTCCCTCACTCTACCGTTACCATCAAGCCAGGAGACCAACCCTGGTTCAATGAAGAGTGCAGGAGGGCATGCCAGGAGCAGTACCAGGCATTCCTCAAATTGAGGTATCAACCTGGTGAAGCTACAACACAGGACTATCTGCGTGCCAAACTGCGTAAGTAGCACGATAGACAGAGCTAAGCGATCCCATAACCAACGGATCAGATCTAAGCTCTGCAGTCCTGCCACATCCAGTCGTGAATGATGGTGGACAATTAAACAACTAACTGGAGGAGGTGGCTCCACAAATATCCCCATCCTCAATGATGGGGGAGCCCAGCACATCAGTGCGAAAGATAATGCTGAAGCATTTGCAACAATCTTCAGCCAGAAGTGCCGAGTTGATGATCCATTTCGGCCTCCTCCTGATGTCCCCAAATTCACAGATGCCAGACTTCAGCCAATTCGATTCACTCCGCGTGATATCAAGAAACGACTGAAGGCACTGGATACTGCAAAGGCTATGGGTCCTGACGATATTCCGGCAATAGTATTGAAGACCTGTGCTCCAGAACTTGCCGTGCCCCTAGCCAAGCTATTCCAGTACAGCTACAACACTGGCATCTATCCGGAAATGTGGAAAATTGCCCAGGCATGTCCTGTACACAAAAAGCAGGACAAGTCCAACCTGGCCAATTACCACCCCATCAGTCTACTTTCAATCATCAATAAAGTGATGGAAGGTGTCATCAACAATGCTATCAAGCGGCACTTGCTTAGCAATAACCTGCTCAGTGACGCTCAGTTTGGGCTCCACCAGGGCCATTCAGCTCCTGACCTCATTACAGCCTTGGTTCAATCATAGACAAAACAGCTGAACTCAAGAGGTGAGGTGGGAGTTACAGCCCTTGACATCAAGGCAGCATTTGACCAAGTATGGCATCAAGGAGCCCGAGCAGGGAGAAGACTCGGAGGGCGGAGTTCCGGACCAGTAAGTTACCTCGGGTGGAAAAAAAAATGAAGAGAAACTAAAAAAAAACTGAAAAAGTAACGTCACAGGAAAGCTGTGACCCGATTGGCTGGCAGGGAATTTGTACTGAATTTGAAAATAAAACATTGATTAAAATTGATTAAAACCCTAATTAACTAATTAATAAGTAGAGTAACTAAACCAGAGGGAGGAGATAACTGTATTTAGTTAGCTTTTAATATTTATAGTAGAAATCTAGCACAAGGGACCATATAGTTAAGTGTAACATAATTTAGTAAGGATTTAATAAGTATTTATTTATTTTAAATTAATTTATTAATTAGTGCTAGAAATGACAGTTAGAGGGGTGAAGTGCTTCATCTGTGAGATGTGGGAGGTCCGTGACGCTTCCAGCGTTCCAGACGACTACGTCTGCAGGAAGTGTACCCAGTTGCAGCTCCTCACAGACCGCATGGATCGGTTGGAGCAGCAACTGGATGCACTTCGGAGCATGCAGGTGGCGGAAAGTGTCATAGACAGGAGTTTTAGGGAAGTGGTTACACCCAAGGTGCAGGCAGATAGATGGGTGACCGCTAGAAGGGGCAGACAGTCAGTGCAGGAATCCCCTGTGGCTATCCCCCTCTCTAACAAGTATACCGTTTTGGATACTGTTGGGGGGGATGGCCGATCAGGGGAAAACAGCAGCAGCCAGAGCAGTGGCACCATGGCTGGCACTGTTGTTCAGCAGGGAGGGACAAACCGCAGAAGAGCAATAGTTATAGGGGACTCTATAGCCAGGGGCACAGATAGACGCTTCTGTGGACGTGAAAGAGACTCCAGGATGGTATGTTGCCTCCCTGGTGCCAGGGTCAAGGAGGTCTCTGAACGGACAGGGGGCATTCTGAAGGGGGAGGGTGAACAGCCAGTGGTTGTGGTAAACATCGGTACCAACGACATAGGCAGGAAGAGTGACGAGGTCCTGCAGGGGGAGTTTAGGAAGCTAGGTAGAAAGTTAAAAGACAGGACTGCTAGGGTTGTAATCTTGGGATTACTCCCTGTGCCACGTGCCAGTGAGGCTAGAAATAGGACGATAGTGCAGCTAAACACGTGGCTGAACAGCTGGTGTAGAAGGAAGGGGTTCAGATATCTGCATCATTGGGATCTCTTCAGGGACAGATGGGACCTGTACAAGAAGGACGGGTTGTATCTAAACTGGAGGGGCACAAATATCCTGGCTGCGAGGTTTGCCAGCGTCACTCGGGAGGGTTTAAACTAGTGTGGCAGGGGGGTGGGAACCAGAGCAGTAGGACAGCAGGTGAAACAAATGAGGGGTAATGAGTAAATAAGGCCAGTAAGACTAAGAGGAAGAGCAGGCAGGGAGATGTTGCTGAGCACAGCGGGACTGGTGGTCTGAAGTGCATTTGTTTCAATGCGAGAAGTATAACAGGTAAGGCAGATGAACTTAGAGCTTGGATTAGTACTTGGAACTATGATGTTGTTGCTATTACAGAGACTTGGTTGAGGGAAGGACAGGATTGGCAGCTAAATGTTCCGGGATTGAGAAGCTTCAGGCGGGATAGAGGGGGATGTAAAAGGGGTAGGGGAGTTGCATTACTGGTTAAGGAGAATATCACAGCTGTACTGCGGGAGCACACCTCGGAGGGGTCATGCAGCGAGGCAATATGGGTGGGGCTCAGGCATAGGAAGGGTGCAGTCACGATGTTGGGGGTTTACTACAGGCCTCCCAACAGCCAGCGGGAGGTAGTGGAGCAGATATGTAGACAGATTTTGGAAAGATGTAAAGCTAACAGGGTTGTAGTGGTGGGTGATTTTAACTTCCCCTATATTGACTGGGACTCACTTCGTACGAGGGGCTTGGATGGGGCAGAATTTGTAAGGAGCATCCAGGAGGGCTTCTTGAAACAATATGTAGAGAGTCCAACTGGGGATGGGGCCGTACTGGACCTGGTATTGGGAAATGAGCCCGGCCAGGTGGTCGAAGTTTCAGTGGGGGAGCATTTCGGGTACAGTGACCATAATTCCATAGTTTTAAGGTTCTTGTGGATAAGGATAAGAGTAGTCCTCGGGTGAAGGTGCTAAATTGGGGGACGGCTAATTATAACAATATTAGGCAGGAACTGAAGAATTTAGATTGGGGGTGGCTGTTTGAGGGTAAATCAACATCTGACATGTGGGAGTCTTTCAAACGTCAGTTGATTAGAATCCAGGACCAGCATGTTCCTGTGAGGATGAAGGATAAGTTTGGCAAGTTTCGGGAACCTTGGATAACGTGGGATATTGTGAGCCTAGTCAAAAAGAAAAAGGAAGCATTCGGAAGAGCTGGAAGGCTGGGAACAGACGAAGCACTTGAGGAATATAAAGACAGTAGGAAGGAACTTAAGCAAGGAGTCAGGAGGGCTAAAAGGGGTCATGAAAAGTCATTGGCAAACAGGATTAAGGAAAATCCCAAGGCTTTTTGTACGTATATAAAGAGCAAGAGGGTAACTAGGGAAAGGGTTGGCCCACTCAAGGACAGAGGAGGGAATCTATGTGTGGAGCCAGAAGAAATGGGCGAGGTACTAAATGAGTACTTTGCATCAGTATTCACCAAAGAGAAGGACTTGGTGGATGATGAGTCAAGGGAAGGGAGTGCAGATAGTCTCGATCATGTCGTTTTCAAAAAGGAGGAGGTGTTGGGCGTCTTGCAAAGCATTAAGGTAGATAAGTCCCCAGGGCCTGATGGGATCTACCCCAGAATACTGAGGGAGGCAAGGGAAGAAATTGCTGGGGCCTTGACAGAAATCTTTGTATCCTCATTGGCTACAGGTGAGGTCCCAGAGGACTGGAGAATAGCCAATGTTGTTCCTCTGTTTAAGAAGGGTAGCAAGGATAATCCAGGAAATTATAGGCCGGTGATCCTTACGTCAGTGGTAGGGAAACTATTTGAGAGGATTCTTCGGGACAGGATTTACTCCCATTTGGAAACAAATGAACTTATTAGCGAGAGGCAGCATGGTTTTGTGAAGGGGAGGTCATGTCTCACTAACTTGATTGAGTTTTTTGAGGAAGTGACGAAGATGATTGATGAAGGAAGGGCGGTGGATGTTGTCTATGTGGACTTCAGTAAAGCCTTTGACAAGGTCCCTCATGGCAGACCTCACACGGGATCAGAGGTGAGTTGGCAAGATGGATACAGAATTGGCTCGGTCATAGAAGACAGAGGGTAGCAGTGGAAGGGTGATTTTCTGAATGGAGAGCTGTGACTATTGGTGTTCCGCAGGGATCAGTGCTGAGACCTTTGCTGTTTGTCGTATATATAAATGATTTGGAGGAAAATGTAGCTGGTCTGATCAGTAAGTTTGCAGACGACACAAAGGTTGGTGGAGTTGTGGATAGTGATGAGGATTGTCAGAGGATACAGCAGGATATAGATCGGTTGGAGACTTGGGCGGAGAAATGGCAGATGGAGTTTAATCCGGACAAATGTGAGGTAATGCATTTTGGAAGGTCTAATGCAGGTGGGAAGTATAAAGTAAATGGCAGAACCCTTCGGAGTATTGACAGGCAGAGAGATCTGGGCTTACAGGTCCACAGGTCACTGAAAGTGGCAACGCAGGTGGATAAGGTAGTCAAGCAGGCATATGGCATGCTTGCCTTCATCGGTCGGGGCATAGAGTATAAAAATTGGCAAGTCATGCTGCAACTGTACAGAACTTTAGTTAGGCCATACTTAGAATATTGTGTGCAATTCTGGTCGCCACACTACCAGAAGGACGTGGAGGCTTTGGAGAGGGTACAGAAGAGGTTTACTAGGATGTTGCCTGATCTGGAGGGCATTAGCTATGAGGAGAGGTTGGATAAACTCAGATTGTTTTCACTGGAACGACAGAGGTGGAGGGGCGACATGATAGAAGTTTACAAAGTTATGAGTAGCATGGACAGAGTGGATAGTCAGAAGCTTTTTCCCAGGTGGAAGAGTCAGTTACTAGGGGACATAGGTTTAAGGTGAGAGGGGCAAAGTTTAGAGGGGATGCGCGAGGCAAGTTCTTTACACAGAGGGTGGTGAGTGCCTGGAACTTGCTGCCGGGGGAGGTGGTGGAAGCAGATACGATAGCGACGTTTAAGAGGCATCTTGACAAATACATGAATAGGAGGGGAATAGAGGGATACGGTCCCTGGAAGTGCAGTAGGTTTTAGTTTAGGCAGGCTTGGAGGGCCGAATGGCCTGTTCCTGTGCTGTACTGTCCTTTGTTGTCAATGGGAATCAGGGCAAAAACTCTCCACTGGTTGGAATCTTCCCTAGTGCAAAGAAAGATGGTTGTGGTTGTTGGAGGTCAATCATCTCAGCTCCAGGACATCACTGCAGGAGTTCCTCAGGGTAGTGTCCTCGGCCCAACCATCTTCAGCTGCTTCATCAATGACCTTCCTTCAATCATAAGGCCAGAAGTGGGGATGTTCGCTGATAATTGCACAATGTTCAGCACCATTTGCGACTCCTCAGATACTGAAGCAGTCCGTGTAGAAATGCAGCAAGACCTGGACAATATCCAGGCTTGGGCTGATAAGTGGCAAGTAACATTCATGCCACACAGTGCCAGGCAATGACCATCTCCAACAAGAGAGAATCTAACCATCTCCCCTTGACATTCAATGGCATTACCATTGCTGAATCCCCAACTATCAATATCAACATCCTAGGGGTTATCATTGACCAGAAACTGAACTGGAGTAGCCATATAAATACCGTAGCTACAAAAGCAGGTCAGAGGCTAGGAATCCTGTGGCGAGTAACTCACCTTCTGACTCCCCAAAGCCTGTCCACCATCTACAAGGCACAAGTCAGGAGTGTGATGGAATACTCTCCACTTGCCTGGATGGGTGCAGCTCCAACAACACTCAAGAAGCTCGACACCATCCAGGACAAAGCAACCAACTTGATTGGCACCCCATCCATGAACATTCACTCCCTCCACCACCAACGCACAGTGGACATCTACAAGGCTCCTTAGACAGCACCTTCCAAAGCTGCAACCTCTACCAACTAGAAGGACAAGAACAGCAAATGCATGGGAACACCACCACCTGCAGGTTCCCCTCCAAGTCACACACCATCCTGACCTGGAACTAAATCACTGTTCCTTCACTGTCGCTGGGTCAAAATCTTGGAACTCCCTTCCTAACAACACAGTGGCTGTACCTACCTCACATGGTCTGCAGCGGTTCAAGAAGGCAGCTCACCATCACCTTCTCAAGGGCAATTAGGGATGAGCAATAAATGCTGGCTTAGCCAGCGATGCCCACATCCAATGAATGAATTTTTTAAAAACCACAAAAACACAGACACACACGTTGGACTCAGATGTGAGTCCCAACATGGTTGAATAGTTTACCAACACTCACTTTCCCAGTTTACACATGAAGCATCAGCACTTTAATGAGGTACCAGCACCTGTGGAGCTGCACACCAGGAAAATTCTGCACTTCAGAGGAGGCCTGGAGAAAATTGTGAAATGCCAAGCCTTAATGCTTCTGCAGTCCATATTTTATTTCACTCCAGCTGAAGTCCAGAATGTCAATGCACTACGTCACTTCCATTATATTGAGTCTCTGATACCACACACAACACTTGCAGACAAAGATCATGATGTGCAGTGAGGACAAAAATATTCCTCAATTATTCATGCTTTCATTGATCAGCTGAAGGAACATTGTCAATCCAGCTCATGTCAGTCAGGATTCACACAGTAATAACTTCTTTGAATAAAAGTTATTCATTGTTTAGCACTTGATGAAACAATGACAGACAACTTTGTGTTTCAAACAAAAGAGAAACAAAGTTAAGAGGGAGATGAATCAATGGTTTAACAATGATGAAAGTTGGATGTGTATAAAAGGTAACTAAAATGAGAGTAGCATATAAAAGTACTTAACAGGGAGTTAGAAGGAAACAACTGTCTGCCTAAACACCCCCAGAAGCCATGCTTCAACCAAACTTCAACTACAGCTAGTGCCCCATTTGAACAATATGTACTGGTAAAGAATAATCCCACTTCTACCAATACATTGTGCTATTTGAACGTCCGGTCTGTGCACGATCCTCACTGTATGCATCTGCAAATGCCATGTATCAGCAATGAACCTTCTATTTGTAATGTTGCATCTATCTGTACTGTGACAGCTATTAAGTAATTATTAAGTCACAGCAGTTAGTGCATTTAAATAGCTTAAAAAATAAGGGGAATTTTTTTTTTGAAAGAAAACCTCAAAACATACCGTATAACTGATAAGGTGAGTACTATTAAAGTGTGTTTTTTTAAATTAATGTAATTTATTAAGGACTTTAGGTGGTGGTGTTTGGAGTAGAACAAGGCCCCTACTGCAATTAGTATTTTTTAAAGGGAGTAACTAAGTAATGTTTAGTTTAGTGATACAGCACTGAAACAGGCCCTTCGGCCCACCGAGTCTGTGCCGACCATCAACCACCCATTTATACTAATCCTACACTAATCCCATATTCCTACCACATCCCCACCTGTCCCTATATTTCCCTACCACCTACCTATACTAGGGGCAATTTATAATGGCCAATTTACCTACCAACCTGCAAGTCTTTTGGCTTGTGGGAGGAAACCGGAGCACCCGGAGGAAACCCACGCAGACACAGGGAGAACTTGCAAACTCCACACAGGCAGTACCCAGAATTGAACCCAGGTCGCTGGAGCTGTGAGGCTGTGGTGCTAATCACTGCGCCACTGTGCTGCCCATAATCTAAAGGTAAGTCATGGCAGGAGAGCTCGCACCCGTGATATGCTCCTCCTGCGCTATGTGGGAAATCAGGGACGCTTCCAGTGTCCCTGACGACCATGTGTGCAGGAAGTGTATTCATCTGCAGCTACTGGCTACCCGCATTATGGAGCTGGAGCTGCGGGTGGATTCACTGTGGAGCATCCGCGATGCTGAGGATGTTGTAGATAGCACGTTTAGCGAAGTGGTCACACCGCAAGTATTGACTGCACAGGTAGAAAAGGGAAGGGTGACTGCCAGGCGGAGTAGTAGGTGCAGGCAGGTAGTGCAGGAGTCCCCTGTGGCCATTCCCCTCTCAAACAGATATTTCACTGTTGGGGGGGAATGGCCTCCCAGAGGAAAGCAAAAACAGCCAAGTTCGTGGCACCACGGATGGCTCTACTGCACAGGAGGGGGGGAAAAAGACTGGGAGAGCCATCGTGATAGGAGATTCAATTGTCAGGGGAACAGACAGGCGTTTCTTTGGCCGCAAACAAGACTCCAGGATGGTATGTTGCCTCCCTGGTGCTAGGGTCAAGGATGTCTCGGAGCAGCTGCAGGACATTCTGAAGGGGGAGTGTGAACAGCCAGTGGTTGTGGTACATGTTGGTACCAACGACATAGGTAGAAAAAGGGATGAGGTCCTGCAAGATGAATTTAAGGAGCTAGGAGCTAAATTAAAAAGCAGGACTTCAAAGGTAGTAATCTTAAGATGACTTCCTGTGTCACATGTTAGTGAGTATAGGAACAGGAGAATAGACCAGATGAATGTGTGGCTGGAGAAATGGTGCAGGAAGGAGGGATTTAGATTCCTGGGACATCGGGACCAGTTCTGGGGAAGGTGGGACCTGTACAAGCGGGACAGGTTACACCCAGGCAGGACCGGAACTGATGTACTCGCAGGGGCATTTGCTAGTGCTGTTGGGGAGGATTTAAACTAGAATGGCAGGGGGATGGGAACCTGAGCGGGGAGACTGAAGAGGAGGAAACAAGGATAGAAACGAAAGACAGGAAACAAAAAAGCAAAAGTAGAAGGCATAGAAATCAAGGGCAGGAAACAAATAGGGTCATAGTGCGAAATAATGCTAAGATGACTAAGAATGTTAAAAAGACAAGCCTAAAGGCATTGTGTCTCAATGCGCGGAGTATTCGCAATAAGGTAGGCAAATTAACCGCACAAATAAATGTAAATGGATACGATATAGTTGTGATTACGGAGACACGGCTGCAGGGTGACGAAGGATGGGAACTGAACATCCAGGGGTATTCAATATTTAGGAAGGACAGGCAGAAAGGGAAAGGAGGTGGAATAGCGTTGTTAGTAAAAGAGGAAATCAATACAATAGTGAGGAAAGATATTAGCTCAGAGAATCCTGATGTGGAATCTGTATGGGTGGAGCTAAGAAATACCAAGGGGCAGCAAATGTTGGTGGGGGTTGTATAAAGACTCCTAAACAGCAGTGGTGATGTAGAAGATGGCATTAAACAGGAAATTAGAGACATATCCAATAAGGGTGCAACTGTAATTTTGGGTGATTTGATCTACATATAGATTGGGCAAACCAAATTAGCAATAATACAGTAGAGGAGGAATTCCTGGAGTCCGTATGTGATGGTTTGTTGGACCAATACGTTGAGGAACCAACTGGAGAACAGGCCATCCTAGACTGGGTATTGTGCAATGAGAAAGGATTAGTTAACAATCTTGTTGTGCGGGGTCCCTTGGGGAAGAGCGACCATAACATGGTAGAATTCTTCATTAAGATGGAGAGTGAGAGAGTTGATTCTGAGACTAGAGTCCTGAATCTAAATAAAGTAAACTGTGAAGGTATGAGGCATGAGTTGGCTATGATAGATTGGGGATTGTTACTTCGAGGGTTGACAGTGGATAGGCAATGGCTAGCATTTAAAGAGTGCATGGATGAATTACAACAATTGTTCATCCCTGTCTGGCACAAAAATAAAACAGGAAGGGTGGCTCAACCGTGGCTTACAAAAGAAATTAGGGATAGTATTAGATCCAAGGAGGAGAAATATAAAATGGCCAGAACAAGCAGCAAGCCTGAGGATTGGGAGCAGTTTAGAATTCAGCAAAGGAGGACAAAGGGATTGATTAAGAAGGGGAAAATAGAGTATGAGAGTAAGCTTGCAGAGAACATAAAAACTGACTGTAAAAGCTTCTATAGATATGTGAAGAGAAAAAAGATTATTGAAGACAAATGTGGGTTCCTTACAGTCAGAAACGGGGGAATTTATAATGGGGAACAAAGAAATGGCAGACCAATTAAATACATACTTTGGTTCGGTCTTCACAAAGGAGGACACAAATTACCTCCCAGAAATGTTGGGGAACATAGGGTCTAGTGAGAAGGAGGAACTGTATGAAATCAGTATTAGTAGGGAAACGGTGTTAGGGAAATTGACGGGATTGAAGGCCGATAAACTCCCAGGGCCTGATAATCTACATCCCAGAGTACTTAAGGAAGTGGCCCTAGAAATAGTAGATGCATTGCTGGTCATTTTTCAAAATTCTATAGACTCTGTAACAGTTCCAACGTTTTGGAGGGTAACTAATGTAACCCCACTATTTAAAAAAGGGGGTAGAGATAAAACAGGGAATTATAGATCAGTTAGCCTTCCATCAGGAGTGGGGAAAATGCTAGAGTCCATTATAAAAGATGTAATAGCAGAGCACTTGGGAAACAGTGACAGGATCTGACAAAGTCAACATGGATTTACAAAAGGGAAATCATGTTTGACAAATCTACTGGAATTTTTTGAGCATGTAACTAGTAGAATAGATGAGGGAGAACCAGTGGATATTAGTTTAGTTTAGTTTACAGATACAGCACTGAAACGGGCCCTTCGGCCCACCAAGTCTGTGCCGACCATTAACCACCCATTTTATACTAATCCTACACTAATCCCATATTCGTACCACAACCCCAACTGTCCCTATATTCCCCTACCACCTACCAATACTAGGGGCAATTTATAATGGCCAATTTACCTACCAACCTGCAAGTCTTTGGGCTGTGGGAGGAAACCGGAGCACCCGGAGAAAACCCACGCAGACACAGGGAGAACTTGCAAACACCACACAGGAGTTGGTGTATTTGAACTTTCAGAAGGCTTTCAATAAGGTCCCACAAAAGAGATTAGCGTGCAAAATTAAAGCACATGGGATTGGGGGTAAGGTACTGATATGGACTGGTTGGCAGACAGGAAACAAAGAACAGGAATAAACGGGTCTTTTTCCGAGTGGCAGGCAGTGACTAGTGGGGTACCGCAGGAGTCAGTGCTAGGACCCCAGCTATTCACAATATGTATTAATGATATAGATGAGGGAATTAAATGTAATATATCCCAGTTTGCAGACGACACAAAGCTGGGTGGGTGTGTGAGCTGTGAGGAGGATGCAGAGAAGCTCCAGTGTGATTTGGACAGGTTGAGTGAGTGGACAAATACATGGCAAATGCAGTATAATGTGGATAAATGTGAAGTTATCCACTTTGGTGGCAAAAACAGAAAGGCGGATTATTATCTGAACGGCGATAGATTGGGAAAGAGGGAGGTGCAGCAAGACCTGGGTGTCCTTGTGCACCAGTCACTGAAAGTAAGCATGCAGGCGCAGCAGGCAGTTAAGAAGGCAAATGGTATGTTGGCCTTCATAGTGAGAGGATTCGAGTGCAGGAGCAAGGATGTCTTGCTGCAATTATACAAGGCCTTGGTGAGACCACATCTGGAGTATTGTGTGCAGTTTTGGCCTCCTTATCTGAGGAAGGATGTTCTTGCTATGGAGGGTGTGCAGCAAAGGTTCATCAGACTGATTCCTGTGATGGGGGCAGGACTGACGTATGAAGAGAGAGATTGGGTCGATTAGGCTTGTATTCGCTAGAGTTTAGAAGAATGAGAGGGAACCTCATAGAAACCTATAAAATTCTAACAGGACTGGACAGACTAGATCCAGGAAGGATGTTCCCGATGGCGGGGGAGTCCAGGACCAGGGGTCACAATCTGAGGATCAGGGGTAAGCCATTTAGGACTGAGATGAGGAGGGATTTCTTCACCCAGACAGTGGTGAACCTGTGGAATTCTCTATCACGGAAAGCAGTGGAGGCCAAATCATTGAATATATTCAAGAAAGAGTTAGATATAGTTCTTAGGGCTAAAAGGATCAAGGGATATGGGGAGAAAGCGGGAACAGGGTATTGAGTTTGGATGATCAGCCATGAACGTATTGAATCGCGGTGCAGGCTCGAAGGGTCGAATGGCCTACTCCTGCTCCTATTTTTCTATGTTTCTATGTGTCTTGTATTTGTAATGTACCTTGAACCAATAAACCTCAATAATTCAACAATAAGTCAATTATTCGAAGAGGAGATTAGAGAGACACCTTGGATTGGCACACTGACCTTTCACCTCTGGAAGGTTCAAGGTTTGGGTTCAACCTTGATTGAGATGCAAATCTGATATTTACACTAGCTTAAATGATTTTGGGAGGTCAAATGGGTGTTCACCCATAGAAGACCTTCTCTCAACTTGGCACAAATTGGCACTGAATTTCCCAAGCCCATTCAGACTGAAGTGGGCCTGTGCGAGAGGAACTTCTAGAAGGCATTTCTCCGATTAAGTTTTATGGTTGAATTCAGTAGGCTTTATTCAGAATTGCATAATTTCTTATGTTTTTGTTTTGCCAAACATCTTATTGATATGTTTACATACCAACAATAGTGAAGTAGGCAATTGGCAGCTGAAAATGCCGGAAGAATTATGTGAGCAATTCGATTGATTGTTCTTGGGGTACTTACCTGTATACGAATGGGAGCTTTGACATAAAATTTAGGGATTTGATTGATTGCTTTGCTGCTGGTTACTCATTCCTCATTGGCATGTTCTGCTACTTTTTATTCGCTCACACGTAATCAATTGGATATTTGATTGGTAACATCACAGATAGGTGATTATTTAAGCCATTCACAATTTTTGGTTCTATGGATGTGTGATGCTCCAAGGTGATGCCTCACTTCTGAGACAATAATTTTGCATGTGATGCCTTCTGCTCTTGCCTTAGATATTCCTTCAAGTGCTGTGGCACTACTCACTCCTGTAAGACGTCTGAGCGCCTTGTGTTTAGGTACATGCGCATACTAGCCAATATCTAACATAACCCAAGGGTGTAGCATTAGGCCCCCCTTGTGATCTGAACTGTATATTTGTATCTTTTGCACATGTCTCCATGTGCACCTCTCCAACCTTTTTAAAGGCAGACCAAGAAAACATTTGGTAAGATGAGACCAGCTTTATTTAACAGGCAGCAAGTGAGGATACAGAGCAACAGTTATGATCAGACTCAGTTCAGTCTTGTAGTCACATAATAATACAAAATGCCATTTTTAGTTGTTAACCTGTTTGTAGTATGGTGGAATATTTTAAACTGGGTAATAACCTGCCTAAATATAGCTCAGAAAGCAATGTAGTACGAGTTTGTTACAACTGGACTTTGTTGATCTGTCCCAGTGAACCATTAATATATGAGACTATTATTCACCCTGTGCTTAATGATAGAAAAAGTTTGCCTCCAAAAACTATTTTACAAGTTCCTTAACAATTTTATCAATTCTTAAAATATGCATTAGCACCAGACCATCACCCTTGGCAATATATAATCACAACTGAGGAATTATAGTAATCACATCATTCCTTTAATGCTGGTCTTTATTTCATTCAAAGTTGCTCTATCAGCATCTGTCTTATGCAAGAACTGTATGTTCTATCTACAGGTTTCCCTGGACTGGAATCTGATAATGTTACGGTAATAAAATCGAGATGATGACAGTATAATACATTTTCTTTAATGGTTTCTCTGTGTTATAAATCAGTTGGACAGAAGTGCTCAGTAACACCAGTCTAATCAGATGTTATTTGGTTCTAAAAGGCCTGCTATGGACTACAAGCGACTTCTTGCTCAAATGGGGCTCATCTAAAGTATTACTGAATGATAGCAAAATCTTACTGCCAGCAGGGTCCCTCTCTGGAGCCACCTCAACTTGAAAGTTGGACATTTTTCTGAAATTGTGCTTCCTGTCAGTGGTAAGGGTAAGTAGGGACACTTGGCACAGGGTTTGGATCAGGAAAAATATGAGCCTTCCATATGAGTTCAAATGACACTCTACCACCTGCTATTTCAAGCAGAGGCATTAAGCCAGTTAAAATAAACTACCTGCCATTAATATGATGATTGGCTCATTGTGACCCCACCCACACTGTCACGAAAAAGACAGTAACAACCCTTGATCACTTTGGTTAAAGTGCCTCTTTGATTTCCTTTCAGGCTGTTTCACAAGGATTCCTTTGCAGAGATTGCCAATACTGATTCCTGTGACTAGCATTTACCGAGGGTTGTCATCTTCCAGGATTTGAAGATGAATCTACTGCACATTGTGAGAAAAATCATCCAGAAGAGTTATAGGGGCACGACAAGCAATGTTTTGAAAATTTTCTTTGAACACTTTTGTTTATTAATTATAAAAATATTGGAGGTGGAGGAAAAGGGCTGTTTGGCTGGGTGGGGCAGTTGGAGGCAGGAGGTCATGTGATGAAACCTCCAGGAATGCATTCAAGCAAAGTTGGCAACCCTACATTTAGCCTCAATTATATTTAGCTATCTATATGTCCAAGTCCATCCAATATCTGGGGAGGCCTTTTTAACCCTGCTCACTCCCAGACCAGATACAAGAAAAAGTTTGTCATCTGAGAGCCTTTCAACCTTTCTCTCTTCATTGTAACCTTTCTTGTCTCTATTTTATTGATTATAGCATGATTATAGTAACTGGCCCTTCCCTTTCTTGTTCCCATTAAGCTCCGATCACAACTGTAGCCTCCTTTCTTTTACATCAGGAGATGTTGACAAAGTGGAATGGGCCTGTTGATGTCCGGAAGGACAGGAGGTGGGATGATACGAGTGGTGGAGACCCTCCTTCGTAACACAGTACTGGTGGGCGAGTCTGTACCCTTGGTGTTTACCCTATTTTGCCAGCTTCTTTGGTTCTAATTTCAGACCTGACCTACGGGCATTCACTTTTTCTTCTCATTTCTTCCTTGGCTAACATCCGTTGCCTCAGCTAGTCATGCATTCTCTGTTTCTCCTGTGTCTTTAATGCTTCTTTCTATGGTTGAAAGAACAATTCTCTCCCATAGTCACTCCACCTTCCTCTGCTCCTTTAAGACCCTCCTTGAAACCCACCTTTTTGACCAAGCATTTGGTCACCCCTTCTAATATCTCCTTCTTTGGCTCAGCATCCATTTTCCACACATCTCGATGAAGTGTCTTGGGACATTAAAGGCACTGTATAAAAGCAGCCCATTGTTCTTGAAGGATGTGTAACATAAGGTGAACTCCTGGAAGGTGTCTGTGCCAGTGGAATGGGGTCCCAGCTACAGAGAGGAGGGGAGGGGGAAATAGGCAAGAAAGATTGAAAAACATTTTGCTGCATCTTACTTGCCTTTTAAAATTTGAGCTATATTAAAAGAAGTGAGGTGGCACATGGAAACAAAGGAACCCCAGAGACTTGAGCACAAAATCTAGGCTGGCACTTCAATGCAGTACTGAGGGAGTGCTGCACTGTCAGAGGTGCTGCCTTTTGGCTGAGATGTTAAACCGAGGCCCTGTCTGCCCCCTCAGGTGGACAGAAAAGATCCCTTGGCACTATTTTGAAGAAGGGCAGGAGAGTTCTCCATCCTGGCCAATATTTATCCCTCAACTAACATCACTAAAACAGATTATCATGGTGCTGTTTGTGAGAGCTTGCTGTGCATAAATTGGCTGCCGTGTTTCTTACATAGCAACAGTGACTACACTTCAAAAGTACTTCATTGGCTGTAAAGTGCTTTGGGACTTCCTGAGGTTGTGCAAGAAGCGACAGAAATGCAAGTCTTTCTTTAAAACCCATCAGATATGTAAATGCCCTGCAACGACGATACTGAGAGCTTGATTATGTGCAGGCTAATCATGAAGTAGTTAGCATAATTTGGCAAGAAAAGATTTGTGGTTTTCAACTGCCAAAAAATTGATGGGAAAAACATTGAACTTCAGGATACATTAATCGGCTGGAAAAATAATCACAATTAGGTTTTGGATAAATGCCCAAGTCCTGATGTTAATCTTACAGCCTCTGTCTTCATCTGACCCTCTCCTGCTTTGAAGGTGGGCTGAACAGGATCAGGAAATTACTTGGAGCTTCGAGCAGTGTAGTCCATGGTACATTAACACTGAGCATGCTCCGTCTGGGCAAAGTCTGGTTTATGCTAATTATCCCTCATACTGCAAGGCAAGGTGACTGATAGTTCACCTACTCGGGTGGGGTGGGTGGGGAGAGGGGGCAATGGTGGGCTGAGAGCTGATCAATAAAAGAATGAAAGAAGGAAAAAGAGAAAGATTTGCTTTTATATAGCGCCTGTTACAACCACAGAAACGTCCCAACGCGCTTTACAGCCATTTAAGTACTTTTGAGGATCATCGCTGTTGTAATGCAGGAAACTAATCAACAGCTGACCAAGGGACAGGAAGTAAGCATCTGGATCTGAACTCTAGAAGTTTACAGCACAGATCGAGGCCATTTGGCGCATTGCGTTTTTGCATGTTCTTGGCCAGAGCAGTCCAAAACTGCTCCTACTGCCTTGGTCCCTCCCCATAACCTTGTATCTTCCTCTGCTTTAAATGCAACCTTTCAGTTGGCAGTCACCTGTGCACCAGTGTGAGCTGTGGGTGTTACATTTACGCTGGGTTACTGGATTTAATTTCGATATCTGATTTAATTCTGAGCAATGCAGATATCACATTTGTGTCAAATAACCAACTGGTTTATTTAAAGCACATTAACTTACAGGGTCCTACAGAATTTAAGTACATGTCTTGAGAGCCGTGCGTTCAGTGTGGAAGCTTCCAGAAATCTCCCACAGTTCTAGCAGCTCCACCCGGAGGTCCAAGCAATCAAAAACAGCGAACACAGACCAATATCATCAAACGCAGATCAATCAAAAACTACAATGGGACTACTCCAAATATGGGGTGGAAAGGAAGGGATGAATTCTGTACGCAGCAAAGTAAGGGATGAGTTGCTGTAGCACTGAAGGCACCAGGCACTAATACAACTACGTCAGAGACAGATAGTGAGGCTGCCACTGGAAAGTGGACTTGCAACTGTCTGCCAATGTTAATCCTGCAACAAGTAATAGGACACATGGAGTGCCAGCCTGCAGAAGGTCACAATGCAAGGGACAAACATGGGCGCAAAGCACAGCAAACAGATACATGCCAGAGAGCACTGCACAGCTCAATAAAATTAAAGGCTAGAAATGGATATTGCAATGTTACTGGCTAAACATTTCATGCATATGTAAGACATTCTTCTGTCTGCAATTTTAACCGTAGTTTAGCCTGTTTTTTTGTATGTCTCCTGAAGGTGTCGCTATCCTGCTGGGGGCGGGGTCCATTTCCATGGGCATCCATTGCCCTCCAATGCCTCACCCAAGTGGTCATTCCTCATGTGGGAGCCTAAAGAATGGGTGGCTACCCTAGGTGAACCCATTTATACCTTCACTCAACATCCGCAGGGGTAAATAGATAGGAACGGGAGTTCATTCATCTCTGTGAGCGTGCTGCACCATTTTGCTCACCATTGAAGCTCTTTATCATTTCGATTCCAATTCCTCATCCATCTCCTAGGCTTTTATACCTCTTACTTCACAGGGAAGGTTGAGAGGAGATTTGATAGAGGTGTTCAAAATCATGAGGAGTCTGGAGAGAGTAGATAGAGAGAAACTGTTCCCATTGTTGGAAGGATCGAGAACCAGAGGACACCGATTTAAGGTAACTGGCAAAAGAATCAAAGGCGACATAAGGAAAAAACTTCTTTATGTCGTGAGTGGTTAGGATGTGAAATGCACTGCCTGAGAGTGTGGTGGAGGCAGGGTCAATTGAGGCTTTCAAAAGGGTATTGGATAAGCACCTGAAGAGAATAAAATTGCAGGGCTACGGAGAAAAGGCCAGGGAGTGGGATTGGCTGAATTGCTCTTGCAGAGACTCAATGGGCCAAATGGCTTCCTTCTGTGTTGTAACCATTCTATCATTCTATGAATCATTCTAGTTCATTATATAAAAAAAGACTTGCATTTATAGAGTGCCTTTCACGACCTTAGGCCAAAGCACTTCACAACCAATGAAGTACTTTTGAAGTACAGTCACTGCTGGAACGTAGGAAACACAGCAGCCAATTTGTGCACAGCAAGCTCCCACAAACATACATGTAATCATGACCAGGTAATTTGCTTTTCAGTGTTATTGATTGAGGGATACAAATTGGCTAAAACACAGGGGAGAACTCCTCTGCTCTTCAAAACAGTCTTTCACATCCATCTAAGAAAATAGACAAGGCCTTGGCTTTAAGACCTTATCTACAAGACAACACCTTCAACAGTGCAGCACTCCCTTAGTTCTACACTGGGAGGGTCAGCCTCGATTTTTGTGCTCAAAATTCTGGAGTGGGACTTAAACCCACAACCTTGCATAGGAGGTGGTGAGAGTGCTACCCACTGAGCCAAAGCTAAACACAAAATAAACTGCCAAAGGAAGTCCATTTGTTAGACACCTGAGGGATTGCTAATTCAAAGCCCAATCTGGAATTTGCACTCCCGTTTCATTGACAGGGTGGCTTTTGCTGATCATGGATGGGTTTGCAAGGGGAGAGAAGGAAAACAGTCTTCCCCAAGCAGCTTAGAAGTCCTCTTAGCCGTCGAAACAAGGATCGGCCCATCAACGGAGCCCATGGTTTAGCCCTTCTGGTTCAAAAGGACAGTGTGGATGGGGGAGGGGCTAACGTGGTGTGGGGAAAGCAGAGGGGAAAAGAAACAGCATCTCATTCCTCATTAATCACTAATAATTGCAGCACTGTGATTGAACTCAATAAAGAGTGCATTCATTATAAACGTTCAAAACTCAGCCTATTTCATTCCCGATTAGGATCTCGGGATACTACATGGAAGCCAAGCATGAACATTTGGCCATTATTGCTGATAAAGGTCCTCCATTACATTATCTTTTTTTGTTGCCATTTTGCAAGTCATAGAAACTGGCCCATAGCATAAATTCAAATGAACTTGCTGCGGACTATATGCTGCTGGACAATGAGCCCATTGAGAAAAGAGAAACAACCAGACAGGGTTTTGAAAGTAGTGAGAAGAATGGAGGTTCTGTGCAGAACTGTATAATTTATTTCCATAGCGTTACAATGTACAATAGCATAATGGGAAGAAATGGGTCTGACGCACTCCAAAGGAAACCCCTTTTAGTTTCCACAATTCTATCAGATTGTCTCGATTGTGTGGGCTAAAGTGGAACTGATACAAAAACTCCCGTACACAAATTGCAAATGATCATGAAGTCAGATTGCCCTGCAATTTATCTTCCTTCTTCTTTGTCTGTAGTTTCGTTTCCATGACACTACTGTTTTCCAATCACCTGTAGTAATCCATTGCATTCCCCACCCTCTCCTCTCCTGAAGGGTACAGCGTGAACGGTGCCGGTTGCCAACCAAAAAACCACTTGGCACGCGTGCAGGCCACGGTAGTGGGCGCCGGCAGGCTATTCTACCGTTTGCACACAATTATAATCCTGTCCTCAACCCACACAAGTCCACTTTCTGGGGTGGGATCTAGAGGTTACTGGATCATTATCGGGAGTGGGAGCCCTGGTGATTTCTTAACCTGTCCCCAGCCTGCCACTACCCCATCGAAATCAGCTAAATACATACCAGGGTGTCGACTTTTACTGCTCCCGCTGGGCAGGAAACAAGCAGCAGCGGGTCCATTGCCTGGTTTATACCCTGTCAATTCATAGGAGAACCAGGCAGGATGTACTACAGACGTCTCTTCAGGCGGCTACAGTTCAAAATCGACCGCAAGCAATCAAACGTAGTCTTATAGGCTCTGCAGCCCAGGATGACACCAGGCCCCAATCCACTTAGCCATGTGGGAGCTCTTCTCATAAAAGTGAATCTTTAGCTCTCAACTCCTTCTTTACCCATAACCGCATTCTCTCCAATCCTTGAACTTTCTTTTTGCTCACTGCAGGATCTCTCACCAGCTCTGCCCATTTAACTTCCAAAGTTTCCTATGATGACAAGCACACTGTCGGCCTATAAGCAAGGTGACGCACATACACTATGTGTTGCCGATGGCAATTATGCGCAGCTGCCAACTTTTCTGGCTGTGAGTGGTCCGAGCTCCCAGCCATTTTGTGTAAGCCACCAAAGCAGTTTTCCCATTGCTGGCAAGCGTGAACCTACCCCCAACATCAAGGAAGCGCTCTCACCAGAAACCTCAAGTTGCAATCGCAAGTTAGAAGCAATTGTCCGCCTGTAGTTGGAACAGAAGAGATAGAGAGAGCTGGGTGTGAACACATACTACAGAAAAGCTAGAAGTTGAAGTGGATTTGTAGGAATAACTTGCTCTGTCTTTCTCTTCCTTGGCTCTGTGGGTAGCACTCCAGTTAGAAGGTCATGGCTTCAAATCCCACTCCAAAGACATGATCCCGTAATCTAAGTTGACATTCCATTGTAATACAGAGAGGGGTGCTGCACTGTCGGAGGTGCTGTCTTCCAAATGAGATGTTAAACCAAGACCTCGTCTGCCTCTCAGGTGGAAGTAAAAGATCCCTTGGTACTATTCAAAAATGGGCAAGGGAGTTCTCCCTGGTGTCCTGGCAAATATTTCCCCCTTAACCAACATCACAAAAAGAGATTATCTGGTTGTTTATCTCATTGTCATTTGTTGGACCTTGCTGTGTGAAGGTTAGCTGCCACGTTTCCTGACAGAGCAACACTTCAAAAAGTACTTCATTGGCTGCAAGTCTTCCTTACTGACATCTGGGGGCTTGTGCCAAAGTTGGGAGAACTGTCCCACAGACTAGTCAAGCAACAGCCTGACATAGTCGTACTCATGGAATAATACCTTACAGACAATGTCCCAGACACTGACATCATCATCCCCAGGTATGTCCTGTCCCACCGGCAGGACAGACCCAGCAGAGGTGACGGCACAGTGGTATACAGTCGGGAGGTGGTTGCCCTGGGAGTCCTCAACGTCGACTCCAGATGCCATGAAGTCTCATGGCATCAACTCAAACATGGGCAAGGAAACCTCCTGTTGATTACCACCTACCACCCTCCCTCAGCTAACGAATCAGTACTCCTCCATGTTGATCACCACTTGCAGAAAGCATTGAGAGTGTCAAGGGCACAGAATGTACTCTGGGTGGGGACATCAATGTCCATCACCAAGAGTGGCTCAGTAGCACCACGACTGACTGAGATGGCCGAGTCCTAAAGGACATAGCTTCAAGACTGGGCCTGCGGCAGGTGGTGAAGGAACCAACAAGAGGGAAAAACATACTTGACTACAGATGCATCTGTCCATGACAGTATTGGTAGGAGTGACCACTGCACAGTCCTTGTGGAGACAAAGTCCTGCCTTCACATTGAGGATACCCTCCATTGTGTTGTATGGCACTACCACCGTGCCAAATGGGATAGGTTTCGAACAGATCTAGCAATGCAAAACTGGGCATCCATATGGCGCTGTGGGCCATCAGCAGCAGCAGAATTGTACTCAACCACAATCTGTAACCTCATGGCCTGGCATATCCCCCACTCTACCATTACCATCAAGCCGGGGGACCAACCCTGGTTTAATGAAGAGTGCAGGAGGGCATGCCAGGAGCAGCACCAGGCATACCTCAAAATGAGGTATCAACCTGCTGAAGCTACAACACAGGACTACTTGCATGCCAAACTGCATAAGCAGCATGCAATAGACAGAGCTAAGTGATCCCATAACCAACGGATCAGATCTAAGCTGTGCAGTCCTGCCACATCCAGTCGTGAATGGTTGTGGACAATTAAACAACTAACTGGAGGAGGTGGCTCCACAAATATCCCCATCCTCCATGATGGGGGAGCCCAGCACTTCAGTGCGAAAGATAAGGCAGAAGCATTTGCAACAATCTTCAGCCAGAAGTGTCGAGTTGATGATCCATCTCGGCCTCCTCCTGAAGTCCCCAGATTCACAGATGCCAGACTTCAGCCAATTCGATTCACTCCACGTGATATCAAGAAACGACTGAAGGCACTGGATACTGCAAAGGCTATGGGCCCTGACAATATTCCGGCAATAGCATTGAAGACCTGTGCTCCAGAACTTGCTGCACCCCTAGCCAAACTGTTCCAGTACAGCTACAGCACTGGCATCTACTCGGCAATGTGGAAAATGGCCCAGATATGTCCTGTACACAAAAAGCAGGACAGGTCCAACCCGGCCAATTACTGCCCCATCAGTCTACTCTCAATCATCAGTAAAGTGATGGAAGGTGTCACCAACAATGCCATCAAGCGGCACTTGCTTAGCAATAAGCTGCTCAGTGACACTCAGTTTGGGTTCCACCAGGGTCACTCAGCTCCTGACCTCATTACAGCCCTGGTTCAAACATGGACAAAAGAGCTGAACTCAAGAGGTGAGGTGAGAGTGACTGCCCTTGACATCAAGGCAGCATTTGACCGAGTATGGCATCAAGGAGCCCTAGCAAAACTGAAGTCAATGGGAATCATGGGGAAAACTCTCCGCTGGTTGGAGTCATACCTAGCACAAAGGAAGATGGTTGTGCCTGTTGGAGGTCAATCATCTCAGCTCCAGGACATCACTGCAGGAGTTCCTCAGGGTAGTGTCCTAGGCTCAATCATCTTCAGCTGCTTCATCAATGACCTTCCTTCAATCATAAGGTCAGAAGTGGGGATGTTCGCTGATAATTGCACAATGTTCAGCACCATTCGCAACTCCTCAGATACTGAAGCAGTCCGTGTAGAAATGCAGCAAGACCTGGACAATATCCAGGCTTGGGCTGATAAGTGGCAAGTAACATTCGTGCCACACAAGTGCCAGGCAATGACCATCTCCAACAAGAGAGAATCTAACCATCTCCCCTTGACATTCAATGACATTACCATCGCTGAATCATCAACTATCAACATCCTCGGGGTTACCTTTGACTAGAAACTGAACTGGAGTAGCCACATAAATACATTGGCTACAAGAGCAGGTCAGAGGCTAGGAATCCTGAGGCGGGTAACTCACCTCCTGACTCCCCAAAGCCTGTCCACCATCTACAAGGCACAAGTCAGGAGTGTGATGGAATACTCTCCACTTGCCTGGATGGGTGCAGCTCCAACAACACTCAAGAAGCTCGACACCATCCAGGACAAAGCAAACCGCTTGATTGGCACCCCATCTACAAACATTCACTCCCTCCACCACCGACGCACAGTGACAGCAGTGTGTACCATCTACAAGTTGCACTGCAGCAACGCACCAAGGCTCCTTAGACAGCACCTTCCAAACCCGCGACCTCTACCAACTAGAAGGACAAAGGCAGCAAATGCATGGGAACACCACCACCTGCAAGTTCCCCTCCAAGTCACACACCATCCTGACTTGAATCTATATCGCCGTTCCTTTACTGTCGCTGGGTCAAAATCCTGGAACTCTTTTCCTAACAGCACAGTGGGTGTCCCTACCACACATGGACTTCAGCGGTTCACCACCTTCTCAAGGACAATTCAGGGTGAGCAATAAATGCTGGCCTCACCAGGATGCCCACATCCCATGAATGAATTTAAAAATAAGGTGCTTCGGGCCGTCCTGAGGTTATGAAAGGTGCTATATAAATGCAAGTCTTTCTTTGTCTCTCGTCATCTCTCTAACCGATCCCTCTCTGTGCAGTCAAGGTTTTCCACTTTGTAACAGTATATATATCTTGTAGTTAAGTTATAATAAAGCCCACATTTTCTTTGGATATTATTTGTGGTCCTGTGAATCTTACAATAGTTTACATACCAAAGGGATAAGTAATATTGCAGTTATCACATTGCTATTTGTGGGATCTTGTTGTATGCAAATTGGCTGCCAGCATAAATTTGTTTTTACCCTTGTCCATTACTGATCCTGCTGATTATTCAGGGTCAGCCTCATTTCAATCATTTTGGCCTCGGGTGCCATTTTTAACCAAGCGGGGCTTTTGAAATGTTACATTTCGCAGGGCTGCAAAGTACAGTCTCTTGACCCAGAATGAATTGAAAGAAAGACTTGCATTTCTACAGAATCTTTCATGTCCTCAGGATGTCCCAAAGCGCCTTACAGCCAATGAAGTACCTTTTTGAAATGTAGTCACTGTTGTAATGTCGGAAACGTGGCAGCCAATTTGCACACAACAAGATGCCTTTTCTAGTTCCACTTCTCCACAGGTCACAACATATATTTAAATGTTTACCCAGTTACTAATATGGTCAATCATATACTCTACTCTTTATCCCTGAATAAAATACACCAACCAGGTTTCTTTCATAAGCAACAAAATTATCAGTTTATTATCAAACAAGACTTATCCAGTCATGAAGCAAAGTATTAACACACAGATTGAAATATGAAAGTTCCCTTTTTAAATACCCCATATACAAACACACTCACACTGAAAAAATAAAGAAATTCTCTCTGCAGAAGCCTTTTGCACAAAAAGACAAAAAAAGAATACTTTGGCCAAATACTTGCTAATTCTTGAAGAAAAAAGAGAAGATATGGAAGGATGTCAGTTGTCCCTTTTGGTCTGGCGCTAGGTACATAGAGATGGGTTACTAGGCTCTTTTCAGAAGCAGTTCATTCTGGAGATGTCGAGAATTCATCTGGCGAGCCTTCCAGGATGGCCTCAAGAGAAATGTGGCATCAGGGGTTTTAGCTCTCCCACACTGGATTCACAGGGCTTTTTCAAAGAGATAGCGAGAAAGGAGCTGACACACTGGATTTCACAGGGTCTCTTAGAGGGGTGCAAGAAAGATGCGTTGGCAGTTTCTTTTCAGCAGGCTACAAAACCAACTGCTTTTCAACACTCTGCACACCCCAAATGAACCAAAACAATATCTCAGAAGCGAAACCAACTCCTGACCCTCATAAATCTTGACGTGTCACTTCTCTGTAAACATCTCCCCCAAGTCACCAAGGTTTCTGTTGTTTATTGAGCTTAAGGAATGTGACATCCAGTAAAGGTTTGTTTTCAAACAAGACCTCTCAATGTTCTTTCAGTGAACTTTCGACAAACGAAGTCCAACATCTATGAAATCTTCAGTCTTCCAGAATGAATCCATTTCCACAATTTAAGTATGAGTCCTCAAAAAATATTTAACAAAAAATGGAAGCACTTTTGTAACAACATACAGTTACTGCACGGGCACACCTACACTAAAGCTCAAGCCTATGTCCTCGGAAATTTACCTTCACCTTGAGATGTTGCTCCAGGTATGTCCATATCTTGCCAGGGTCTTTCTGATCCTCAGCTGACAATCCTAATGTGTTGATCCATTGCAGGTCCTCATTGCCCAGTGCGATCTTAATTTTGACATCTTGTTTCTTTGGTTTGCTCCCTTCTTGATCCAGGAAACACAGCTCCACTTTCTGTCGAAACAGATAGGTTTTTCAAATTCCAGTAGTTCCATGGTTAGCATTAATGATGCTAGCTTTATTTTAATTTTACTTAATTAATTTAATTTAAATTCCACAACTGCTGTGGTGGGATTTAAACTCATGTCTCTAGACTATCAGTCCAGGCCTTTGGATTACTAGTCCAGTAACGTAACCACAATGCTACTGTCCCTCTGTGTTGGAGGAGTGGCCCAAACCTGTTTTTTTAAAAAGATAGAAGTAAAATACTGCTGGAAATCTGAAATAAAAGCTGGAAAAAGCTGGGAAAAATCAGCAGGTCAGGAAGACTCGGTGGAGTGAGAGAAACATAAAGAATTCATGTCTCTTCAAACATGGAAAGAAGCATTAAAGACATAAAAGAAAGAGAGAATGCGTGACTAGCTGAGGCAGCAGATGTTAGCCAAGGAAAGGATGAGAAGAAAAATTTAATGCCCGTAGATCTGAAATTAGAACTAAAGAGGCTGGCAAAATAGGGTAAACACCAAGGGTACAGAGGTGCCCACCAGTACTGTGTTCCGAAGGAGGGTCTCCACCACTAGTATCATCCACCTCCTGTCCTGCTTGACACCTACAGGCCCATCCCACTTTGTCACTATCTCCTGATTTAAAAAAAAAATGGAGGCTACAGTTATGATCAGTAATGATTTAAGTCAATGTTCAGGCCAGAGATTTGCATAGTCGAAACAGTTTAAATTCTGGCGCTGTGTCCAGTGCTTTACAATCAATAACTGGATATCTGAAAGCCACAGTCTTAACGATTCTGCTCTTTCTTTAACCAATATAGGACTTTTTACAGGTTTTCTTTTTCACAGGCACACTTCCTTTTGTTTCATTTTTAAGATGGATTCTTTTTTTTTTGCAAGCCTACCTCTTTTAAGAGTGAGAGACTACAGCTTTAGTTGTTTACACAGCTTGCATTTTTTTAAACTGAGAGATCAGCTCTTTGTTTACACAGCTGTTCAATTTGTTTTTACACTGAGGGCTATTTTATTAAGGGAGCTGCAACTTGCATTACTGGCAGCTGCCACAGCCAGTGTTTTACTTTGTGCTAGACCTCCAGTGGTGCTGTCGAGTTCTTCCCACTCTTTTTGGCTTAGGCTCCGCCCATGAAGCAAAAAATGGGAAAACTAAAACAGTAATGGCTTTAGCTACTGTTTTTCAAAATTTTCGACCCACTGCCAGACCTGTTGAAAGCTCCGATCTGGTGGCAAATTGTCTATTGTACTCATAGAGTTTCAACACCTCCTGAGGTCCTGTCTGTGGTCCTTGCTCACTGCACTATTGTGAGGTCTCCTGACAGCTTCTCTCTAGGATCATCAGCCACTCCAGGTAGGCAACCTGCTGTTCTTTGCTCTGTCGTAGTGTGTTCAGACTCCAGAAAGATGAACTGTTGCCACAATGTAATACTTGGTGGTCTTCAGAAAAAATATATCCCACACATTGCCACCTTGTAATATTACTTGCCCCTTTGGTATGTGAACTATTGGAAGATTTACAAGACTACAAGATTTTATTATTCTTTAACTAGAACATATATGTACAAACAAGTACTGCATGAGCACACCTACACACATCTCACCGTGTTGGGCTCTACCCCCAACTAACTGGTCATGTGTGACATGGTATCACTTCCTCTGTTGATCTTCACTTACAGCTCTTAAGGTTGTCCCTTCTTAAGGTGGTTCTACAACAGTAATAATCTATTTGTGATGTTGGTCGAGGGATAAATATTAGCCAGGCCACCAGGGAGAACTCCCCTGCTCTGTTGCAGAATAATGCCATGGGATCTTTTATGTCCACCTGTGAGGGCAGATGGGGCCTTGGTTTAATGTTTGATCCAAAAAGTGACACCTTCAACAGTGCAGCATGCCCACAGCACTGCAGTGGAATATCAGCCTAGCTTTTGTCCTCTAGTCTCCAAGTTGAGACTTGAACTTACAACTTTCTGATGCAGTGGGGAGAGTGCTTTCCACTGTGACACAGTTGATATCACAAATGCCACAAAATTGCATCCCTTTAGAGGGATCTTGAGCATTTAAATCCCATCCCACTCACCAGAAGGACCACTGGATGCCAGTTGCATGCTGGCATGACTACATTCCAGCATTACTACAGTCATAATGGCGAGAACTGTGGCATAGGATGTCACTCTGTCATTTATCTCACAATTTGAATATGGTTAATCATATTTGGGTCGCTGTCAGTTCTGGTGGAAAATCCAGGATGTGGTGGTGACCAGTGAAGCAGCTCGGAGCCAATTTGTCAAAACTGCCCAAAATTGGATGGATTTCCCGCCAAAAAATCAGCAGATTTCCTTCCCTAAATGACATTAATGAATCAGATGGGTTTTTATGACAATCAATGATAATCTTATGGCACCATTACTGAGACTACCTTTCAATTCCAGATGTATTCATTCAAAAATTAATTTTAAAAATTGAATTTAAATTCCACCAGTTGCTGGGATTTGACCCCATTCCCCCCAGGGCTTGGGCTTCTGGATTACTCGTCTGGTGACATTACCACTACACCACCATAGTGTGTGTGTGTGTGTGTGTGTGTGTGTGTGTGTGTGTGTGTGTGTGTGTGTGTGTGTGTGTGTGTGTGTGTGTGTGTGTGTGTGTGTGTGTGTGTGTGTGTGTGTGTGTGTGTGTGTGTGTGTGTGTGTGTGTGTGTGCTGCACCCATCTATATATATATATAGAATCTTTGTTTCCCCCACTCTCAGTCTTGTTACCTTTGTCTCCCTCTAGCTGCCTCATTCCTTTCCCTTCAATGCATTACATCAATAAACCAAGATAAGCACAATGAAACATTAAAAATCTTAAGAGATGAAATACTGAATCATAGTGAAGTTAGCCACGAAAGCAGTAAGTTCATCCAATTTGGTGTGCTTGAATTACAAACTTAAAGAAAGTGGGTTATCCTTTTATTTCTCTCATGGATACTTCATTTATGGAACAGCAGCAACCTAACAAAGAACATCAAACCGCGAGTCTATCAAGGCTGCATCCTCAGTGCACTCCTCTACAGTCGCGAGACCTGGACAACATACGCTAGGCAGGAGAAACGGCTGAACTGGTTTCAACTTTGCTGCCTCAGGCGCATCCTCGGCATCTCTTGGCAGGACAAAGTCGCCAACTCATAGGTCCCAGAGTGCACTAATTCCATCAGCATACACTCATTACTAAGCCAACGATGTCTGCCATGGCTCATCCACATTCATCGGACGGATGACAGCCATATACTCAAAGACCTTCTGTGCAGTGAACTGGCCACTAGAGCACGACCTGCTGGACACCCATACCTCCGCTACAAGGACACCTGCAAGCGAGATATGAAGAGGGCAGATATCGACACAGACAACTGGGAGGCAGCTGCCAATGGCTGGGAACTCTGGAGGCAGAGGGGCATCGGAAAAGGCAAGGAGAAACTGGCTGAGAAGAGGGCCCAGAGAAAACAGGCCAGCAAATCCTGCACCTTCTCTGCCCACTGCTTTTATCTGCAGCAAGTACGGCAGAGATTACCGTGCCAAAGTGGGGCTCCTGAGCCACACCAGGTGACGTTTAACCCAGAGTTGACCACCAAGGTGCAAACCATTGTCTCACAAGATGGAAGGCTGCTGGAGGATAATTCATTTATTGGAGGCAGTATAAGGCTTGTCTATCAAGGTAAATTTTGCAAGGCTCCACTCTTGCCAAGGAACATCATTAGACAGAAGTGTAGGTTGGAGAGTCGGGCGTGTAGTTAAATCTGGTCGATTAGTGTCACCACTGAATTAGCGGAGATTTGGTATCATTGAGAATCAGGCACATTGATGTTGAAGCCCTGTTCTTCAATCCATGCATCTGTCACGTAATCTTCATGTCAAGAGACTGTCTCACAAAGCTTACCTTGTGAAGGATGCTTGAAGTTTGATGGTGAGCCTTAGATTTTTAATGATTTCTTATTTAGTCAACCACTGCAAATAATTAATTTTTCACAGTGAGCACTCTCATGAGATTCTTGCCTATGAAAATGAAAACTTAATTCAAACTCC
Organism: Heterodontus francisci; assembly: GCF_036365525.1. Lineage (NCBI taxonomy): Eukaryota > Metazoa > Chordata > Chondrichthyes > Heterodontiformes > Heterodontidae > Heterodontus > Heterodontus francisci. The sequence goes on along the minus strand of NC_090421.1, from coordinate 11,271,719 downwards.
TCAGTTCCGTTGGCAGGTAACTGAGCCATACAGGACTGGGAGCTCCCCAGGTTCAATCTCGGCTCTATACTGAGTTACTTGCCCTCAGCTGTGGCAGCAGTTACATTCTCAGGACATCCTAAAGTGTTTCATATCCAATTAATCACCTTTGAAGTGTCGTTACTGTTGCAATGTAGGAAACATGGCAGCCAATTTGTTCACAGCAAGAGGTAAGTGACCAGCAAATCTACTTTTAATGGCATTGGCTGAGGGATAAATGTTAACACTATCAGATATATTGCATCTATTTGATAGGGCAAATTGCACCCTTACTTTAACATCACATCTGAGAGAAGGCACCTCTGACAGTGTAGCACCCCCTCACTACTCCATTGGAAGTATCAATCTGGATTATAGGGGCAGGAGTTGGACTTGACCCCATAACCTTTGAACTCAAAGGCAAGAGGGCAACCCATTGAGCCACAGCTGACCTGAAAACTAACAGCAAAGCAGCATAGCTTTCTTCTACAGTTTACCTCAATCCCCATCTCTCCATGCATGAGATGGCTGGACTAGTAATCCAGAGGCTCAACATAATGCCCTGAGGAATGGGTTCAAATCCCAGCACAGCAGCTGGTGGAATTTAAATTTAATTAATGAATAAAAATCTGGAATTGAAAGCTAGTCTCAGTAATGGTGCCATGAAACTATCATTGATTGTTGTAAAAACTCATTTGGTTCACAAACGTCCTTTAGGGAAGGAAATCTGCCATCCTTACCTGGTCTGGCCTACATGTGACTCCAGACCCACAGCAATGTGGTTGACTCTTAACTGCCCTCTGAAATGGCCTAGCAAGCCACTCAGTTCGAGGGCAATTAGGGATGGGCAACAAATGCTGGCCTTGCCAGTGATGCCCACATCCCGTGGAAGAATTTGAAAAAAAGCACAAAGCAGCTCTCCAATGTTAACAATCACATTCTAAGTATATTTGTTGGTGAATTGTGTGTTCAGCAAGATGAACGATGTTAACACTAGGAAAGGATAACCTTCCTATTTCAGATAGTTCATGTCAGTATCAAGGGTCCCCAGGTCTGATTCATTGGAGATTAGGGAGGGAGTTTCAAAGAATGAGAGGTGATCTCATTGAAACTTACAAAATTCTTACAGGGCGTGACAGGGTAGATGTGCAGAGGATGTTTCCTCTGGTTGGTGAGTCTAGAACCAGGGGACACAGTCTCAGAATAAGGGACAGGCCATTTAAGACTGAGATGAGGAGGAATTTCTTTACTCAGAGGGTGGTGAACCTGTGGAATTCTCTATCCCAGAGGGCTGTGGAAGCTCAATCATTGAGCATGTTCAAGACAGAAATCGATAGATATCTGGATACTAACGACATCAAGGGAAATGGGGATAGTAGGGAAAATGGCGTAGAGGTAGATGATCAGCCATGATCTGTTTGAATGGTGGAGCAGGCTCGATGGGCCAAATGGCCAACTCCGGCTCCTATTTCCTATAATCCTATGGAACTCAGACAGAAACCGAGAACAACACCCTCTAAATCGCCAGTGCCAGCTTCCAGGCCCACCTGCCATTTTAGAGCTGATTTCGGGCATCAATTTTGTGCTGTGAGCTCATGCCCATTTGGGATTCAGCCAGGATTACCCAAAATGATTTCACATATTTATTTATTTTATTTATTTGGAGATACAGCTCTGAAACGGGCCCTTCGGCCCAAGTCTGTGCCGACCATCAACCACCCATTTATACTAATCCTACATTAATCCCATTACCCTCTCACATCCCCACCTTCCCTCAATTCCCCTATCACCTATCTACACTAGGGGCAATTTATAATGGCCAGTTTACCTATCAACCTGCAAGTCTTTGGCTGTGGGAGGAAACCGGAGCACCCTTGGGACCTTGACCGGCAGCAGAGAAAGGACACTTTCATCCCACCAGTCTGGATTGGCATTCAACCAAGACTGCAAAAAGGAACAGCATTTTATGACATTTACATAAATTGTATGTTCCCAAAAAATACGTAATACAAGTATGATACATAACAGGGATCAGAGGATGCCACAAAATAAAATGGTTGTAAGTCAGATCAACACAAAATCTTCGCTTTTAGTCTCCTGAATGATGTAGTCTTGTGCCCCTGGATGATTTGATCAGTCCAGTCTTATTTACATTGTACAAGGTACTGAATTACAACAACATATCTGCTAATTATCATATTTTACGCAGGCATTAACATGTTCTGATACTCTGCTATTGACTCGTGACAAGTACCAAGCTTTGACCTTCTGAATACTGTACTGTACTAAAATAACCTTCCAATCGTACTCAGTGCAAAGTGATAGGAATTTCAGAACAGGAGGCAGATCTCCATTTTTGGGCGCATTTACTTTGTTTGGCCCAGTTGACAACAGACAAAAGTTCAAAGGTTAATCCTATAGATGCAGTGCACCTTATAATGTGACCAAAGACTGTTGCTGAGGCAAGAGCAAATGAACTCTTAGTATGCTGTTAACATTCCTCGGTGGGCCATTTTAATGTTGGCAATAAAAGAAGCAATATTACTCAGCGCGCTGTCCGTGCATCTCCTTGCCTGCAGTCCCCAGCAATTTCTGCAGACTATCCCCCTTTGGACTTTCATATTTTGCAGCTGCTCCTCATCCAGGTGAGGTACTTGTCCGTGACAATGTCTTACAGCATGCAGCCTACCTCTGTAACTTTGAAGAGCTTCTCTGGAACACATAGGAAGGTTCTCTCTGCATTGAGCATCGCTTTAGGCCTGAAATATCTATTGAAAGAAGGCCCTTGTTCACCCATGCAGCTGATGGTTAGGATAGGGGGGCTGTGGAGAGGTGAGGCTGTTCTCCTTAGAGAGGTTGAGAGGAGATTTGATGAAGGTGTTCAAAATCACAAGGAGTCTGGACAGAGTAGATAGGGAGAAACTGTTCCCATTGGTGGAAGGGTCGAGAATCAGAGGACACCGACTTAAAGTGAATGGCAAAAGAAGCAACGGCAACAAGAGGGAAAACGCTTTTACGCAGCGAGTGGGTAGGATTGGGAACGCATTGCCTGAGAGTGTCGTGGAGGCAGATTCAATTGAGGCATTCAAAAGAGAACGGGATAATTAACCGAAGAGAAAAAAAATTGCAGGGCGACGGAGAAAAGGCGGGGGAGTGGGACTAGGTGAGTTTCTGTTGCAGAGAGCCGGCACGGACACGATGGGCTAAATGGCCTCCTTCTGTGCTGTAACCATTCTCTAATTCAATAGCCACGGATGCTTTTACTGCTATTGGTAGTGCAGAGCAGATCGTCAACTGTCGCTGCACTTCTTCTTTGATGCTGGACATGAAAGGACTGCTCCTCCATCTAGGTAAAGGATTCTGGTATACATGGTAGAGGACTCTGTTGCAATAGATTGGAAAGGTGCCTGCTGTGATTCATGAACCATCCACCAAAGCAAAAAACTGCCAATGCAGAGATTAAATGACAACAGGGATGATGGTGCAAAGCAAAAGGAAATGGTCATGGGACAAATAAAGAAATAAAAGATATGTCCAGAGGAGGTGTAAATGGGGAAAGCAGAATCATTACCAAAAGTTGCTGTCCAAAAATGAAAAACAAACAAAAGAATAGGAGCACTAAAATAAAAGCAAAATACTGTGGATGCTGGAAATCTGAACTAAAAACAGAAAGTGCTGGAAATACTCAGCAGGTCTGGCAGCATCTGTGGAGAGAGAAACAGAGTTAACGTTTCAGGCCTGTGACATTTCATCAGAACTTCCCAGCACTTTCTGTTCTTACTATTTAAAAAAAAATGAGGGCAGAGGTTGAACCCTATGTTGAGCTCGGAAGGCTGCAAAGTGCCTAATCAAAAGATGAGGTGCTGCTCCTCAAACTTACATTGAGCTTCATTGGAACAGCATAGTGAACTGTCTGATGTGCTCCCAGGCTATCCTCTCCTATGCACCAGCTTCTATGCACCATTCAACTCTGCCACTGTTATAGTGATACCTCAAAATCCTTGCCTTCCTTCAGATCACTAAATCAACCCAACCTGTCTTTTAACAAAGCTGTAACAGGATATGCTAGCATAGGTGCTGCAGTACTGGACAAGCAACCCAGGAGTCAAGAGTTTAAATCCCACCATAACACATGTAGGCGACCACCATCCAACCCGTGAACTGTATGTAACCTGGTACTTGGGGAAGTAGTGTGCGCTGCTAAAAGTGGTAAATAAGTGTCCGTAGTAGGGAGGTGGGATGTATTGAAGCAGCAATGTGGTGTAACTGAACTGATAAAGGGGAAGTGAATGTAGTGAAACCTGCAAGGTGGTCATTAAGACATGTCTAAAGCTATTGCTCAGTTTGTAACAAACGTACCATGTGGGCTAGTTGCTTGGAGACCGGGGGGTCAGCGGAGTAAGGTAATGCCTTGTTATTAGACAAGGGCTGGAGAACAGAGAACTAGCTATGCAATGTGGTCGAAACTTGAGGGATGAGGCGAGCAAAAATAAGCAGATGTCAAAACCGGTGAAAGGTTGACCGACTGTGGCTGACGTAGCGCGCCCGTGCAGTTAGCAACAGCTTACCAACCAATCACTGTGTATCGGGTAGTCAGGTCCAGCCCATTCCGAGCTGATCACGCAGGTAGCATGCACGAAACAGGGTATAAGAAAGTGTGTTCCGGAGTGCTGGCTAGCTAGCTCAGGACTAAGTAGTCTGGTCAACTACTTGGAGAATCTGAAGGGGAGGAGTGATCACCTGCTCCATTCCGACTCTCGGATGAACCTAAGTAACCTAATTTACATGGATGCGTGAGTATAATCTCTGTTGAAGATAAGATTTTGAAATGCTGAATAAACGTCCTATGTATGAACAATAATTTGGTAGTCTTGAGTCATTGATACCCAGAGTAAACCTCCGGACCAGTAGTGGGGATAGACTACACACATTGTGAAATTGAATTCAATAAATCTACCCATTAGTGAGCTCATGAGTCATAGAGTCATTACAGCATAGAAGGCCATTCAGACCATCGAGTCTATGTTGGCTCTCTGTAGAGCAAACCAGTCAGTCCCATTCCCCACTCTATCCCTGTAAGATGAATTGTCATAAAATGCTTTGCAAGGAAGGGAACCTGCTACTCCTACCCAGTTTAGCCTAACCATGGCTCTAGACCATACTATGCGGTTGGCTCTTAATGCCTTCTATAGTAATACTGATCTACTCAGGAATTCAAACATATTGCTACAAAGAAGGCCCAATACCATCTCAGGACAATAAATGAAGTCTTGCCAGCATTGCCTACATAGCAAGAACTAAGAAGTCAAATAGTTTCTTAAAAAACAACACCTTTCATTGAATTTCACGAGCCCACCTTTGGCCATGAGGATGAATTCTTCCTTTAATGCTTCAAAGCAATTTTCCCACACTAGAAATCCCTTCCAGAAGCTTAAGGAATAAGACGATAGGTGCCCTGGGAATGATTCTGTGGAGATTTGTTTCTTCTGTGAGAAGCCTCGATAAAATGACAGCAGCTTTGAAAGGCGGCAGGAATGTCATTACTACAAAGGACAGTTCAAACTGTTTGAATCTTGGAACTGGCTTGAACTGGTATGAGCCGGACTTTCCATCAGGCCTCTGTTATACTAACACATGTACATGGTAAAGTAGAACAATTTTTAAGCCTGCAGACAATGCACATATCTGACATAATGCAGAACCGCCCTGGAAAATTTGAAGAACTCTTCAATTTTTTGCCAAAAGTTTACAGAGAAAATGGCTTTATCTGCTGTCACGTTGCACAGTGAATATTGCTTTTGTTCATTATATTTCAGAAGCCAGATGGAGAGGCGGAAGAGTTGCTGTGGAAACTGCCAACAATGTATTCCGATGAAAGCCATGTTTCCCCCTCAAATTAAATTTTGATGAATGTAGAATTCAGCAATACTTACTGTAAATAAGTTAAAAGGATGCTCCAGGGTCGACCCTCCGATATCTGGGACTTCTTAACTCAACAGCGTTGAACTGTTGGTTATGTTTTTGCTATTTCAAGAGAAATCTCTCTGGGTATGGATAGAATGTTTGATCCAGGAGAATGGAGGTTCTTCCCATTCAGGCGTTAAGTCAGGAAGCAGCTTTTGCCAATGGATTTAATTGTGTTGTATCCGGTTACACTGCCACCTCCACCAAAAGAAAATGAGAGACCGAGCCTTCCAGGTTTTGGGATATTTTTGATTCAGAATACCCTGACTAGGTTCATTACTGCTTAATTTCTTCTTATTTCTGATCAAAGCATCAAAAGACTGCAGAACTGGTTCAAGTCTACATGGGGGCTCAACAAAGCATGACCTTATCTGTCTAACTCCAGGTATCAGCATTGTAGAAGGTATATGTCTTGGGGTGCAACTGGGCTGTTCTAAGCTCGGATGTGTTGAGTCCTGTACGGGTGCTGTGCCTGTCCAGCCCTGTGGCAAAACGGGAAGGGAACATTGGGGCCACAGACTCATGAATAAGCTGAAGCAAGACAGCTCTCTGGTCTATTCCCAACACCCGCCCCCCCCCCACCCCCATTCCCTGCCTTTCCATCCACCACCCTCCACCTTGAGCTAAATACTGCATTTGATGCGGACTACCCATGTGCAATGCCATGAGGATCAGCTAGTTGCCTTTAAAATTGAATTTAAATAGCACAGGAACTCTCCTACTAAGATCTGTATATTATTAGCAATGCAAGCAGGACAGTGCTGGGGAACAGTCTTTCCCTGTGAGGAGATCATGCACTGGCATCACTGGCATTGAACAGTGCCCACAGTTGCAGTCAAGGGCACCAGAATAATGTTCCCGTGTGGGAAATGACTGCATTACGAGTTGCGTCATGTGATGTTTGCAAAAAGCCCATTACAATTATCCCATCTGATGATTTTTTTAAATTCGTTTATGGGATGTGGGCATCGCTGGCCAGGCCAGCATTTATTGCCCATCCCTAATTGCCCTTGAGAAGGTGGTGGTGAGCTGCCTTCTTGAACCGCTGCAGTCCATGTGGGATGTAGGTACACCCACAGTGCTGTTAGGAAGGGAGTTCCAGGATTTTAACCCAGTGACAGTGAAGGAACGGCGATACAGTTCCAAGTCAGGATGGTGCATGGCTTGGAGGGGAACTTGCAGGTGGTGGTGTTCCCATGCATCTGCTGCCCTTGTCCTTCTAGGTGGTAGAGGTCGCGAGTTTGGAAGGTGCTGTCTAAGGAGCATTGGTGCGTTGCTGCAGTGCATCTTGTAAAGGGTACACACTGCTGCTACTGTGTGCCAGTGGTGGAGGGAGTGAATGTTTCTGGATAGGGTGTCAATCAAGCGGGCTGCTTTGTCCTGGATGGTGTCGAGCTTCTTGAGTGTTGTTGGAGCTGCACCCATCCAGGCAAGTGGAGAATATTCCATCAAACCCCTGACTTGTGCCTTGTAGATGGTGGACAGGCTTTGGGGAGTCAGGAGGTGAGTTACGTGCCACAAAATTTCCAGCCTCTGACCTGCTCTTGTAGCCACAGTATTTCCATGACTTGTCCAGTTAAGTTTCTGTTCAATGGTAACCCCAGGATGTTAATGGTGGGGTTTCAGCGATGGTAATGCCATTGAACGTCAAGGGGAGATGGTTAGATTCTCCCTATTGGAGATGGTTATTGCCTGGCACTTGACGGCATGAATGTTACTTGCCACTTATCAGCTCAAGCGTGAATGTTGTCTAGGTCTTGCTGTGCAGGCACGGAGTGCTTCAGTATCTAAGGAGTTGCAAATGGTACTGAACTTTGTACAATCATCAGCGAACATCCCCAATTCTGACCCTATGTAGGAAGGAAAGTCATAAATGAAGCAGCGGAAGATGGTTAGGCCTCGGACACGACCCTGAGGAACCCCTGCAGTGATGTTCTTGGGCTGAGATGATTGGCCTCCAACAACCACAACCATCTTCCTTTGCGCTAGGTATGACTCCAACCAGCAGAGGGATTTCCCCTAATTCCCATTGACTTCAACTTTGCTAGGGCTCCTTGATGCCACACTGATGACTAAAGTCATCTCCATGCCACAAACTCCACTCTCAAGTTACTGACTCCATCCCCCTCCCTGGCAACTGATCCCGACCGTTTGCAACCTTGGTTTTGTATATCACCTTGAGATGAGGTTCCGAGCACATAGCCATTTCATCACCAAGGCAGTCAACTTTCACCTCCGTAACATCACCTGATTCCACCTCTGTCACAGCTCAAAGGAACATCGGAACATAGGAACAGGAGGAGGCCATTCGGCCCCTCACGCCTGTTCTGCCATTCAATGAGATCGTGGCTGATCTGTGAACTCACTCCATATGTCAACCTTTACTCCATATCCTTTAAACCGCTGGCTGACAAAATTCTATCAATCTCAGATTTAAAATTAATAATTGATCTAGCATCAATTGTCGTTTGCAGAAGAGAGTTCCAAACTTCTACCACCCTTTGTGTGCAGAAGTGTTTCCTAATTTCACTCCTGAAAGGTCTGGCTCTAATTTTTTGACTTTGCCCCCTAGTCCTAGACTCCCCAACCAGTGGAAATAGTTTCTCTCTATCTACCCTATCTGTTTCCCTTAATATTTTGAAAACTTTGATGATATTACTGCTTAACGGTCTAAATTCCAGCAAAATCAACCCAATTTTGCTTCAGTGCTCTTTGCATCAGCAGTGCCTCAGTTGGTAGCACTCTTGTTTCTGAGTTGCAAGACTCCGTGTTCAAGTCCCACTCCAGAACTTAATCACAAAAATCAGGGCTGATACTCCAGTGCAGTACTGAGGGAGTGCGGTGTTGTTAGTGGTGCTGTCTTTCTGACGCGACCTTAAACTGAGGCCCTGTCTGTCATCTCAGGTGGATGTAAAAGATCTGATGACACTAATTTGAAGAAGAGCAGGGGAGTTCTCCCCAGTGTCCTGGTCAATATTTATCCCTCAATCAACATGACAAAAACAGATGATTTGGTTGTTATCACATTGATGTTTGCTGTCTGCAAATTGGCTGCTGTGTTTCCTACATTACAACAGTGACTACACTTCAAAAAGTACTTCATTGGCTCTAAAGCACTTTGAGGTGTCTGGTGGTTGTGAAAAGTGCTATATGAATGCAAGTCTTTCTTTTTCGTAGCTTGACCCTTGAAGTCCCAGGTATCATTCTGGTAAATCTATGCTGCACTCCCTCCAAGGTCAACATATCCTTCATAAGGTGTGGTTCCCAGAACTGCTCACAGTGCTCCAGGTGCGGTCTACCCATGTCTTTGCATAAGCAACAAAGGAGAACACAACATTGTGAGAACTGAGCAAAGGGAGCTGTCCTTGAACAACTCTCTCTGAATCTGTCCCAAACACTTTGCAGTGGGGATAACGTTGCCAACTCTGGTTCGCTGCTTTCCTGGAGGTTTCATCACATGACCTCCTACCTCCCCACCCAGTCAAACTGCCTTTCTCGCCCCTATATTTTAATAAACAAAAGTGTTCAAAGAAAATGAAATAAAAGACATCATTTATTTTTAACGCCCCCTATTTTCTCCTACCATTTCTCCCACAGCCAAGTCTAGCAGGTCAACCATTAATGCCCAGAGACTCCAGAACAATCCTGGAGGGTTGGCAGATCCTAGTTGGCAAAGAGATGTGTTTTCTAGCACTTTAGTACTGTACCTAAGCATAGCCTGTGGTTTGAGAACTGTAATGGATCTCCCTATAAGGATCTGTATCTCTGTAATCCATTTGTTCAGGCTCTGTGATTACAATTCCTGACTTCCTGTGGTGATGCCACAAGCAAACTGTCCACATGGATGACTGAAGTCCTTATGTGTTGTCAGGAGTGGGATAGTATCCACTGGAAACAAAAGGAAAGCTTAGTGTGGGCAAGCAAACAGCAGGAAAGTAAAAGACAGGTGAGCTGTCACGTAGGGTTCCCAAATCACCAAGTGTAAGTTTGAAGCTATACAAGATGCAATAAGCTTAGAGGGATGCCAAGAGATGCCGGCGAACCTCCTGAGGTTCAGTAAGGAGAAAATGCCAGTCGGAGTTTCAAAACCAACACAGTTGCTAGAATGGTACTTGGAATGTGGAGAGACAGGAGCAGCTCCTTAGTGCAGGGAAGGTTTAATAGAGGTGTTCAAAATCATGAAGGGTTTTGATAGAGTAGATAAGGAGAACCCGTTTCCACTGGCAGGAGCGCGGTAACCAGAGGTCACAAGTTCAAGCAGCTGAAGGGCACAGGAGAGAAAAGAGGGACAGGAAGGCAATAGAGGCCAAACCCCCAACACAGGATCTACTGCTGAAGACGGAGCTTTTTTTGATTCTTTCACGGGATGTGGCATCGTTGGCAAGGCCAGCATTTGTTGCCCATCCATAATTGCCCTTGAAAAGGTGGTGGTGAGCTGGAGATAACTGAGAGATGGCTACTCACCCCTCTACAGGAGCCCCCGACAGAGGCCCAGAGGCGATACAACCAATGCCGCTTGCTCAATAGGAGAACCACTGAGCAGGCCATTGGGCTTCTAAAGATACGATTCCGGTGCCTGGATCAGTCAGGTGGTGCCTTCCAGTACCCTCCCCCAAGGGTCTCGGTCATTGTGGTTGTCTGTTGCGCTCTCCATTCCCTGGCCCTCCAGAGAGGTGTGGACCTTGAGGACAGTGAGACCCTGGAAGGAGACAGCTCCTTGGGAGGGGGGGGATGCAGGAGGTAAGAGAGGAGGAGAAAAAGGGGGGGTGGAGGGAGATGACGCTGAACTGAGAGGTGCCCCTACTGCACGACAAAGTGGCCTCCTCCTGCCACCCTCTGGGAAGAGGACCTCCCTCCTCTCCCTCACAGCCTCCAGCATTAAATCCAGGTGGGCATCGATGAAGCGAGGGTCTGTCCTGCCCCGAGTGCCAGGCTTACAGCTCCTCTGTGACATCTTGCTTCCCTCTGATGCTGTGGAAGGCAGATCTCTCCCTCAGGACAACCAGCAGCCTCAGTGACGGCTGCCATGGGGAGTCTAAGTGAGTCCCACACTTCATTTATCCACCTCCGTTCCCACCCCCACTGGCTCTGAGTGGACAGGAAACCCATCTCCATACCAGTTAAGGTCTCCCCATGCGAAAATCTTAACTTTCACCCATTTCCCACCAGAGGCGGGTTTCCAACCAGAAAACAAACCCTGCTCCTGTTACCTGCCTCTGTGGCGAAAATTCAACCCAAGAAATCCGTTTTGTGTATTTCGCTTCACATGCCCGACATGCTGGGGCTTTCATGTTCTTCGTGCATTGGGAAAGGAAAGCAAGAAATAACTAACTTGCATTTATATAGCACTTTTCATGTCCTCAGACATCCCAAAGTGCTCCACAGTAAGTACATTACCTTTGAAGCGTAGTCACTGTTGTTTTTGTGGGCAAACGCCACAGACAATTCATGCACAGTAAAGTCCCACAAACAGCAATGAGATAAATGATTAGTTTATCTGTGTTTGGTGATGATGTTCAAGGGATAAATATTGTCTAGGACACCAGGAGAACGTTCCTGCTGTTCTTCAAGTAGTGGCCATCGGATTTTTTATTCCCACTTGAACATTCAGACAGATCCTTGGCTTATGTCTCATCTGAAAGATGACATTTCTGACAGTACTGCACTGAAGTGTCAGCCTAGAGTTTGAATAATATTTGCATGGATATGAGCATAAGAGAGAACCGAATGTGAAAAAGGCCATTTGACTCATCAAATTCACTCATTCCTCAGACCAAATACAATCTTCCTTGTCATGGCCCAACTCATTTTGTCTCCCAGAGAAAGATTCTGCCAAGTCTATTCCTGTTCACCAAAGCTCAATGAGACAGAGCTCTGGAGTATGCACCTGACCTTCTGCCCCACATTATTCATTCTTCATTTTATGACAGTTTGAGAGTTCAGGAGCTCAGCAACCTTCACGTTTCACATGATCACCTCTAAAGTATAGAGTGAGCCTTTGGTTTCATGGTATCATGCCCACCTCTAAGCCAGCAGATACAGCATTCAGACCCCAATGTTGAAGATTCTGGTAAGTGGAGACCAGAGATCTGGCTCTGAATTCTGTGTTGATATCCAGTGGGATACTTGGGTGTGTGTGGTTTCCTCCTGCCACTCCCCTCAACAACCTATGGGTTGTGGGAGCCCATAAAACCCTCCTACTGCATTGGAGCAACTACCCTATCAACTGGTATCAAGTTGGTTATGACCTATCCTGCAGGGCTACAGACAAAATGCTGGAAAGTGGGATTAGACTGGGTGGCTCATTCTTTGGCCAGCACAGACACGATGGGCCAAGTGGCCTCTTCCTGTGCCGTAAACTTTCTCTGATCATGGAAGGAGCGTTCACGCCATGGCCTGTCAGCCTGTGAATCCTTCCACTATTTCACACTGTTCTCCAAGGGAGAGTGCAAAGATATGAAAACTGGGAATCAAACCCAAAACCTAGTTGAAAATGATGTTATTCGATTCGAGTTCAATTTGCCAGCAAATCCTCCCACTATTCTGCAAATGAAAAGGACGAAGGTACAAAAACAACAACCCCGAATGTTCTTTCTCCAGGAAACACTTTAATTACTGGTGGTGATGCTTTAGGCCCGAGTAATTTAGACGAAATGCTGCTCATAATGAGTGAGATGCAGAATCATTTCGATCAATTTTGAGATTGCCCTTAATAATGTCAGAACACACTCCACTCATACGAATGAAATTAGGAGACCTCCAAGAATTACCTGCTTCTAGCATTCGAGCTACTGACTTCTAATTTGCAAATGTCTGTCATAATTAAGGAGCAGAATGTTTTGGGGGGGGGGGGGGGGGGGTGGGGGGAGGGGAGATTACCCGTTCTAATTTCCAATGATAAATTCAAGCACTAAACACCGATAGTGTTTAGTCCAACGTTAAGTTAGACTTAACACCATTGGCCGGCCATGATCAAAGTGCTGTCAGAACCATGTTCTCACTGAAATCATTCACACAGTAACAGCTGCACAGAGGAGACAGGGATTAATGAGGAGCGTGGCTCAAGGATTTCAAGGGGTTTCTTTGCTCTAATTGACGGACAGCACCCAAGGCTTTTTATTCACAGCAGACAACTCCTAAATGAAGCATGTTCACACATGAAAAGTAAGAATGGCCATGTCTGCTCTGGCCCTATCAAAATACATTCTGCAGGTTAAGCAGACATCAGACACTCTTCTAGCTTCGGCACCGTACATACAGAAAGCTAGGCAAGGCCATGGGTGGTCTGTTTGGTTCAGTTGGTAATGGCCCTTGACCTCTGAGTCAGAAGGTTGTCGGTAGGGTAAAGAAACGATTTCCTCTGATGGGGGAAATCAATAACAAGGGGACACAATCTTAAAATTAGGGCTCAGCCATTCAGGAGCAAAACCTGGAAGTACTCTTTCACACAAAGGCTTGTGGAAATCTGGAATTCTATTCCCTAAAAGCTGTGGATGCTGGGGGACAATTGGAGCCTTCAAGATCGAGATAGATTTGTGTTGGGTAACATATCAAGGGATATGGAGCTAAAGTGGGTAAATGGAATAAATTGAGGCACAGATCAGTCACGGTCTCATTGAGTGGCAGAGCAGGCCCAAGGGGCCGAATGGCCTACTCCTGTTTCTACGGTTCCGATAGTACAGGTGGCACTTGATCACATGACCTAGGCTGAGACCTCCATGCAGGACTGAGAAAGTGCTCCATTGTCAGAGGTACTGGCTTTTAGACGCAATGTTAAAGTGATGCCGTGCCTGCCTGCCTGCTTGGGTACACATGAACGATCCCATTGGTTAATTCTACGTTTCTTAATTAGGCTTATTGATCAAGAGCATGGTCTGAGCACACTGAAAACACCTGGGGTGAGGGAGCAGGAAAGGCTGTAGGAGTAACACCCAAGTAACAAAGAGGGACAACAAAATGTTAGTGGGAACTTTTATCACGTATTTTTGTAAATGCATGACTTTGAGGGCACCTGCTATCTACTACATTAATGTAATTAAACAAACCATCTCTCTGCAGAGAGGAACATAATTGAATGGTATCTATTTTGCTTTCTCGCTGGGTAAAAGGTTGCATTTTGGCTGCCGCAGAATGGAGATGGAGACTTGACAGAATCAGGGGCAGTGGGCAGATGGGGGTGTGGTGCAGATGTACTTCTCTCCTATTTTGCCTTCTGCCATCTTCCTATACCACAAACCTTCTCTGCCCAGGAGGACAGATTGGAGACCTGACTCCACAGTGCTCTCTCTCTCAGCTATGGGCCCTGAGTAGCAGGCAACTCCATATGTTGCCAATCAGCTAGGCTGCCTTTTGGTCTCAGTCAAGAGGTGTCCAAGATTGCTGACCTATTCCAGGATGCTCCAATCGCCAATACTTCTGGTCGGGGCTGAGGGCTGAGAACAATTACAAGTGACATGGAAAGCTATGGAGCTTGCTGTTGTTGGGGTTCTACAGCAAAACGTTAGATTCCTTGCTGGTGGAAACAAAAGTCAGAAGACTACATGTTTCAGCCGCATACATGGATTTGAGTTCATTATCTAGGCAGATAAATGGAGTTAGGTACAGATCAATCATGTTCGAATTGGATGGTGGAGTAGGCTCGAGGGGCTGAATGGCCTTCTCCTGCTCCTACACCATTGCAGTAACTGAGGAGGTGTTATATTGTTAGAGATGGCATTCTTTGGATGAGATGGGAAACTAGTGCCCGGTCTACCAGTTCTGGTGGTTGAGGTGGATGCTCAAGATCGCATGGCACCATTTGCAGAAGAGCAGGAAGCCCTTCCAGTTTTCCTGGTCAACAATCTTCCCTCAACCGACACCACCATAAACAGAGTAACGGGATGTTGCTGGTGCAGCATGGTGGCAGCATTTAGCTACTTCGGGTTTCAGTGGAGGCTGGCAGGTTAGGTGAGGCATACCATCCTCCACAAGGGCAGAGGTGGGCGCCATTGGGAGGACCAGAACAGACAAGCGGCTTGGATGCCCCACAAGGAAAAGAAAAAAAAAGAGAAGCCCCTTTACTCAGGGGGCTGAAGGGAGGCACTTGGGTAATCCATCAGGTTTGGGGGGGGGGGGTGGCAAAATTTCCAGGTGATTGTGCCCCCCTGCCCTTAGCCGATTGGGTGCCATCCCACTGACCCTGTGAACTCTGAAGGGATTTCGCTACCTCAGTGTCCAGTCTATATTTCAGAATGTTCCAGACAGTCTGATCCAGCACTGGACAGGTGGCAACCCGAGTTGTCTTGCAAAAACAGTTTAGGCTAGCAGGAAATCTAACAGTTTGGACTTGGGTCCGAATTAGTTGGGCTGCAGTCAAACTGGGAGAAAGTGATCTAAAAGTCCAAACCAACACTCTCTATGTCGTCCATTTTCCGTGTAATCAGCAGTCTTGCTTGTGGAGTGTTCCATTGAAGACTTGGGACAGCTGCCATCTTTACTCCAGCAGGCAAGCAGAGAGAAACATTAACTTCGACTCAGATTTCCTGGCACTGGGTTCAATGTTCTAGCCTATCTTGGGCTCCCTCTGATGAAATCGCACAGCTGAGGCAGTCAGCTCTTATAATAAATTAACTTTTTAAAAAGCATATTACCATATTAAGTTGGACTCTCGCTTTCATGCCTCAATCCCGATATTCTGAGATGTAAAGTTCAGAAGAGTTTGTAACTGAAAATCTTGTAACATTGTGTCTCATTTAGAACGCTTATATAACTAGATTGTGAGGTTCGATCACTGCTCCAAGGTAGCAGTCATAGATCGATAAAGTGATGTGCATTTTAATCAATTAATACTTAAACCGTCGAGCAAGGTACTGAGGCCTGGGTCCTCAGCTGGTGTCCTCAGTACCTTGCTCTACAGCAGCAAGGCCTGGACAACGTATGTCAGCCAAGAGCGACGTCTCAGCGCATTCCATCTTGGCTGCCTCCGGAGAATCCTTGGCATCAGGTGGCAGGACCGTATCTCCAACACAGAAGTCCGCAAGGCGGCCAGCATCCCCAGCATATACACTTTACTGAGCCAGCGGCACTTGAGATGGCTTGGCCATGTGAGCCGCATGGAAGATGGCAGGATCCCCAAGGACACAATGTACAGCGAGCTCGCCACTGGTATCAGACCCACCGGCTGTCCATGTCTCCGCTTTAAAGACGTCTGCAAACGCGACATGAAGTCCTGCGACATTGACAAGTCGTGGGAGTCAGTTGCCAGCGATCGCCAGAGCTGGCGGTCAGCTGTAAAGGCGGGCTAAAGAGAGGCGAGTCGAAGAGACTTAGCAGTTGGCAGGAAAAGAGACAGAAGTGTAAGGGGAGAGCCAACTGTGTAACAGCCCCGACATTCAATTTTACCTGCAGCACCTGTGGAAGAGTCTGTCACTCTAGAATTGGCCTTTATAGCCACTCTAGGCGCTGCTCCACAAACCACTGACCACCTCTAGATACTTACCCATTGTCTCTTGAGACAAGGAGGCCAAAGAAGAAGAAAATACTTAAAGATTAAAGCTTTTGGGAGTTAGTTTGTCATGATTGGTACCACTCACACCTCTGAGTCAGAAAGTCACCGAAAGATTTTAGGGACCTCATCTAGATTGACACTGAAGGAGTGCTGCATTGTCAGTGGCGTTGTCTTTCAGATTACACATCAAATTGCAGCCCTGTCTGCCTGTTCAGCTTGATGTAAAGGATGCCGTAGTACTATTTGAAGAGCATTTGAAATCTTGGTCAACATTCATGCCATGACCATCACCACCAAACCAGAAAACAATTGACTGGTCATTCATCCCATTGCTTTTTACTGATCATTGCAGTGCCCAAAATGGCTGCTGTGCCACCTCTATAACACTGTGACTGTAATTCATTGAATTCCGAGTGCTTTGGGATGTTTCCAAGAAATGTGTTCAAATGCAATAGAAGTCAAAATCTTTCCTTAAGCAAGATTATTGTTTTTTTAAAACCTGAAGCTACAGTAATTGAAGTTCGAGAGCAATAATTTACATTTCTGTGACACCTTTCAGATAATAATAGGATCCCAAGGTGCTTTAGAGAGGAGGCCAGTGGATACTGAGCACGCAGTAGGTGAGAGACGTTAGGGGAGCTGACCAAAGTCACAATGAGAGAGGTCAGTCTGCTTTGATGCTGTGGAGAGAGATAAGAAGGTCTCTTGTTTGGATAGTGCCATGAAATATTTACCAGAATGGGTATATAGGGCCTGGACATTTTTTTAGAATCAAGCAGCACAGGAGGAGGCCATTTGGTCCATTGTGCCTGTGCTGGCTCTTTGAAAGAACTATCCAATAAGTCCCACTCCCTTGCTCTTAGAAATTTTTCCTTTTAAAAGTTACTATTAAATCTGCTTCCACCAGTCTTTCAGGCAGTGCATTCCAGATCTGGTCCTTTTGCCAATTATCTTAAATCTGTGTCCCTCTGGTTACCAACCTTCCTGCCAGTGGAAACAGTTACTCCTTATTTAATCTATCAAATCCCCTCATAATTTCGAACACCTCTATTATATCGTCCCTTCTAGGTGAGATGAGATTTATTGTGTGAAAGAGACAGCATCTCTGATACTTTGAATCTCCGAAGTGCTGCCCATGCTTTAGAGAGAGAATCCGAGACTGCAGAAGTCTGTCACCTGCTTGCCATCTAATGGCAGAGATGAGTATCAAGAGATCAGGAAGACGACATGCAATGTCAGGCTCGGGGTTCAAACCCACTGAGACTGACAAGATGCAAGTTTTCACATTCTGAGTTGTGTACACTTCCTAATCAAAATGGGTCTGTGCACTCTACACAATTCATACAACAACAGCCTGCATTTATATAGCACATTTAATGTAGTAAAACATCCCAAGGCGCTTCACAGGAACACTTTCAAACAAAATGTGACACCAAACCATATAAGGAGATATTAGGATAGGTAACCTAGTCAGGTAGGTATTAAGGAGCTTCTTAAAGAAGGTGAGAGAGTGAGAGGTGTTTAGGGAGGGAAAGCATGCACTCATTTTTGCACTGACATATTCACTCAGATAATTAAGCATTCCAGAGCTTAGGGCCCAGACAGCTGAAGGCACAGCCGTCAATGGTGGAGTGATGAAAATTTGGGATACACAAGAAGCCAGAATTGGAGGAGCACAGAGAACTCAGAGGGTTGTAGGTCTGGAAAAGGTTGCAGCGATAGGGAGGGCTGAGGCCATGGCGAGATTTGAAAACAAGAATGAGAATTTTTAAATGGAGGTGTTGCTGGACTGGGAGCCAATGCAAGTCAGCGAGTACAGGAGTGATGGGTGAAAGGAATTTGGTGTGAGTTAAGACACGGGCAGCAGAGTTTTGGATGACCTCAAGTTTGCGGAGGGTAGAATGTAGGAGATCAGCCAGGAGTGCATTGGAATAGTCAAGTCTAGAGGTAACGAAGGCATGAATGAGGGTTTCAGCAGCAGATGAGCTGAGACAGGGGCGAAGACAGGCCATGTTACAAAGATGGAAGTAGGCAGTCTTAGTGATGGCGTGGATATGTAGTTGGAAGCACATGTCATAGAATCATAGAAATTTACAGCATTCAGCCCATCGTGTTCACGCCGACCGACAAGCAGCCATCCAACCTAATCCCACTTTCCAGCTCTTGGTGTGTAGCCTTGTAGGTTACGGCACTTCACGTGCATATCCAAGTACTTTTTGAACGTTTCTGCCTCAACCACCCTTTCAGGCAGTGAGTTCCAGATCCCCACCACCCTCTGGGTGAAAAGAATTTCCCCTCAAACCCCCTACCTCTTACCCTAAATCTATGCCCACCTGGTTATGGACACCTCAACCAAGGGGAATTGGGTCTTCCTAGCCACTCTATCAACCTCTCATAATTTTATACACTTCAATTAGGTCTCCCCTCAGCCTCCACTGTTCCAAAGAAAACAACCCTAGCCTATCCAATCATTCCTCATAACTAAAATTCTCCAGTCCAGGCAACAGTCGTGTAAACCTCCTCTGTACCCTCTCTAGTGCAATCACAGCCTTCCGATAGTGCGGTGACCAGAACTATATGCAGTACTCCAGCTGTGGCCTAACTAGTGTTTTATACAGTTCCAGCATAACCTCCCAGCTCTTATAGTCTATGCCTTGAGTAATAACGGCAAGTATCCCGTTTGCCTTCTTGACCACCTGATCTACCTGTCCAGCCACCTTCAGGGGTCTGTGGGCATGCACTCCAAGGTCCCTCTGTTCCTCTACACGTCTCAGTATCTCGAGCTCAGATATGACGCCGAGGTTGTGAGTGGTCTGGTTCAGCCTCAGATTGTGGCCAGGGAGAGGCATAGAATCGGTGGCTAGGAAAGGGAGTTTGTGTGGGGAGCACAAACTGGGCATGAGTCCACAGCACAAATTGCGAAACAAGTTCAGACAGGTCAGAAGGATGCCTCTTGTATAAAGAGGTCAAATTCATGCTTCTACTGAAGCTGCTTTGGAGAAGGAGGTTTGCTTAGTATCTGGCCTACATATGCCATGCCTGACCCTCACCCAAGGTGAACAAAATAGAAAAATATTTCAGCGCCCAACCCCCCCGAAACTGCAACATTTTGGTTTTGACAAAAACTTCACAAGAGAATATAGATAGATGACGTCCGAAAGCTCAAATAAAAACGATGATAATTGAGGCCTAGTAATAAGGATGGGCGATGATGGTCATACTACAGATGAAAGATTATCTGCCAGATACTTTGTACTTTGGATCTAAATGAGTGGCTGTTTACTTTGTATTTGTAGTCAGTGCTGAATGGTGCGCTAATCACTAGTTAGAGGTGAAATAATAACAGAAAATCCTGGAAATATTCAGCAGGTCGGGTAGCATCTGTGGGGAGAGAAACAGAGTTAACGTTTCAGGTCTGTGACCTTTCATCAGAACCGGAAGATGTTAGAGATGAACAGCTTTTGAACAAATATAGAGCCAGGGAAAAGGGGGAGGGGGAAGAAGAACAAAAGGGAAGGTCTGTGATATGCGCTGGAACCCCGGAACAAAAGTAGGTGAGGCAGGGTCACCGGGGCCAATCTGGAAGGCCCTGGTGAGGGGGAGATGGGGGGGAAGGGGGTGGTCGTTTAGTCCAGGGGGAGTGGGAAATCCTGGGAGGGTTAAGTTGTTCCCAGTTGGGGTGCTCCGTAGGCCACAAATTGCTCACAGAGGAGGGACAACCCCCTCCAAGCCAACAGGGAGGGTGCCTCGTTTTACAAGGCGTGCTTTTCTCCCCCTTTTTTTTTCTCTCGCTTGCACGGAGCCTTTAGAAAATGAATTTTTAAAAACTCTTCAAAGGCTTTTTTTTTAACTGGGATTTCCTGATCGTCGGCACAGTGACTCACCCGATCACTTGCTTTTCAGCCACACTTCCATTCTATGGAGCTGTTCTCAGCCTTCGAAGGTTTCTTTCACTCTTTTCAGGTCCTTGTTTTAAAAGTTTCTTCACTAGTTGCTTCGAATTTTCTCTTATGTTTTCTGTACTGCTTTTTGTTTTGTTTGCTGTTTTACCCGTGGTTTTCAAGCTTATATCTTGTCTTTTTACCACCGCAGCCACCATATCATGAGTTTCTTTGTGTTATCTTAAGCAACACAATGAGGTACATGGATTCCAGTTCCTTGAAGATCTCTAGAAGGTTTATTTACAGCTAAACTAACACACAAAATACAGAACCTTTGCCCAGGGTGTGACAGTGCAGAGTGATTGTGGCTTCTCGTCACATGGCTACTTAGCTCATTAGCATTCTGTGTTCTTAAAGGGGCATCACTCTCAAAGCAATCATACAACAAAGCACATTAGGGTAGACTGCTAGAGACTGTGCTTAATCACAATCTTTACAGAGCAGTGTGACATTTCTATTTACTTGAAATTTGGTCCTACATTTCTTGTACCATACTTGACCTTATTTATTTATTGATACAGCACTGAAACAGGCCCTTCGGCCCACCGAGTCTGTGCCGACCAGCAATCACCCATTTATACTAATCCTACATTAATCCCATATTCCCTACCGCATCCCCACCATTCTCCCACTACCTACCTACACTAGGGGCAATTTACAATGGCCAATTTACCTGTCAACCTACAAGTCTTTGGCTGTGGGAGAAAACCAGAGCACCCAGCGGAAACCCACATGGTCACAGGGAGAACTTGCAAACTCCGCACAGGCAGTACCCAGAACTAAACCTAGGTCGCTGGAGCTGTGAGGCTAACCACTGCGCCACTGTGCCGCCTGGGGATGCTTTTTCCGGTCACTGGGTACAACAGGCATGAAGCTTAATGAGAAAAAAAAGTTCAGCCTTCGCTTTTGTGAAAGGATTAAAATTTGAAGTATCGTGAAATGGCGAGCAGTTTTGTGACTTAAGAATTAACCTCCACAGCAGTTTTGTGTGTTTTCTGGTCACATTCTGGAAAATGGTTGGCAAATGGAGCTAGAATAACTTCACCTGCACAGTGTAGGTTTGATTCCCAGTCTGTATTTTTGTATCCTCACGCCCTTCATTTAGAGAATAGTGTGATGTAGTGGAAATATTCTCAAGCTGATGGCTGGTCTGTGACGTGAACATTCTTTCCATGGTCATAAGCATCTTTGTACCGTCTGATAGGGTTGTTAGTCCTTTATGGCAGGAGGGTTTAATGGGCTGCCACAACCCAGACAATGAGGGAAGTGCCACCTGCACCAACTGGACACAAGCTGCCCAGTGACTCTGGGCATTGAGGAGAATTGGACCAGGCCACCGCTGCTGAATAAATTGTCCGCAGTCAAACTGTCCAGCCCCATGTAGAAAGAGCCACACTTGGGAGAAGGTGGTGGGAGGCACCATGCTGGCTGTAGATGTGCATTCCAGCTTGAGACAACAGGGGAGGAGAAAACCGGGAAGTAAAGAAGAAAAAATTGAGGTGGGAAAAAAGGGGAGAAAAAAAAGTTGGTTTGGGATAGATGGATTGAAAACCTCCATAAAATAACTTGAACGTTAAGTCCCCTACTCCTTCAGCTTTACCACTGTCAGACTCACTGTTACATTTACATTAAGAGACTCAGGACATTATGTGGCATTATGTAATAATACAACATGAACTTCAAGTGTCCTCACACTGTATCTGATACGAATCACATGATAATCCAAGTTTAGAAGATAACAGTACCCTTAAAGGCAACAACTAACTTTACAACAATGCGGCAGCTGTGTTTTCCATCAGATACAGCCTGCGAGGGTTCGATCTTGACTGCCCCAACAGGAAACTCGAGTTGAAGTCAGCTTGATACATGCCCCCCCGCTATGCTACAGAGAGGGGGAATTGTCCAGGATTCCTGCTGCTAATGACCATCCAGCAAGCCCTAGTGGAAAATGCACATATGTCTGGATGTCAGGTGAGAATAGGACTGAGCCCCAGCTGTGATAACACTACACACCCACCAACCTCCACACGATCCAATAACCTGCAGATGGCCAGGCTCACCGGTGAAGGGAGGCCACTTGGGTGAAGAACTGGATTGCAACCAGCAACTTATGGAACTGCTACTCCACAGCAAGAGTCAGCACCTTCAGGAGAGATGGGGAGAAAATTGGAAAGGTTGGGAGGAGAGGGGCAGGAAGAGGTTAAGTGGAAAACGACATTTTGCATTACAAAACGCGCAAAATGTCATAAAGACTTTCTGAATCTATTCACAACTGACCTGGAGTTTGCACCCCTCTTCTTCCGCCAACACTGCAGTTGGTGCAGAATCAGCGGAAAATCTGCAACCTTCTCCCTGTGAGCTCCAGATTTTGTGCTGGGGCTTCTTCAGAACGTGCACTCGTCCGTCCACAACCCACCCCTGCACCCCCACCCCCCGCTTACCTCTTGTGAGCTGGGCAAAGTGCACTGGGTGGGCAGCAACCATATGGTATTGACAGAGTTGAAGAGGCTACTTTAGTGTGCCAGCAGTACCAGATGGCACCTGCACCAGCGATGCCCTCTTCAGGAGAGCGGAGGGAAAGGGAGGCTCTGCCACGAGCTGAAACGTGTGGAACTTGTCCTGTGATCTTCAGTGAGTGCTATGGAGTGAGTTATGCATTCAGTGGCTTATTGAGCATTCTAATTGCATCAGAGGTGGGTCAGAAAGCACGTATTAGAATTTGCTTTTGTTAGCGGTATTGCATGTAATTTAGTCCAATATCTTAAAAGATCCCACTGAAGAGATTTGGGAATAGTGCAGGAAGGTGGAGTTGAGGTAGAAGATCAACCATGATCTTGTTGAATGGCAGAGCAGGCTCAAAGGGCCAAATGAACTATTCCAGCTCCTATTACTTATGTCATGACTTGCATTTCTATAGCGCCTTTCACAACCACAAGATATCCCAAAGCACTTTACAGCCAGGGGAGTACAATTGAAGTGTAGTCACTGCTGTAATGTAGGAAATGTGGCAGCAAATTTGCACACAGCAAGATCCCACAAACATCAATGTGATAATGACCAGATCATCTGATTTACTGATGTTGATTGAGGGATAAATATTGATCAGGACACCGGGGAGAACTCCCCTGGCCTTCTTTGAAATAGTGTCTTGGGATCGACCTGACAGAGTAGATGGGTCCTCAGTTTAACGTCTCATCCATAGAGACAGCACCTCCGGCAGTGCAGCACTCCCTCAGTGCTGCACCGGAGTGCCAGCCTTGACATTTTGTGCTCAAGTCCGAGAGTGGGCCTTGAACCCACAACATTCTGAACCAGCTACCCACTGAGCCATGGCTGAGAATAAAATTCAAGAGTGGGGTACAGGCCTGCATCTGGATTTTTGGCAGGCACATGGGAAACAGCACCCCAAAGCTAGGCACCCCATATAAAGTGGCACGGAAAGTAGGAGTCGACTGAGCGGATGGCGGCAGAGAGTAATCTGAGATGTGAGGCCAGCCAAGCCCCCTCTCTCTTGTAGCTCGTTATGTAGCATAGATGGGCCATTCTGGAGAAAGTCTCAGACTCAGGATAAGGTCAACTGAGAACTCTATTATTTACATAATACTAAATACACTCTCATCGAGCCTCCTAAGCTAGCATCCTTCGTGCTGCTCTCTCTTCTTCTCCCAAGCCTAGCCTCATGTGACTGTGACAGCATCACTGTTACAGTGGGAGGGGTTGCTCTCACTGTCTTCAGCATTAACTCTTTACATACTTATACTACATCTCACCCAAGTCTTTATTCAACATTTTCTCAAATATATATACATACTTGACATATCTACTACCCTCTTCCCCCCTTCCCGCCCCCCCCCCCCCAAGTCTCTGACTTCACAGATTAGTCTGTTAGGAGGTTTAACGACTCTCCCCGATCTGGGATGATCAGTAGTCTTCCTTGTAAGTCTGGATCGCTGACTTCGTTGATCTTTATTACAGGTTGGAGTCTTCTGTTCAGCTTGGGTTTGTTCATGTTCATCTGGGCCTTCCAGATGAATGATTGGCTGTTGCTTTTGGGGAATAGGGATAATATTTCTCCTATTTCTTCGTATGCTTCCTTCAGTCGTGTGTGTCACATGTAATCTGTGGATTACTGTACCTTCCTTTTCTAGGTCATGTATCCATAATCTTTGACCATTAAATCAATTTGGGTAAGTTTCTGGCTCGAAATCTTCTATTATAATTTCGGGTTTGTTGCCCTCTATAAAGAAGACTTTCTCGTAGTCCTGAACATTCAGTCCTGAAAGCAATTTTTTTAGGCAACACAGGAAGCTGTGTTCTTCTCTTCCTGCCCATCAGTAACTCTGCAGGTGATAATCCACACATCAACAGTGTAGATCGATAAATTCTAAGTGAATTCTTCTTCAGTAAGGTCTTTATGGTTCTTACACCTCTTTCCGCCTCACCATTCGACTGTGGGTACCTCGGTGAACTTGTGAGCTGCAGAAATCCCATCTTCGTCGCAAACTGAGTAAAATATTCATTTGCAAACTGTGGTCCGTTGTCTGACAATATTTCATCAGGGATACCATGTGTCGCAAAGATGTCTTGAAGAATTCTGATAACTGCTTCTGTTGTCGCAGAATGCAATCTTCGGACTTCTCTCCACCTTGAGAAGTAATCGATGATTATTATGTATGACTTCCCACTGAACGTGAATAAATCCATACCCAGCCTTTGCCAAGGTCTGGTTGGAAATTGAGTAGTTCACGCTGTTCTGGTCTCTGTATCGTGTCGATCTGATCGTTCTGGACCACATTCTCTATGCTCTTAGATATTCCAGGCCACTATACTGAAGATTGTGCTCTCACTCTGCACTTGGTTATTCCTAAATGGCCTTGGTGTAGACAATCTAAGATCTCTGATCTCAGTGAATTAGGAATGAATAGTCTGTCATTGTAAACTAACAAGTCATCGATAATGGTGACGTATTTCCTATACTCAGAACGTTTCCATTGCTCTCTCACCTGGACGTATGGAATTGTAAAGAAATTAGCTTGAGCAATCCCAGTCTTGTTCTGAGTGAATATAAATTCAGTGCAAAACTACTCCCTTACTGGCTGGCACCAATTGGGCAGATCACTCTCAAACAGGCCATATAAATAGATGGTGTGAATAATGGATCTGTCATGCTGGGCATTAGGAATGCAAGTCTAAAGTTAGAGCTGATTGGCCTAGTCTTAGGGGAGCTTTATCTATATCTGACTTGTGCTGCAACTGACCTTGTAGCGAATGCTACTGGAATTGAGTCCAGCCATCCTAAATGATCGAAGTAGTTAAACGAAGATTAAGATTATTGTTTGGGCTGAATCCCATCAGAGTTTCACTTCATACGTATTAGCCGTAGCTCCATGAGTCAGGAGGTTGTTGGGTCCAGTCCCACTCCATAGACTGGAGCCCAAAATCTAGGCTGATGCTTCCAGTACAGTACTGAGGGAGTGCTGCACTGTCAGAGGTGCTGTCTTTCATGTGAGATATTAAACCAAGGCCCTGTCTGCTCTCTGAGGTGAAATAAAAATGATCCCAGGGCACTATTTCAAAGAAGAGCTGGGGAGTTCTCCCCAGTGTCCTGGGGTCTAATGTTTATCCCTCAACCAACATCACTAAAACTGATTATCTGGTCATTATCTCATTGGTGTTTGTGGGAGCTTGCTGTGTGAAAATTGGCTGCTGTGTTTCCTATATTATAAAAGTGGCTACGCCTCCAAAAAAAAAGTATTTAATTGGCGGTAAAGCACTTTGAGACGTCCTGAGATCTGCGAAAGGTGCTATATAAATGCAAGTTTTTCTTGAATTCATGGAGTGGTGATAAGTAATTTCTCCCCTCCCTTGAGGACACTGCCTCATGCCTGGGTATGGTTCCAGATGATACCCTTTACCCCATAGGCACTGCCACCCCGCACCTCCTTCACCCACCTGGCCATTCTTCAGGCATGTTCACTGCCAAGCTTGATCCCCTCCTGACCCAGGTCGACAGATAACCCATTCACACAATTTCCAGTAGGAGTCACAGGATAACAACAACAGCTTGCATTTATATAGCGTTTTTAATGTAGTAAAATGTCCCAAGGCACTTCACAGGAGCGTTATCAAACAAAATTTGACACTGAGCCACATAAGGAGATATTCGGGCCGATGACCAAAAACCTGGTCAATAAGGCAGATTTTTAGGAGCGTCTTAAAGGAGGAGAGAGGCGGAGAGTTTTAGGGAGGAAATTCCAGAGCTTAGGGCCCAGGCAGCTGAAAGCACGACCACTAATGGTGGGGCAATTAAACTCGGGGATGCTCAAGAGGCCAGAATTGGAGCACTGCAGAATTATTGGAGGGTTGAGGGGCTGGAGCAGGTTGCGGAGGTGTTCAACCACTCTACACAAACATCAGTAGCACAGTTTCAATCAACGGGTGGGAATCGGAAAGCTTTCCGATCAAATCTGGAGTCAGGCAGGACTGTCCTCTCTGCTTCGTCTTGTTTGTTAGCTGTATCGAACCTTTTGCCGAGTCCATCAGGAAGGATGTGGGCATAAGAGTGGTGACAATCCCAGGCAGCGGAGGCACTCAGGTCAAAGCCTCCCTGTACATGGACGACGTCACCGTCTTCTGCTCGGATCCGCTGTCCATTCACAGACTGATGAGCATCTGCGACCAGTTTGAACTGGCCTCGGGAGCCAAAGTAAACCGCGGCAAGAGCGAGGCCATGTTCTTTGGGAACTGGGCTGACCGATCCTTCATCCCCTTCACCGTCAGGTCAGGCTACCTGAAGGTGCTGGAGTATGGTTTGGAGGGGCCCTCCGCCAAAATCTGGAAGATGCATATAGCCATGGTGAAACAGAAACTGGTCATGTGGGAGTGAAGCTCCCTCTCCATTGTGGGTAAGAACCTGGTCATCAGGTGCGAGGCGCTCTCGGTATTACTGTACGTGGCGCAGGTCTGGCCCATACTGCACTCCTGCGCCCAGGCAGTCACCCGAGCCATCTTCTGCTTTAGCTGGAGATCGAAAATGGACCGGGTCCGGAGGGACACGATGTTCAAATCTCTAGATAAAGGGAGAAAAAAAATCGCACCCAACGTCACCCTCATCCTGAAGGCCATCTTTGTGTGCGGCTGCATCAAGCTGTGCATAGATTCTCAGTATGCAAACACCAAGTGTCACTACGTGCTGAGGTTCTTTCTGTCCCCGGTGTTGTGAAGGATGGGTCTGGTCACATTGCCGTGGAACGCTGCATTCAGTTGGACCGTGTCGTACCACCTATCCTTCGTGGAAAAGTTTGTACAGAAAAACACCTTTGACCACCAATCCATCAGGCAGTGGTCTGCACGGAATGTCGTCAAGGTCCTACGGGAAAAGGAGATGGTGGATCCTGTCGGATGGTTCCCCGAGCAGACCGCCAAAGTCATTTGGCGGAATGCCTCATCACCAGAACTTTCAAACAAGCACCAAGACATAGCTTGGCTGGTGGTGAGAAGGGCCCTCCCCGTCAGATCCTTCCTGCACACCCGGAGTCTCAGCACCAACGCACACTGCCCTCGAGGTGGCTGTAGTGGGGAAGAGACTGTTGCCCACCTCCTTCTGGAATGTGCCTTTGCAAAGCAGATCTGGAAAGAGATGCAGGGTTTTTGTCCAGGTTCATCCCGAGCAGTTCCCTAACACAGGGCTCAGTGCTGTACGGGCTGTTCCCAGGGACGCACACCGAGATAAACATCAACTGCTGCTGGAGGACCAACAACTCACTCTTTGGTCTGCCTGAAACTTGCTGGTCTTCCAGTGCAAAGAGTTGTCCACCGCAGAGTGTTGCAGACTGGCACATTCCAAGGTGAGGACTACGTGCTGAGGGACGGACTAAAGCTTGGGGCAGCCGCAGCAAAGGCTCAATGGGGAAAGACCACTGTGTAAGGTCCTCCCGCCTTAGTGAACCAAGGGGCTGGAAACCGTGTAAAACCCCTCAGGCTGTACACACCAGAGAATGTTTGACATGAAATGTAAATGTACATTGTAAATATAACCTTTAATGGCAAGTGTAGTGAGGCACCTCATGTATTGTATTGGAAGAAACAGATCTGTAATGCACTTCATGCAATATTCAATTTGAATTGTTATGTAATGTATTTTTACAAATTTTATGAATAAGGTATATATTTGGGGGAAAAATGCCACCAATGTGGCAAAGAGCGAGCTCAAAGACAGGTTCTCTTGTTCTTAGCAGGTTTTGTGATCGGTGGCCACAGTCTCCTAGAAATCCTGCAGATGGCGATGTTAGATAACTAAAGAGAGTTCTCCTTTGAACATGTTGCTGTTCACAGTTAGGACATTTCTATAGAAAAAAATGACTTCAAGGTATTCGTTGCTCAGTTTTTCTTTTGTAAATCTTGCCATAATTAATTATTTTAATAGTGCAATAGTGAAAGCCACTTGACAGTAGACGGTTTAATGAGGCCAGTGAGTAACCTATTTGGAGAGAGAGGCAGAGTTACTGTTTCAGGTCGATGACCTTTCATTTCCAATGAAGCTTAGTGTGAGCTCAAGGAACAACACTTCATCTTTCGACTGGACACTTTACAGTCTTTGGCCTTCACACTGAGTTTAACAACATTTAGATGTTGACCATCACTCCCATTTTCTCTTGGGTTGCATGTGCTGGTAATGGGAGGTGGCTGCACCAGAGCCACTGGCAGTAGGATCTGTGGGCTAATGCTTGGGGTGCAGATCCCCTATTGGTACATGGCTGGAGGGAGGTGGGGGAGGTGTGGGCTCGTGCTTGGGGTGGGGATCCCCTATAAGTACAATGCCAGGGCGTGTGGTCTGCACACCTGGGGCCTACCTGCCTTTCTCCGTCACATTCCCAGTCCATGGGAAAGTTCTTTGTGCCAACTTTTCCATGCTTCCCTTCCCCTCTTCAGCTGGGACCACTTACACCTCCTCTAGACCCATCTTTTGTTTCTTTACTTGTCCCATTACCATCCCCTTTTGCCTTGCACTATCAACCCTTTTGTCATTTAATCTCTCCTGCCTTCCACCGTATCACAGACCTTCCCTTTTGTTCTTCTTCCCCCTCCCCCTTTTCCCTGGCTCTGTATTTGTTTAAAATAACTTTCAAACAAGCACCAAGACATAGCTTGGCTGGTGGTGAGAAGGGCCCTCCCCGTCAGATCCTTCCTGCACACCCGGAGTCTCAGCACCAACGCACACTGCCCTCGAGGTGGCTGTAGTGGGGAAGAGACTGTTGCCTACCTCCTTCTGGAATGTGCCTTTGCAAAGCAGATCTGGAAAGTTCATCTCTGACATCTTCCCGTTCTGATGAAGGGTCACTGACCTGAAACGTTAACTCTGTTTCTTTCTCCACAGATGCTGCCTGACCTGCTGAGTGTTTCCAGCACTTTTTGTTTCCATTTCAGATTTCCAGTGTCTGCAGGATTTTGCATGAGCACTTTATTGACCTTGATTGAAAAGTGAGCCCGGATTTTCAAATGGCCGCAGAGGCGGAGCTGGGCCGTGGAAGACCAGCATGCCCGTTTGCCAACATCTGCAGGCCGGTGCTCCGTATTAAGTTTAAACCACCCCCAACTCCGCTGATATGGAAATATGGCCACAGGCTGCCCTGTTGGGGGTGGGGGTGGGGGAGGGGTTCCCTCATCCACAAAGGCGGTATGGCAGTTGTGACCATTTTTATTTTCAAAGAGTTTAAAAGTGCTGTAAGAAGTGGCCGTCTAATAACCTTATAAAATCTTCAGAAAATTAATTGAATATTATAGAAATAGCTCTCTCTCTCTTAAGAAAGATTCTATAGCAGTCTGCTGGGCTGACAGACACAGGACGGTGTAGGCCTGTTATCTCTGCCAGGGACATGACTCTAGCACAGGCTCTGAAACAAGGAATTCCTAAAGATGATAGGCTGTAGCCTTGTGCCCTCTGCAGACAAGTGTCTGGCAGAAGTTTACAAATGGTACCTAGCAAGCAATAAGCCACAAGATGACTTCGGGGGGGGAGCAGAGTGATGGGCAGGGAAGGGGTTTAACTTTGAGTACCTGTCCCTTGATGATTGGGCAATTGGAATCGAACAAGTGATTGACCTGGGACACTCACCAGCCCCTGGAAATAAAGTATATATACAGGTGCTCTGGAGGGAAATAGTCTTCTTCAGTCAGAAGGAGAGCTTCTTGAAGTGCCTTCGGCCTAACACTTTGGTTAGCTCAAGAAGACTGAGGACCCCGGCGACCGAAGAGACCATCTACACTTCGCCTGCCTCATCCATCGGGGAGACTGCCAACACCATTCTGTTTCACCCTATGATCTGGGATTGGTAAACCATTCAACCTGTTACAGGTCGTGTGTCTTTTCTGTCTATTTAGCTTATGGACCATCATATTTAAGCTGCTGCTTCTTAATAAAGTACTGGAGGGCCTCCTTTTGGCTCTCCATTGTCAGGAGCCTGCCCGCCATCCTTAATTGGATGACGAGCACGCCCTCTGGCCATTAATTGGCCAATCCTTTCAGAATCACGACATGCGTGTTATGCCGACGCTGTGTGGGATTGGGGCCTACAAGTGGGTCCCGACCCCAAAACAAAAATCCTGCCCCTGGTTTTCCCATTTCTCTGGTAGGTATTCCTGTTTTGTGTTCTGCGAATCCAGGCACAGACCAATGAAAACTTTGGAGATGAAAGGTGTGTCCAGATTTCTGATGTGTGTGGAACCACTCATTCTCATATGTAAAAATCCAATTTTTTTTTAATTATTTAGGCAGATGTTCAGAAAAACCCAATCTGACAAGGTTGAAAGGAGTAGATTTATTCCTCATGTTAAATGTGTTTTTGAAGAAAAAGAATTAAACCCTTTTAGCTACATCAGCAATTTTAATTCATTGCAAAATTGTATCTTCATACTTACAGGTGATTTAGTGCAGCCTGTATGTCGACATTTATGATATGTAGTCATTCATTGCCCAAGAAAAGAATGAAAGACTTGCATTTATATAGCGCCTTTCACAGCCTCGGGACCTCCCAAAGCACTTTACAGCCAGTGAAGTACTTTTGAAGTGTAGTCACTGTTGTAATGTTGGAAATGTGGCAGGCAATTTATGCACAGCAAGCTCCCACAAACAGCAATGTGGTAATGACCAGATAATCTGTTTTTGTGATGTTGATTGAGTGATAAATATTGTCCAGGAAACCGGGGAAAACTCCCCTGCTCTTCTTCAAAATAGTGCCACGGGATCTTTTACATACACTTGAGGGGTTAGACAAGGTCTTGTATGCGCATCTCACCCAAGAGACAGCACCTCCAACAATGCAGCACTCCCTCAGTACTGGAGGGGAGTGTCAGCCTAGACTTTTGTGCTCAAGTCTCTGAAGTGGGACTTAAACACACAACCTTGCTACTCAGAGATGAGAGTGTGACCAGCTGACACTTCAAAGCAGCTAATTTTAAAAGGTGATGTATACGCCAAGGTAAACTGAGACCAGGCATCGCATGAGCTCACAGATTAAAGACTGCAATAGCAAGGTTTTGTCGTATCTATGGTCAGCCTGGTTATAATGATTTATTTAGAATTAGAACATTACAGCGCAGTACAGGCCCTTCGGCCCTTAGTATGCTGACAGCCATTAGATAAACAAATGTAAGGTTACATGCATTGAGACAACTTTTCCCGGAAAAAAACAGACCAAGTGTCAAGCAAGTGAAGGTGGACAATGTTGGGCGGGAGAATGCAGTTAAGGGGAGCCTGGATTAGCACATGAGGGAGAAAGGAATAGAAGGATATGCTAACAGGTTTAGATGAAAAGGAGTGGAAGGAGGCTTGGACCTGTTGGGCCGAATGGCCTTTTCTGTGTTGTACAATCTATGTAATTCTAAGATTGTGACGTTGACTTTCCACTGGGCCGATTATGCTGTTTGTGCATCATTGAGTCAATGCTCGGGGAACCTGTAACCGCTACCATTGCAGGGTAGGCAAACTTAACTATCCATTGGTGGTTCTGTAGCAGAACTGTCCTGTAAAACTGGGGATACTTGGAAATGAGCATTTCGAAAGCTAAGCCTGGCTGTGGATTACAGCAGCAAGCTCAGCAACGCAGCCGGCAAGTCTCTCTCACTGAGCTCATTGGCAAGTCACCAGACTAAGGCCTCATGTGTGCTTTTGTGTCACTTTACCAGAATGTCTTCCACCAGAGCATCAAGGCAGCCAAAGAAGAGACATAGGCATGGCGCTGAGGCAGAAAATTTCAGCGAGGTGGAACTCTAAGCTCTGCTTGAGCAGAAAGAGAGAGAGAGACTGCTAGGTCGTCATGGGAGGAAGATGCAAGTAAAGTGTAGCTTGTGCCAGGTGAAGGGAGGTGACAATGGCCCTCAGTGCCACCTCTCGCTCTTACAAGTCCAGACCACTGCCACAACAATGCCAATGGTCTAAGCAGGACAGACAAGAGAACACATTAGTCACTATAGTCTCAGCCCATTCTAGGTTACCCCTAGTGGACTGTGAACGTAACTTCTGGAAATTCATGGTGAGAGTGCCATTGGCCCTCATTTAAATTTATTTAAATTAGCTCTGTGGGGACTTATTGGGAGGATCTGGAGCAGGGCGATTGCAAATTTGGACCCCATCTTTATTAAGGCGGAAAATTATTTCTGTCCCAACCTTAGGCCCCAGAAACACCAAAAAATGGGGTCGAATTTCTCGGCCTGTGTTTCCATGGCTTTGATCTTTAACTTGGCTTGAATGATCCTACACAAACCAACCCAATTAAAATAATCCAGCCACAGTTCAATCACCAGCAGGAACTGAGCAGGAGTTCAACCTATACAAATCTTAGATCATCAAAAAAAACAAGGTCGATAAGGGGCACAATTGCTGTATAATTAATAACTAACACTGCACTATTAATATGCTGTCAAGGATAACAACTGTCAATATAATAAAAACAAGAACTGCTGGAAATACTCAGCAGGTCTGGCAGCATCTGTGGAGAGAGAAGCAGAGTTAACGTTTCAGGTCAGTGACCCTTCTTCAGAACACTTCTTTGGGATTTTATTTCAGATTTCCAGCATCCGCAATATTTTGCTTTTATTATATGCAGGTAGCAATTTGAATTGTCTGGTGCCTTTCAACACTCTCCAACTGGGATGTCAATTATCCACTGGGCACTTAACCATATATGTTGATCTAACACTGAACCCAGTTAAAATATAAGACAGTCACTAATAAATCCAATAAAGAATTCAGGAAAAACCTCTTTATCCAAGGAGTGGTGAGAATGGGAATTCATTGCTACATGGTGTAGTTGAGGCCAATAGCATGGATACATTTAAGGGGAAGCTAGATAAGCACATGGGGGAGAAAGGATTAGAAGGATATGTTGATGGGGTGAGATGAAGAGGGATGGGAGGAGGTGTGTTTGGAGCATACACATGGCAGGAACTAGTTGGGCCTGAACGCCTGTTTCTGTGGTGCAAAATTCTATATATAATACATACAGTATTCAGAGGAACATTCAGCCCTTGAGCCTACTCCACCACTCAATTAGAACTAGGGGACACAGATTTAAGGTTTTGGGGAAGAGATACTGGGGGGATGTGAGGAAGAATTTTTTTACACAGTGAGTGGTAATGACCTGGAACTTGCTGCCTACGAGGGTGGTGGAAGTGGAGATGATGAATGATTTTGAAAGGAAATTGGATGGGCACTTGAGGGAAATAAACTTGCAGGGCTATGGAGATAGAGTGGGGAAATGAGACTGACTAGATTGCTCTACAGAGAGCATAGACTCAATGGGCCGAATGGCCTCCTTCTGTGCCGTAATGATGCTATAACTCTATGAGATTATGGCTGATCTGTGTCTCACCTCCATCTACTCACCTTACCTCCACAGACCTTGGTACTGTCACCTAATAAAAACAATCCATGCCAGGACAGAAAGCCAAAGCACCAGCAGACCAACAGTGCAAGCAGGTCACAGTAAACCATCTTAACAAAAACATTTCTATCATTCTTCTTTTTCTTTTTCTTTTGGGCCTCCTTATCTCGAGAGACAATGGATACGCGCCTGGAGGTGGTCAGTGGTTTGTGAAGCAGCGCCTGGAGTGGCTATAAAGGCCAATTCTGGAGTGACAGGCTCTTCCACAGGTGCTGCAGAGAAATTTGTTTGTTGGGGCTGTTGCACAGTTGGCACAGTTCTATCATAGTGCTGACAATACTGACTCCTTCGAAATACCTACAGTTCATATCTTTTCCAGTAGGGGGCAAAACAACGCCGGGGAAATGACTGGAATGCTATTCCACTGCAGCTCGTACTTTGAGATTGGCACAGAGCTGGCAGATTCTCCACTGCTCTGCTGGCTGCGGGACCATGTATACCCAGAGCTCTGCTCCGGAGTATCAGTGCTGGTTCAATTTAGATGGTCAGCAACGAGCCAATGGCACAGGCATTCTCTCAGCATTCAAAAGATTTGGAGTGTTGTTCCACGGCACAGCTTGGAAGTTTTTTTTACTTCACGCTGGCTGCAATTACACCACAGCCTGGCATGAAACTCAAGGAGCAAGGAGCAACATCCTGGTCCCACACCATCTGCCAGCATTTGCTTTGGGCAGCTTCCCACCCAAACGACACCACAGGGTTTACATTCAGCCATAATCTTATTGCATGGAGGAGCAGGCTCGAGGGGCCGAGTGGCCTACTCCTGCTCCTAATTCGTATGTACATTAACGTGTAGTATAACTTGCATTTACAAAGTACCCTTTAATGCAGTAAAGTGTCCCAAGGCACTTCACAGGAGAATTATCAAACTAAATTTGACTCTGAGCCACATAAGGATATAACAACTGATGACCAAAAGCTTGGTCAAAGAGGTGGGTTGTAAGGAGCGTCTTAAAGGAGGAGAGGCAGAGAGAGCCGGCATGGACTCAATGGGCTGAATGGCCTCCTTCTGTGCCGTAATGATGCTATAACTCTCTGAGATTATGGCTGATCTGTGTCTCACCTCCATCTACTCACCTTACCACCTTATAGGGAGCAAATTGCAGAGCTGAGAGCCTAGGCAGCTGAAGGCGCAGCCACGAAAATCGGGGATGCACAAGAGACCAGAATTAGAGGAGTGCAGAGATCTTGGAGGGTTGTAGGGCTAAAGGAGATTACAGAGATAGGGAGGGGTGAGGCCATGAGGATTTGAAAATGAGGATGAGAATTAACATGGTGCAATTTACAAATCCTATCACACAATTTTTCATTGTGAATCCTTTCTCATATGCAGCACCCTGGCCTCTGATCAAACTAGCAGTACCCTTGCTGAGTTGCTGATAGAACGGTGTCCCCCCCCCCCCCCCAACCTCTCAGTATAAACACAGACTCAAAGATCATAGCCATAATTGACCTAATCATGAACACACTGATCAAACAGTCCTGCTGTACAGTTAAAGTACAAATTAATTCCAGTTTTCCTTCGAGGTACGTGTGTTATAGTGTTTTATTCAGGACCCACCTTTCCCACTACAACAGCTCGTCCAAAGTGTCTCCTAGTGTTCTCAATTTCTCAAAGCAAGAACTTGCATCCCAAAGGAGTGGGGTGTGGAAGTGGAGAAGATAGAAGCGCTCACGTGGAGTTGTAAGACATAAATCCGCACAGCTGGGTGCCAGCAAGATCGTGTTAAAAGCAGAAATCCAATAAGACAGCCAGCAACACCAGTGACCTCTTTGCCAGTGCTCAGTGCAGTTGGATGATTACCCCTCTCCATAAAAGGAATGGTTTCACCCAAACTAGTATAAATTCCCTTTTAAGTCAGTGGAACAGACAATGTGAAGGAGTGAAGTGCAGCTGGCAAACTCAAGCAGCTCATGACAGCATAAAGCGTGTCAGTGCTGCACAGGCTGGCTCAAGACAAACAAAGAGTTTTGCAACATTGAGCATCCTCAGCTGGTGTGCAGTGACTTCGCTGTGATTGGCCTCAGGCGATGAATTCGACTTGGCTGAGCCAGGCAATGAATGATTCCGACCCGGGGAAGGCTGATGCTGTCCAGGCGCTTCTCAAGTGCTGCAATTATACCTGGGTGGTGAGTGATGAAGGGGCTGGGCTGAGCCCTCCCGACGAGCGCAGCCTGTACATCATGAGAGTGGTCCAGATCGCGGTGCTGTGTGTCCTCTCGCTGACCGTCATCTTCGGCATCTTCTTCTTGGGCTGCAATCTGCTGATCAAGTCGGAGAGTATGATCAACCTCCTGGTGAAGGACCGTAGACCTTCCAAAGAGGTGGAAGCTATAATCATCGGCTCCTACTGAGGATCAAGCTTCAAAACAAACTGGGGAGGAAGCAAAACTTTGCAGAGTTCTCCTGATCTGAAAATGATGGTCCCTTCCTAGAGGACAACTGAAGAAAACAAACGAAAGCTGACTCTCGACTCAACAGAAGAGCTGTGAACGTGCCTCATAGAGTTTTATAGAGAGTTGTATGGTCACTTTAGCTTGACAAAAAAAACAAAGGAAGCTCATTCAGATAAGGTGCACCTGGCTTGTAAGTACGAGGCAGAACTTCAAAAGCCTGCTCCAGATGTGGGGCATTATTTTCAAGATTGAGAAGTTTATGTGGGGGCGTTGGGAATAATGGACAATTGAATGTTGCTTAATATAGGGCCAAATTTGAAAAGGGCACCTCCTTCAGGCAGATGCTGATGGTTTCGAAATGAATTCAAGTTTGGGGAAAGGTTTATGGGGAAATCTAGGTTGGTCCTGCTGGATCAAAATGTAAAAAAATACTCTCCGGGTTTTTGCGAAGGGTTTTCAAGTTAAACAATTAGGTTAAGCCAATTATCCAGTCTTGCTGGTGCGGTTCGTACCTTGGTGTATCTGTTTGACAAAAGTTTGCTCACTTTTATTTTTGAGAGCTGTACCCTGCGCTTGTGTTTCAGATCCCCCAAACACTCTCAAGGTTCAAATTCACTTTCTGATTCGCTGCGCTCCACAGTATATATTCGTAAAAGTTAGCAAGCTCACTCTTATCTGGCCTATGCACAGAAGGAGGCCATTCGGCCCATCGTGCCTGTGCTGGCCCTTTGAAATTAGTCCCCAGTTCTTTCCCCATAGCCCAGCAAATGTTTCCCCCTTCAAGTGTCTATCCAATTCCCTTTTGAAAGTTACTGTTGAAACTCATTCCACTGCCCTTCCAGGCAGTGCATTCCAGATCGCAACAATCAGTGCAGACTCCTTCACCCGCACGGCTGTAAACCCCAGGGGAAGTTGTACACCCTTCAAAAGTACCAAGACACCCAGATTCGAGAGCAGGGCAAGTTATATCTTGAGTTGAGTGAAGCTTAAACCAAGAGGCAAGACATCCCAAAGAGATGGTGCACCAATCCTGTGCAATATGAATGCCTTGTATGCATTATGTGCATTACTCAATCCCTTTAAAACAAACCTGGAGATGTTGAGCATTCCCCTCATAATTCTACCAGGAATAGAAAACCTCTCCAACAGCAAAATACAACTGCAGTTGTGGAAAGGTTACCGGCAGTGCCGAAATCACTATTGTTGACATTACTGGACGGATGCTTGACATCCCTCCGTCCACTATTTGTTAGCCTGCTTTATATAAATTGGGTGAACACCAATGTGAGTGGTGGGCAACGGGACTGTCAGTTGAGCAGGATTAAGTATGTGTTGCACCAAAAGCCATTGCAGGATTTACCATTTAATTCTGTCAGTGTAAAGACTTTTTAAAGTGATGATTATTGTATTCAGTTATTAAGAAATTTGCATTGGAACTGGCCTTTTACAGGCAGTGGGAACTTTTATCTGTATTTTTTTTTAAATCACAAACACTGCAGTACAACTTTTCCTTGTATCCTGTGTTGAAATCACTGACAATAAATTAATCTGTCGTTTTTCAAATTGTTGGAGTTATTTGACACCTTGTTTCTCTCTCTGAAATCCTAAAAATACTTTCAGCAAGGTTGAACTAAAGCTGTCATGGAATGTGAGCATCACTGGCAAGGCCAGCATTTATTAGGTATCCTTAATTGACCTTGAGACAACTGGAAGACTTGCCTGGCCATTTCAGAGGGCAGTAAAGAGTCAACCACATTGCTGTCAGTCTGGAATCACCTATCAGCCAGACCAGGTCAGGACAGCAGATTTCCTTCCCTACCAGCCAAACATTTGTCAAGATGTTTTTTTTTACAACAATCCAGTAGTTACATGGTCACCCTTACTGGGACTAGCTCTTTATTCCAGATTTATTTAATTAAATTTCAATTCCCCCACTCCTATGATGAGATTTAAACTTCTAGTCATTGGATTACTGGGCTAGTAACATAACCATTACACTACTCTTCCCTTTTATTAACAATATCATATTCTCTGATCTTATAGTTCACTGATCAATAGTGAATGAGTGAAACTGACCCAAAATTGACAAATGGATGGCCAGTACTGCTGACCTGTCAGCACTGGTTGGTGATAGATACAAATTTCTATTTTCTCTCCATAAACTTGTGCAAGTGGCACTACAGGTTTTCAGACATACAGTGTGAATATCATTGGGCATCACTGGCACCTGTGCTGGGCATTGCACTGAGCACAAAAATTGATCAAAAACTATCCCATTAAAAGTTTTTTAAAATGTTATTTTGCATCATTTCTATCACAGGTAGTCGCTCCCGAAGGGGAGTGGATTTCATCTGTGTAAAAAGAACATGCTGAAGATTTTGCTACATCTAGCACACCAAGGAAATCTTTCCTTCGCAGGTAGCTATTATTCTTTATAATTCCATGTCCAAATACCAATGGGCAAGTTTACAATCTGACAGAAAGATCCCACCAACCTTATAATGATACTGAATGGTGTGTATGTACCAGTAGAGTTGCGACTGAATGAAATTTTACAATGCTACCATATTACATGATGCTGTTCTGCTTCAAGCTGCAAGGCACATCAGAATCAGCTATAATATCAAACACAGCATCACACACCCCACACTGTGCAATCACGCTCTGCATGCAACACCAGCGAAATAATCTTATGCAAAATGGTTTAGTGGATCGGCTTTCCAAAGCTGCCTTTTTGAGCGAAGCACCAATGAGAAAACATGCTTGTTAAATGATTATTTTATTGCCGGCTGTCTTTTGGACAGGGTGATTTTTGAAAGACTTATTACTCAGCGGATTTTCCCTGAAAGATCAATGGACAAATGCACAGATGAGAAGTTCAGTCCTTGGTCTGTGTCTAGCTGAAGCAGCAGTTGAGACCCTGCAGTGGGTTTCAGTGGTATTAAGCAAGGGAAGGCAAAAAATCAGCCAGGGGTCCCCGTAGAATCGGAAAATGATATAACACAGCAGGAGGCTCTTTGGCCCACTGTGCCTGTGCTGGTTCTTTGATAGAGCTATCCAATTTGTCCCACTCCCCATAGCACGACAAATTTTGTTCCTTCAAGTACTTCTCTGATCCCCTTTTGAAAGTTACTATTGAAACTGCTTCGACAGTCATTTCACGCAGTGCATTCCAGATCATAACACGTAATATCTGGCTGTATAAAAAAAAAATTAATTCTCATCTCTCCTCTGGTTCTTTTGCCAATTACTTTAAATCCGTGCCCTCTGGTTACTGACCCTCCTGCCAGTGGAAACAGTTTCTCTTTATTTACTCTATCACAACCCCTCATAGTTTTGAACACCTCTATTAAATTTCCCCTTATCGACATTCCCTCTAATTCTTTTTTGGAGTGCACGGGTGATTTATTTAAGTGCACTGCTCCTTTAAATTTTTTTGCATAGCCACACACCCGCAGGAACTTAAAGGGGCTGACTTGTGCACAGCCTGTGCAGGGACCGCACAGCTTACAGGGAACATTGCCCCTTACCCTTCTCTCTGTTCTAAGGAGAACAATCCCAGCTTTTCCAGTCTCGCCACCTAACTGGAGTCCCTCATCCCTGGTACCATACTCGTAAATCTCCTCTGTATTCTCTCTAAGGCCTTTGTATCTTTCCCAGAATTGGTCCTGTTCCTGACTGCTATCTTATAACCTGCGCTAGAAAGTGAAAGGGATAGAAATTCATCTTGGGCAGGGCGGGGCGGATGGGGTGGTGGTGTAGGGCACAATGCGCAGTATTGCATTGTCTGTCTGCTATACATGCTGCCTAATATTCAATGTCATTGAAATCAGTAGACCTGAATATCTGGCGGGGAGTATAATAGGAAGCCTATGCAACACCGCCCATTTTACACTACTGCCCTAA
The DNA here is from genome assembly GCF_036365525.1 of Heterodontus francisci. Taxonomy (NCBI): domain Eukaryota; kingdom Metazoa; phylum Chordata; class Chondrichthyes; order Heterodontiformes; family Heterodontidae; genus Heterodontus; species Heterodontus francisci. The sequence continues at coordinate 11,231,067 of NC_090421.1, read as the reverse complement.
ATGAATTGCTGCCCCCGAGCATCTGCAGAATTGCGCTCAGTGTGATGCCCTCTGAGGTTAACTGGCCCACTGAGGCTCTGGGAGTCATTTTTGTCTTTACTGCTTGGATAGTAAGCCCCTACTCGAAAATGGCCACTTTTCTTTTCTCTTGGTTTTGATGGATGGCTGATTTGCAACGCTAATGGCATAGTGACAAGTTGGATGGCATGGGAAGTGTGGATAATTCAGCGAGACGAGAACCCATGGAATTGGCACCAGCAGGTGTACAGAAGCTTTGCCCATTGGGAGCAAAAATTGGAGATTCAGGGTTAGAGGTCAACAGGCCCCGCCCTGACCTTCATTCCTGAAATCCCGATATGCTCTCTAGCTGGCAACGCTCCAGGTCAGAGTGCAAATTCTTAAAATAGACCTCGTACTCTATGCAATTGCAAATAACTGGCATTGAGTTTAAGGTTGACATTCAGTCTGCTTCACTTCCGTGGCTTGACAGCATTAGACCTGCTTTATTGAATTAGTACCACCTAACTCACTGCCAATTGGCTGCTAGCCTGCGTGTATATTAACGTAAGAATCTGCAGCAAAGATTACATTATATAGCACATGTCAAATTTAATATTCCATCATTCGACCCATTTGATCCTATGACCGAGTCACCAGCATGAAACGGGTAATTTAGCATGATTTAAAATGCTAATACTTAAAAATAGAATTACCTTTTAACATAGCAATCTAGCTACTCAACCCCTATTATTAGGAAATTAGTGATCTATGAATTTCAAAATTGTTATTTGATTAATATTTTCACTTGTATGCATCTGCAAGTGTAGGTTCCTATTGTGTGCAGGTCCGGCCATGTCCTATACCTTCACTGGAATGTCTAACCAGCATATTTGTATGCAAGTCTGGTTTTATGAAAGAAAGAAAAACTTGCATTTATATAGCACCTTTCACAACCTTAGGATGTCCCAAAGTGCTTTACATCCAATGAAGTACTTTTGAAGTGTCGTCACCATTCTTCTTCTTTCTTCTTCTTCTTTTGGGCCTCCTTATCTCGAGAGACAATTGTGAGGTAGGAAACACGGCAGCCAATGTGCGCACAGGAAGCTCCCACAAACGTAAGAACATACAACATAAGAAATAGGAGCAGGAGTAGGCCATTGAGCCCTTCGAGCCTGCTCTGCCATTCAATGAGATCATGGCTGATCTTCTACTTCAACACTATTTCCTGCACTATCCCCGTAACCCTTGATGTTTTTAATATGTAGAAATTTATCGATCTCAGTTTTGAACATACTCAACGACTGAGCCTCCACAGCCCTCTGAGGCAGAGAATTCCAAGGATTCACCACCCTCTGAGTGAAGAAATTCCTCCTTATCTCAGTCCTAAATGGCCTGCCCCTTATTTTGAGCAAAGTGATAATGAACAGGTGATTTTTTTTTCAACAATGTTGATTGGGCAGGATACTGGGGATAACTCCCCTGCACTTCTTCGAAATAGTGCCACGGGACTTTTTATATCCACCTGACAAAGCAGGCGGGACAGCAATTTAACATCTCATCCAAAAGACGGCACCTGCAACACTGCAGCATTCCCTCAGCGCAGCACTGGAGTGCCAGCCTACATTGTTGTGCTCAAGTCTCTGGAGTGGTTGCACCCACAACCATTTGACTCAGCATTTAGCAGGAACTAACTTCAAATTTCTCATTCTGAACTGGAACTCCAGTCTCCGGACTTCCTAAAGTTTTTAATTTCAATTCAGAAAAATATTGTTGGAATCATTCAGTAACTGTACTAGGTGTCGTACTGAGCCCCACAGATCAAGAAGACCTCAGACTAGTAATAAAGTTGCTGTCAGAGGGGACAACACCAGGGGTGCTACACTTAACCTCAGCATCCCTGGAATTGGCAGGGGGAAAAAGTCATCCAGTCTTCCCATTCTTTCCCACTTTCTTTCCAGTGGCTGTGTCAGGAAAATATGCATGGGCGAATGCTGCCCAAGGATAGTGGGGGGCCCAGCTGTGAGGTCACCCACAGCTGAATAGCCTGCAAATACTCATTTACACATGAACATAGGAACTTGAGGAGGCCATTTAAGCCCCTCAAGCCTGTTCTGCCATTCAATGAAATCATGGTTGATCTGTGATTTAACTCCATATACCCATCCTTGTCCCATATCCCTTTGGCAAACAAAGATCTATCAGTCTCAGATTTAAGATTAACAATTGATTGAGCATCAATTGCCATTTGTGGAAGAGAATTCCAAACTTCTACCTCCCTTTGTGTGTAGAAGTGTTTCCTAATTTCACTCCTGAAAGGCCTGGCTCTAATTTTTAGACTATGTCCCCTAGTCCCAGACTCCCCAACCAGAGGAATTTGTTTCTCTCTATCTACCCTATCTGTTCCTCTTAATATCTTAAACTACAATCAAATCACCCCTTAACCTTCTAAATTCCAGCAAATACAACCTTAGTTTGTGTAATCTCCCTTCATAATTTAACCCTTGGAGTCCAGGTATCATTCAGGTAAATCTACACTGCACTCCCGCCAAGACCAAAACATCCTTCCTAATGTGTGGTATCCAGAACTGCTCATGGTACTCCAGATGTGGTCTAAGCAGGGCTTTGTAGAGCTGAAGCATGCCTTCTATCCCCTTGTAGTCTTTTCCTCTAGATCTAAAGGCCAACATTCCATTAGGCTTTTAATAATTTTCTGTCCCTGATCATGATATTTTAATGATCTGTGTACTTGGATCCCCAAGTCTCTTTGGATCTCCACGGTTTCCAGCCTTTCCCCATTTCGAAAGTACCCTGTTCTCTCCTTTTTAGGTCCAAAGTGAATGACCTCACGTTTGCCTACATTGAAATCCTTTTGCCACAGTTTTGCCCATTCACTTAATCCACTTGACTCAGCGACAGTGAAGGAACGGCGATATAGTTCCAAGTCAGGATGGTGTGTGACTTGGAGGGGAACTTGCAGGTGGTGGTGTTCCCATGCATCTGCTGCCCTTGTCCTTCTAGTTGGTAGAGGTCACGGGTTTGGAAGGTGCTGTCATAGGAGGCTTAGCGAGTTGCTACAGTGCATCTTGGAGATGGTACACACTGCCGCCGCTGTACGCCAGTGGTGGTGGGTGTGAATGTTGAGGGTGGTGGATGGGGTGCCAGTCAAGCGGGCTGCTTTGTCCTGGATGGTGTTGAGCTTCCTGAGTCTTGTTGGAGCTGCACTGATCCAAATAAGTGGAGAGTATTCCATTACACTCCTGGTGTGTGCCTTGTAGATGGTGGACAGGCTTTGGGGAGTCAGGAGGTGAGTTACCTGCCACAGAATTCCTAGCCTCTGACCTGCTCTTGTAGCCACAGTATTTATGTGGCTAGTCCAGTTCAGTTTCTGGTGAATGGTCACCCCCAGGATGTTGATGGTGAAGGATTCAGCAATGGTAACGCCATTGGATGTCAAGGGGAGTTGGATAGACTTTGACTTGTTGGAGATGGTCATTTCCTGACACTTGTGTGGCACGAATGTTACTTGCCACTTATCAGCCCAAGTCTGAATGTTGTCCAGGTCTTGCTGCATCTGGACATGGGTTGCTTCAGTATCTGAGGAGTCGCCAATGGTGCTGAACATTGTGCAATCATCAGCGAATATCCTAATTTCTGATCTTATGACTGAAGGAAGGTCATTGAAGAAGCAGCTGAAGATGGTTGGGCCTAGGACACTACCCTGAGGAGTTCCTGCAGTGATGTCCTGGGGCTGAGATGATTGGCTTCCAACAACCACAACCATCTTCCTTTGTGCTAGGTATGACTCCAACCAGCGGAGAGTTTCACCCTTGATTCCCATTGATTTCCACTTTGTTAGGGCTCATTGATGGCACACTCATTAAAATTCTGTCTTGATATCAAGGGCAGTCACTCTCACCTGGAGTTCAGCTCTTTTGTCCATGTTTGGACCAAGACTGTAATGAGGTCTGGAGCTGAATGGCCCTGGCAGAACTCAAACTGAGAACTGGTGAGTAAGTTATTGGTGAGTATGTGCCGCTTGGTAGCACTGTTAATGACACCTTGCATCACTTTGCTGATGATTGAGAGTCGACTGATGGGGCAGTAATTGGTCAGATCAGATTTGTCCTGCCTTCTGTGGACAGGACATACCTGGGCAATTTTCCACATTGTCGGGTAGATGCCATTGTTGTAGCTGTACTGGGATATCTTGCCTAGGGGCGCAGCTAGTTCTGGAGCACAAGTAGTACAGCCAAGATGTTGTCAGGGCCCATAGCCTTTGCTATATCCAGTGTGTTCAGCCATTTATTGATATCACATGGAATGAATCGAATAGGCCGAGATGGATCATCCACTCAGCACTTCCGGCTGAAGATGGTTGCAAATGCTTCAGCCTTGTCTTTTACACTGATGTGCTGGGCTCCCCCATAATTGAGGACGGGGATGTTTGCGGAGTCTCCTCCTCCTTGTTTAATTGGTCCACCACCATTCACGACTGGAGAGTGGAGAGGACTGCAGAGCTTTGATCTGATCTGTTAGTTGTGAGATCGCTTTGCTCTCTCGATTGCATGCTGCATCTGCTGTTTAGCATGCATGTAATCCTGTGTTGCAGCTTCACCAAGTTGGCAGCTCATTTTTAGGTATGCCTGGTGCTGCTCCTGGCATGCCCTCCGACACTCCTCATTGAACCAGGGTTGATCCACTGGCTTGATGGTAACGGTAGAGTGAGGGTTATGTGAGGCCATAAGGTTACAGATTGTGGTTGAATACAATCTGTGGGAAACAAATGGGAAAAATGTCACGCTGGAGAAGACAGGTGAGGTTATGTAGTTGGTGCCTGAGGCCGATTGTTGGGGCAGTAGAGAGGGGATTTTGACTACCTCTATATATATTTTCACAGGAACTGCAATTGGATACAACATGGTTCCACATCTAACCATGCCATTCTCAATTAAACTTTTCCCAATGGGCTAGTGGGACAATAAGTTCCTCGATATAGTACTTCTTGGTTAGCTGTGTGTTCGATCTGAGGCAGTCAGAAAAGGTGGCAGCATGTGGTGTACTGGAACAAAAAGAAAGACTTGCATTTATATAGCACCTTTCACCACCTCCGGACAACCCGAAGCATTTCACACACACTGAAGTATTTTTGAAATGTGGGAAACACGGAAGGCAATTTGCGCACGGCAAGTTCCCACAAACAGCAATGCAGTAATTACCAGATTATCTGTTTCATTGATGCCGTTGAGAAATAAATATTGGCCAGGACACTGAGGAGAACTCCCCTGCTCTTCATCAAAACACATCGTGGGATCTTTTACATCAACCTGAGAGGGCAGACAGGGCCTCAGTTTTGTATATCATCTGATATCGTAGCTCCAACAGCACATCATTGACTCAGTACTATACTGAGCATCGACCTAGATTTCTGTTTTCAGGTCTCTGGAGTGGGACTTGAACACACAACTTTCTGGTGCAGACGTAAGGGTACTCCCAACAGAGATACTACTGGTAACTCTGTTTTCTAGTCACCATCATTGTTAGTTTTCAGGACAAGAAGTCGAAGAGGTTAGTTTGAGGAGTGGATGAAGGCAAGCATTCTAACCCTGTACTAAACAACCCAGCTCACAGCCAAACATTGATGAGTGAAGAGATTATTGTTTTCTGAAAGGGTGCTTTTTTGCTTCTTCAAATGGATCCTGAATAATTAGATTGCTGCGATGCTGCCTGAAACAACCTCAAAAAATAAATCAGTCGAAACCCGCATACAACCGTGTTTGCATGTGATTTATGTTGGGTATTTTTTTGAAGAGTTTATGGGCAGTTTACAGTGTGTTTTAGTGCTGGCTTTTAAAAAATCCTGCTTTAAAACATATCATTTGACCATTTTCCAAAAGACCAGTCTGCTGCGCAGATCATTTATCAAATGACGACAGAGAAGTTGACTGCAGTTAAATACTTCTTTGAAAAGGAAAGTTGGTCACACTGTTTCTATATATTGCTTTCTTTCAATGTTGAGATTGGAAACCATTATCTGATTTATTGCGTTTTTGATGTTTTTTGTGTGACCAGAGTGAAATTACTGTAATTATAACATTCCGCATTACTCTAATAAATGCCTCAAGTGCTTCCATTAGCAGTTTATGACACATCAAAGAAGATTTCTACATTATTTAATGAACTGCTTCTGTTTAGTTTAAGACAGTGATAAAAAAAAAATGTAAAAACGCAAAGGGAAATGTAGACCAGAGGCCATTTGGCCCATCCAGCTGATCCTTCCACAGAAACCTACAACCCTCCCCACTCCTATCATAGCATCAAACGACCTCTTAATCACTAGAGTTTTTACCCCCTCTCCCTTACCCAGGTATCTATTACTTTGTGTGAAGAATTGCTTCCCGGTATCAGTTTGGAACTTACTTTACTTTTTAACACGGTCAGTACTTGTCCTGCAGCCATTGTGCTTTAATGTAGAATGGTGCTCAAGATTAACATCTTCTATTCTACTTCAGAGCTCGCATATCTTTCCTTTCAAGGCTGAACAGTCTGAGCTTTCTAGCCTCATATGCCAGAAATAGCACAAGCCATTCAGCCTTGAAAGGATACAAAATGAGAGGAAATCATAGAGACAAAATGAGTGGAAATAGAAAAGATCATCTGGAACAGTATTTTGACTTATGCACCAACTTAAGGAGGGTTTATTGAAATAATTAAGAACCTAAGAAATAGGAGCAGGTGTAGGCCATTCAGCCCCTCGAGCCTGCTTTGCCATTCAATAAAATCATGGTCGAACTTCTACCTCAGATACACCTTCCTGCACTCTCCCCATATCCCTTGATTCTCTTAGCATCCAATAAAAGGTAAACACATCATGAAACAAACATATTCATTCATGGAAATACATCATGAAACAAGCATTAATACAACAAATTACATTATGAAACAAACACATCAGCACCTGGAAACACATAGCAGGCCAGTCAGCCAATAGGAAAAAGTCTGGTTCACATTTTTGGGGAGAATCCTTGTTCAGGATCATAGAATCACAGAATAGCACAGCACTGAAGGAGGCCATTCGGCCCACTGAGTCTGCACTGGCTCTTTTGAAGAGTAATCCAGTTAGTTCCACTCTTTCTCCATATCCCTGTAATAACAGTACATGCGCTATCGATAGAGATCTGAAACTATAAAAGATAAAACAGGTGCAAGAGCTGGTCACAATATGTCATTAAGAAAAATTTGCGTCGCCAAGTGCTCTAGGAAAAGAGGGAAAATCATTTCTCGCGATAAGAACAGTGCAAGGTGATAATCCTGATTTCCTGATAACCAAACAGTGCATAATTCACGCTATCAGGCAGAGGATTCTGTTCAAGATCTGGTGGCATGGTTCCATGGTTTACCTTCATCCTGGCCCATTTAGCCATGAAATCTAAAATTACGAAACAGCAACCATCCTAGTTTTATCTATTTGGAAGGCTAGATGGATTCTTGCCTTCAGCATGCTGCAATGCAGACTGTTGTTCTTATTTAATCTTTATTTAGTCTAAGTTTACAACACTTGGTTGGAATAACATTTGGTTGACATTGCTGCAAATCACAAGATCACTCAGTGTAGGGAAAATAATTTTACGGTGACCTTCCCAAGGTAATCTAAGTTTTGCAAAGTTCTGTGAATAACTAATTCTACAATGGCAACTTACATTCCTACTCTGAAGGGCAGAGGAACATCATTACATGGCTCAGGGACATTTGTGGTCTACTTCCCCTTTGACCATGGGCCTTGCTACTCCACATACCTCTAGGCCCAGCTATGGGATGCTGACCAATCTGGGGTTCATTTTGTTCCCTTTCCTCACATTAATGTCCAGCAAAAAAGGCAAGGAAATGCTATCAGGAGGCAGAGTTATCCTAGCTTCCATGCAGCAAGTGAAAGGCTCCTATTAAAATAGAACAATAGGTCTTTCTGTATGGTGAGGTAGCCGGGGCCAGACGACCAGTGGGGCGCCCAAAGCTCCGCTTCAAGGATGCTTGCAAGCGTGACATGAAGGCCCTAAATGTCGACCATCGCACCTGGAGTCACTAGCTGGCGAAAGCAAGGAATGGCGACACATCCTGTGGACCGGTGTGCACTACCACGGCGACCAGTTACTACAGCACCTTGGCGACAGACGCCAACGTCAAAGACAACAACTCTAAGCGTCACTTGGCAGCTTCACATGCGGCACTTGTGGCAGAACCTGCCTCTCAAGGATTGGCCTCAGCAAAGGTGCACCAAGAGAAGAAACCCCACCCAAATGGATTGTTTGCTGTGTGTCCATCATCTTTCATAGATGGAAGGATGCCAACCATTGGTCCTACAGTGCTTAGAAATTCCTGTGGCAAAATCCCTGGCCTCTGTTTAGTAGCTGCCCACAGTGACTTAGAGTCATTACGGCAGACAAGGAGGCCATTCAACCCATTGAGTGCATGCCGGCTCTCTGTAGAGCAATACAATCAGTCCCATTCCCCCGCTCTAACCCTGTAGCCCTGCAAGTATATTTCCCTCAGGTGTCCATCCAATTTCCTTTCGGAATCATTCATCATCTCCACTTCCACCACCCTCGTAGGCAGCGAGTTTCAGGTCATTACCACTTGCTGTGTAAAAACGTTCTTCCTCATATCCACCTCCCCCCGCACCTCTTGCCCAAAACCTTCAATCTGTGTTCCCTAGTTCTTGTACCATCAGCTTTTCTTTGTCTACCTTATCTAAACCTGTCATAATCTTGTACACCTCCGTCAAATCTCCCCTCAATCTCCTTTGCTCCAAGGAGAACAACCCCAGCTTCTCCAACCTAACCTTGTAACTAAAATCCCTCATCCCTGGAACCATTCTGGTAAATCTCCTCTGCACCCTCTCAAGGACCCTCACATCCTTTCTAAAGTGTGGTGACCAGAACTGGATGCAATACTCTAGTTGGGGCCTAACCAGAGCTTTATAAAGGTTCAGCATAACCTCCCTGCTTTTGTACTCAATACCTCTATTTATGAATCCCAAGATCCCATATGCTTTGCTAACCATTCTCTCAATATGCCACCCTCAAAGATCGATGCACATGAATCCCCAGGGCTCTCTGTCTCTGTACATCCTTCAGAACTGTGCCATTAAGTATATACAGTCTCTCCCTATATCTTTTGCCAAAATGTTTGTATGTTTGTGTGAAGTTCCATCTGCCACTTGTCTACCCATTCTGCTAGCCTTTCTATGTCCTGTTGCAGGTGGTTTATATCATCCTCACTGTTTGCCGCACCTCCAAGTTTGGTGTCATCAGCAAATTTGAGATTCTACTCCTTATTCCAAGATCCAAATCATTTATATATAGCAAAAAAAGCAATGGTCCCAGCACTGACCCTTGGAGAACACCACTGTCTACCATCTTCCAGTCTGAAAAGCAACCATTCACTACGACTCACTGGTACCTTATCAAATGCATTCTTAAAATCCATATAAACAACATCCACCGCATTCTCTTCATCAATCTTTTCTGTTACTTCATCAAAAAATTCAATCAGGTTAGTCAAGCATGTTCTGCCTTTTACAAATCCATGCTGGCTCTCCTTCATTAACTCGAACCTCTCCAAGTGTGTGTTGATTTTTTCCCTGACTATAGTTTCTAAAACCTTACTCATCACTGATGTTAAACTAACTGGCCTGTCGTTAGCAGGACTGTCCTTGCACCCTTTCTCAAATAAGGGTGTCACATTAGCCACTCTCCAATCCTCTGGCACCTCCCCCGTATCCAGGTAAGATTGGAAGATTATGACAAGCCCTTCCACTATCTCCATCCCCACTTCCTTTAGCAACCTGGGATGCAAGCCATCCAGACCAGGTGACTTATCTACCCTTAGCATATCCAGCCTTTTTAGTACCTCCCCACCTCTCAATTTTTATCCTATCCATTGCCTCTACTCTCTCTGCTTCTACTAATATATCGTCAGCCTCCATTTCCTTAGTGAACACTGATACAAAGTACTCATTAAGTATATTAGCCTTGCCCTTCACCCCTAAGCATAATTACCTTCTCTGTCCCTAATAGGCCCCACTCCTCCTCTTAATACTTACTTACTATTTACATGCCAGTAGAAGATCTTTTATATTAACTGCCATTCTATTTTCATATTCTCTCTTTGCCAGTCTTATTTTCCTCTTCACCTCCCCTCTCAAACTATTGTATTTGGCCTGGTTCGCACTTGAAAATACACCCAACATGCATCACACATCCTCTTCTTTTGTTTCATCATCATCTCTATCTCCCTCTTCATCCAGGCAGCCCTGCTATTGGTTCCCCTACCTTCTGCCCTTGTTGGAATGTCCCTGGCCTGTACCTGAAGCGTCTCTTCCTTAAAGATAACCCATTGTTCCATTCCAGCTCTTCCTGCCAGACTTTGGTTCCATTCTACCCTGGCTAGATCCCTTCTCATCACATTGAAATTAGCCCTCTTCCAATCTAGACATTCTACCTTATTTTGTTCCTTGCTTTTCTGCATTACTAGTCTAAACCTCATGTGCCGATCCATCCCGGATTCAGATGCTGACCTGGATTTTCCAAAGTCTTAGTACGTCCTCAGTGCCACTCTGGGCTCTAACCCTCGGTGCCACGCGGGGCCTCTAACCCTCAGTGTCATTCCTGGCTCTAACCCTCAGTGTCATTCATAGCTCTAACCCTCAGTGTTTAGTTCTTGTCAGGAAGTGAGTTTTCACTTGTATTATGTTGTGTTGCTGGTTCCAAATAAGCCTTTCCTGGTCATGCATCGCATTGATCGAGAGAGTGCGTGTGAGCTTTGTGGGTACCACCAAAGATTCCTCAAACTTTGGGGAATGCAACCAGTGGTCAGGAGGGACGAGTGGAGTTGGGTGGAGAATCCGATTAAATTGCTGTCTCTAGAGAACAATGGTTTGGCTCTTATTCCAGATTATCCCGGTCGCATCCTGGAATGACCACATGACATGGAAGTTAACTGGGGAGAGGGAGCAGGGTTTGTAACCTTAGCAGCCACTGAGAGCATGGTGAGTAAAGGCCTACTCAGGTCTGCAAATTAAACCCGACCCGAGTCCAACAGATCCACATCTGACCCAAGCCCGACCCGGCCCGAGCCCTTTCATTTTTTCCCGCGCCCGGCCCGACCCAACCCGACCACCGGAAAAAAGCTGATTATATTGGATGGAATCGCTCACTGCAGACTAGTGTGGAGTGTTTCCCGCCTTGACGTCCTGGCTGCCGCTGTGTCCGACCCGGACCGACCCCGAATGCCGGACCCGGAAGAGCGACCTGATCCGACCCGAACCTGACGTCGGGTCCTGTCGGGTTCGGGTCAGGTAGCTATGCTCTAATGGTGAGTATGTTGGACTGAACTCCAGATCCACTTGCAGCATTCGCTGTAATTCTTCCATAACTCCCATTGGGAAATGAAGCCTTAGTAGGCCCTGGTCCCTGACCTAATAGAGGTCTTTAAAATTATGAAGGGGTTTGATAGGGTAGACATAGAGAGATGTTTCCACTTGTGAGGGAGACCAAAACTAGGGACAAAAATATGAGAGAGACAGTCACTAATAAAGCCAATAAAGAATTCAGGAGAAACTTCTTTACCCAGAGACTGGTTAGAATGTGGAACTCTCTATTACAGGGAGTGGTTGAGGAGAATAACATAGAGGCATTTAAGGGGAAGCTAGATAAAAGAATGAGGGAGAAAGGAATTGAAAGATATGCTGATAGGGTCAACATCTTGGGGGTCACCATTGACCAGAAAATGAACTGGAGCAGCCACATCAATTCTGTGGCTACAAGAGCAGGTCAGAGGCTGGGAATTCTGCGACAAGTAACTCACCTCCTGACTCCCCAAAGCCTGTCCACTATCTACAAGGCACAAGTCAGGAGTGTGATGGAATACTCCCCACTTGCCTGGATGGGTGCAGCTCCAACAACACTCAAGAAGCTCAACACCATCCAGCACAAAGCAGTCCACTTGATCGGCACCCCATCTACAAACATTCACTCCCTCCGCCACCGACACACAGTGGCAGCAGTGTGTACCATCTACAAGATGCACTGCAGCAACGCACCAAGGCAAAACCTGAACACTTACCCTGGATTTTGTTTCTAAATCTTACATCTCATAATCTAACATACTTTTTATGCTGCAAAATTCAAGTCAGTAAGTTCCAACAACAACCTGCATTTATATAGCACCTTTAACATAGTAAAACATCCCAAGGTGCTTCACAGGACAGTTATTAAACAGAATTTGACACACATTATAGTTACTTTCAAGTCAACTTCAAACCCTGAAAAAACCCTGAGCTGAGTGTACGTGACCTCATTGATTGAATCTTCCTGACTGGTGTTTTGATGCACAATCATATTGCAAAACAACTTGCATTGGACAAAGAATGGTGTCATAGCAAGCAAGACTTTACGATGAAAAGGTTCAACTGTATATGGACCCCTTTGAAGAAACCAGTGTGAAACCAATTAACAAGTACACGCATGACTTTGCTTGTGGGTTTTTTAGTTGTTCGCTGAGGGGCAAGAAAGTAGAAGGTAAGAAAAAAAAAAGAGAATCAAAATAGCTTCCATCCTTTCGAGAAGCAGCACCAAATGCCAAGAAAATTGTTCGACTTCCCATGAAATGCTCGTCAGGCTGTCAGTGGGATTTCAGTGGCACCTCAGCCAGGATCTCGCTCCCCTCAAGGGAGGTGGAGGAAGTCTTCCAGCTTACTCAGGGTGAAAAGATATTCTGGCAGTTTAGAAGGCAGTGTGAGTACCTGTGAAGGAAAGTTCAGGACCCTGACTGCACCTTTGAAAAGCCTGATGCACCTTCTTGTTGCCACGGCAATGTCAACTTTACTAGCTTCCAGATGGGATTCTGAAAGACACCTCAGTACGAGTGAAAACGTCAGGTCTGTTCTAAGGCAACCTATCACTAAAGACCAATCGGTTTCTCAGGGGGTTAGAGATCGACGGGATCATACTTTGACAGTGACCATAAAATTTGTCATTTATGACTTCCAAAGATATGGGTCACAAGTGGAATAACTTACTTCTCCACATCTCCCAAAGCATTTTTTGAAGCGTTTTCAGAGCTGCGCCACCACTCAGATCACAGTGTTCCTTGAGGTGGGGGACAAGCTAGACTACACACATACTCTGAAGTGAAAGACATAGCAATGCAGGATGGGACTGGCTTGAACATCCATTGAACATTTTGGTGCCAAATTGACAATGGCACGTGGTTACTGGAGGTCCACTGTCTCTGAGAAAGAGGCATCCCCGAGGATATATAGACATGGCATCCACCCCTTTCCTGCCAGGTGGGTTCGGTTAGAAGCAGGGACAAAATTTGGATTAAAGGAGTAATTTTCGGACCTATATGAAGAGCTCAGAGAGGGTATGGAGCTTCATACTCCTAAAATCTACGTGTCTCTGGTGCCGGCCTAGGTAATTGCAGTTCTCATCTTCTACATTACTGTGGGTCTCGGGCAGTCAACAATTTCCAAAGGCATTTCTCAAGTTATCACTTCTTTGATTCAGCAATGTGCCTTGCAGCTAGGTGACTTCCTGAGCTGAAGCAGAGTCTGAATACTCTGTTTCTGCACTGACATTGAGGTTGCTCACCTATTGCCAGCATGTATTGGATTTTCATTGGTTAGTCCAAACGTAGGCGGAAAGGCTGGGCAGTTAATCAGAAGTTTTGCTTCCTTTAGCTTTAAGAAACAAGGAGGTACTTTGCAGAACCTTTCCTCTGGAGATTAAAATGTCCGGTAGAGTCTATGATAGAGCGGATTGCACAGGGCCTGTGCAAGGAGCAGGCTTGATACACTGTTAGTTTAACAAACATCCGACTTGAATGAGAGATATCTGTACACCAACTCAGGTCAGAGGCTGGGAATTCTGCATTGAGTAACTCACCTCCTGTCTCCCCAAATCCTGTCCACCATCTACAAGGCACAAGCCAGGAGTGTGATGGAATACTCTCCACTTGCCTGGATGGGTGCAGCTCCAACAACACTCAAGAAGCTCGACACAATCCAGGACAAAGCAGCCTCCACCACTGGTGCAAAGTGGCAGCAGTGTGTACCATCTACAAGATGCACTGCAGCAACTCGCCAAGGCTCCTTAGACATCACCTTCCAAACCCGCGACCTCCACCACCTAGAAGAACAAGGACAGCAGATGCATGTGAACACCACCACCTGCAAGTTCCCCTCCAAATCACACACCATCTTGACTTGGAACTATATCACCGTTCCTTCACTGTCGCTGGGTCAAAATCCTGGAACTCTCTTCCTAACAGCACTGTGGGTGTACCGACCCCACATGGACTGCAACGATTCAAGAAGGCAGCTCATCACCACCTTCTCATAGGCAATTAGGGATGGGCAATAAATGCTGGCCTAGCCAGTGACACCCACATCCCACGAATGAATAGCAACCTGCAAGGGGCGGCACAGTGGTTAGCATCGCAGCCTCACAGCTCCAGGGACCCGGGTTCGATTCTGGGTCCTGTCTGTGTGGAGTTTGCAAGTTCTCCCTGTGACTGTGTGGGTTTCCACCAAGTGCTCCGGTTTCCTCCCACAGCCAAAGACTTGCAGGTTGATCGGTAAATTGGCCATTATAAATTGCCCCTAGTGGAGGTAGCTGGTAGGGAATATGGGATTAATGTCGGATTAGTATAAATGGGTGGTTGTTGGTCAGCACAGACTCAGTGGGCCGAAGGGCCTGTTTCAATGCTGTATCTCTCTATGAATACAAAAAGAATTTCCATCCAACTCCAGAATGACATTTGAGACCTTAGCTACGAACCTGGCCTGACAAACTTAGGGAGGCTTTCTGCTCTCAGTGTCCAGTGGGCTCTGACAGGTTGGCTGGAACAAAGAACAGTACAGCACAGGAACAGGCCATTCGGCCCTCCAAGCCTGCGCCGATCTTGATGCTGGCCTAAACTAAAACCTTCTGCACTTCCGGGGTCCGTATCCCTCTATTCCCTTCCTATTCATGTATTTGTCAAGATGTCTCTTAAACGTCGCTATCGTACCTGCTTCCACCACCTCCCCCGGCAGCAAGATCCAGGCACTCACCACCCTCTGTGTAAAGAACTTGCCTCGCACATCCCCTCTAAACTTTTCCCCTCGCACTTTAAACCTATGTCCCCTAGTAACTGACTCTTCCACCCTGGGAAAAAGCTTCTGACTATCCACTCTGTCCATGCCACTCATAACTTTGTAAACCTCGATCATGTCGCCCCTCCACCTCCGTCGTTCCAGTGAAAACAATCAGCGTTTATCCAACCTCTCCTCATAGCTAATGCCCTCCAGACCAGGCAACATCCTGGTAAACCTCTTCTGTACCCTCTCCAAAGTCTCCACGTCCTTCTGGTAATGTGGCGACCAGAATTGCACGCAATATTCTAAGTGTGGTCTAACTAAAGTTCTGTACAGCTGCAGCATGACTTGCCAATTTTTATACTCTACGCCCCAACCGATGAAGGCAAGCATGCCGTATGCCTTCTTGACTACCTTATCCACCTGCGTTGCCACTTTCAGTGACCTGTGGACCTGTACGCTCAGATCTCTCTGCCTGTCAATACTCCTAAGGGTTCTGCCATTTACTGTATACTTCCCACCTGCATTAGACCTTCCAAAATGCATTACCTCACAGACCTGCAGAACTCAAAAACTTTGTAGAAATGCAAGCACAGGTGCTGAGATTGTGGTCAGCCATAAAAGGATACCCGCTGCAACAGCAACATGTGTTTATATAGTGCTTTGTGTACAGTAAAATGCCCCAAGGCACTTCACAGGAGCATTATCAAGCAAACCTTGACACTGACCCACATAAGGAGATATTAGGACAGGTGATCAAACTCTTATCAAGAGGTAGATCTGAAGGGGTCTCTTAAAGGAGGTGGGAGATTTAGAGAGGCGGACAGGTTGAGGGAGGGAATTCCTAGGCAGCTGATAGCATGGCTGCCCATAGTGCAGTGATTAAAATCAGGGATGTGCAAGAGGCCAGAATTGGAGGAATGCAGATATGTCGGAGGGTTGTGGGGCTGGAGAAGAGTACAGAGATAGGGAGGAGCGAGGCCACGGAATTTAAATTTTAAAATCGAGGTGTTGCCGGAACTTAGGTTTGATGACCCCAATGAAGAGGGCATGCATTCCATTCACTCACCCTGACTTATCCTGGTCCTACGTTATGCTATCATTTTGAAACCTATCCAAAAAACACGCCACATGTTACTGAAATATCAACACATGGACTTATTGAGGGCTCCTCACCTACTCTGAGCTTGTGCTTCCCAATGTTATCCCTATAAGTGCACCAAAGCTGAGAGACAGCATCCCCTCACTGGGCAATCTCCTCCCAGGTAGTTTGCGCCTCCAGTTTCAGAGACAGCTGGCTTTCTGCTCTGAAGAGAGACATCCTCCTTTGCTGCGCCTCAATCATCAGGACGTCCGATGCACTGGGGCTGAAGGCTGGAGTCTTCCCCACTGCCACCTTGACGCAAATTGCAAACGGTATCCGGCAGCTCCAAACACAAGAACTGGACAGAAAGTCATGATTAGCTTAGGACTGGATTTTGTGATGAGTGTTTCTGCCCCCATGAAGCACTTACGCTGGAGAGGAACATCTGCCCCAATGTGTCCACCATCACTGTCAACCAGTCGCTCTTTACTGTTAGTTTACTATGATTGAGCCACCCTTTGAACAGAAAAAAATACCAGCATATCTGCACAATGGCATTAGATAACTCAACCCTTGAGAGACTTGTAGATACACTGTGAGATCTTTATTTCTTTTTGACGATGTGTGTATAATCTTAAAGGTCAACTGAACTCACACTTGATCTCTGTGTGAGTTGAAACGCCATTGCCTCGTATAGTTTGATATCCAGCTGTGTAAAGAGCAGGAATTCACAGATAGCGTTAAAGCATGTTGTCAAGAGACACGTGATGCTACTGAGGACTGAAGACCGTGACAAGTCCGTTTTCATTTGTTGAAACAGTTTTCTAAATAAGTTTGATGCTGGTCGAGATGGGGAATGTTGGTGCTAGGGAACGTGATGGGACATTTTCTCATTTCAAACATCTTGGGGTAGAAATGCAAAGTAGTAGAAGGCCCTGCCTGATTCTCAGTCTCATTGACTTCAATGGGATTGAATATTGGATAGGCCCTATAATAGCCTGTTACAATACTGCCCGTTTTACACTGTCATCCAAGATGAGTTTCGTCCCCCTGGTGCCAGCATCAATCACACCCCAGGTTAAAGCAGTGAGACCTTTTTACATGCCCCATACCAGCCTCCCTGTGACTCACTGAAAAAGGTTTAGCGATAAACCTTACAATGTAGACAGACGCGCAATCGAGTGCCTGTCAGATAACCAGCCTTTTACATCCTCCCCTGAATCCCAGAAATCCACTGTTCCTAAAGAATTGCTGAAGGGTGGGAAAAGCAGCGTGGCCATGGTAACCATGGGCTTGCCCCATAATTGCACCCAGGGCCATGTTGCTGTTGGAAAAAGTCACTTTGCACCATGGAAGTTCTAGTTGACAGTGACATCATCATCTCTCCGCAGGACACAATGGTCATAACCTTGCTGAAATATCTTGGAGTGAGCGACAAACCATTTGCGAAACAATTACCACAGTTAAGTTGGACAGAAATAGACAGTGACAATGATGGAGAGTGAATTTTCACTAAAGGCATGGGAGCATGTCTTTTAATTAATAGATTTGCTATAGATATAATGCAATAGTCCTTTTACCTGTTACTAAATCAGACAGGCCAGATTGAATCGTTCAATGTTGCTAAATATAGAGCAAGTGGTATAAAGGCAGCGTGTGTGTGCATTAAACTATTGATTGATCACACTCCAGAGGAGTCTGCAGAATTACAGGCTGATTGCCTCAGTCTCGCATTCAGGGACAAGTTAGCCAATGTTAATTTAACTGTTTGTTTGAAAAGTAGGCAGGTTCCTTGCTGTAAACGTGAGTTCCTGATCTTGGCCTTGCTGTTTGAAGCAGGTGCGTTATGCACATTCACACACTTGTATACTTCCAGAAGATTCCTGTTTCACCCCCGGTCCCCCAAACTAGGGAAATCGAACGTGGCCTACGTAGACTTAACCTGCAGTTCTACCGTGGTGAACAACTGGCACCTGAGTGTGTCCGGCTTGAATGGGTAGTTGGCAGACCCTCTTTATCAGTGCATGCTAGACCGGAGTCTGATCAACCCCCAGGGTGGAGCGATGGAGCTCTGGGTATGTGTGCTTTTCGACACATGCGCAGATCTCCGCTCCCTGGCCAGCTAATCTTTAATTTTAGGAGAGTGTGGACGGCAACTAAAACACAAAAACCATTCAATTTGTCTCAAGTAGCCAGGAGGCCCAAGAGGCAGCCTGTTCACTTGTCAAACACAGTCTCGCAGCAGGCCAGAAAAGGATTGTCCTGGAGTCTCCACGAATTAGAAACTCAGCTCCAAGACACTGCTACGAGCAAACCTGGTGAAAAATCATTGGGGCATTAAAATGAAAAATGTGCACTTACTCATTTTCTTTGAACACTTTTGTTTAATAGTTATAAAAATATTGGCACTGGGGGAACAAAAAAAAATGTTTGCCCAATCAAGCATTGTCCAATCGGATTCCAAATAATGTGCCCGCTATCCAATTGGTGTGGGCAGCCGGTGCGCTGCGAAGGTGGACGTGTCGGGCGATCAATGGCGGTTGGTGGCGGGCGGTCATTTGAGGAAGCCTCCAGGAATACGTCCAAGCAGAGTTGGCAACCCGAGGCCGGAGTTATACTGCAGCTGAGGTGAACTTGAAGGTGTTCCTGTGCGGTGGGGAGAGTCGGGGGGGGGGGGGGGGGTGCACATGTTGATTCTATCCTCAATTCTTCAGTGTGAACATAGCCCACTGCTCGGAGTTTGTGCTGGGTTGAGTTTCGAGTCCAAACTCCAGAAGCAGTAGGGAGTGCACACTTGTGAGTGAGGTAGGGATAGAGGTAGGGGTGGGGAAGAACTCGTCAGAATTCGACAGACATTTATAAAGTTACAGCCCTTAAGCTAGAGCCTGCCAGCTGACATGCAACAGTATGTTTCAATTAATTTCCATGCAAAGCCTTGCAAAATATAATCTTCATGGCTGCTATCACAACACGTGAGCAACAAACAGATTAAAATAAAATTGCCCTGATAGGAATGAAAAGACCCTCTTCGTAAATGCGAAAACAATCTTAAATCCAACTGGATTATCTTAATTAAGCTGATTTCATCCGCACATGGAACTGTCTGATTATGCATCTGAGGCACTGAACTCTGACTTATGCTTCAGTTGATGCACTGAACACGTGGATAAGAAATAGGAGCAGAAGGAGGCCATTCAATACGATCATAGCTGATCTGATCTTGGCCTCAACTCCACTTTCCTGCCTGCTCCCCTTAACCCTTGATTCCCCTATCATTCAAAATCTGTCTCTCTCAGCCTTGAATATATTTGATGATCCAAACCTCCACTGCTCTCTGAGGAAGAGAATTCCAAACACTAACAACCCTCTGAGGAGAAATTCCTCCTCATCTCCGTCTTAAATGGGAGACCCCTTATTCTGAAACTGTGCCCCCAAGTTCTAGATTCCCCCACAAGGGGAAACATCCTCTCAGCATCTACCCTGTCACGCCCCCTCAGAATCTTATATGTTTGAATAAGATCACCTCTCATTCTTCTAAACTCCATAGAGTATAGGCCCAACCTGCTCAACCTTTCTTAAAAAAAAGATCAGAACCCGCCAGAAAACCATGAACTTGTGCGAGGTTCGGAAGCGTTGTCTCTGCTCTAAGCACCTGTCAGCCGTGAAACTGGCAACTGCAATTTTGTTTTTAAAAGTCGGTCCAGTCTGGAAGAAGAAGCCAATGGGAAAATTCTCACCCCTGAAATTACCAGTCACAGACCTCAAAATCTTTTACCACAGACACTGGTGTCCGTGTACAGACACGTTGCTGATCCCTGATCTGGACCCCTCATAATTCTATACACTTCAATTAGGTCTCCCCTCAGCCTCCACTGTTCCAAAGAAAACAACCCTAGCCTATCCAATCTTTCCTCACAACTAAAATTCTCCAGTCCAGGCAACATCCTCGTAAATCTCCTCTCTACCCTCTCTCGTACAATCACATCTTTCCTATAGTGTGGTGCCCGGAACTATACATGGTGCTCCAGCTGTGGCCGAACTAATGTTTTATACGGTTCCAGCATAACCTCCCTGATCTTATATTCATGCCTCGGCTTATAAAGGCAGGTATCCCGAATGCCTTCTTGACCACCTTATCTACCTGTCCCTCAGGGATCTGCGGACATGCACTCCAAGGTTCCTCTCAGTATTTTACCATTTATTGTGTGCTCTCTTGCCTTGCTAGCCTTCCCCAAGTGCATTACCTCACACTTTTCTGGATTGAACTTCATTTGACACTGTTCCGCCCACCTGACAAGTCCACTGATATCTTCCTGCAGTTTACAGCTTTCTTCTTCATTATTAACTACACAGCCAATTTTTGTATCATCTGCAAACTTTTTAATCATACCCCCTACATTCAAGTCCAAATCATTGATACATACCACAAAAAGCAAGGGACCTAGTACTAGTAACAAAAACACTTCCTGCCTCCGAGCCAGTTTTGGATCCAACTTGCCACTTTGCTTTGTATCCTATGGGCTTTCATTTTCATGACTAGTCTGCCATGTGGGACCTTATCAAAAGCCTTGCTAAAATCCATATAGACTACATCAAATACACTGCCCTCATCGACCCTCTTTGTTACCTCCTCAAAAAATTCAATCATGTTAGTTAGACATGACCTTCCCTTCATCAACAAGACAAACCCTTCATCCCAGGAATCAGCCTAGTGAGCCTTTTCTGGACAGCCTCCAAAGTAAGTATATCCCTCCTTAGATAAGGAGACCAAAACTGTATGCAGTACTCTAGGTGTGGTCGCACCAACGCCCTGTACAGTTGTAGCAAGACTTCCCTACTTATATACTCCATCCCCTTTGCAATAAAGGCCAACATTCCATTTGTCTTCCTAATTACTTGCTCTAACTGCATGCTAACTTTTTGTGATTCATGTACAAGGACACCCAGATCCCTCTGTAACGCAGCATTCTGCAGTCTCTCTCCATTTAAATAATATTTTGCTTTTCTATTCTTCCTACCAAAGTGGATAACCACACATTTTCCCACATTATACTCCATTTGCCAAATTTCTGTCCACTCACTTAACCTATCTATATCCCTTTGTAGACTCTTTGTGTTCTCCTCACAATTTGCTTTCCCATCTATCTTCATATCATCAGCTAATTCAGCTATAATACACTCGATCCCTTCATCCAAGTCATTAATGTAGATTGTAAATAGTTGAGGCCTCAGCACTGAACCCTGTGGCACTCCACTAGTTACAGTTTACCAACCTGAAAATGACCTATTTATCCCGACTCTCTGTTTCCTATCAATTAGCCAATCCTCTATCCATGCTAATATATTACCCTCAACACCATGAGCTTTTATGTGGCACCTTATCGAATGCCTTTTGGAAATCTAGATATACTACATCCACTGGTCCCCCTTTATCCACCCTGCTTGTTACATCCTCAAAGAACTCTAATGTAATTGTCAAGCATGATATCCCTTTCATAAAACCATGTTGACTGCTTGATTGTATTGTTATTTTCTAAATGTCCTGCTGTGATCGCAATAAATGACCAACATTGCTGTAGCAGCATTGTCTTCCAGGGATGGGAGGAAGCAAGGATGAGCGTTGGCATTATATTTTGTCCAGGCTCTGGGTCTTTGCAAAGTCTGAGGTGTACTCTTTGGAGCAGAGAAGTTTAAGGGGAGATAGAATAGAGGTGTTCAAAATTTTGAAGGGTTTTAATAGAGTAAATAAGGAGAAACCATTTCCACTGGCAGAAGGGTCAGTAACCAGAGGTCACAGACTGAAGATAATTGCCACAAGAATCAGAGGGGGAGATGAGGAGAATTTCTTTTACACGACGAGTTGTTATAATCTGGAATGCACTGCCCGATAGGGCAGTGGAAGCAGATTCAACAGTAACTTTCAAAAGGGAATTGGCTAAATACTTGAAGAGGAGAAAAATTGCAGGGCTATGGGGGAAAGAGCAGGGGAGAGTGAGACTAGTTGGATAGCTCTTTCAAAGAGCCAGCACAAGTATGATGGACCAAATGGCCTCCTGTTCTGTATCATTCTATGAAAGTTGTTGCACCACTTATTTCTACTGGACTGAATCTTGTCACCATTGGATAATACTTAGTGCACTTTCCATTGTAAAACTGAACCTGACAGACTGGGAAGATCTCTCCCGGGCCTGTGCTTACTTAGCTAACATCAGTGTCAGATGTGGCTCAGTGGGTAGCAGTCCTGTCTCTGAGACAGAAGGTTGTGGATTCATAGTCCCACTCTGGAGACTTGAGCACATAATCTGGGCTGACACTCCGAGTGCAGTACTGAGGGAGTGCTGCTTGTTGGAGATGCTGCCATTTCTTAAACTGAGGCACTGGGCTGAATTTTATGTGCCATGCGGGCCGCACGCCAAAGAACCGCCGTAATCTCAAGTGTGGTGGCTCATTTAAATAGCCAGGACGGGCCGCACCCCTCCCCCGATCAGTCCAGCCCCGACAATTGCATCAGCTGCCCGTGCGCAGGCGCTTAACGCCATTTCTAAAGGGTTGTCAACCCTACCGGGAAATTTAAATATTTAAAGAGAAATTGAATGAAATTATGAAATTCAATAAATACTTCTCTTTTTCCCCTCTCGCAACCCCCCGATAACAATTAAATTAATTATTTGCCCTTCCCCCCCCACTTTACCATCTGACCTTCTTCCCCCCAACCTGCACAGACTTTCAACTACAACCCTTCCCACCATCCCCTACACCCATGACGCTAATTTGATCCCACACCAGCAGCCCTCCCGCACTGATAAACTTACCTCCTCCCCCCTCCCCACCAGTGTTGGGCCTTGTTTCCCCGGATGGGGATCTGAAGGCGTAGGAGTGCCGGCTGCTGGGCCGAAGATCACAATGGGACATCAAGATGAATGGCCAGTACATGCAGATCTCGTAATTTACTTTATTTGCGTATGGCGATTGTGCTCCCGTCGCTGAGCGGCGTGGAGGTGGAGGCGGGTGTGCTGCCACAGTGCCTCGCCACCGCTGGGAGGATCAGGCCGGACCCTGCTGTGTGGTGTGCCTCATCCAGGGCCTTCTTCAGGCCCCCTCCGCCACGGATCCCGACATCGAGAGCTCCTTAAAATCCAGCCCACTATCTGCCCTCTCAGCTCGATGTAAAAGATCCCACCGCACTATTTAGCGGAAGGGCAAATAAGTTTATCCCACTGTCCTGGACCAATATTTATTCCTCAATTAACACTACTAAAACAGATTACCTGGTCGTTATCTAGTCATTGTTTGTGGGATCTTGCTGTGTGCAAATTGGCTGCCGTGTTTCTGACTACACTTCAAAAAATACTTCATTGGCTGGAAAACACTTTGGGGCATCCTGAGGTCGTGAAAAGTGCTATAGAAATGCAAGTCTTTTCAGCTGGGGTGGCAAATGCTACAGTTAGGTTCAGAGTGCCTGGGCTGGAAAGGGAAAAAAAAATCAACAACAACTTGCATTTATATATCGCCTTTAACATAAGAAAAGGTCCCAAGGTGCTTCACAGGAGCAATATGCAACAAAATTTGACACCGAGTCACATAAGGAGATAGTAGGGCAGATGACAAAAAGCTTGGTCCAAGGGGTAGGTTTTAAGGAGCATCTTAAAGGAGGAAGAGAGACAGAGAGATATAAGGAGGGAATTCCAGAGCTTAGGGTCGAGGCAATTAATCAGGATTTCTAATTGTCATTCCATGCTGGAAAGCACGTATGTCGGCAGCAGACAGGATTGGACTTGGCTGCAGAACCAAATTGCCATTCAATGCACACTGTTTAAGTTCATACACAAAGAATGGCCACTCAGATGATGTTCCAAGAGGGCGGGCAGTATCCACAGAACCACATCCTCGCAGGAGTCAGCACTTTCAGAAGAGGGAGAAAACCATGTCAAATCGGAGCATCGGTAAATGGCTGGAGATAGCTGGCAAATTGCCTTCAATACTGATTCACACTGACTGCTGGTCATTTGACAGGATATTGCCTTAATAGAGGCTCAGAGCAATTTGCTCAGGAGTTAACATAACAACTGAACAAACAATTGACCTACAAAGTAAATACACAGATTGAATTGGAGCAAGATCAATACAGACAGACAGACAACTGTCTCACTGTTATAGAGTCATAGGGTTGAACTTTTGGGTCCCACCAGGGGCAGGAACGGAGGCGGGCATCATCAAAAATACCAACGCTGTCCGGCGTGCCAGTTTCCCGACGGCAGTCCCGGCACCAGCCATTTTTCACCAGGGCGGGTGGAGGGCGACCCTATGATCCTGCCCGCTCCATGATTAAGGGCAATTAAGCTGGTTGAAGAGCTCATTCAGAGCTCGCTCATGTGCCTGTTGTGATTGTCATGAGGGTACAGGGGCTGCATGCACTGTCTGGGGCAGACCAAGTGAAGGGAGGCGGGTACACAGTGGGCAGCCAATCACGTCCAGCCCAGGGAATTAGCTGGGCCCCATAAAAAGGTGAACGGTGCAGAGGGCGACTCGTCCACTGGGAAACAGATGCCATCAGCGCAACGCAGGTAGCGGGGAGAGTGGGCAGTAAGCACTCGGGCAGTGCGGAGGGGGGACGTCACACCTTGCTGGCAGGAAGGGGGCATAAGGGCAGGCGGCAATGCTGCCAAGCACAACTGCGGGACCACCTGAGCACAGGGAAGGCAGCCAGGCCTCTGGCTCGGCTAATTGTGGAAATCAAGTTCTGAGATCTCTCACTCTGCAGTATCAGTACTCAAATGGTAGCCATTGGAATGGCTGCCATGCTCCATTTAAAATTGGGCCTGCACTTGGGTAGTCCTGCCTCCGTTCCTGCCCCCATGGCCATTAGTTGGCCATCAGACCCATCTCCTTATCATATAAGGTTTCGCCAGCATGGAACGCGGGGCCAATTACTATTTCCCCCGGGGGCAGGTTTGGGATCTGGAAGCAGCCCGACTTCCATTTCCTGCCCCCACAGCGGAAATCCAGCCCATAGAGTCATAGACTCATTACAGCACAGAAGGAGGCCATTCAACCCATCGGGTCCATGCTGGCTCGCTGCAGAGCAATCCAGTGAGTTTCTTTCCCCTGCTCTATCCCTGTAGCCCTGCAGGTTTATTTCCCTCAAGTGCCCATCCAATTTCTTTCTGAAATCATTCATCGTCTCCACTTCCACCACCCTCATAGGCAGTGAGTTCCAGGTCATTAGCACTCGCTGTGTAAAAAAGTTCTTCCTCACATCCCCCCTTGCATTTCGTACCCAAAACCTTAAATCTGTGTTCCCTAGTTCTTGTACCATCAGCTAATGGCAATGGCTTTTCTTTGTCTACCTTATCTAAACCTGTCATAATCTTGTACACCTCTATCAAATCTCCCCTCAATCTCCTTTCCTCCAAGGAGAACAACCCCAGCTTGTCTAATTTAACCTTGTAACTAAAATCCCTCATCCCTGGAACCATTCTGGTAAATCTCCTCTGCACCCTCTCAAGGACCCTCACATCCTTCCTAAAATGTGGTGACCAGAACTAGATGCAATACTTTAGTTGTGGCCTAACCAGAGCTTTATAAAGGTTCAGCATAACTTCTCTGCTTTTGTACTCAATACCTCTATTTGTGAAGCCCATGACCCCATATGCTTTGCAAATTACTCTCTCAATATGTCCTGATGAAAGGTCACACAGACCTGGAACGCTAACTCTGTGTTTCTCTCCACAGATGATGCTTGACCTGCTGAGTAATTTCAGCATTTTCTGTTTTTGTTTCAGATTTCCAGCATCAGAAGTGTTTCGCTTTTGTACTCTCTCAATATGTCCTGCCACCTTCAAGGGTCTATGCACATGAACCCCCAGGTCCCTCTTTTCCTGCACACTCTTTAGAACTGTGCCAACAAATCTATATTGCCTCTCCCTATCCTTTCTGCCAAATTGCATCAACTCACACTTCTCTGTATTAAATTCCATCTGCCACTTGTCTGCGCATTCTATTAGCTTATCTATGTCCTGTTGCAGTCAATTGGTATCATCCTCACTGTTTGCCACACCTCCAAGTTTGGTATCATTGGCAAATTTTGAAATTTTACTCTGTATTCCAATATCCAAGTCATTTATATATATCAAAAAAAAGCAGTGGTCCTAGCACTGACCCTTGGAGGATTCCACTGTCTACCATCATCCAGTCTGAAAAACAACCATTTACCACCACTCACTGTTCTCTGTCCTTAAGCCAATTTTTTATCCAAGCTGACACTGACCCTCCTATTCCATGAGCCTCAATTTTGTTAACCAGTCTTTTATGTGATACTTTGTCAAACGCTTTCTTAAAATCGAAGTAGACAACATCCGCTGCATTCCCTTCATCCACCTCTGTTTATTCAGCAAAAAATTCAATTAGATTAGTCAAGCATAATCTGCCTCTTAAATATCCATGCTCAAAACTGTTTCTGGACCTGAACTTGAGCCAAGGAACATGTTTTAGCTGGATTCAAATCGATTTAAACCATCTCGTGGCAGCAAGAACTCCTTTGGTTGCTTTGTGGGGCCACATTGTGAATATGTTCGAGAAGATTCCCTCTGGCTGGTGTGTCTGGTGAGACCATCAATGGGTTTCTTTTAGGATGTGTCCCCAATGGCCCTGCACATTGTGACTAGATGAACTCTTAGGTCCAAAGGGTTTACATCACACTGGGCTGTTGATGAGGGCGGGGAGGTGGAAATCTGGGCAGATTTTCCTCCTTAGCACTCGGGTGCAAAGCATTGCACAAGGCAAAGAGGAAAGTTGGTTAAGGAGGATTGTCCAGGATGGGAAATTGGGTAAGTTGGTTACATCTCTGTGATCCTCCCCAGCTGGTTTTTGTCTATGTCCTGCAGTCGGGCGATGCTTTATGCCCAAGCGCAAAAGAGAAGAATCTGACCCGTCAATGTTCAGGGGTTATTTTAAGTGGAGATGAAGCCCTTGTGAACAGATCGGGAAGGAAACACAGAAAACATGCCACCCTAGACTGCCCTCACTGACCTTCTAGCATCCAGCACTAGGGTTACATTGGCAGAGGCCTTCAAACAATTTGCCTGCTCATCCAGGCATCGGAGGATCACAAAAATGTTCTTAAAATCTTAAGATGGGGAGGGGGAGAAATATAAACATTTTGATCAGCTGCTTCAGCACAACTTAACCTAAAGATCCCTCCAAAACTGATGCCAAGGGAGAGAATTCTGGATATGTAACTGAGACTTGGATTTGACTTTCCTTTAACGGCAAAAGTTCAAAGTTCAAATTTGGGACCTCATTTGTTCACATTCTGCGGCCTCCCAACTCCTCCATGATTGCCTATTTTCCTGCTTGTAAGGGAGCAATTAATAACGACAGACCCCCATTGTGTTTTGGATAGGTCTCAACTACCAACCTTGCAGTACAATTAGCGAAAGGGAGGGAGGCGAAAATTTACCATAAACATACGCCATCAAAATATCAGCTCAGCGACCAAAATGTCAAATGTTAGACACTAGACGTGGTTCCTCCAAGTGTCCAAGACACAACGCAAGCCAGACCGTGCTGACGTTAAATAGATGATGCACAGAATCAGGGAATATTAATTTAATTTTAGCAACAAAAAGGATATCTCACTGGATTTTTCTACCTCAGCTCTGTGCTGTTTATCCAGCAGTGTCAGGGTTAAAATCCCTAGAACAGCCAAGAATCCCTGTGAAATATATTCGAGCATTTGGCTAATGCGGAAAGACATTTCCTTCATGAAGGATTGTGACTGGAGACAGTCAGTCAGTCAGAAGGAGTCCAGTATGAGGTACCCAGCTTTAGTTAGAGGAAGAGAGCACAGTGACTGGCACACAGCTCACCTGTTAAAGCTTCTGCAACTCACCAGCCACTTGTGTGGCACGGAGAGTTGCCAAGTTAAAGCACAACACGAGAATAGGCGGTTCAGATGTTTAACTGCTTCCTTGCTGTGGCCACACACCAGTACCCGATCTCCCCTTTTCCTTTTATGCTCACGTCAAACAAATAAAAGCAATTGTGCTCCATCTCACAGGGTTTCTCATCGAGTCTCTTTCGGAGGCTGTGCGTTTTCGAAAGATCACAAATCTCATGAGGTGTTTCAAAATTTCTGTTAAGAACTATTTAATGCCATTGTTAGCCCAAAACTGGTTCTTGACTGTGCTAAAATAGGGCACAAATGAACAATGTACACAAACACATTGACAAGACAAAATTAAACTTTACGAGTAATTATTATTGTCAATATTTGGAACCTTCCTATTTGTAACTCTAGTTTTCACACCTTGCTCCAGAAGGCATTGACTCTGGCTGGGGTTCTGTTCTACCAGCACTGGTGACCAGCACAATACATCACCCCAAATGGTGATGTGAGCTTAGAACAACTTCCATAAAAAGTGGAAGAAAGGATGGGTCACTGGGGTGTCTTCTACCAGTAACTGTGCACTGTTTTCCTTTATGAGCACTGTGTAAATATTGACACTGAAAGCCAGATGTGTGAGCCTCCTTTTATTAATGGCAGGCAAGAAAAGAGGGATGAAGTGGTGAAGGGAAGCAAAGGTCTATCAACGGTGACGGTGAAAACACTGCCCAGACATGCATCCTTCATTGGCTGTAAGAGTTCCAGGCTGCGTCTTCAATGGATTTGTTAGCACAGGCAGCTCAGAGCGAGTTTCATGCTGTGCCCTTCATCCTGGGTCAAAGGGGCTCAGTCGAAACAAGCCTGAATCAAGACGATCCCTGATGTTAATGGCATCCTGATGAAACCCAGGATGGATACAGAACTGGCTCAGTCATAGAAGTGGAAGCAGTAGCAGTGGAAGGGTGCTTTGCTGAATGGAGGGATGTGACTATTGGTGTTCCACAGGGATCAGTGCTGGGACCTTTGCTCTTTGTAGTATATATAAATGATTTGGAGGAAAATGTAGCCGGTCTGATTAGTAAGTTTGCGGACGACGCAAAGGTTGGTGGAGTTGCGGATAGTGATGAGGATTGTCAGAGGATACAGCAGGATATAGATCGGTTGGAGAGTTGGGCGGAGAAATGGCAGATGGAGTTTAATCCGGACAAATGTGAGGTAATGCATTTTGGAAGGTCTAATGCAGGTGGGAAGTATATAGTAAATGGCAGAACCCTTAGGAGTATTGACAGGCAGAGAGATCTGGGCGTACAGGTCCACAGGTCACTGAAAGTGGCAACGCAGGTGGATAAGGTAGTCAAGAAGGCATATGGCATGCTTGCCTTCATCGGTCGGGGCATAGAGTATAAAAATTGGCAAGCTATGCTGCAGCTGTACAGAACTTTAGTAAGGCCACACTTGGAATATTGCGTGCAATTCTGGTCGCCACACTACCAGAAGGACGTGGAGGCTTTGGAGAAGGTACAGAAGAGGTTTACCAGGATGTTGCCTGGTCTGGAGGGCATTAGCTATGAGGAGAGGTTGGATAAACGCTGATTGTTTTCACTGGAACGACGGAGGTGGAGGGGCGACATGATCGAGGTTTACAAAGTTATGAGCGGCATGGACAGAGTGGATAGTCAGAAGCTTTTTCCCAGGGTGGAAGAGTCAGTTACAAGGGGACATAGGTTTAAGGTGAGAGGGGCAAAGTTTAGAGGGGATGTGAGAGGCAAGTTCTTTACACAGAGGGTGGTGAGTGCCTGGAACTTGCTGCAGGGGGAGGTGGTGGAAGCAGGTACGATAGCGACGTTTAAGAGGCATCTTGACAAATACATGAATAGGATGGGAATAGAGGGATACGGACCCCAGAAGTGCAGAAGGTTTTAATTTAGACAGGCATCAAGATCAGCGCAGGCTTGGAGGGCCGAATGGCCTGTTCCTGTGCTGTACTGTTCTTTGTTCTTTGAGACCCTTGAGCCCCGTGCCAGGCCAGGCTACCTCCCTGTGCACGCGGGACACCTCGGTGTTCTGCATCCTCCCCATATGCCTCCTCTTCCTCTGATGAACTGTGTCCTTCTGGGCCCTCACCCTCTTCAAGGTCCACACCCCCCCCCGAGGGCGAGGTTATGGAGAGCGCAGCAGACCACCACAATGACCGAGACCCTTGCAGGAGGGTATTGCAGGGCACCACTCAACCAGTCCAGGCACCAGAACCACATCTTCAGAAGCCTGATGGCCCATTCATTTATTGTTCTAGTGAGCAGATGGCTTCAGTTGTAGCGTCTGTGTCTTTGTCTGGGTCTCTCATCGAGGGGTGAGTAGCCGTCACTTTAGGGGACAACTCTTGTCTCCTTGAATCCATCCACGGAGTTCGGGGGGGGGGGTAAAGTGAAGAGCTGAGGCAGCTTGGACTAGCAGAGGGTGAAGGAGTCATGGCAGCTGCCAAGAAAACAAGCACACATGTGGAGGAAGCTTTTGCTGTGGTCGCAGAGCAGCTGAATGTTGAGGGAGTGGAAGCCCTTCCTGTTGATGAATTTGACTGGATGGTCACTGGGTGCCTTGATGGCCACATGGATGCAATCAATGATGCCCTGTACCTGGGGGAATCCAGCCATGGCAGCGAAACCCACTGGCCTCTGTGCCTGCAAGGCAGTGCCTGTCGTGAACTGAATGTACTGTTCAGCTCTCACAAATGGGGAATCAGTGACCTGCGAGATGCCATTAAGGACTGTAGCTGATCCTTAGAAGGAACCAGGAGTAAAGTTGTTCAAGGCCACAGTGACTTTGACAGCTACTGGCAGGGCATGGCGACCAGTGCTGCAAAGTGTGAGGTCTTCCGTGATGAGGACACAGATCTCTGCGGCCATTTGCCTGGAGAGTCACGGTCTCCTACGGCACTGGCTCTCGGTCTTCTCCAGGTAGCTCCTTCTTCATCGGCAGATCCTATGCTAAACGTATAGCTTCCATGTCCTTCCTGCCCCTCATCCCTCTCATCTGCCCTCATGATGCCCGGGGCTCTGCCCTTCCTGCAGAGGGTGTTGCTCCTCTTTTCCACTGGACTCAAAATCTGAGAGTTGTGCCCCCATTGCCATCTGCTGCTTTCCTTGTGCTCAGGTGGACTCCCAGTTATGTATGGCAGCTTTTCCCCCTCCAATGGACCCACGATGCCAGGACAGTGGTGACCCTCTGCACTGCCTGAGCGCTTACTGACCACTCACCCCGCCACCTGCACTGAGCTGATGACACTTGTGTGCCAATAGCCGAGCCCCCCTCTGCACTGTTCGCCCTTTCATCAGGCCCACCTAATTCCCTGAGAGGGTCATTATTAGCACCTCGCTGTGTGTCAGCCTCCATGCATCTGGTCTGCCGCAGACAGTGTGCGCTACCTGTGCACCCCCATCAAAATCAGAACATTCTCCTTAGCAAGCTCTCAACAAGCTCTTTAAAAATCTGAATTGCTGTTGTTAATGGATCGGGCAGGATCTCAGAGCAACCCTCCCCCCAACCTGGTGAAACTCGCCAGCACTGTGAATGGCATCAGGAAACCAGCATGCTGGCTGCTGCCAGTATCTTCATCCCCTGCCCGCCTCTGTTGCTAGTTCCAGCGGGACCTGAAAATTCAGCCCATGGTGTGTGTTAATTAAACTGCACAGCCAAACTGTGTTATTTTTAAAACAAGACCTCCAAGCGTGTAATAGGTCTCACTACAGCTAAACCTCAGCTCTATCTTTTTTAACATTAATCATATGCTGTACTGTGAGGAGGATCGTGTCGAACTTCAAAAGGAGATAGACAAGTTGGTGGAATGGGCGGATGAGTGGCAGATGATGTTCAATGCAGAGAAGTGTGAGGTGATTCATTTTGGTAGGAAGAACATGGAGAGACAATATAGGATAAAGAGTACAATTCTAAAGGGGGTGCAGGAGCAGAGGGACCTGGGTGTATACGTGCATAAGTCATTGAAGGTGGCAGGACAGGTTGAGAGAGCAGTTAATAAAGCATACAGTATCCTGGGCTTTATTGATAGGGGCATAGAGTACAAGAGCAAGGAAGTTATGTTGAACTTGTATAAGACACTAGTTCGGCCTCAGCTGGAAAATATTGCATCCAATTCTGGGCGCCGCACTTGAGGAAAGACGTGAGGACATTGGAGAGAGTACAGAAAAGTTTCATGAGAATGGTTCCAGGGATGAGGACTTTCAGTTATGAAGATAGATTAGAGAAGTTAGGATTGTTTTCCTTGGCGAAGAGAAGGCCGAGAAGATATTTGATAGTGGTATTCAAAATCATGAGGGGTCTGGTCAGAGTAGATAGAGAGAAACTGTTCCCACTCGTGAAAGGATTGAGAACGAGAGGGCACAGATTTAAATTATTTGGTAAGAGAAGCAAAAGTGACATGAGGGAAAACTTCAACACGCAGCGAGTGGTTAAGGTCTGGAATGCGCTGCCTGAGAACGTGGTGGAGGCAGGTTCAATTGAAGCATTCAAAAGGGAATTTGACAGTTCTATGAAAAGGAAGAATGTGCAGGGTTATGGGGAGAAGGCAGGGGAATGGGACTGAGTGAATTGCTCTTTCAGAGAGCCAGTGCGGACACGATGGGCCGAATGGCCTCCTTCTGCACTGTAACGATTCTGTGATTCTGTAGTAAAGGATCACTCAGTGGACAGTATAGGAATGTAGAATTGGCCCAGTACAAGTCACTTGTGATTTCAAGTTCTGAGGTCTTTGTCAATCGCAGAACGAGCTCCATAGCTCACTGTTCCCAATTGACTCTGCTCTATGTATTCATGGATACTGGCCTGGTTAGATGTACTTTTGTTGCTTTTGAAAGAAGTGTTTCAAGTCCCATCTGCACATCTCCTGCAAATTAACAATCCTTTCACTGTCAAGTGTTGGATTCCAATTTTTGTTACAGAACCAATATTCTATTGAGGAAGCTTCCTACACTGCAACAGTGACTACACTCCAAAAGTATTTCATTGGCTGTAAAGCACTATATAAATGCATGTCTTTCTTTTTCTTAAAGGCATGCTTCTTAATTCAGAGATGAAATGCGAGTTCAAGAAACCTTTAAGGCATGAATTACTGCATATGTCCCTTTACAGCATTTGGTAAGCAGACCCAATATTGTGCTGATACTGGGATTTTAAAGAATTTTAACTTGTGATTCAATAAATAATGCCGAAGGAATTTAAGGAAATAACAATGAAAAGTAAGTAGTGCAAAATATTAAATGAAAGACAAAAATCCTTGAGAAACCTGTGAGGCACAAAGACACATATTGTACAATAGTCTCTCTCCCCTGCCTGTTAGCTGCAAAGGTCCAACATAGGCAATGTCAATCCAGTACACAACTGCCTCCCATCCAACATCAATTGACAATCTTGCTCTGGATAGTTGATTTCGGGAATGGAAAAATGCCACACTACATTACAACAATGTGACTACACTTCAAACATACTTCATTGGCGTAAAGTGCTTGGGGCCATGAAATCCCCTACATAAATGCAAGAGCAGTCAATCTGTCTGTCTTTTCCTCCTCTTAGATTTGGACTGAGGCGGATTGTTGGGGAATGTAGTGCTTTGAGATTGTTTTGAGAATTGCATTGTACATATTGTTCACTTGAGGCCACCGTGTATACATGAGCCAGCAGTGGGAGCTGAAAGAGGTGAAAGTAAAACAGAATAACGAAGACTCCATTATGTTCAACAGCATGCTGCCTCTGTCCCAATCTTTGCCTCATATTTCTTACTAAACTCAGCCACACCTCACTCCAGTCCGAAGACCATCACAGGGAACAGTCGAGGGAATGTTTCACTCTGCATCGAACCCCGTCATACCTGACCTGCTTGATGCTGACAATGGATGCTTGAAACAGGACCATGCCATGAGCAGTAACATCCCTCACCTTGATGAGTACAGATCTCACACCAAAAAAAATGTTTTTTTAAAGAAGTAAGAAAAAAAGTCAAAGCGACAGCCGCCTTCTTCTTCCCCAGCTGGTACGTTGTGTTTAATTAGATTCGCTAACCCAGTTTGGATTACATCTTATCTAAGGAGGCACAGCAGTGGAACAGTTCATGAGCGTTAGAAAGATATTTTGCAGCTGCTATGTTTTCCTCCACTAACATCTGGGAAGGAAAAAGATGTGCAGGAGAAATATGCACTGGCTAGAAGCCCATGACAATACAAATCATCGGGGACATCCCATTGTTGACATGAAGAAGAATCACAGTGTGGGCCAAATGATTGTCACTATCTGTCATTGTTGAACTCTTCTGGTAGTTACACAAAAGGTCCACCTGTTTAGTGGGCCAGGAATTGGTAATATTCCCATTATACATAATTGCAACACACAATTCCTTAAAACTGATACTTGCCGTTGTTCCCTTTAGAATCTGCTCTTCCATATAGTATATACAGGAAGCGAGATTTGTCAGCAGCTCTGGGATGAAAAATTGCTCAGGAATCCTGGTGACCAGGCCCGATGGTGCAGAAGGCACCAAACCCATATGTGGGTGGGTTGAATTGCCAACCTTCCAGGGTTATCCTGGATTCTCCAGGAATTGAAGATTTTTCTCCTGGACACTGCTGGGAGCAAAACCAGGAGAAAAATCATCTTTCACTTATTGGTGAATAAAAATATTGGAAATGTGGAGAAAAGGCTTGTTTGATTAGGCTGGGTGGTTGGTTCCCCTCCAGAGATACGCCGAACCGGACATGGTAACCCCAGGGCGGGCAGATGCTACATCTACGCAATTGAGAGAAATACATCCTGCAACGTATTTCTGTCTATCTTGTGTCTTTTGAACCTTGGATGCACGGACAGCCCATTAGGTCCAGGAGTGCAGCATCACGAAGGTCACAGAGGGGACCACGGGAACATTTTTGTGCTCACAGCATAGCACCGACAACAATTTGCATTTATATACTATCGCATAATGTACATAAGCTGTTGCTGGGTAGATTATGTATATAGACCTTGAGCATCATCACAGGATGTGATGTCATGAGTCTGTACCTCGCTGCTCAGTGTTCATGTAGATACCTCAGCGTGAAGTCCCCCTGTAAATAAACTCCTGTTACTTTGACCCAAAGTCTACTATTCTCATTCTATACTAATAACACACCGACATATAGTACCTTTAATAGGGTAAAACATCCCAAGGTGCTTCACAGGAGCATTAGCAAACAGAATTTGACACCAAGCCACATAAGGAGATATTAGGACAGGTGACCAAAAGCTTGATCAAAGAGGTAGGTATTAAGGAATTTCTTAAAGGAGGAGAGAGTAGAGAGAGATGGAGAGGCTCAAGGAGGAAAGACCAGAGCTTAGGGCTTAGGCAGAAAGGATTTGCAAAAGGTCAGAATTGGAGGAGCGCAGAGATCTCAAAGGCTTGTAAGGCTAGAGGAGGTTACTGAGATAGGGAGGGGCAAGGCCATGGAGGGATTAGGAATCAAGGATGGGAATTTTCAAATCGAGGCGTACCTGGATCAGGAGTAAATGTAGGTCAGTGAGCACAGGTGTGATGGTTGAATGGGACTTAGCCACAGTGAGGATACGGGCAGCAGAGTTTTGGATGAGATCAAGTTTATGGAAGGTGAAAGGTGGGAGGGTGGCCAAGAGGGCATTGGAATAGTTGAGTCTAGAGGTAACAAAGGCTTGAATGGAGTAAGTGTGTGTAAGACAGCTTGAACGAATATTTCATCAACAGATGAACTGAGGCAGGGTTGGTGCTGGGCGATATTATGGAGGTGGAAATAGGCGGCCTAAGCGATGGACATGATATGGGGTTGGTATACCACAAATCTTTCCTCATTTGTTCTTTCTAAACTGCGAATAGGCTGTCCCACACACACTTCCTCCATCCTGCATCCTTACCATGTTGAGATCAATACTCACTTATAACATTCATTCCTTTTCAGAGTCTCAAAACTATGAAATTCCGCAATGCCCACAGTCTTCCCTTCCTCTGCAACCTACAAGTTTTTAAAGCTTGAACTTGGCTTCACCTAATAACTACTTCTTGATTTACCTTCTCTCCCTTCCTACACTTTTCAACCCAGATGGTATCTTACACTGGGGCCATGACCTTTCAGGTAGATTTTTCAATTAAAAATTAAAAACTAATTTCATCAGCTCTTGAGGCAATAACATTGAGACTCCATAAGCCTGCACCAAATGTATGCTCTAAATGAGGGCCAGAAAGGTTGGCCATAAATCTCAATAGAATCCTTGTCACTGCAAGGAAGTAACAATGGGTCAATTATTATTTGATCAAGGGTCATTGAATTTTTGAATACCATGTTTTACCCTTCATGATAGTCTTAGCCTGAAATAAAACCAATCTGGGACATCTGAACCTACATTTACCTCCAGCAGTTGAACCCATCTAATATCATGACAATCTTGCTGTGTGCCGTTATCGCAGCAGTCAATTAAAAACGTCTGCAAGGTAGGAAACCTTCAGCTCTTCTAACCTTCTATGAGCGTCTGTGTATGTGTGTGCCAATTTGTTGTTGCTCCATTGTGGTTCTCCCATTTTTATGAAACATGAAACTTGTTTTATATTGACAGGAGGCTGTAACAGCTGGGACCATCGCTGCAATAATATTTATAACAAGTGGCTCCTATTATGGGGCCACGAAGGTCTCAAGATTCTCAGCCTTCATCCCAGATAAAAGGATGTTCAAGACAATGTGAAAGATCACACTAAGAATCACTGGTGGAGCAAACGCTTTGTGATTGCTCAGAAACTGGCATTTTTCATTGCTTCAAGGGCCTTTTCAATAACGATACTTGTAGGTACTACAAGCAGTAACTGTAGACATTCACGGTAGGTAAGCCCCATCAAATCCCTCCCCCAGTGACCTCTCTATTGGTATGTTCATAAAGGCGGAAATATCCCCAGTCCCTCTCAGGGTCTAGTACTACATGCAACGTCAGATTTTAAGATAATTGGCAAAAGAACCAACGGGGAGATGAGAAGAATATTTTTTTTACACAGTGAGTTGTAATCTGGAATGTGCTACCTGAAAGGGCAGAAGGAGCCAATTCAATAATAACTTTCAAGAAGGAATTGGATATATACATGAAAAGGGGAAATTTGCAGGGCTATAGGGAACAGCAGGGAGTGGGACTGCAGACCCAGCTGAGGCTTGATGGGCCAAATGGCCTCCTTCTGTGCTATGAGATTCTATGAATTGATATCAGGTTTTGCCTGATTGCTTTCAGGGGTCGTGGGGCCATTTCACAAGAACTTTCTCTTCTTCTCAATAGTCTGATCTATACTTATTCAGCTTGCTCAGGAGATGAAACGAGTTGAGGATTGCCAAGTGCACCAAAAACTGGATGTGATCTGTAAGGAGAGTGGTTTGATGCAATTCAGTGAACTTTTCTCATTCCACGCTTTTATCCAACATGAAAATTCATCAGATAATAAGAAAAAAATTGTTGGAAATCCTCTGCTGGTCAGGCAGAATCGATGCAGAGAGAAATGCAGGTTGGTGGCTTTTCATCAGAACTGGTAAAAGAACACGTTTTGCCGTTCCCTCATCTTTGCTGGGCCAAAATACTGGATATTCCTATCTAACAGCACTGTGGGTGTACCTCCAGCACACAGATTGCAGTGGTTCAAAAAGATAACGCACCATCACCTTCGCAAGGGCAACAAGTACCGGCCTTCTCAGTGGTGCCCATATCCCGAGAATGAATATGAAAAAGTCTTTAGTATTTGGTCTCGGGGTGGGGTGGGGGGGGTGGGGGTGGGGGAGGAAAATCGTAAAGAGATTGAGATTTTGCACTCCATAATTCCGATCTAATCTTTCCAAAAATCGTCCGACTTTTTCTGTGTTTACTGACCTACATTGACTGTTGGTCTGGCAACACCTCCGTTTTAAAATTCTCATCCTCGATTTCAAATCCCTCCATGGCCTTGCCCCTCCCTATCTCTATAATCTCCTCCAGCCCTACAACACCACCACCCCTCACCCCACCCCCACCCCACCCCGAGATCTCTGTGCTCCTCCAATTCTGGCCTCTTATGCAAACCTGATTTTCATTGCTCCACCATTGGTGGCCGTGCCTTCAGGTACCTAGACCTTACCCCCTGGAATTCGCTCCCTAAACCTCTCCGCCTCTCTTTCCTCCTTTAAGAGGCTCCTTAAAACCTACATCTTTGACCAAGCTTTGTCCTAATATCTCCGTATATGGCTTTGTGTCAAATTGCATTGAGTAATTGCTCCTGTGAAGCACCTTAGGAAGTTTTACTCCATTAAAGGGGCTATATAAATGCAAGTTGTTGTTGTTGACTATTCCATGAACCCTGTGTGGGGATGTGAGGGAAGTATGAGGTTGACCTTTGTTGTCATGCGCCCGAAACATCCTGTCAATATTCATTGTCAAGGCAAGGTATCAGGTACTGCTGGTATCTGATGACATCAGCATGAATCCCTAAATCATGAGGGGAAGGGAAGAAAGTTGAGGGCGGGGGGGGGGGGGGGGTGGGGGAGGGGAGAATTGCAGAGGAATTGTTTTCTTACTGTAAGACTGTGGATTAGGTTTTGTCGTACATTCAAAAATGACAGCAATACCACACAACAGGAAAAAGGAGCTTAATAATTTTGGACCGATGGTTTAATGATCTTGCTGTGCTTTTTAAAACATCAACATTCCTGGAACATTTCTGACCTTGTGCATCTCCAAACATTTTTATGTTATTAAAGATCATTTAATAATGTGTTCAATCCCCAAAGCACCGGTAAAAATCCCAGGATACCATTTAATAAAAGCAGAATTTGATTTATTAAGTCACTGTAACTCAGTGACCCTGATTTTATCCCGTTACATGTTATAAACAGCCTTATTGTTATAAAACAGCGAATCCTCCAACTCACTGTGTTCGTTGCCACATGAGATCTGTTGGTATTTTTTAATTATTCCGTGTTTTTGTAAACCACAACAGCTTTGGAATATTGTGCATGACGGTCACTGTCTGGGTTACACTGTGGGGAGAAAGCAGTGCGGTGAGTCAGTGATGGAGAACTCAGCTATTATTAAATTAGTGCTATACATGGATACTTACTCCAGTAAAAAAGTTAAATCTTGAAAGGCAAGTTCAAATACAACCTGCATTTAAATAGCGCCTCTAACGTAGTAAAACATCCCAAGGCTCTTCACAGGAGTGTAATCAGACAATATTTGACACCAAGTCACAAAAGGAGAGATTAGGGCAGATGACCAAAAGCTTGGTCAGAGAGGTAGGTTTTAAGCAGCACCTTATATGAGGAGAGAGAGGTAGAGAGATGGAGAGGTTTAGGGAGGGAACTCCAGAGCTTGGGGCCCAGGCAGCTGAAGGCAGGGCCGCCAATGGTGGAGTGATTAAAATCAGGGATGCGCAAGAGGGCAGAACGGGAGGAGTGCAGAGATCTCGGAGGGTTGTAAGGCTGGAGGAGGTGACAGAGATAGGGAAGCGAGGCCATGGACGGATTTGAAAACAAAGAGAGCATTTGAATAGTCAAGTCTGGGATATTTAGTTATTCGCACACGTATTATTCGGCATCTAAAACCATATCATTGTTGCAAGACGCCGACCAATTCATGCTGAGAGAAAGAGGTCAGCTGATGTTCCAAAATCTTTCGTGAGCATTTTGGACTCAATGAAAAGCCAGATTTCCCTTTTAGACGCTTGCTTCATTTCTTTAAGGGGCCACGTTTTGAAGCTCTCCTCCAGAATCTTACCACTTGCTGCTGTCTACACTGGTCTCTAAGTGATAGGCATACAGACAACCTTGGGGTAGAACGTCACGGATCCCATTGGTATCATTAGATTTGCTTTCCAGCAGATTACTGATCATGAGTCAGTGCCCAGTAGTCGTGACATGGCAAGAGTGGGCACGGATGATTTTCTGTCTCTCAGGAAAGCAGCATGTGCACTTCCTCGCACCGGCCCTCTTAGATATAGCAGGAAGGTGGCAGGGCCAGACTTCCCGAGTGGCTCAATAAAACCCAACTGGTTCACTAATGTCCTTTAGGGAAGGAAACCTGCCGTCCTTACCTGGGCTGGATCGATACGTGACTCTTGACCCACAGCAACATAGCTGGCTCTTAACTGCCCTTTGAACTGGCTGAGCAAGCTATTTAGTTGGCTCACTGCCACCTTCTCGGGAACTAGGGACTGCCAATAAATGCGGCCTTGCCAGTGAGGTCCACTGCGCAAGAAATTCTCCAGGCCCATCCCAAGAGTTAGCAGCCAGAAGATGAGAGACACTTGCAAAGAAATACATGGAAGTTCCAACACGGAATCAGGCCATTCAGCCGAACGAGTCTGTGTTGGCCTTTACCCTCCACGTGAGCAAATTGCCCACAAGAGCATTTCAGATCTCCTTACCTCTAGGCCACTCCCATGACGTCACTTACAAGGAGGAGCCACATGCGTCGCAGAACTGCTCCCTTCATTTTCACAGGGATGGTGACTTTGGACTGGCCTGCCAGCCAGTCGCCAGCTACCCATTCCCCATGAAAAGCACATGGTCAACTGAGCATGGAATGTACTGCACCCCCAGTGTGTTTTTCTGGATTGGCTCCAAGTTCAAAGTTAAGTCGTGGCCCTTGTTACAGTAAACGGAACCATTCTGAGATGCTTGTTCATCTTTCCCACCAATGATATCACTGGCATTGCCTGGTTGCAAGGAAACTCGAAATGGTGGGTCTCCATTGAGGCATGAAATCTATAAATATCAAAGAATACTTTTTCTAAATATATATTTTTTAAACAAACAATGGTAGGAGTACTGTACTCGCTTGAGATTTTC
Source organism: Heterodontus francisci (assembly GCF_036365525.1). Taxonomy (NCBI): domain Eukaryota; kingdom Metazoa; phylum Chordata; class Chondrichthyes; order Heterodontiformes; family Heterodontidae; genus Heterodontus; species Heterodontus francisci. The sequence continues at coordinate 11,190,115 of NC_090421.1, read as the reverse complement.
TTTCTCTTTTGGTGAGACTGGATTACTGTGCGCAGTTTTGCTCTCCATATATATCTGCATTGGAGGCAGTACAGGGAAGGTTCACTAGATTGGTTCCTGGGATGAGGGGGTTGTCCTATGATGAGAGGCTGAGTAAATTGGGCCTATACTCTCTGGAGTCTAGAAGAATGAGAGGTGATCTCATTGAAACCTATAAGATTCTGAAGGGGCTGGATAGGGTAGACATTGATTGTTTCCCCTGACTGGGGAATCTAGAATACAGGGGCACAGTCTCAGGATAAGGAGCCTATTGTTTAGGACTGAGATGAGGAGAAATTTCTTCACTCAAAGCATTGTGAATCGTTAGAATTCTGTACCCCAGAGGGTTGTGGATGCTCCATCATTGAGTATATTCAAGGCTGGGATAGATAGATCTTTGATCTCTCAGGGAATCAAGGGATACGGAGAGCGGGAAGGAAAGTAGAATTGAGGTAGATGATCAGCCATGATCATAGTGAATGGCGGAGCAGGCGTGAGGGGCCTTATGGTCTACTCCTGCTCCGATTTCTTATGTTCTTATGTTAAGCTACACTTCTGCTGTTTGTGACATCGTCAGAGTCAGTTATTGCCTTGTAACTCTGCCTGCCAGCTTCCATTCTATATGTCGTGTTATGTAAAAGGTTTTTTGCCCCCTTTTTCCTTGAGTAATTACGCAGTGCCATTTCTTTCGCTTGGGAAGAGGACATGAAAGAACAAATAGCCTGAGGCGAGAGAGGAATGACACACTTTAGAAAGAGAAAAAGCCCGGTCAGGGTTCCCAAGGGTTTGGGATTACGGTGTGAAGAGATGAGAAGTGATTTTTCAGTATTTGAATTCATCAGTTGACAGTAGCCTATTGTGGATCCTTAGGTGTTGTCAAAAAATAGAGCATTTTATTTTCAGTGCGTGTGATGGCATCACCAACAGTGACCTGGGAACATCTGCCCCAGTTGTTTCTGCACGTGTAGGCAAGGTGCGTGCTTGGACTTTAAGAATCTAGTTCGGGGAATTAAAGGGGTTTTGTAAATGTAGTTTTCGAGTGGTGGTTCTTCTGCAGGAAAATCTGTGAGAATTTGAGAATATAGGCATTAATATTCGAGGCAAAGATTCTACCGTCTCCGTGTCAATTCGAGAAGATCTCCTCTGTTCTATTTCTGACAAGATTGTGAATGTATTCTTTTAGAAGTGCTTCATGAGAGGGAAGAACACATTGGGAATGCAGATGCAGGTGTGATTAAACAGACAATAACAGGTACCTGGGAGTGAGTATATGGGCAATGATGCATAACTGGAATAAAAACAAAAATGCTAGAAGTATTCAGCAGGTCCGGCTGCACCTGTGGAGAGAGAAACAGAGTTGACGTTTCAGGTCTGTGACCTTACTGGAAAACGTTAGAGATGTGGCGCAGTGGTTAGCACCGCAGCCTCACAGCTCCAGCGACCCAGGTTCAATTCTGGGTACTGCCTGTGTGGAGTTTGCAAGTTCTCCCTGTGTCTGCGTGGGTTTCCTCCGGGTGCTCCGGTTTCCTCCCACAGCCAAAAGACTTGCAGGTTGATAGGTTAATTGGCCGTTATAAATTGCCCCTAGTATAGGTAGGTGGTAGGGGAATATAGGGACAGGTGAGGATGTGGTAGGAATATGGGATTAGTGTAAGATTAGTATAAATGGGTGGTTAATGGTCGGCACAGACTCGGTGGGCCGAAGGGCCTGTTTCAGTGCTGTATCTCTAAATCTAAATCTAAATCTAAGTGAGTCCAGAGGCAGGAAAAGGGGTGAGAGGGAAAAAACAAAAGGGAAGGTCTGTGATGGCATGGAAGATGGGAGAAATTAAATGAGAAAAGGGGAGATGGTGCAAAGCAAAAAAGGGAGTGGTAATGGGACAAGTAAAGAAACAAAAGATGTGTCCAGAGGAGGTGTGAATGGGATAAAGCAGAATCATTACCAATTGCTGCTTAATGGGAACATTGCTTACGATCTGAAATTGTTGAACTCACTGTTGAGTCCAGAAGGCTGTAAAGTGCCTAATCGAAAGATGAGGTGCTGTTCCTCAAGCTTACTTTGAGCTTCATTGGAACAGTATCAGAGGCTGAGGACAAAGAGGTCAGAGTGGGAGTGGGGTGGAGAATTAAAATGACAGGCGACTGGAAGCTCAGGGTCATTGTTGCGGACTGAGCGGAGGTGTTCAGCAAAGCGGTCGCACAATCTGCGTTTGGTCTCCCCAATGTAGAGGCGACTGCATTGTGAGCAGTGAATACAGTATACTAAATTGAAAGAAGTACGTGTAAATCACTGTTTGGCCTGGAAGGGGTGTTTTGGTCCTGGATGGTGGGAGGGGAGGAAGTAAAGGGCAGGTATTGCATCCCCTGCGCTTGCATGGGAAAGGGGCCGAGGGAAGTGGAGGGAGTATTGGGAGTTATCGGAGAGCGGACCAGGTTGTCACGGAGGGAACGTTCTCTTCGGAAAGCTGAAAGATGTGTGTGGTGTGGGCTGGAAGTGACAGAAATGGCAGAGGATGATCTGCAGAATGGAGGTGGCTGGTGGTTGGAAGGTGAGGCCAAGGGAACCCTATCGTGGTTCTGGGAGGGAGGCAAAGGAGTGAGAGCAGAACTGAGAAATGGGACCGACACCTTGGTGGAGGGGAATCCTCAGCTGAGGAAAAAGGAAGACATATCAGAAGCGCTGGTGCTGCTCGACTGGTGCTGGTGCAGCACTTTCTGTTTTTATTTCAGATTTCCAGCATCCGCAGTATTTTGCTTTTATATTAATGTATACCTGGGATTGATTATAGAGAGAGTAACAGCTGCTCATAAATGACTTCCTGAAGGATAATGGATACTTTAATGTGAAGTCTAAAACTAGGGTAGAAGGATATGAGCTTACAAATTTGTAATCATTTCCAGGTACACCATTACTCATTCTAATGTAAATACAAGGAATTTTGAATGAGGTATGCAGTCCTTGACAACACAGGCTTTTTTAATATTCCACTGCTGCTAAAGTTGTTAATTCAATTTATTTATTTAAGTGATACGATTAGAAATATTATTGCCGGTGATAGACATGACGCTAGCAAGAGATCATCAACACTGATTTGGGGATAAAATTACCAAAGTCAACATGACCCATCATTTCTCAAATCACATGCATCGTACTGCAAGACAAATCTTCTTTCAGTTCTGCAGCAGAGTTGAATGTGAATATTGTAATGCTGTGACAGTATCGGTCGGTATTAGAACTGGTGACGTGGCTTCTCTCATAGCCTGATTGAACTGGGCTCAGATTACGAGTTCCAGAACCTTCTCGGTCCTTTCTTCTGCTGGCGAAAAGAAAAGGAATTTGGTTGCAGTTGAAGATTGAAGGCCAGCGGGTGGTATTGTAGAATTAGAATCGACATTAGAATCAAGCAAAATGGGCCTACAAATCCTTCACGTGAATTTAATCAGCAGAAATTCCAAGAGTTAGCTCGTGTCTGCTGGGCTCCCAGAATCTTTGACATCACATCTACAGCACAGAAATAGGCCATTCGGCGCAGCTGAACAATGCTGGTGTTTATGCTCCACTTCATTGAACCCTATTAACATATCCTTCTGTTCCATTCTCCCTCATGAGCTTATCCAACTTCTCCTTAAATGCATCTATGTTATTTGTCTCACTACTTCAAGGGGCAGCGACGTCCACATGCTAAACACTCTCTGGGTAAGGAAGTTTCTCCTGAATTCCCTATTAGATTTATTCTTGACTATCTTATATTTATGGCCTCTAGTTTTGATCTCACCCACAAGAGGAAATATCTTCTCTGCATCTACTCTATCAAACCCTTTCATAATTTTAAAGGCCTCTACTTGGTCTTTAAATTAGGTCTTTAATTAGAGTTAAAAGAACAATATCAAAGTAGCTGAAGGGACACATACTTCCAGAAGAGTGAATTGGCTTATCACTTGATCCCAGAAATACTGGGCTGGATTTTACAGCCCCCCACAATGTCGGCGGTCGTGGTGGGGTGGGGGCCGGAAAATGCCTCTGGCAGAGGCCCGCCACAGGCCTCCCCGCCGGGAAGGCCCGGCCCCATAATTGCCAGCGGTGGCAAGGCCTCATGGTGCACCCCCCCCCCCCACCCCCGCCGCTTGGCAACGTGAGCCAAAGCTAAATATTTAAACTAATGAATAAAATGTCCTACCTGTTCCCGCCGTCTGTCCCCCTCCAATATGCTGGTGGCCGGCACTCCCGTGCCTTCGGATCTCCATCCGGAGATCCAAAACGGGACACTGGTGGGGAGGGGTAGCAGGTAAGTATTTCAGTGCGGGAGGGGGGGCAGCAGGTTAAACCCATCCGATTGGTTTAGGGTTCAGTTATGTGGAGAGACTGGAGAAACTGGGGCTTGTCCTCCTCAGAGCAGAAAAACCTGAAGGGAAGAATAGAGGTGTGCAAAATCATGAATGGTTTTGATGGAGTAGATAGGGAGAAACAGTTTCCATTGGCAGAAGGATCGGTAACCAGAGGACACAAATTTAAGGTAATTGGCAAAAGTACCAGAGGGGTGATGAGGAGACCATTTTTTATGCAGCCGGTTATTATGATCTGGAACGCGCTGCCTGAAAGGGCGGTGGAAGCAGATTCAATCGTAACTTTCAGAAGGGAATTGGATAAATTGTTGAAGGGGAAAAATTTGCCGGGCTGTGGGGAAAGGGCAGGAGGGAGTGGGACTGATTGGATCGATCTTTCAGAGAGCTAGCAAAGGCACAATGGGCCAAATGGCCTCCTTCTGTGCTGTATGACTCTATGAAAGCAGAGCATTGCAACCACACAATCCAGAAGAAATTGATACAAATAGGTTTAATTTACCCATGGCGATTACTGTACCCTGTGTTGTGGAGCTTTCAGTGTCCCGTTGTTACTGTGGAGATTCTGAACTGATATCATCCGACCAGCCGTGATTGGTTTACAAACTGAACGCTCATAAGTACGCAATAATGGCTGTAACTTGATTTGTAAATACAATAGATGCAAAGTTAAGTTCAATGTAAGGCAGGGAATAATCAGTTGAAGTGAGAATTTGCTACGCTTTACTTTTGCCTGTGTAATCAGCTCAGCTCAGTAAAAGGATCCTGTGGTACAGATCATAGCTCTGGTTGACATTTTAATAAGTCTCTCTCTCTCACTCCAAATAAACTCATTTCCTGAAAGTCATACATAGGGCAGCAGACAATATAAATTACATCAAACTTCATGATGGAAGATACCTGATACAGATCGGTTTCCTTTTTAGTGCATTCTGAACAAGAACTAGTTGGTGCTGTGTCAAGCTACATCTGTCCAGGGTCATGCTGTCCCTGGAATACTGTGTACAGTTCTGGTTATGACGTTGTAAGGGGTCATTCAGGGCCCAGAGGTGGTGAAGGGGAGAGCAATTGAGACTGACCCCTTGTGTTTGAGTAATGAAATAGGAGGAACGGCTAAATAAGCTCGAGCTGTCAGCTGTGGCTCAGTAGGTAACTTGCTCACCTCTGAGGTACAAGTTTCTAGATTCAAGTTCCATTCCAGGGGTTAAATTCAAATATTAAGGCTGACACTCCAGTGCAGTACTAAGGGAGTGCTGCACTGTTGAAGGTGCTATCATACGGATCAAGAGTAGGCCACTCAGCCCTTCAAGCCTGCTCCGCCATTCAATAAGTTCATGACTAAACTGATGACTCCACATATCCACCTACCCTCACCTGATAACCTTCCTGTATTTTGGATGAGACATTAAACTGAGGCCCGGTCTGCTCTCACAGCTGGACATAAAGATTTGAAGAGCAGGGGAGTTCTCCCCAGTGTCCTGGCCAAAATGTTATCCCTCAATCAACATCACAAAAACAGATAATCTGGTCATTATCACCTTACTGTTTGTGGCAGCTTGCTGTGTGCAAATTGGCTGCCGCATTTTCTACATTATAACAGTGGCTACACTTCAGAAGTACTTCATTGGCTTTGAGACGTCTGGTGGTTGTGAAAGGTGCTATAGAAATGCAAGTCTTTTTCTTGAAAAAAAAGACGTCCCAAGGGGACTCTATAGAAGCGTGTAAAATACTTAATGGGCTGGCGAAAGTAAGACTTGCATTTATATAGCGCCTTTCGTGACACCAGGATGTCCCAAACTGCTTTCCAGCCAATGAAGTACTTTTGAAGTGTAGTCACTGTTTTCAGGTGTTGAGTGAGGGATAAATATTAGGACACCAGGGAGAGCTCCAGGGTCTTCTTCAAATAATAACATGACATCTTTTATTTCGACCTGAGAGGGCAGACATGACTTTCAGACGCGGGTGAGAGTGCTACCCACTAAGCCACCTAAACACGCCCTCAAGCATTTGGCTGAGGTACAGAAGGACAGTCGTATCCACAAACATTCAACTCCTTCGGGGCGGGGGAGGGGGGATGGGAAGAGAATATTGGAGCAATTTAAATAAACAGAACGACCAGAAATCTCTTTTCAACAGTGCAGAGCTGAGTGGAGATAAAGCACAGATAACCAATAACTGTTCAAGTAATCACATGACGAGCTATTAAGACAAAAGCATATGATTGAGAAGCAGGTAACCCCTCATGGTTCAGCTCTGGTATGAACTAACAGCAGGGGAAGAAATTATCCCTGACAAAAGCAAAGGGTGCAAGTTCATAGCTGGAAAATATATAAAAGTCTCGCATATAGCCTACACTTCCCGTATCAGTTCCCCATCACAACCAAATCCCTCTTATTATAAAGCAGCGACTCACTGTGAGCAACACCAGGGGAGATCTGCTAGTTTCTTTGTAAATTCTGCTCTTAAAAGGAGCTATAAATCAGTTGGGAAAAATGCACTCCTTGTAACTACAGTTACAAGCTTCTCCAGGGAGCCCAGTCTTTTAAGGAGATGTGTGAAATCTAATCTGTGGCTGAAGTGGGTTTTTTTCTCTGTAAACCCCATGAGTGGAGATACCAAGGGCATTGACCCCAGTGATTCAATGTGCCAAGGCTGATTTTGACAGTCTCACGTCACACCAAGCCCTCACGCCTTTGAACTGGATCAACAAGCAGCAGTCTAACAACAGTCATTACCGCAGTGAGGAGTTAACTGTCATTTATCTGGTGCTGAGTAATTGCCATTTCCGATGCTCCACTGCAATTAGCTGTGGCAGCTACACCAAGGGGCAGTGGTGCCAATGGGTGAAAGGCAGTTTGATGTTGCATCAGTAAACAAGTGGATCCAGCCCATTACTGGTTGCGTCACTGGGGAGGTAAAAGTCAGATTTATTTTTTGTTTGCTTGCTCCTGTTCATAGCGGTACGGAGCAATTACTTTTCAACTTTGACATGAGCTCCATAACCTCCTCCAGACCCACAACCCTCTGAGACCTTCGTGCTCTTGCAATTCGGGTCTCTTACACATCCCCGATTTCTACCACTTCCCCTTCAGCTGCCTGCGCCCTAGGCTCGGGAATTCCCTCCTGAAACCTCTCCGCCTCTCTTGCCTCTTTAAAACCCATCTCTTTGACCAAGCTTTGGTCACCTGTCCTAATATTTCCTTATGTAGCTTGGTGTCACATTCTGTGATTATGTGCCTGTGAGACACCTTGGGATGTTTTACTATCTTAACGGTGCTATATAAATACACAAGGAAATAGTTACCTGTTTTAATTTGTGTTCAGTTTTGATTTTATACACACAAGAAGAAAGAAAGAGTTTATCTATGGTGCCATTCTTGGCCTCTGCAGGTCCCAAAGTGCCAATGGAGTACTTCTGAAGTGTGGTCACTGTTGTAATGTCCAATGTGGTACAGCAATATCCCAGGCACGGGAACCAAGCTATCTTCATTGGAACTGGAGCCAGCTATTCAGCCCATCGAGTCTGCACACCATTTTGTTAGCCATTGCAGCTCTTTCGGCTAAAAATACGATTGACCCCGAAAATGGGCACGGGGTTCGCAATGCGTGAATAACCCGTTCAAAGTAAAGCAGGCAGCACGCAAACTTGGTGCTGCCTGCGAATTATAATGATAGTGGTGTGCAGCCCAGCGCTAAACGCGCTGCTGAGTGGCTGCAGGCCCCAGCAGGGGGTCCAGGTTCGTGCGAGGCGAGCACCACTTTAAAGCGAGCCTGCACTACTTAAAGGGGAAGTGCATTCTGGCTGCAGCAGGTGATGCAAGTCATTGTGGAAGAGTTTCTGAGTAGAAAGAGGAGTGGAAATGGTGCAACAAGCCAGAGAGTGTGCCCCAGGTTCTCTGATGCAGCACTGGAAGCTTTGGTGCAGGAGGAGAAAGGTCCTCTTCCCTCAGAAAACCAGGAGACCCTCCAGACTGACATTACAAAGACAATGGGAGCAGGTGGCCGTCGCAGTCAATGCCTGTAGTCTGGCTCCGAGGACCTGGATGTAGTGGCGCAAAAAGCTCAATGACCTCACACAGGTGGTCAAGGTCAGTAAACGTATCTTCACATTGCCATATCCTTACAAATGAACCATTAGCCTCACACACTGCTCCATTCAGCACCCTCTCTTCACTCACCTCCCAACATCCTCCATCAACTATGACTCCATACCTCACATTCATAGCTTTCCCTCATCCTCACACACTTAGCACTGCTGCAAGCCTCACACCCACATCTCACAGCTTACACACACTGCCAGCTATTCAACTATGACAGTCACATTACCCAAACACACTGCATCCACTCACTGACACACTTCCCCCTCTCCTGCAGGACAAGGTGGCCTATAATCGGAGGCAGCAGGAACTAACCAGCAGGATACAGGCACAGCTACATGTCTTCACCCCCATGGAGGAGATCGAGCTGTTAATCATTGGTGCGGCCACGACTGAGGCTGTGTCCAGTGGCGGGGCTGAAACCATCGACAGTATGTTCCGACCTAAACTTCCTTCTCACATCCCACTTCGCCCTCGTCCCACAATCTCTTCGAGTTACAAGCTGCAGGTGGTGAAAGTATGCAGCTCTTACTTTCCCCCTTCCCTAAAACAGAGCCGGAAGAAGTTAATCAGCACCTAACCCGAAAGTAGGGGATGAAATATTGGTGCTGATACCGTTATAGGGGGAACCATTAAAAGTACAGTTCAGTGGCCCATATAAAGTGATTAAAAGAGTGGGTAAGGTTGATTACTTGATTGGCACCCCGATGACTGGAAGAACCGGTTATGTCACATCAACATGTTAAAACAATATTATCACCGTCACCAAAATGGCGTCTGTGAGCACTTGAAGTGCGCGCCTGCGGTGCAAACTCCGTTTTGATTCCAAAATGGCACCTGTGGCTCTGAAACTACGGGCGTACTGATTTCACGCCAATGAGGATCAAAGGATTATCACTGGTGCAAAGATCCAGCTGCCTTTATTTTGTTCCTATGACAACAGTATCTGTTTGATTTATTTGCAACATTGAATCCTTTCTTCACAGGCTTACAGCCCACTTCATAAGCACGCTGTCAAATTAGGCACCGCAAAATATAACTCATGATTTCTTACACTCGTGGACCCTACCTAAGTAACCCTGGCTCACATGTGTCTTTCAGTTACTTTGCCACACTAGGCCCCTGTACATATCTTAAGGCAACCTGCAACAAAGTGAATACTATTATTTGTCTGCCCCTGTAATGTGGTCCATTGCACCATGAATTAAGCTGTTACCAAGGGCACTCAGGAACTACCAGCTGCCAGGCTCCTGTCAATACTCAGCGTGCACTACAACAGCCAGGTAGAAAAGAAGAGTTTGCCCAATCCAGACATGTTCAGCTATCATTATTAACTACAAGACCAACAATCTATTCTGTCAACCCATGTTACCTAACTACCAAATGTAAAATTTATCAATAACAACTGAAAAGCACAAGCAAAATCCATCAATAAGAAAAAACATTTCGGCCCCAAATTTACACAGGCCTTCCAACGCACTCCCTGCATGGCACCAAGGACGAGTTCTTTCTCTGTCCCAATAGTCCTCACCTAAGCATCTGTGTAATCATGTATCACAGAATTCAAATACCGCTAGGTAGAGCATTTCCGATCAAAACATAATTATTGGTGTCATTGCTACTTGACCTCCTGTGGGGTTGCTCACCTGTAAAAACTAAGATGCATTTTGGAGGGAAGGCTGGGTCCTAGGAACTCTGGGAGTTGCTCATATCCTACTGATCTTATTCATCTGAGGGAGTGCTGCACTGTCAGAGGTGCTGCCTTTCAGATGAGATATTAAATTGAGGCCCCGTCTGCCTGGTTTTTTTTTATTCGTTTGTGGGATGTGGGTGTCACTGGCTAGGCCAGCATTTATTGCCCATCCCTAATTGCCCTTGACAACTGAGTGGCTTGTTAGGCCATTTCAGAGGGCAGTTAAGAGTCAACCACATTGCTGTGGGTCTGGAGTCACATGTAGGCCAGACCAAGTAAGGATGGCAGATTTTCTTCCCTAAAGGACATTAGTGAACCAGATGGGTTTTTACAACAATCGACAATGGTTTCATGGTCATCATTAGCCTGGCTTTTAATTCCAGATTTATTAATTGAATTCAAATTTCACCATCTACCGTGGTGGGATTTGAACCCATGTCCCCAGAGCATTAGCCTGGGCTCTGGATTACTGGTCCAGTGACACGAGCACTACACCACCACCTTCCCCCAACCTGTTCAGGTTGAAGTAAAAGACCCCAAATGACACATTGCAAAGAAGAGCAGAGCTTTTCCTGGGGTGTTAGCCATTATTGCTCCCTCATTCAACACCACCACACAGAGATTCATTGCTCACTCATCTCATTTACCTTTTGTGGGAGCTTGCTGTGCATAACTTGTCTGTTGTGTTTGCCTCCAAAAGGTAGCAGTGGCCCCGCTTCAAAAATAACTTTTTGGCTGTAAAGTGCTTTGGCATGGCCTGAGGATGCAAACAGGCACTATATAAATGCAACACTTTCTTTTCCATTGCATCTTTATAACATCCAGCCACATTATTGACCACACCTCATACAAAGGACATGTCTTCTGACAGTGCCAAGCTCCCTCAGTATTGCACTCAAGTACCAGCCTCGATTATGTGCTTAAACTCTATAGCGGGACTTGAACCTACGCTCGTCTGACCTGGAGGTGAGAGGAATGACTCAAAGATGACAGTGCAGTTGATGCACACACTGCATCACATGTTAACTTTCAAGTGTAACTGAAATTTCTTCAATCTGATTATGAAAACTCGTCTGCACATTGCACGCTGTAATGGGTTCAGAAATTCTCTCACCCTTGTGATTGTTTCTGTCTCGTGAAGGTTTGACATTTACAAAGAATATACAACACTGGCACCTACTGGTATAATTGGGATCAGCAGCCTTTCATCGAGGAATGGAATAGGCAGACGATGCACAGCTGAAGGCATATAACAAGAGCCCAGCTTATTTCCTATGTCGCGAAAGCACATATTATTTAGAGCACAGCCTAGTTCGTGCTTAGGGCCCTTAATGATCAGAGTTCTCGATCTGTGTTTTTCCAGTGCCTCACTGTGTAAGAGTTCATGGTATAAACCTAGGTTTTAAACTTGAGTATTATTGCCTGAGGTGCTCATCTGTCATGTCACATGACACATCTTTACCAGTTCAAGATGTGACGGCGAACAGTAAAGCAAATGAATCTAACTTTCCTTACTGATTGCTTTCTGGCTTATTTAAGCATATTAGGGGTTCTGGAAGCAAGGCAGGTAGATGGAGTTAGGACACAAATCAGCCACAATCTCATTAAATGGCAGAACAGGTTTGAGGGGCAGAATGGCCTTCTCCTACTTTTGTATTCCTATGTTCTTCACATCACTGACACTTTTCAGTTTTGAGTTCCCTCATGGCACAAAATTGAATATGAATTGGCTAACAGTGTATCAACAACAATTTGCACTTATATAGCACCTTTAATATATGGAAAATATCCCAAGTCGTTTCACAGAGGCACTATTGGGCATAATATGACAACGAACTACGTAAAGAGATATTAGGACAGGTGGTCACATAGGTAGGTTTTAAGTGCCTTAAAGCAGATAACAAGGCAAAAAGTTTGAGGGAGGGAAGTCCAGAGCTTAGAGCCTATGCAGCTGAAGGCACGGCCACCAATGATGGGGTGCAGGGATGCTCAAGAGGCCAGAATTGGAGGAGCACAGAGATCTCAGAGGGTCGTGGGGCTGGAGGAGATTACAGAGATAGAGAGGGGCAAGGCCATGGAGGGATTTGAAAACAAGGATGAGAATATTTAAAAAAAAAATCGAGACATTGCTGGACTGGCAGACAATGTAGATCACAGGGCTGAACAGGACTTAACTTTGGTTAGGATACGGGGCAGCAGAGTTTTGGACCTCCACTACTCCCTCCTCATATTCAGTGAGAAGTTTCTGGTGCTTTAGTCCAGTCTTTCACTCAATGCTGATGTGTGACTATGTCCTTTAAACATAAGTGCAGTGTGGATTAAGTCAGGGTGATTTAAGGGTTCGAAATTTCTTCCTGTAGTGCATTCCATTTCCCGTCATGTTATGTATAAGGTAATTTGAAGAAACCTTGCTATCTTTACTTCTACCTTGCTTGTTACACCCTTCCTAACACTCCCTTCATATCCATCTATATGTTGTGCTACTACTTTATAGTAACATTCCTGCCTTGCATTTGCAGTCTACTTAAGTCATGCAGAACTCTCTCCAGTGGCTCCTGTAATGTCCTTGCCAGTGTGGATGCAAAGTTCACATTTTCTGTCCCATTGTTGCACTGGTTGCCTCTGGATCAGGCTGGGAGATAGTCCTCCAACAGCAGTGAAATGTTGTCAATTCTGCATAACAGAACTGACAAGTGCTTGCAGGGCATCATGGGAAAAATTGGCTTTTCAAACCTGCCAATCATCCAGTTATGCAAATATTGGGCACTTCACAATTGGATTTTCAGTACACGTGTGGATAGCACGATCTCGGTTAGCTGAAAGGAAAAGGGTTTGGGTGCAATCATTGATTGTGGTCTGAAAGATCTGGTCTGTACGATTTCATGTGCAAACCTAACTGGTTCATTCATGTCCCTTTAGGGAGGGAAATCGGCCATCCTTGCCCGGTCTGGCCTATTTATAATTCCAGTCCCGTACCAATATTGTTGACTCTTAACTTCCCTCTGAAGTGGTCTCACAAGCCATTCAGTTGTATCATAACCGCTACAAAGAAAAACAAGGAACACTGCAGCAGTTCAAGAGGGCCAATGCCACCAACTTAGGGCAACTAAGGATGGGTGGTAAATGCCATCCTTGCCAGTGATGCCCACATCCTAAATGAATAAAAAAAAGGAATTCACTTAACTACCTTTGGAAATCAGAGAAATGCAAATATTTACTTGGTAGCTATGTCTTCATTCACCTCCCTCGTAAGGTACAATGAGGAATCATTATCCCTGTTTTCGACATGACTTCAGCTGGTGCTCAAAGGTAGCTCAAAGCCAATGTTGGAAAAATACGCATCTAGAATTTGCTCTAAGATTCCACCGGTCATGGATTTGTGCAATGTTTTATTGCTGCTGGAGCATGTTGAAAGTTGGTTGGAAAATTAGTGCATTCCGACTGATTTCAAATATAACCTCAGGTGACTTTGCCAATTCCATTGACAGCGTGCAAGCCCCAGCGTGATTTCACCCCTTAATGAGGAAATAATATTTCTGTCCACTCATGAATTATACGAGTCTTGCTACAAGATTTTGTTAAAAGATCTGTGATACTTTGACATACAACAGCACTTGTACTCAGGTCAGAGGTCCCACTGCTTGGTGGCATTACAGAAATAGCCTCAATTGATTGCAGTTGAGGGGAGGGGGTGTTGGAGAGTCCATTTTTTTTTACCTTTTCAATTATTCTCAACCTCCTCTCCTGATACTTTTAAAAAATTTGTTCACAGGATGCACATGTCGCTGGCAAGCCCAGCTTTTATTACCCATCCCTAATTACACATCAGAAAGGGCTGCCTTCTTGAACTGCTGCAGTCCGCGTAGTGTAGGAGATCTTTTCTCACTTGTTCAGAATACAAAAGTTTAAAGATCAAGCGAGACACCAGCTTTAAAGAATTTTATTTGACATACAACACAATAGTCTGTACCAGAAAGATAGTAGCAAGTTTTCATACAGCCTTTTTCTAACAAGTCCAACCCAGGACAAAGAATTGATCAAGTTCTTTATCCTGGTATAAAAAGAGGTTCTATCTCCTACGCTGTCTTGTCCTGACAACATAGATAGTTCTCCTGCAAACCCTTGTCGAATTGGGGTCTTTTATATGGTTTTCTTTCCAAAATCTGATGTTCAATTATTAGACCGTTCATGGGGTGTTTGAAACACTAAAGAATCTTTCATCAATTTGCAGACCTTGTTTCCTTATCTCTGCAATTGTTCCTCCTTAGTGATTTCTTCAGGTTTGATTTCACGAACGCTCCATTCAGTCTAGTTAACAACATACGTTTCTGTCTTTTAGCATCCTGGGCAATAAGCAAAGACCATCATGCATCTTGTTTTTGGCCAAGCTGACAGTTACGTGTTCTGTCATCAAGAAATCGAGGGTTTCAAGCCCATTCTTTATTCTTCTGTAGAACAAGTATCAAAAGCCCATGTGGAAAGTCCAGAATCCTTCACTGGGTACAGTTCTATGCCACCACCTGCCTTCCAAAGTCTCACTAGTATAGCTATTTTTTGTGAGTGTCACCATGTTATTCAACTATGGTGGCATCACAGCTGAACCAACCTTGGCCAAGTTTTGCACATATGTTCCAACAGAAGCTATTGGATAGAAAGCAGAAGCACGGACTCAATATCTTAAATTGGGGGTTCAAGCCCCACTCCAGTAATTGAGCACATAATCCTGTACTCTACTGTGGGAGCCCTGCACTGTCGCAGGAGCCACCTTTCAGCTGGGACGTTAAACTGAGGCCCCATCTACGTGCCCAACTGTGTTTCCTAGCCAAATTTCATCATTCCATCAACACCAGCAAAAACAGATTATTTGGCCACTCATTCATTTTCTGTTTGTGGGATCATGCTGTCCACAAATTTACTGCCACATTTGCCTGCACAACAACAGTGACTCCATTTCAAAAGTAATCTTTTGGTTGTAAAGAACTTGGAGCCAGCCTGAGGATGTGTAAGGCTCTATATAAATGCAAGTTCTGTCTTTGTAGTAATCCCAGCTGAGGCCCTGGTAAGATTAGCTGACTCCAGGCAGACACTCTGGAGGAAGCTGGAGTGCCACCAAGAGGTATGCTAAGGATGCTGAGGCCAGAGGTCAGCTGGCAGAAGTCCTGCCATGCTTGGCATATGCCCCAATTCCACAAAAATGGAAAGGCCAGACCACTGTGTCTGAGACAGTGTGCCCAGAAATACCAATCACCCTTTTACTGTCATAGCAGGTAGCGGAGGTCAGATGGGAAGTCCATTACATTATCCTTACTTCCTTGAGATAATAAAGTCATCTACCAGGAGCAGTGACATCTGGATCCAGGCTCTGGAGCCCAAGGGGGACATCTCCCGATCCTCTGGGCATCAATGTCTTCCTCCTCATGATCAACTCCAGGTCCTTCTGCTCACCATGCTCTGTGCATCACCCTGTCCACTCCACCCTGGTTATTATGCTCATAACATCCTGGGCGGATGCCTGGTCTAGTGCTTGGGAGGAAAAGAGTGACTGACAACCCAGAGTTTTAAAAGAAGTAGGCGAGAACATTGTAGATGCTCTAACTATACTCTTCCAAAGTTCTCTCGATTCAGAAACTGTTCATTTAAATTTGAAAATTGCGCATGCCACTCCGCTATTTAAAAAATCTGAGAGGGGGAAATCAGGGAATTATAGACCACTTAGCCAAACATCTGTTGTTGGGAAATTGATGGAGTCTATATTAAACGCCAGGGTGACTGAACATCTTGATCAGAGACAGCCAGCATGGATTTGTAAAGAGTAGGTCGTACCTGATGAACCTGATTGAATTTTTTTTTAGAGGTGACGAAAGTGGTGGACTGGGGATTGTCTATTGGTGTTATTTATGTGGACTTCCAGAAGGCGTTTAAAAAAGTCCCTGATCAGAGACTGCTAGCTCGAGTTAAAGCTCATGGAATTAAAGGCAAATTATTGACCTGACAGGAAATTGGCTGAGTGGCAGGAGACAGTGGGTAGGGAAAATGGGCAGGTACTCTAATTGGCAGCATGTGACTGGTGGTGACCTGCACGTATCGGTGTCGCAGCCTTAACTATTCGCTGCATTCATTAACAATTTAGATGATGGGATGGAAAGCCACATATCCAAATTTGCTGATGACACAAAGATAGGCGGCATTGTAAGCAGTGTAGATGGAAGCGTAAAATTACAAAGAGATATTGATAGATTAAGTGTCTGGGAAAAACCGCAGCAAATGGATTTCAATGTCGGCAAATGTGAGGTCATCCACTTTGCACCTAAAGGAGAGAACAGGGTACCTTCTAAATGGTAAAAGGCCAGAAACAGTGGAGGTCCAAAGAGACTTGGGGGTCCAGGTACGTAGATCATTAAAATGTCATGAACAGATCCAGAAAATAATCAAAGAGCCGAATGGGATGTTGGCCTTTATATCTAGAGTAATATAATGCAAGGGAGTAGAAGGCATGCTTCAGCTACTGGGCACTGCGCCATAGTAAGGATATATTGGCCTTGGAGGGAGTGCTGCGGAGATTTACCAGAATGATACCTGGACTTCAAGGGTTAAGTTACAAGGAGAGATTACACAAACTAGGGTTGTACTTCCTTGGAATTTAGAAGATTAAGTGGTGATTTGATTGACGTTTTTAAGATATTAAAGGAGGATAGGGTAGATACAGAGAAACTATTCCTGCTAACTGGGTAGTCTAGGACTAGGGGGCAAAGTCTAAAATTTAGACTTCAGGAGTGACATTAGGAAGCACTTCTACACACAAAGGCTGGTAGACGTTTGGAACTCACTCCCACAAATGACAATGGATGCTCGATCAATTGTTAATTTTAAATCTGAGTTTGACAGATTTTTGTTAACCAAAGCTATGAAGGGATATGGGACAATGGTGGGTACATGGAGTTAGATCACAGATCAGCCATGATTTCACTGAATGAAGGAACAGACTCAAGGAGCTAATTGGCCTCCTCCTGTTCTTATATTCATTGTTGTTATGTAGGGAAATGCAACAGTCAAGATTCCACAAACATCAGGCTGAATTTGTGGTCCTGCTGCTGGGAGAGGCGGTGGGCGAAAAAAGTGGCGGCTGGCACGCACGGCCACGCACCGCTGTGTCGCCCTGATTTTGAGCCCAGCGGCACGTTATCATATGTGGGGCAGCCACCCCCCACTCCCACTCACGTGGCGGGGGCGGTCTCGGCGACTGTGTGAACGGCGTCAACTGTCTCTGCGCAGGCATTTTTAAAGGGCTGCCAGCCCTGCGAAGAAACTGCAGGGTTGCCCCCTCCCCCAACACGACACTACAAATGCAGAGATTCCCCCCCCCCCCACTTCCCCACCTTGGTAGCGCCAGCTTTCCCTGGATGGAAAAGCGAAGGCGTGTGAGTGCCACCCGTCGCGCTGAAGATCCGGAAGTGCAGGTAAAAATCGCAGGGTCCTGTCGCAGAGCAGCACGGGGCCCGCCACGGAGATTACCCGCCACCAGGAAGATTGGACCCGGAAATCCTGGCGTTGGGTTCCGCACTGCCGCTCCGATCATCTGGCACCTCCACCCCCCCCACCCAGCCACGGAGCCTGATGTTGGGTGAGAGCAAGATCCAGCCCATCAAATGAGATAAATGACCAGTCGACCTGTGTTTTGCTGGTATTAGCTGAGGGAGGAAGTTTGGCCAGGAAAGCTCCCTGCTGCCCTTTAAATCATACCAGGACTACTCTCCACTATCAGCCTAGACTGGCTGTCACATTTCCTGCTATACAACAGTGACTACACTTTAAAAGCACTTCACTGGCTGTGAAGCCCTTTGGGGTGTCCCAAGGCCATGAAAGGCGCTATATAAATGCAAGTGCTTCTTTTCATAAAATCGGGACTTCCTCAGCCGATTCTTTAATTTGCACTGTGGTGAGACTCCATGCTGCGAGTGGAGTCTCACAGTACTTACTCCATCCACCTTCTGTTATAGGAAAGCCAATAATGAGCTCAAGTATTTCTACAGCTGCTGCTGTCCTGCCCATCTTAGCTCAATGAGGATTGACTGGCTCACAGGAGTGTAAGCTCTCCAAGAAAATTGATTCAGTAATTATGGAATAAAGAGATAATATAAAAAATAATGAGCAGGTAGTGGCAATGCACCTTACCACTGATACTTAGGGGAGAGGTATTTTCATCCATATCGAGAGTTAGGTCGCAGAACAGCCATGATCTCATTGAATGGTGGAACAGGCTCGAGGGGCTGAATGGCCTTCGGCTGTTCCATGTTCCTAACATGCACAATGGAATACTGGCAGGGTCAGAAGCAAAGGGTCTTCCTCTTCCACATATTCATTGTCAGGCCTTTTCTAGCAGAGCAGAAGAGGTTAGACTGGGTTGCTGAGGAGGACAGTTAATATGTGCCTTCCACCTTATAACAAGCCTGCAGCTAGCACCTATCCTTCTCCAATGACTTCGATTGCCTCCTTCTCCAGGAGCTCCGATGTTTCCTCCTTGTAATGGACACAAGGGCTGGGATTTAGAAGGTGGGATTGGAGAGGTGGGTGGGAAACAAACTGTCAGCAATCTCTTTCAGCTCTCTGGGGCTATTATGCCCAAGGACAAAGGGATCGAGTTAAATTCAGTAACTAGGCAATCCAATATAACCCAGATATCTGCATACAGCTCGTATTGGGAGGGGTGGGTGGGGGTGGGGGTGATAGTGTGAATCCACCAAGCAATTACTGCCCACATGAGGCCTTTGGTAGGGTGATTGTACTTTAGGATATGAGTGACAAATGACTCAATAATGAAGGCAGGGTTTGCCAGGGTAGGTTCATCAAGCACTTTCCCACTGTGCAAGGGAGTGAGCTATGAGTACCAGATGCAATGAATTCTTAGAAGGTAGCTGGCGGTTCTTACCTTACCTGATATGGTGAGGTTGTTAAACTTGTTGCGGCATTGACAGGCTGGGAGCAGAAAACTGCAATTGGCATGGACGACCTAGGCCATCTCCTTCCACTTGTCTGCTGCTGCTTTCTTTGGGGCCCTCCACATGTAAGTACCAGCAAAAGCCTCCCTTATGTGCTTGATCTCCTGCAGGAGCACCTTGATAGCTGTGAAGTGGGGATCCTGCTCTCTTGAGGAAGACCTGTCTGACAGTTCCCTGGAGGATAGCCTAAAGCCTTTAGATAGTGCTTAGCCCTTTAAGCTGCTGCAGGCATTTAAATCCTGTGGTGCTTTGCTTTGTCCCGCTTCCCAAATTGACAAGTTCCCAGCTTAGAGACGCTGTGCTTTTGGGTGGGCACAGCCCTGCCCTGCCACACTGCCAGTAGCAATTGCAGTGAAGGGGCAAGAAAATGAACATTTTGTTATCGCAGAATTGTTACATCGCAGAAGGAGGCCATTCGGCTCATCGTGGCCGCACCGGCTCTCTGAAAGAGCAATTCCCTCAGTTCCATTCCCCTGCCTTCTCCCCATAACCTGCACATTCTTCCTTTTCATATAACTGTCTAATTCCCGTTTGAATGCTTCAATTGAACCTGCCTCCACCACGTTCTCAGGCAAGCGCATTCCAGACCTTAACCACTCGCTGCATGAAAAAGTTTTTCCTCGTGTCACTTTTGCTTCTTTTACCAAATACATTAAATCTGTGCCCTCTCATTCTCGAACCTTTCATGAGCTGGAACAGTTTCTCTCTCTCTACACTGTCCAGACCCCTCATGAATACCTCTATCAAATCACCTCTCAGCCTTCTCTTCTCCAAGGAAAACAGTCCTAACTTCTCCAATCTATCTTCATAACTGAAATTCCTCATCCCTGGAACCATTCTCGTGAATCTTTTCCTTAACACATATATGGAAGCATGCCGTTTCATGAGATCATGAATTATATATATAGAACATATCATCTGAATTCTGCTCTTAGCTTGTGCTAAGATATATCTTGTTTAGATATTCATTATGTTATTAAGTCTATTAGTCATGCTGGTTTAAGCCATAGTCCTATGCCCACAAGCCACAAAAGACACATACCTCATAAAAGGATATTACTCTTTGTGCACATCAAGCTTCTTGCTGGATGAAAATACCTCTTCCTCAGTATCAGTGGTAGAAAACATGACAGCCAATTTACGCTGACCATGCAGAGCAGTCCTGCCACAATTTGAAGAGGAGAATGGAACTTTCCTGTGCAACATTCTTCCCTCAGCCAATGCCAACAAAACACAGATTAACTATCTCATTAATCGATCTCATTTGATGCTCGTAGAATCTTGATTCCCTTCCGAAGAAGGGTCACTGACCTGAAACGTTAACTCTGCTTCTCTTTTCACAGATGCTGCCAGACCTGCTGAGTGATTCCAGCATTTCTTGTTTTTATCTCCTCATAGCTAATGCCCTCCAGACCAGGCAACATCCTGGTAAACCTCTTCTGCACCCTCTCCAAAGCCCCCACATCCTTCTGCTAGTGACAAGAGCAGGTCAGAGGCTAGGAATCCTGTGGTGAGTAACTCACCTCCTGACTCCCCAAAGCCTGTCCACCTGCTTCAAACCAACATTTAATTCCTGATTTATTAATTGAATTAAAATTCCACCTTCTTCCATGGTGGGATTTGAACCCATGTCCCCAGAGCAATACCCTGTTTCTCTGGGTTACGAGGCCAGTGACAATACCACTATGCCAACACCTTTTGAGTTAATAAGAGATGAAGACATTGAGTCCCTGGTCTCTGGAATTCCAAATTTGCCCAAAAAATTTGTACAAATTCTGTTACTGCCCCTAGAGTTTTACCTGGAAAATATGCCCACTAATGTCTGTATCCAACTGTTCCACACATCGTCCTTACAGCAGTCAGAAGGGGACTTTGTATGCCATGATAAAAATAATTTTTATGAATACCGAAGCAGAGCCCACAATTTTGACTCCCTCATGCTGGAATGTAATAGGCAAGGTGGGGGTAGTTATAACAAGGGCATGAACTTACTTCCTTTGTTCCTCCTGCCTTCCCACCAGGAGCTGATATGAACCTGCTCTTTTGAACAAGTGAGCTGGTCACTGGCAGGAAGGCAGCATCATTGATGATGTCATCAACACCTGATCTGCAACTTTATTTGGAGGCCTGAGTGAAAGAGCAGTGATAGGTGGGACAGAAGAGGCCCGAGAGGTAATTTTTATTTGCGTTCATTTTGGGTCAGGAAGAACAGACTGCTCCTATAGTATCTAATATTTCACACTCCTCCTCTTGAACCACAATATCGGCATCATCCCTCTCCTTTGTGAAGACAGAAACAAAGTACTCATTAATAACCGTGCCCACAAATTCCGCATCCACGCATAAATTCCCTTGTACATCTCTGATAGGCCCTACCCTTTCCTTAGTTATCCCCCTGCTCTTAATGTACTGATAAAACATCTTCGGGTTTTCCTTGATTTTACCTGCCAATATTTTTTCATGTCCTCTCTTTGCTTTCCTAATTTCCTTTTTTTTGACTTAGAGTCATAGAGTTATACAGCACAGAAACAGGCCCTTTGGCCCATCATGTCTGTGCCGGCCAACAAGCACCTAGCTATTCTAGTCCCATTTTCCAGCTCTTGGCCCGTAGCCTTGTATGCTATGGTGTTTCAAGTGCTCATCTAAATACTTCTTAAATGTTGTGAGGGTTCCTGCTTCTACCACCACTTCAGGCAGTATGTTCCAGATTCCAACCACCCTCTGAGTGAAAATTGTTTTCCTCAAATCCTCTCTAAACCTCCTGCCCCTTACCTTAAATCTATGCCCCCTGGTTATTGACCTCTCTACTAAGAGAAAATGTCTCTTCCTATCTAACCTATCAATACCCCTCATAATTTTGTATACCTCAATCATGTCCCCCCCTCGTCCTTCTCTGTTCTAACGAAAACAACCCTAGCCTTTTCAGTCTCTCTTCATAACTGAAATGCTCCAGCCCAGGCAACATCCTGGTGAATCTCCTCTGCACCCTCTCCAGTGCAATCACATCCTTCCTATAGTGTGGTGCCCAGAACTGTACACAGAACTCCAGCTGTTGCCTAACTAGCGTTTTATACAGCTCCATCATAACCTCCCTGCTCTTATATTCTATGCCTCGGCTAATAAAGGCAAGTATCCCATATGCCTTCCTAACCACCTTATCCACCTGTGCTGCTGCCTTCAGTGATCTATGGACAAGTACACCAAGGTCCCTCTGACCCTCTGTACTTCCTAGGGTCCTACCATCCATTGTATATTCCCTTGTCTTGTTAGTCCTCCCAAAATGCATCACCTCACACTTCTCAGGATTAAATTCCATTTGCCACAGCTCCGCCCATCTTACCAGCCCATCTATATCATCCTGTAATCTAAGGCTTTCCTCCTCACTATTTACGACACCACCAATTTTCGTGTCATCTGTGAACTTACTTATCATACCTCCTATATTCACGTCTAAATCATTAATGTACACAACAAACAGCAAGGGTCCCAGCACTGATCCCTGCAGTACACCACTGGTCACAGGCTTCCACTCGCAAAAATAACCCTCGACTATTACCCTCTGTTTCCTGCCGCCAAGCCAATTTTGGATCCAATTTGCCAAATTGCCCTGGATCCCATGGGCTTTTACCTTCTTAACCAATCTCCCATGTGGGACCTTATCAAAAGCCTTACTGAAAGCTACTACACCAACTGCTTTACCCTCGACACATCTAGTCACCTCCTCGAAAAATTCAATCAAGTTAGTTGGACATGATCTCCCCCTGCCAAAGCCATGCTGACTAACCCTGATTAATCCCTGCCTCTCCAAGTGGAGATTAATCCTGTCCCTCAGAATTTTTTCAAATATTTTCCCAACCACTGATGTTCGACTCACCGGCCTGTAATTACCTGGTTCATCCTGCTACCCTTCTTGAATAATGATACCACATTCGCTGTCCTCCAGTCCTCTGGCACCTCTCCCATGGCCAGAGAAGATCTGAAAATTTGTGTCAGAGCCCCTATCACCTCACTTAATTTAACAACTATTATATCAATTGATATATAGCACTGTTAATGTCGGAAAAAAATGCAAGGTACTTCACAAGAGAGTAATTAGACAAAACACAACACTGAGCCAAAGAAGGAGATATTAGGAGGGGCGACCGAAAGCTTGATTAAAGAGGAAGGTTTTAAGGAAGTTCATAAAGGAGGCGAGAGAGCAGTGAAGTGAGGCAGAAAGATGAAGGGAGGGAATTCCACAGCTTATGACCTAGAGGGCTGAAGGCACAGTCACCAATGGTGGTGTCAAAAGAGTGGAGGATGCGTAAGAGGCCAGAGTTGGTGGAACGCAGGGGTCTTGGAGGGATAGAGGAGGTGACTGAGATAGGGAGGGGAGAGGCCACAGAGGATTTTGAACACAAGGATGACAATTTTAAAATCGAGGAGTTGGTGGACTGTGAGTCAACGTCGGTCAGGGGTGATGGGTGAACGGGGCTTTATGCGAATCATGATATGGGCAGCAACGTTTTGGACGAGCTTAAGTTTATGGAGAGTGAAAGATGAGAGGCTGGCCAGGATAGTGTTGGAATATTCAATTAGACGGGTGACTAAAACACGGATGAGGCTTTCCGCTGTAGAAGAGCCGAGGTCGGGGTGGAGACGGTCCACCCCGACAGGCAGGAAGGTGGAAGTAGGCGGTCTTTTGTGAGGGAGAGGATTATGGGGCCAGAAGCTCAGTTCAAGACACATAGGACGCCAAGGTTGCGAAGAGTCTGGTTCTACCTTAGACAGTGTCCAGGGAGGGGCATGGAGTCGGTGGCATGGAAACGGACTTTGTGACAGGGGCCAAACAACAATGGCTTCAGTCTTCTCAGTAATTGGAGGAAATTGTGGCTCATCTGGGACTGGATAATAGGGCAAGCAGTGTGACAAATCAGAGGCAGTGGAAAGGTCGAGGGAAGTGGTGGTGAGGTCGAGAGAGCAAGGTGTCAACAGTGTACATGAGGAAACTGACATCATGTAACAGATCATGTTGCCATGGGGCAGTATGTAGATGAGAAATTGGAGGGAGCCAATGATAGATCATTAAGGAAACTCTGGAGGTATTTGTGAGAGCACAGGAAGAGAAGCCATTACAAGTAATTCTATAGCTTGGTAGGTAAGAACAGCTGGAAAACGAAGGAGAGATGTTGGAGGAGGATGGTCATAGTCATAGTCATAGAGTCGTACAGCATAGGAACAGGCCCTTCGGCCCACCACGTCCATGCCGACCATAATGCCGATCTATACTAATCCCACCTGCCTGCATTAATTCCATATCCCTCTATGCCTTGCTCATTCAAGTACCTGTCCAGATGCCTCTTAAATGTCGCTACTGTTCCTGCCTCCACCACCTCCTCAGGCAACTCATTCCAGATACCCACTATTCTTTGTGTGAAAAATTTACCCCTTTGATCCCCTTTAAACCTCCTCCCTCTCACCTTAAATCTATGCCCTCTAGTTTTACTCACCCCTACCATGGGAAACAGACTCTGGCTATCTACCCTATTTATGCCTCTCATAATTTTATATACCTCTATCATGTCCCCTCTCAGCCTCCCAACTCTTGTACTCAATGCCTCGGCCGATGAAGGCAAGCATGCCATACGCCTTCTTCACCACCCTGTCTACCTGTGTTGCCATTTTCAGGGAACTATGTACTTGCACCCCAAGGTCTCTCTGCTCAGTGGGACTTGTAGATGCACGGCGATCTGTAGTGACGAGCTCACCTTGGGTGCTGCTGCTCACGACTGGGTGGCCCTATGTGTGCTGCAACTGCCTGTTGGTTTTGCCTGCAGCGCATATGGATCCTCTCAAGAAGCGCATCAATGAATATACCGTGAACCATCCCTATCTTCAAGTTGCAATTCAGCTCGGTTACTTCAATGCCTCGAAGGTTCCTGACAGGGCAGCGACTGATGTTGACTGGTACATCAGGTGCTTTCATACAGCAGCTGTGTGGTATGGCATAACAATTCCCGTCTTAGCTCCCACTAAGAGTGGCACCGCATGACCCCATAGAGATTGAACATGCTGCATAGATTGACCCACAAGACATACAAGCTTCACACACCTACCATCTGTGGCATTCTCCCCACATACAGGGAGACTCGAGTGCCATTGCTCCTTCAATGACAGAGGCAGTCAATGGCACAGAGCTGCCAACCATTACGGAGGGCGGAATCGCAGTGGCTACCTTCCAGAATACAGAATTAGACCCCTGAATATCTCTCCTCCCTCCTCCCTTTAAGAATACAGAGTTGGACCCCTGAATATCCCCCTCCCTCCTCTCTTTAAGAATGCAGAGTTAGACCCCTGAATATGCCCCCTCCCTCCTCCCTTTAAGAATGCAGAGTTAGACCCCTGAATATGCCCCCTCCCTCCTCCCTTTAAGAATGCAGAGTTAGACCCCTGAATATCCCCCTCCCTCCTCTCTTTAAGAATGCAGAGTTAGACCCCTGCAAATCCCCCCTCCCTCCTCCCTTTAAGAATGCAGAGTTAGACCCCTGAATATCCCCCTCCCTCCTCCCTTTAAGAATACAGAATTAGACCCCTGAATATCTCTCCTCCCTCCTCCCTTTAAGAATACAGAGCTAGACCCCTGAATATCCCCCTCCCTCCTCTCTTTAAGAATACAGAGTTAGACCCTTGAATATGCCCCTCCCTCCTCCCTTTAAGAATGCAGAGTTAGACCCCCTGCACATCCCCCCTCCGTCCTTCCTTAAAGAATGCAGAGTTAGACCCGTGCAAATCCCCCTCCTCTCTTTCAGAATGCAGAGTTAGACCCCTGCAAATCCCCCTCCTCTCTTTCAGAATGCAGAGTTAGACCCCTGCAAATCCCCCTCCTCTCTTTCAGAATGCAGAGTTAGACCCCTGCAAATCCCCCTCCTCCCTTTAAGAATGCAGAGTTAGACCCCTGCAAATCCCCCTCCTCTCTTTCAGAATGCAGAGTTAGACCCCTGCAAATCCCCCTCCTCCCTTTAAGAATGCAGAGTTAGGCCCCTGCAAATCCCCCTCCTCTCTTTAAGAATGCAGAGTTAGACCCCTGCAAATCCCCCTCCTCCCTTTAAGAATGCAGAGTTAGACCCCTGAATATCCCCCTTCCTCCTCCCTTTAAGAATGCAGAGTTAGACCCCTGCAAATCCCCCCTCCCTCCTCCCTTTAAGAATGCAGAGTTAGACCCCTGCAAATCCCCCCTCCCTCCTCCCTTTAAGAATGCAGAGTTAGACCCCTGCAAATCCCCCTCCTCTCTTTCAGAATGCAGAGTTAGACCCCTGCAAATCCCCCTCCTCTCTTTAAGAATGCAGAGTTAGACCCCTGCAAATCCCCCTCCTTCCTTTAAGAATGCAGAGTTAGACCCCTGCAAATCCCCCTCCACTCTTTAAGAATGCAGAGTTAGACCCCTGCAAATCCCCCTCCTCTCTTTCAGAATGCAGATTTAGACCCCTGCAAATCCCCCTCCTCTCTTTCAGAATGCAGAGTTAGACCCCTGCAAATCCCCCTTCTCTCTTTCAGAATGCAGAGTTAGACCCCTGAATATCCCCCTCCTCCCTTTAAGAATGCAGAGTTAGACCCCTGCAAATCCCCCTCCTCCCTTTAAGAATGCAGAGTTAGACCCCTGCAAATCCCCCTCCTCTCTTTCAGAATGCAGAGTTAGACCCCTGCAAATCCCCCTCCTCCCTTTAAGAATGCAGAGTTAGACCCCTGCAAATCCCCCTCCTCCCTTTAAGAATGCAGAGTTAGACCCCTGCAAATCCCCCTCCTCTCTTTCAGAATGCAGAGTTAGACCCCTGCAAATCCCCCTCCTCTCGTTCAGAATGCAGAGTTAGACCCCTGCAAATCCCCCTCCTCCCTTTCAGAATGCAGAGTTAGACCCCTGCAAATCCCCCTCCTCCCTTTAAGAATGCAGAGTTAGACCCCTGAATATCCCCCTTCCTCCTCCCTTTAAGAATGCAGAGTTAGACCCCTGCATATCCCCCCTCCCTCCTCCCTTTAAGAATGCAGAGTTAGACCCCTGCAAATCCCCCCTCCCTCCTCCCTTTAAGAATGCAGAGTTAGACCCCTGCAAATCCCCCCTCCCTCCTCCCTTTAAGAATACAGAATTAGACCCCTGAATATCTCTCCTCCCTCCTCCCTTTAAGAATACAGAGTTAGACCCATGAATATCCCCCTCCCTCCTCCCTTTAAGAATGCAGAGTTAGACCCCCTGCACATCCCCCCTCCGTCCTTCCTTGAAGAATGCAGAGTTAGACCCCTGCAAATCCCCCTCCTCCCTTTCAGAATGCAGAGTTAGACCCCTGCAAATCCCCCTCCTCTCTTTAAGAATGCAGAGTTAGACCCCTGCAAATCCCCCTCCTTCCTTTAAGAATGCAGAGTTAGACCCCTGCAAATCCCCCTCCACTCTTTAAGAATGCAGAGTTAGACCCCTGCAAATCCCCCTCCTCTCTTTCAGAATGCAGAGTTAGACCCCTGCAAATCCCCCTCCTCTCTTTCAGAATGCAGAGTTAGACCCCTGCAAATCCCCCTTCTCTCTTTCAGAATGCAGAGTTAGACCCCTGCAAATCCCCCTCCTCCCTTTAAGAATGCAGAGTTAGACCCCTGCAAATCCCCCTCCTCCCTTTAAGAATGCAGAGTTAGACCCCTGCAAATCCCCCTCCTCTCTTTCAGAATGCAGAGTTAGACCCCTGCAAATCCCCCTCCTCTCTTTCAGAATGCAGAGTTAGACCCCTGCAAATCCCCCTCCTCCCTTTAAGAATGCAGAGTTAGACCCCTGCAAATCCCCCTCCTCCCTTTAAGAATGCAGAGTTAGACCCCTGCAAATCCCCCTCCTCTCTTTCAGAATGCAGAGTTAGACCCCTGCAAATCCTCCTCCTCTCTTTCAGAATGCAGAGTTAGACCCCTGCAAATCCCCCTCCTCCCTTTCAGAATGCAGAGTTAGACCCCTGCAAATCCCCCTGCTCCCTTTAAGAATGCAGAGTTAGACCCCTGAATATCCCCCTTCCTCCTCCCTTTAAGAATGCAGAGTTAGACCCCTGCAAATCCCCCCTCCCTCCTCCCTTTAAGAATGCAGAGTTAGACCCCTGCAAATCCCCCCTCCCTCCTCCCTTTAAGAATGCAGAGTTAGACCCCTGCAAATCCCCCCTCCCTCCTCCCTTTAAGAATACAGAATTAGACCCCTGAATATCTCTCCTCCCTTTAAGAATACAGAGTTAGACCCATGAATATCCCCCTCCCTCCTCCCTTTAAGAATACAGAGTTAGACCCTTGAATATGCCCCTCCCTCCTCTCTTTAAGAATACAGAGTTAGACCCTTGAATATGCCCCTCCCTCCTCCCTTTAAGAATGCAGAGTTAGACCCCCTGCACATCCCCCCTCCGTCCTTCCTTGAAGAATGCAGAGTTAGACCCGTGCAAATCCCCCTCCTCTCTTTCAGAATGCAGAGTTAGACCCCTGCAAATCCCCCTCCTCTCTTTCAGAATGCAGAGTTAGACCCCTGCAAATCCCCCTCCTCTCTTTCAGAATGCAGAGTTAGACCCCCTGCAAATCCCCCTCCTCCCTTTAAGAATGCAGAGTTAGACCCCTGCAAATCCCCCTCCTCCCTTTCAGAATGCAGAATTAGACCCCTGCAAATCCCCCTCCTCTCTTTCAGAATGCAGAGTTAGACCCCTGCAAATCCCCCTCCTCTCTTTCAGAATGCAGAGTTAGACCCCTGCAAATCCCCCTCCTCTCTTTCAGAATGCAGAGTTAGACCCCTGCAAATCCCCCCTCCCTCCTCCCTTTAAGAATGCAGAGTTAAACCCCTGAATATCCCCCTCCCTCCTCCCTTTAAGAATGCAGAGTTAGACCCCTGCACATCCCCCCTCCGTCCTTCCTTGAAGAATGCAGAGTTAGACCCGTGCAAATCCCCCTCCACTCTTTCAGAATGCAGAGTTAGACCCCTGCAAATCCCCCTCCTCTCTTTCAGAATGCAGAGTTAGACCCCTGCAAATCCCCCTCCTCTCTTTCAGAATGCAGAGTTAGACCCCCTGCAAATCCCCCTCCTCCCTTTAAGAATGCAGAGTTAGACCCCTGCAAATCCCCCTCCTCCCTTTCAGAATGCAGAATTAGACCCCTGCAAATCCCCCTCCTCTCTTTCAGAATGCAGAGTTAGACCCCTGCAAATCCCCCCTCCCTCCTCCCTTTAAGAATGCAGAGTTAGACCCCTGCAAATCCCCCTCCTCTCTTTCAGAATGCAGAGTTAGACCCCTGCAAATCCCCCCTCCCTCCTCCCTTTAAGAATACAGAATTAGACCCCTGAATATCTCTCCTCCCTCCTCCCTTTAAGAATACAGAGTTAGACCCCTGAATATCCCCCTCCCTCCTCCCTTTCAGAATGCAGAGTTAGACCCCTGCAAATCCCCCTCCTCTCATTAAGAATGCAGAGTTAGACCCCTGCAAATCCCCCTCCTCCCTTTAAGAATGCAGAGTTAGACCCCCTGCACATCCCCCCTCCGTCCTTCCTTTAAGAATGCAGAGTTAGACCCGTGCAAATCCCCCTCCTCTCTTTAAGAATGCAGAGTTAGACCCCTGCAAATCCCCCTCCTCTCTTTCAGAATGCAGAGTTAGACCCCTGCAAATCCCCCTCCTCCCTTTAAGAATGCAGAGTTAGACCCCTGCAAATCCCCCTCCTCTCTTTCAGAATGCAGAGTTAGACCCCTGCAAATCCCCCTCCTCTCTTTAAGAATGCAGAGTTAGACCCCTGCAAATCCCCCTCCTCTCTTTCAGAATGCAGAGCTGGACCCCTGCAAATCCCCCTCCTCCCTTTAAGAATGCAGAGTTAGACCCTCTGCAAATCCCCCTCCTCTCTTTCAGAATGCAGAGTTAGACCCCTGCAAATCCCCCTCCTCCCTTTAAGAATGCAGAGTTAGACCCCTGCAAATCCCCCTCCTCTCTTTAAGAATGCAGAGTTAGACCCCTGCAAATCCCCCTCCTCTCTTTAAGAATGCAGAGTTAGACCCCTGCAAATCCCCCTCCTCTCTTTCAGAATGCAGAGTTAGACCCCCTGCAAATCCCCCTCCTCTCTTTCAGAATGCAGAGTTAGACCCCTGCAAATCCCCCTCCTCCCTTTAAGAATGCAGAGTTAGACCCCCTGCAAATCCCCCTCCTCCCTTTAAGAATGCAGAGTTAGACCCCTGCAAATCCCCCTCCTCCCTTTAAGAATGCAGAGTTAGACCCCCTGCAAATCCCCCTCCTTCCTTTAAGAATGCAGAGTTAGACACCTGCACATCCCCCCTCCCTCCTTCCTTTAAGAATGCAGAGTTAGACCCCTGCAAATCCCCCTCCTCCCTTTAAGAATGCAGAGTTAGACCCCCTGCACATCCCCCCTCCCTCCTCCCTTTAAGAATGCAGAGTTAGACCCCTGCAAATCCCCCTCCTCCCTTTAAGAATGCAGAGTTAGACCCCTCTGTCTCCCCCCCTTCCTGTAATACAGAGTGCGACCCTTGAATAACACAACTTACCTTCGCTGGCGACAAGTTCTGCCTCTGAGGACCCGCCGGCTTTTCAAATCGTGAACAGGACGGCTTGTGACGGCCGCCCGTTCAACGGAAAATCCAGAGGTGTCGGTGCAGAGGCGGCGGGCTGCATCATCAGCGTCGGTAAGTAATCATTACCATATGCTAATTGTGGTGCCGCCGCCGTTCAGCGGGGGGCCGTAACGAGGTCCCGCCACTGCCGGTAAAATGCGGCGGGCCCGTCTCGACATCGCGGGTCATGGCGGGCCTCTCTCTGTAGCATTTTACCGGCACCCAAGCTGCGAACCGTGGCGTTGAGGGGCCGAGAAACCTTAGCCCAGAGAGTCGGGATTAATGGGTCTTTTTCAGGTTGGAAAGACGTAACTAGTGGAGTGCCACAAGGATCAGTCCTAGGACCTCAATTATTTGCTGTCTATATTAATGACTTGCAGGAGGGGTTAGAGTGTAATATATCCAAATTTGCTGACGATAGAAAAATAGGTGGGAGGGCATGTTGTGATGAGGACATAAGGAATCGACAAGGGGATATAGATAGGTTGAGTGGGCAAAAACTTGGCAGATGAGGTTTAATGTAGGAAAGTGTGAGGTCATGCACTTTGGTAGGAAGAATCAAAAGGCAGACTATTATTTAAATGGAGAGAGACTCCAAAAAAGTGCAGCACAGAGGGATCTGGGTGTTCTTGTGCATGAAACACAAAACGTTAGCATGCAGATGCAGCAAGTAATTAAGAAGGCAAATAGAATTTTGGCCTTTATTGCCAGGGGGTTGGAGTTTAAAAATAGGGAAGTCTTGTTACAACTATACAGGGTGTTGATGAGTCCGCACCTGGAGTACTGTGTACAGTTTTGGTCCCCGTATTTAAGAAAGGATATATTGATTCACTAGGCTGATTCCTGGGATGAAGGGGTTGACTTATCAAGAACGGCTAAACAGGTTAGGCCTTTATTCATTAGAGTTTAGAAGAATGAGGGGTGATCTTATTGAAATGTACAAGATTCTGAGGGGGCTTGACAGGGTAGATATTGAGAAGATGTTTCCACTGGTGGGGGAGTCGCAAACTAAGGGACATAGTTACAGAATAAAGGGACACTCATTTAAAACTGAGATGCGAAGGAATTTCTTCTCTCAGAGGGTAGTGAATGTCTGGAATTCTCTACCTCAGAGAGTGGTGGAGGCTAGAAGTATTTAAAGAGGAGGTAGATAGATTTTTGAAATATCAGGGAGTTGAGGGCTATGAGGTGCTGGCACGAAAGAGGAGTTGAGGTCTGGGGCAGATCAGCCATGATCTTATTGAATGGTGGGGAAGGCTTGAGGGGCTGAATGGCCTACTCCTGCTCCTATTTCTTATGTTCTTGTGTTCTTGTAGGCCCCGGAGATAGAGAAGTGCGGGGCTTCAAGGCAGCTGTTTCTTGTACGAGCTGTTCTCTTTAACTGAAACTGTTTTAAAATTAGACAGGCTAAAAAGGGTGGCTTCTAGATCATGTGATCCCTTCAAGTAGCTTTCCCACCTCCTGTTGGCCTTACTACATGTTAGAGTCAGTGAAGTGATCTCCCACTCCATTTTAAACATGCTGAACACTGAAGTAAAACAACTTAATATGCTGTGTATACACAGAGACCAGAGAGAAAAAAATGGATGCTCTCAAACTCAAAAGATTCTTCAGTAAAAACATGCAGTACCCAGAACAAAAGGGTCAACATGCACTTTAAGAGCTGAGTTTTTAACTTATTTGTATCCTAATACCTACTAGTTTCACTGTGTCGAATGGCAGCTGACAATAACACCCAAGTGCACAGAAATACTATAATTTGCACTTGGTTTTCATCCGTTCATGACAGTGGCACAATATTACTTGCCACTTATCAACCCAAGCCTGAATATTGTCCAGGTTTTGCTGCATGCAGGCACAGACTGAAGAATTGTGAATGGTACTGAACACCATGTAATCGTGATTAAAAATCCCCACATCTGACCTTATGATGGGGGGAAAGTCATTGATGAAGCAGCTGAAGATGTTTGGGCCTAGGACATGGCCGTGAAGAACTCCTGCAGCAATATCCTGGGGCCGAGATGATTGGCCTCCAACAATCACAAGCATCTTCACTGACATCTGACTGCAGCCAGAGGAGAGATTTCCCTCTGATTCTCATTGACTTCAATTCTCCTCGTGCTCCTTGATGCCACACTTGGTTAAATGATGCCTTGATGTCAAGGGCAGTCACTCTCACCTCACCTCTAGAATTCAGTTCTTTTGCCCATGTTTAGTTCAAGGTTGTAATGAGGTTTGGAGCAGGGATAGGCCCCAACATGTTGTACTAGAGACATTGACAAAATTATTGACTCTGTCACAGACATGGGGGCAATTAATTTGCACATAAAGTGAATAGCCAATCTAATGCCTTCAAAACACAATCTGATTTAAAACACATTTTTCTCTATAAGTAATGTCACGAAGCATGTACACATCAATGGAGAGTAGCACAACTGTATTAGCTAGCTAGCAAAACAGTATGCAATGCCAATGTAAACTATTTTTTGTTGACAGAATAGAGCGAGCTACATCATGTCACTGGGTGGTAGATGGATCTTATCGGATAACCTCTGTGGATTCACATTGTGTTAGGAGTGCATTCATCCAATAAACCATGAACCTCAAGGAGAGAATTGTTATTGTGGTTATTGAGGTGAGGCAGTAGAAAAACCAGCAAAAGGAAGATGGACCATTTCTCACAATGCTGTTGTCACAAGACAATTTAACCTGTGATGGTCAATGTTTGTGCAACTTCTCTACCTGCTTGTATTATGTCTCTGCAGACAGGGCAGCCAACAAAACGGCAGTAAATTAATCACCATTTAATCTTTTATACAAGCCTACTCGATACTAGCTGTCCTTATAATTTAACCCTCTAAATCCCAGCACCATTCTGGCAAATCAGTGCTGTACCCCCTCCGGGGTGGTCGAGACAGAAACCCTCATTGCATTTAAAAATACTTGGATATGCAGTACAAAGAACAAAGAACAGTACAGCACAGGAACGGGACATTCGGCCCTCCAAGCCTGCGCCGATCTTGATGCCTGTCTAAACTAAAACCTTCTGCACTTCCGGGATCCGTATCCCTCTATTCCCATCCTATTCATGTATTTGTCAAGATGCGTCTTAAACGTCGCTATCGTACCTGCTTCCACCACCTCCCCTGGCAGCAAGTTCCAGGCACTCACCACCCTCTGTGTAAAGAACTTGCCTCGCACATCCCCTCTAAACTTTTCCCCTCCACCTTAAACCTATGTCCCCTAGTAACTGACTCTTCCACCCTGGGATAAAGCTTCTGACTATCCACTCTGTCCATGCCACTCATAACTTTGTAAACCTTTATCATGTCGCCCCTCCACCTCCGGCGTTCCAGTGAAAACAATCTGAGTTTATCCAACCTCTCCTAATAGCTAATACCCTCCAGACCTGGCAACATCCTGGTAAACCTCTTCTGTATCCTCTCCAAAGCCTCCACATCCTTCTGGTAGTGTGGCGACCAGGATTGCACACAATATTCCAAGTGTGGCCTAACTAAAGTTCTGTACAGTTGCAGCATGACTTGCCAATTTTTATACTCTATGCCCCGACCAATGAAGGCAAGCATGCCGTATGCCTTCTTGACTACCTTATCCACCTGCGTTGCCACTTTCAGTGATCTGTGCACCTGTACGCCCAGATCTCTCTGCCTGTCAATACTCCTAAGGGTTCTGCCATTTATTGTATACTTCCCACCTGCATTAGACCTTCCAAAATGCATTACCTCACATTTGTCCGGATTAAACTCCATCTGCCATTTCTCCGCCCAAGTCTCCAACCGATCTATATCCTGTTGTATCCTCTGATAATCCTCATCATTATCCGCAACTCCACCAACCTTTGTGTCGTCCGCAAACTTACTAATCAGACCAGCTCCATTTTCCTCCAAATGCTGTAACCTACAGGGCTACGGACCAAGAGCTGGAAAGTGGGATCAGCCCGGATAGTTCTTTTTCAACTGACACAGTCCCAATGGGCTGAATGGCCTCTCGCTGTGCTGTAAATTTCTATGATTCCATAATTAACTGAACCTTTGTGCTATTAGGGCAGCCCAGGCATCCTGGACATCAATGTACCCAGCTAGTCTGACCATGAGTGTCCATCTTCATCCTCCTCATCCTATATCATCCGAAGATCAGTGCTGAGCTCCTTTACCCTCCTCCACCTGCAATCCTTGTGGCTGTGCAATGTTGTACAGGACACAGCACACCATTATCATGCTGGAATCCCCGCTGGTGAGTACTGGAGGACGTCTGTAGACCTGACCAGCCACCTGAAGCCCATCTTTTCCATTCTGATAGCTTGCTCGATGACACACCTGGTGGTCCTGTGACTCTTGTTGTAGCGCTCTGGGCCTCTTTGGTGGGATTCTTCACAGGTGTCATGAGCCATGTTTGCAGGAGCTATCACATGTCTCCTATGAGTCAGCCCTTAAGTCTGCTTCTGAAACAAAAAGGTCTGGGATGTTGGACAGCCTCAGTATGAATGAATCCAGTCAGAGAGGAGAATCCGAGAGCCGATTCTTTCTGGCTATTGTCATTACAGGGGACGTTTACATAACTCCCAGCCCTGGCAAAAAATCTATGTCACCTCTGTCATGTATTCAGAATTAAACTGCATGAGGTCTTTACTGGGAGCAGCCATGGTCAACTGTGTCAAAGTTTACCACAGTCACATAGGATGTAATTTATAACTTGCATAAGAGCCATTTCAGCACTGTGGCAGGAGAGGAAAGCTGATTTTAGAGGCTGAAACATGGATTTGTGGGAAAGATGGCCATGGATTTGAGAGGCAACAACATATTCAATGACTTTGGAGAGGAAAGGGAGGTTGGAGATGGGGCAGTAGCTTGCATGGATAGGGGTATTGGGAGGGTTTATTTCGAGGAAGGGGTAGATGACAACAGAATTGATTGAGAGTGGGGCAGGACCAGAGGAGAGGGAACCATTAACAATATCAGCTCGCATGGGGGCTCGGAAGAGAAGTTGTCAGTCAGCAGTTTAGTGGGAATAGGGTTGAGAAAGCAGAAAGTGGGTTTCATTACCTGCTTACATTGCAGTGGTCACTAAGTAGTGCATGTACAACGATCATCTGACCTTCAAAGGATTGGGAAATGTTCAGAGAAGAGCACGAAGGGCAGTTTTCAGGGTCTCATTCTGCATTCCGGCTTTCAATGTCATCTGCCAGGATAAGGCCTCATTGATTATGATGCCATCTAGACCACTCTTCTGCAATCATGTCATTTCGCGCTCCACAGAGCCATCTGTTACTGATAGGCTACTGAGACTGGAAAGCTGATAGCCTCCCGACACACATCTAACATTTATCAAAGTGGATCTTCAAATGATTCTCTGCCACGACTGCACCGCAGGACTGCCAGCCTCCGTGGGACCATAACGCAGCATGAGTTAGGAGAGGCTCAGAGAAAATTAGGGCCATAAAATCCAGAACATATACGTTCAATGAGACCATGAAAGTAATATTCCCTCTTCTTTACCCAATAATCTCTGCAATGTCCCAAATTCAACTGATATTATCCTGCATGTCACGTGATTGTCGCAGCAATGATCATCTTCACTCTAGATAAAGCATAGGTTTGTGTTTCTGAACACTTGAGCATTAGTTCTCTCACAGAAGATTCATTACCTCACTGCCCATGGGATCTTGCTATGTGCAAAATGGCTGTTGCATTCATGAATGACTTTGTTTTGAAGTTACAAATACTCATAAATTAGGATTATTTGATTTAATTCTCTCTTTGACTCAACACTGAAGTGCTAATGGAATCATTAGGAGACCAGTTTGTGGAGATTATTAAGCCATGACAGTATGAAGCAATACAGGAACAAGAGGAGTCCATTCAGCCCCTCGAGCCTGTTTCAGCTTTCATTTAGATCATGGCTGATCCATGTCTCAATTCCATTTTACCGTCTTTGTGCCATATCCCTTAGTATCCTTACCCAACAAAAATAATAGTCCCCCAGCATCCGTAGCTGTTTGGGGGAAGAGAGTTCTAGATTTCCAAGACAGTTTAAACACCTCGACCAGATCAACACTCAACCTTCTAAATACAAGCTTAACCGAAGGAAGAAAATTAACGAGCTTAAGCACCTCAGATAAAAATGGAGGGGAGAATGCTTGGATTATCATGTGGTAGGGCTTTGTCTAACCACAGACTGCTTCTGATGCATATGTTTACACCGGGTTGTTGGATATAGTATGCATATCTGATTTATCCCAGAGCAATGCAGATATCACACTGGTATTAAATGACCAACTGGTTTATTTACAACACATTAAACCACATTAGTTCTTACACGATTTCAGTACATGTCTCCTTATAGCAGTCAGTGTGTTTTCTGTAGAAGATCTAAGCGGTGTCTTTTAGTTTCACTTTTAACTCTTAAGCTCCACCCATAAGCAATCAAACACAGTGAACACAGATAAGTGGACAGACTAATGCAATCAAACGCAGATCAATCAAACACTACAGTGTACATTTTAGAAACATTGGAATAAAACCATGAAAGTCACTGTTATAACATAGGAAACGCGGTAGCCAGTTTGCGCACAGCAAGCTCCCACAAACACCAATGTGATAATGTGTTTTTCACGATGTTGGTTGAGGGATACATTTTGGCCAGGACACCAGAGAGAATTCCCATGCTCTTTTTTCAATAGTGGCATGGGATCTTTTATGGCCATCCGAGAGGGCATACGGGGCCTCAGTTTAACATCTCATCCTAATGATGCCATCGGGCTTAATGGCCTGAATTTTACGAGAAGCAATGGGACCCCGACATCAGGGTGAAAGGCGGGTCATGAGCCCGCACTTGCAGGCACCTTTACCATAGGCGGCCTCCTAATCAGACCATCGACAGCTCTGAAGCCTCAGCAGCGCCACGCGGAGAGGTGTTGGCTGCTGAGGCAGGCAGGAGACCTTGGGAGCTGGGCCAGGGAGGTAAAAAAAAAATTTAATTCAGAGGGCAGAGGGTCAGAGGGGAAACCCCTCTGGGGAGATAGTTGAGGCCGTGGGGTTGCCCCCCCCCCCCCGCTGCCTGTGCCCCTTCTTTGGCTGTCAGCAGCACCATAAAATGGCCACTAATCGGGCCTTTAATTATTCTAATTGACTGCCCGCCTCCTTGGAGTGGGCAGCCTCTCCACATCCGGTCCCGCCGCTGGGAAAAACACCCCGGCGGTAGCACCATGTTGGCAATGACCCACATCTAGGAGCGAGGGCTGGGTTTTCTTTGCAATCCACTTTGCACAGCTATGGTATTCTATTGCTGAGCATACATGACTTTACCGAACTCTAGTTGCCTCAGGTGGGGAGGTCTTGAGATTTCCTGTCATTTTTTCCAACTTTTCCAGTCTTCTTTGGAGTGTGAAAGTAACCCGCACTGCATTTTGATGTTATAATTTATCACGAGGGGAACTGAATACAAAAGTAGGGAGGTTATGCTTCAGCTATACAGGGCATTGGTGAGACCACATCTAGAGTACTGTGTACAGGACTGGTCTCCTTATTTAAGGAAGGATGTAAATGCATTGAAGGCAGTGCGGAGAAGGTTTACTAGATTAATACCTGGAATGGGCGGGCTGTCTTATGAGGAAAGATTGGACAGGCTAGGCTTGTATCTGCTGGAATTTAGAAGAGTAAGAGGTGACTGGATTGAAACATATAAGATCCTGAGGAGTCTTGACAGGGTGGATGTGGAAAGAATGTTTCCTCTTGTGGGAGAACCTAGAACTAGGGGGTCACTGTTTAAAAATAAGGGGTCGCGCATTTAATACAGAGATGAGGAGAAATATTTTCTCTCAGAGGGTCATGTGTCTTTGGAACTCTCTTCCTCAAAAGGCAGTGGAAGCAGAGTCTTTGAATATTTTTAAGGCAGAGGTAGATAGATTTTTGATAAGCAAGGGGGGTGGAAATGTGGAGTAATCAGTTCAGCAATGAACTTATTGAATGGCGGAGCAGGTTTGAAGGGCTGAGTGGCCTACTGCTAATCCTATTTTAGATGTTTCTATGTTAATTGGAAATTGCAACCTGCTGCACCATTGACTGACACAAAATATCTGTGACTTTGATACTGAGGGTCTCGTAAGGTTAGAGACACTTTGCTGTGACTTTGGGCCCAATTGATTATTCCAGAGACATCCTGTTGCTAATGGAGCTTTGCTTGGCCTCTTACTTCCTCACTGAATATCCTGTATTTCACACTTGTGCAGAACAATAGGAGCACTGCTATCAAAGTAAAATGGTGTATATCTACAAAGACTACTTTTAGTGCTGATAGCAAAGAAAATTCATAATAATCTTTCTTTTCCTATTTTTATGCAGGGTGTTCCTGCTAATTCATCTTGGGAATGGGTTATGAAGATGATAGTTAATTACAGCTGCATAAGGAGAGGACTGTGCTCAGAGTTCCACTATAATTTTAAGAACTACCACTTAAAAGGGCAATGGCAACATCAGCTCCCATTAGGAATTTAAAGCTCGCATTTTCCAACTACATGCTGGCAGTGAGGAACCTTGCCCACTGCCACGCATCCCAGAAAACAATGGGCACATGGAATCAATGGATGGCAAATTGCAAGCAATGCATGTGCAATTTTCCAATATGCAATGGTGGCAGGCATGTACTCTGGAAATGACTGCCCAAGCATTATCCCATTGTATTTAAGGGGTAGTGACAGTCTGAGATACTTTTGAACCAGGCCAAGTTCCCAGAACCAGCAGGACCAACCTGTTCTCGAAGCTCAGCCTTTTTTTTGTACTTGTTCATGGAACGTGGGCATCGCTGGCTAGACCAGCATTTGTTGCCCATCCCTAATTGCCCTTGAACTGAGGGGCTTTCTAGGCCATTTCAGAGGGCATTTAAGAGTCAACCACATTGCTGTGGGTCTGGAGTCACATGTGGGCCAGACCAGGTAAGGACAGCAGATTTCCTTCCCTAAAGGGACATTAGTGAACCAGGTGGGGTTTTACAACAATCAAAATGGTTTCATGATCACCATTAGACTAGGTTTTAATTCCAGATTTATTGAGTTCAAATTTCACTATCTGCCGTGGTGGGATTCGAACCCATGTCCCCAGAGCATTAACCTGGGGATCCGGCTTACTAGCCTGCAGGTTGCTGAGAGGAGGGTTGCCTGCTAGCAGATCCTATATCAATGGTCATTTGAAACACTTCCAAAAGGCCCTTGAGTGCACTGTGGAGCTAAGTGAAGCGCTCCTGCTCCTCCTGGCTCCACATCAAACAACTTATTAAAAAAATAACCTACCTTTTCAGTGGCGGCCACATCCAAGCCTGTAAAACCTGTGCCGAGCAGGCCCAATTCATGATAAAATGAATTTGCAGCAACATTCAGGTACATGGCATCACTGCACCTTTTCATTTGTGCCAGTCTCCAGCTGCGAAACTGTAGTAGTTTGCTTAGGAAATCCACATGAGGTATGCTAGAAATTCTTCAAATATTTCTAGAATCTTAGCCATATGTGTCCAAGGATCTAGTCTCAGTAATGATGACCTTGAAACTACCGGATTGTTGTAAGAACCCATCTGGTTCACTACTGCCCTTTCGGGAAGGCAATCGGCCATCCCAACCCAGTCTGGCCTATAGTTGACTCAATTGCTTGGCTACCAGATGGCTAGGAAAATAAGTGTGAGCTTCTTGTGCATGCTCACGTATTTCAATTCTGTTGTCTGGCTAGCTAATTTAAGACTGAGATGAGGAGGAATTTATTCACTGAGAGGGTGGTGAATCTGTGGAATTCTCTACTCCAGAGGGCTGTGGAAGCTCAATCATTGAGCATGTTCAAGACAGAAATCGATAGATATCTGAATACTAACGACATCAAGGGATATGGGGATAGTGGGGGAGAATGGCGGAGAGGTAGATGATCAGCCATGATCTGTTTGAATGGCTGAGCAGGTTCGACGGGCCGCATGGCCTGCTCCCGCTCCTATTTCCTATGATCCTAATGTTGCACATTGCAGCTTATCGCGTCATGCTCAGAGGTGTGAGCTATTAGATACTATGGTGATACAGTTTACAGTTTGTTTCTGTCATTGAAACATTAGGACCAGGCTTTCTGATCATGACACTTCCTAGAACCCATTTCAAATGAACGGGTTCCCGTTAGGAGCTACAATCATAATACCTAGACCTTAACCTCCATTAGCCATACTATTTCATCTTGTAAACCCCTCTCACTTCTGTGGGAGATGGTGGTGTAGTGGTAATGTCATTAAACTACTAATACAAAAGTCCAAGCTAATATCCTAGAGACATGGATTCAAATGGCAGCTGGTAGAATTTAAAATTAGTAAATTCAATTCATTAATAAAAATCTGGAATTGAAAGTTAGTCTTCGTAATGATGCCATGAAACTATCATAGGTTGTTATAAAAACCCATCTGGTACACTTTTCCTCTTTTGGGCACAATCTGTTGTCCTTACCTGATCTGGCCTAAATGTGATTCCAGACCCACAGCAATGTGGTTGACTCTTAACTGCCCTCTGAAATGGCCCAGCAAACCACTCAGTGCAAGGGTAATTAGGGATGGGCAATGAATGCTGGCTTTGCCAGCGACGCCCACGTCCCATGAAAGAATCCCCCAAAAAAGCACAGCAGGTCAAGGGTTTGCTAGTCTTTTATTTAACCTCCTGCTCCTTTCTGAAGCTCCCAACCTTTCTCTTCAACCTCTCTTTGTTCAGCGCTCTTCCTTCCTCCTAGCTTTTCCCTTTCCTTCTCTGCTCTCTGGTTAGTGAGGGCAAAGGGTCTTTTTTCTTAATCTTAACTGAGGTAAAGCTCTTGCCAGCACTAAATCTTAATGTCCAGTTAAAAGAGGCTAACTGAGTCATGTGAGTCCCTCCCAATGTGTCAACTGATTTTGCTAAATGCCTGTCAAAAATTACGATGGACAGATTTTGCATGTTTGAACGAGAAGCAGAACTTCCTCACCAATCTGCTCCAGTTCGAGAGCCATCATCACAACTCCAACGTCTCCTGAAAAATCCTTTTGGTCATCTCATGGTCAGGTACCCAAAACAGTGTTATCTGCCT
This sequence comes from Heterodontus francisci, assembly GCF_036365525.1. Taxonomy (NCBI): domain Eukaryota; kingdom Metazoa; phylum Chordata; class Chondrichthyes; order Heterodontiformes; family Heterodontidae; genus Heterodontus; species Heterodontus francisci. The sequence goes on along the minus strand of NC_090421.1, from coordinate 11,148,298 downwards.
TCAGATTGATTGAGACAGGTTGATAACCTTTATTGCCCCAGGCTTTCTCAAGTAGAGGTTTGTCAGTTACTTGTGGCCAAGAGTCGCTTAGCCTTCAATTTAAGGATCTCGGCTTCCCAAACTTCCAGTATGAACCCTTTGGCATTTTCCCAGAATTCAGTAGCGTGGTTCAGGGCCCATCCTAAAGGCACAGATAAAGTGGTTTTGAAGGAGAATTTCAAAGGGTAGTTAGATTAGATTAGAGATACAGCACTGAAACAGGCCCTTCGGCCCACCGAGTCTGTGCCGACCATCAACCACCCATTTATACTAATCCTACACTAATCCCATATTCCTACCAAACATCCCCATCTGTCCCTATATTTCCCTACCACCTACCTATACTAGTGACAATTTATAACAGCCAATTTACCTACCAACCTGCAAGTCTTTTGGCTTGTGGGAGGAAACTGGAGCACCCAGAGAAAACCCACGCAGACACAGGGAGAACTTGCAAACTCCACACAGGCAGTACCCAGAATCGAACCCGGGTCGCTGGAGCTGTGAGGCTGCAGTGCTAACCACTGCGCCACTGTGCCGCCCTAAAGTTGCATAGTGGCTGAGAGAGCGGGAAGAGTCAGAGACAAGAGAACGCAGCAGGAATGTTTGTTCGATGGGAGAAGATTACCTAAATCTGGGTTAGGTCATGGAGCAATTTGAAAATGATGTTGAGGTTTTTATCTTGGAGTAATAGGAGGATCTTGCCAGAGTGTGACATGTTGTACTGTTTGAAGTGGCCAAGCTAGATAGGATTGTGGGACGATAAGGAGATGGTCAATGCCCACAGAGCAACTGCATCATTTGGTGCTGAAGCCTGAGGCCTACTGTGCACTATTGCTACACACTGCAGTATGATGGGGTGGGGAGGGACCTGTGGTGCTGAGGGCTAGTACATTAGACCAGCACTAACCTTATTACAGCCTCAAAAATATATTAATTACCCTGTAATGCAGTCTCAATCCCAGAGCAAGGTTGCTGCAGCTCAATGGCTATGTAAAACAGTCACTGGCTCGCTGACCCATTCACCCATGTTGATCGCATTAAAGTGGCAGCATACAGCTGGTCTCCTCTGCCCAATGATGTAATCATGCGGTTAGCAATGGGACAAGCAATGTTTGTGTAAAATTCTTTCAGGCGCTATTGTAATAAAATCAGTAATCCAGTTATTTTAGCATGAAACACACTCAACAAGTCAGCAGCCCATTTTACACCATGCCCAATTTTCTTTGCCAATGATTTCCATGGAGTTAATAACTGGGCACTGTGTAAAATGGGCTGCTGATTTGCTAGGAACCCATCTCACGCCAAGTGTAACACTCTCGTCTTTGAGGCAGAAGGTTGCGGGCTCAATCCCAACTCGAGACTGGAACACAAAATCCAGTCCGCCGCTCCATAGCAGTACTGAGAGTGCGCTGCATTTTCAACTAAGATGCTTTGAACTGAGGCCCTTCCTGCCCTCGCAGGTGGAGGCAAAAGATCCCGTGGCACTAATTTGAAGGAGAGGAGGGGAGTTCTCCCCAGTGTTGTAGCCAATATGCATCCCTCGAGTCAACATAATTATCTAGTCATTATCACATTACTGTTTGTGGGAGCTTGCTGTGTGCAAATTGGCTGCTGCGTTTCCTACATTACAACAGTGACTACATTTCAAAAGCACTTCATTATCTGTAAAGCGCTTTGGGACATCCTGCGGTTATGAAAGGCGCTATAGAAATGCAAGTTTGTTGTTTGCGATGGTGAAATTCTTCTACACGGGTAATGTACTTGCTGCCCTGGTGAACCTAATGAGAAGTTTTGATTCTCCTGTTGTTTTATATGAAAAATAAGGGGTGAACTCACCCATACTGAAACAGCAGAGATCATCCAGCTCAAACAGATCTTCGTACCACACCAAAAATGGTCAAGAACCCAATTGAAAAAGATTCTCTACCCTCGCTGTACTCCAACGCCAATGTTTAGCCTTCTCGAGATTTGGACATGACCTGAATTTTTTTCTCAGTTTATATCACTTGGCTTTTTCCATTCCTTTACTGTCTAATAATTTCAGCTGAGAAACCAAATGCTCTTTGTTCTGAAGTTCTGCCAGAAGAGGGGGGTGTTGCAACATGACTTGCAATGTAACAATGCGACAGGATGCGTGTGGCCTCAAAGGGGTCGGGAGCAGAAAATCAGCTCTTCCTTGTCACGTGCATGGAGATTGCATTATAGTGTCACTCCACAATCGAATGCAACAATTGCATCAACAGTCAGAAAAATGGCTCGCTGCTGCTATTTGAGTCTCAATCTGCTGTGGTGTATAGTTACAACTTGGATGTGATTGCAGGTCCTCCTTTTAATCTTTGCAGATTTACCAGAGGATATCCAGAACTCTCAACTTCTTCTCCCCCCACCACCCCCCAACCTCCCCTTCCTTCTTTTAAGGCACTCCTTAAAACTTGTCTCTTTGACAAGGCTTTTGGTCATCTGTCCCAACATGTACTTGAGGCTCGGTGTCAAATTTTGCAAAGCAGCTTGGGACGCTTTTCTATGGTAAAGGTGCTTTATAAATGCAAGGTGGTGTTGATAGGTCCAGGTGGAGAGCAGGTATATAAAGGGAGAAAATCAAAGAGGCACTCGCTTAGTAACTTTACAGACAGGGTGAAGGAGTGCCAACAGCGGTCAGGGCTAAAAACAGGGTACACAACACATTTGATGCAGCAACGTCTCTGGAGACATTCCATACACAACGCAGCTGCCCAGCGTGCTACCACTAACATTCAGGCTGCCCACTTGCATTGCTTCTACCTTGAAGGAATCGTTTGGTTCAAACAGCTGAAACATAACCTTCCCAAATGCAACGTCAGGATGCACAAACGACTGAGACAACTTCAAATCTCACACAACGTACAACCCAACTTTTTGCCTCAACAGATGTCCTCAGGTTAAATGTACACTGGGTCGATCCCAATTCATTCTCCTTGATCTGTTTAAGAGCTGGGATAATGTAGCTTTTTCTCGGTCAAATCATGACATTTGTACATTTTGACTCCCTCAGGTGCTCATGGGGTGAGTGAATCAAAATGGTAGCAATATTAAACCATGGTCAGAATTGTGAGAATAGGCTAAAAACACTTGTGACCTCTTTAAACCTGAAAGGAGGCAAATCAGAGGGGACTGTCCTGAGCTATATACGTGAAATAGAAAAAGCTCATATCTAGAGCACTATTTTAAGTGACGGGGACAGTCGTGGGTTGGGTTTTTACCCAACATTACAGCATCCATAATTAGAGTCACTTACCAACCAAAATCTGCATCCTTACTCTCTGCTGTGTGCAGGTTATTCTGCTCAGATTTAACAATTAACCAACACATTTACCCAACACCAGGTCGAGAAGGGGTGAAGGGCATTTTAGTCTTTCTTCAATGACAGTCAAGTCCTAATCCAGGTTAACCTTCTGGTGTATTGGGGGTAGTTGGTCTCTCGGTGCGGCCCTCAAGGTCCCTCACATGAGGGCTGGATTTAGTGATGAATAAGCCTGATGCATGGCCCTGGGCATCAAGAACATCAAGGTGGTGGGCACGTTGAAAGCTGCACCAATCCTTCCAAACCTTGGGCAACAGCCGCTGAAAGGCAGTACTGGAGCCTGGCTATATCTGAAACCCTCCTAGTCTTGATGACGCATTACCACACTGCCAGCATAGTCATCTACATTGTGAATCTAGTCAGTAAGGCAAACATGTCCGTTTATCAATCACATCAATCCCCTTTACCTCATTTAATCTTTCAACTTGCATTTACCAATTAACATTATCCCTTTAAATGAACATTGCGAGTCCTCGTTTTGTGCATTACATGAACCAGGTTAGCATGCTCTGTAACCTTGGGTACTTTGTGGAAGGACCTTACAGTACGATTTACCCTTGGCCCCAAGTTGCAGCACTAACCGCTTCCTGATTTGAACTACTCAGTAAAATCTCCTCTGGTCTACAAGTAGGGTGATCATTTGGGTAACTTGCTTTTCATATCAAAGACCATTGGAAAATAAAATGGCTTCCAGGTTAACGGGGGTTATCATTGCCGAACTGAGAGCTTGTTAGCAGGAGCATCAAGGAGGAGGTAGGGAGCTTTTGCTGGCACGTTACCTACAGTCTCGTCAATGCTGCATCCATTGCTTTGCAGCACATCTCTAACAATGTATTTCCTTGGAAATGTCAGGGACTGAATCAGATTGATCTTTCCCCTTTTAATTAACTTCACCTCGGAAGTCTGGCAAGCAAGATTGACCTATGGTTGTGTCCATCGTCCTGCCCCCAAACATCTTTGTGCTTTTAAGTGCCACACTAATTATCCTGATAGGACCATATGAATTATTAGATGAAAATAGAAGGTCCTTTCAGTATACCTTCTACCATCCTGGTAGTTGCATGATACAATGATAGTGGAGTTGTTGACTAATCATTGCCATCAATCTTCACTTAGTCTACAGAAGACCCAGACTTGAGGTTAGGGAAACCCCTCAATGCTGAAGAGCTTTGGGCACCATAGGCTCAAAGTCACCTGTTCTTCCCAAGCAGGCTACACCCGTCACATGTCATGTCTCAAATAACTCATACACTGTATCCCAAAAATGTTGCTTTCTGAAAGACATCAGAATGCTAAAGAAAAAGAAGTGCCTGAAGGAGCTATCAAGCTGTCACGGAGCAACCCATGTTCCTATGTAACTTGTAAGCACAGTTTTGAAAGAGGTAGATATGGAGATAGTGGATGCATTGGTGATCATCTTCCAAAATTCTATAGATTCTGGAGCGATTCCTGCAGATTGGAAGGTTGCAAATGTCACCCCACTATTTAAGAAGGGAGGGAGAGAGAAAACAGGGAAAGACCCATTAGCCTTACATCAGTCGTTGGGAAAGTGTTAGAATCTATTCTAAAGGATGTGATAAATGGACACTTGGATAATGATGATCTGATTGAGCATAGTCAACATGGATTTATGAATGGGAAATCATGTTTGATCAACCTGTTGGAGTTTTTTTGGATGTTACTAACAGAATTGATAAAGGGGAGTCAGTGGATGTGCTATACTTGGATTTTCAGAAGGCTTTTGATAAAGTCCCCCCACAGGAGGTTGGTTAGCAAAATCAAAGCACTGGCATGGATTAAGGATTGGTTAACAGGCAGAAAGCAGAGAATAGGAATAAATGGGTCATTCTGGCGTTGGCAGGCTGTGACTAGTGGGGTACCGCAGGGATCAGTGCTTGGGCCCCAGCTGTTCACAATATATATCAATGATTTGGATGTGGGGACCAAATGTAGTATTTTCAAGTTCACGGATGACACAAAACTAGGTGGGAATACGTGTGGTCAGGAAGATGCAAAGCACCTTCAAGAGGATTTAGACAAACTTAGTGAGTGGGCAAGAATGTGGCAGATGGAATATAATGTGGAAAAATGTGACCTTATCCACTTTGGTAGGAGGAATAGATGTGGAGTATTTCTTCAATGGTAAGAGATTCGAAAGTGTAGATGTACAAAGAGACCTGGGTATTCTTGTCAATAAGTCACTGAAAGCTAACATGCAGGTGCAGCAAGCAATTAGGAAGGTTAATGGTATAGATAGTCATAGAGCGATACAGCACTGAAACAGGCCCTTTGGCCCACCGAGTCTGTGCCAACCATCAACCACCCATTTATACTACCCACTAATCCCATATTCCCTACCACATCCCCACAATTCTCCTACCACCTACCTACACTAGGGGCAATTTACAATGGCCAATTTACCCATCAACCTGCAAGTCTTTGGCTGTGGGAGGAAACCGGAGCACCCGGCAGAAACCCACGCGGTCACAGGGAGAACTTGCAAACTCCGCACAGGCAGTACCCAGAATTGAACCCGGGTCGCTGGACCTGTGAGGCTGTGGTGCTAACCACTGCGCCGCATGTTAGCCTTTATCGCAGGAGGATTTGAGTTCAGGAGTAGTGAAGTCTTGCTTCAATTGTTTAGAACCTTGGTTAGACCGCACCTGGAGTACTATGTGCAGTTTTGGTCCCCTTACCTTGGGAAGGATATTATTGCCATAGAGGGAGCGCAACAAAGGTTCACCAGATTTGTTCCCGGGATGGCGGGACTGTCCTATGGAGAGAGATTGGGGAAACTGGGCCTGTATTCTCTCAAGATTCGATGAATGAGAGGTGATCTCATTGAAACCTGCAAAATACTTAAAAGGGATAGACAGGGTAGATGCAGCTAAGATGTTTCCCCTGGTTGGGGAGTCCAGAACCAGGGGACACAATTTCAAAATAAGGGGGAAGCCACTTAGGACAGAGATGAGGAGAAATTTCTTTACTGAGAGGGTTGTGAATCTTTGGAATTCTCTACCCCAGAGGGCTGTGGAAGCTCAGTCATCAAGTATGTTTAAAGCAGAGCTCGACAGATTTCCAAATACCAATGACATAAGGAGATATAAGGACAATGTGGGAAAAAAGCATTGAAGTGGATGATCAGCCATGATCGTATTGAATGGCAGGGCAGGCTCAATGGGCTGAATGGCCTACGCCTGCTCCTATGTTCCTAAAGCTCTTATGAGTGTCTTAGCCTTGGTGCCGCAAACTTGGAATCAAATGGCACTGAGCACTAAGACATAATGATCCCAGGCTGGTATTTGAAATTCAGCCCTCCCACTGGCAGCCCAGCTTTTGGTCACTAGACATACTGGAGAATCTTGTAGATTTCCACTCAAAATGTAAAAACACATAGATTGCAACAATTAGACCATACAGAGCTGGATTTATAATAATTAAGAATATGTACAGTATTGCTTAGCGGCTGAAGGCTTCAACTTTGGCATAGTTTTAAAAATACAGTTTTACAAAAAAATTGGAAAACAATGAATTTAACAGTTTTTTTTACAATTACAAAAAGCATACAGTTAACTACAGGAATGTAGAGTTTGGAACGGAATGGAATGGTTAAAATACAAACTAAATACTTCATATGTAATACATACCAGAAGGACAAAATAAAATGGCGACCTTGTGGATTTGTACAAGGAATGCATGGATTATTTGAAGTCTATTTACCCCAAGTCCACAGCTTACTTTTTAAATAATGACAACTGATGGGCAGACTTACTCAAATCCAGTCTTTAAAAAAATATACATATATATCCTGAGTCTACACCTCAGCATTTACTACCATAATGTCTCTGCCCCCAATGCCCCCATCTTTGTATCAGCTGTTCTGCTGGATGATGTCACAAACTAAACAAGTAATGTAAAGACATTCAATCCATGACATCACTAAAACATTCCAATACTACACAAGGGAAGCAGCATAAATTGAAAAATAAAACTGACAGCACAGATCCAGAGTTCTAAACTTTTCAACAATGTCATTTAAAAAAAGTTAGGGTTATTTTATGAGAAAATGAAAGGCTAATGAATTAGTTTGAAACAACACATACCTTACTTTAAATAATTTTGTAGTCTTTGGACAGCAACGCTTACAAATATAATTTAAAAAAAACTTTCCAATAAATAAAACTGTTTTCACACTGGGTTTGGGGCACTGTAATCAGTGAACTGGCTATTAACACATTACGTCCCCATCTTCAGGCTCAACCTACTCCTCAGGAATCCATCACTGATGTACACTCATCATTCTGAAGGTAGTCATTTTGCGTGAGTTCGTTGGGACTTACCACTATGCTGGATCAGCCTAGCTACGCCTGTAATAGTCAGTTCAACTTAATGACAGGGTCCATTAAGGATTAGGTTTGGGCCTACCTGGGGTGTGAGCAGAGCTCTGTAATATAGCAGCACAATGGGCTTGGAGAGGCCAGAAAATGAGTGGGAGAGGGGTACACAAAGAATCAGAGAGCGAGTCATACAGACAGACACGAGAGAAACAGAGACAGAGAGGCAGGCTGAACGTGGCCAAGGAAGAAAGCAAAAGCCTGCCCACTTTCAAGAGTCCAAACAAGGATTGGCCATTGATATGGTCAGACTCAGGTGTATTATCTAGATGAAGCTTCAACCTTTCACCAGCACAAAACTAGATTCCCATTTTATTAAAATGCACTCTGGGGGTCTGGAGCAAACCTGCAGTTCTGTCCATATGATATTTTTGCTCACTCATTAGAATGGATGTTACACCTGAACAGTATTCAGGGAAAGAGCATTATAAGGTCGTATTATATATAAAACTCTGTCATATTAACATCTTCAGTAGAATCACATACAGCAGGGGAATAAGTTATTTGATGTGGGCTTCTGCAGGGCTGCTGTATATTCCTAGCTCACGTCGTTATGGTTACTTGGGAGTCTTTTTTTAAAAAGTAATGAAAGAGTGAGTGATGTTGAACTTGTAAAAGGTACCGCTTAGGCCACAGCTGGATGCAGTTCTGGGCACCCCGTTATAGGAAGGATATCAGAGCCATGGGAAGGGAACAGTGAAGATTCATTAGAATGATACCAGGAGTTAGATGCAATAGTTAAGGAGGACAGCTTGATAAATTGGTGCTTTTGTTGGAACAAAGGTAAAGGAGGATCGCTGACTGAGGTTTCCAAAATTATGAAAGGTTTTGAGAGGATTAACAGTAAACGACTGTTTCCACTAGTTGTTGAACCAGTAAAAGGCAGGGCCATAGACTATGGGTTATCATTGGAAGAATGAAGACAAAATGAGAAAAAAAAATTTGTCCGACATGATTAGAAGGTGTAATGTTTTACCAGAAGTGACTATTGAGGCAAAGGAAATTAGATAAGATTTGAAAAGCAAGATAAAAGGATATGTGGAAAGAGCAGAGAAATGGGATTAGAGGAGATGGATCCAGTTAAGAAGCTAGCACTGGGACAGGCACGATGAGCAGAATGGCCTCCTTTGTGCTGCAATTGGTTTTTAAGAGTGAAAAAAAAACTATGGATTAAGCACTGAAGCCACATATTTGGGATTAGAGGCTGATTTTTTTTTTAAACAAAGTCTCACACAAGATCACTGCATTTTCTAAACTCTTCTGCAAAATGACGTCGGCAAAAACCGTAACACAAAATTGCATCTGAAATGCCTTATATTTACATGTAAACCGTTAATGCTTGGCCTTCAGTTTAAGACTGTAACCCTCTTTCAGATGGAAAGTATCCAATTCCCTAAAATAGGCTATCGACAGCTTCCGGCAGTTTATTATATTTTCCTGAAAATTAATGGTATTGGAACTTCGACTTTACATTGTAAAGCACAACTTTGGTACTGCCTGTTAAAATTAGAAACTGCCAGTTCTTAATCGCTTTGTGCTTGCATTTAGAGTTTACTGATGTATATTCTGGAAACCATGGACACCAGGGAGAGCTGACAGGGATAGCCCCACTTGACTAGAGTTTGATTTTAATAACTGTACCCTGTCAGTTTTTGTTCTTCCACTTTAACCCTCATTTCCACCCCACCCCACCCCCCCACCCACTGTTCCCCCAACCCCCTTACAGCCAACTCATACTAAGGTACAGATTCCACAGGCACCGGCCACACTCTGGTACCTCACCCCAGTGGCCCTTCTTCACACGGGAGCCTCGGCAGCGAGGACCCACTGGTCATTTAACCACGAAGAGCATATTGGCCGAGTTCGCCCACTCGACGCCCAAGCAAGAGAGATGTTCCTTTCAGTCGAGTTGACTGGACGGAGATCAGGAGCCAGCCCGGCAGAGATCAGTAAACTCAGCCTAATTCTTTGTCGGGGCTGTCATTGGCGGTGGTAGCGAAGGAGTAGTTTAAGGAGGTGAATTAAGGGCATGACCCGAGAAGTGCATCAACATTTAAGGATATTGGGCAAAAGTGCAAGTGTTTCTATAGTGTATAGATTAAATAAAACTAGTGACAGATCAGAGGGTTTAACTGAAAACCTCAGCATCGCATGGGGATATGACTGGGTGCACTAATAGGTTAGTCAATTCCCTAGGCTGTATTCAGTTCTGTTACTTCCAACAGGAGTGACTGTGCCAGTTAGCAAAAGAAGAAAAAAAAAAACATGGAGTAAGTGTCAAAATAATTCCCAGATCGGAACAGAACCAGTTCCGACTAATTGGACGTCTCCTTCTCAATTCACCGGACTCAAAGAAGTCAGGATTGCACTCATAGGGTGACATTTGTGCAGCAGTTCCATAACTTGAAGCCACCCTGTAGAAGGTTCCTAACACCATTCTAAAATCAGACCCTCACACACTCTGAAAAATGGGAGCCTGAGTCCAGATCCAACATCAGGATTGAAATTCCATCCAATGTACTCAAGCCTGGGTGGCTGATTAACCCTTTGAGCACTGCAACAGTGATATGTAAATGGCTAATCAAGATTGGGCTGAATGTAAAACATTGGGTAGGGTCTGTGTGGATACAGATTCGAATCATTTAGATTCCTCCTTCCCACCTCGCACCACCCCCCCCCATCCCGAGTGTCTTTAAATGGCTGAAACCCACAGTAAATCCAAAAACTGGTGAAGAGATTTGACTTAATAAGTGGAAGAAAATTTGTCCTTATATCTGTTTCTAGATAGACTTCATGGGTCTAAACATTTCTTTCACTGAGTATGCAATATTATGGGAGAGAAAAATATTCCTATGCTGGAATGGCTGCAAGTCGAACTGGACTGTTTTTGTTGTTACCGGATACGCTTTCCAAGTAAATCAAAACATTTAGCAATACTCAGAGGGCTACACACCTGGAAATGCTCAGAAGGAATTTCAAATGGGTTTGAAATCGATGCAAGAAAAAGATAATGCTCCAACAATAAAGGTAGCCGCCATTTTACTTTGGCAATAACAGATGCCAAAGCTCCTTTTTCAGTCACCCAAGGTCATATTATCTGTACAAAACATAGGAGTAATAATGGAAAAATACCTTAAATTAATTAAGACTACAAGAACAGAAAGAACTTCATGGTTAATGTGTCCAGGTAATACTGCCGTAACAAGGCATTCAAATTTCACGGGCTGTCTAAGTTTGCTTAGAGAGCCAACACTTCTCCAAGTCTCTTCTATCCTACTGAGAAATACACTCCCTCCCAGCTTCCATCACTTTTTTGAGCTTCGACGAAGAGTTGTGATCTCAAACACATTGTTGGATAATTTCACTCGTTTAGCGGTGAGCAGGTTACATGGATTGTTTTTTTTTTAATGTTATTTTTCCCTCAAAAGATAAAAGGGGAGTGTTCTCTCTCGAGCTTTCTCTCCACACCATGCCATTTCTTGTGCTCCTGCCTGTAGTGGATTAGGAAGATACATGTGCAGGAAGTTCGCCACTTCAGGGAGTCGTTGGGGGCCAATGAAAAAAAAGTTGATCCCGAGATGCTCCTCAATGAAACAGTTCCTAATAACACTGTCGTTTTGGTTGCAGTTCCCCCCCCACCCCCCCACCCCCCAAACCCTTTTCTTCAGAGGTGTTTCCACCCATGTCGTATCACCGCGTCTGCACGCCGGTATGGTTGGCTTCTAAGATCTGTGGGAGACAGAAACAAAAGAGAAAAGGTAAAGGCAATTGGTACCAATGACTTCACTCTGCCAGTTGGGCAATAAGGGGCAATCAAGCGACAAGGCAAAGCAGCTCTGCAGGGAAGCATGTCTGAAACAATGGCAAGACATTAAGTTACATACAATCCAAAACAATAGCAAGCAACTGGTAACTAGGTGCATATACACACAGGCACACATTTATCTAGCTAACAGAAACAAGTGTTGGGAAATGGATGATTATTTTCAAATGGACTCGAAATTAGCCACAGCTGATGTAGTGTACAAACTGGGTGCAATGTAAGACTCTCCATACGTTGTACTTAAATGGTTCCCTTTTCCACTCTTGTGTCTTCTGGCTTCAGAGTTTAGATGGTCAAAGACACACCATTAACAAAGAGCTGACACCACCAGGCCTGTTCACCCAAAGGGTCCTCTCCTTTCTACCAGAAAGCAATGGTACCACAGCTCAGCTGCCTGCCTCCTACAGGATGGAAGGAAGCTTGCGCAGAGAACAGCTGGACAGCTCCAGAATTTACTTGGCACTTTGGCCATCTCCTCCCTTTCACCCTGTTGCCATCAAATCCACAATCCCTCCACCTTCACCTGGGAGGGGTGGCACAAACAATTAATGTCACTTGACAATTGAGCCGACAGCTCACGTGAGCTTCAACTGGTCACTTTGCGAGTACCCCTCTCAAAAAGCACCAACAATATGCTCCATCTACTCGGGCAGAAACCAGCAAAATGCACAATAGATTACAAAACCAAAAAAGAGCAGAAGGGAGGCCTCAGAATGGGAAGCCTCCAAGGAGCCCAAAAATACAATACAGAAATATTAAGATATCATCTGAAAGGCAAGAGAAGATATTAAGGTGACTTTTTTTTCTTAATATAAATAGAACAATGAGGGTAGCCAAAGATGAGTTTGCTCTGTACACAGATACAGGAGGAGGCCATTCAGCCCATCATGCTGGTTCTGCCATCCAATGAGCTCTTGTCTGATCTGTATCCTAACTCAATCTACTTGCCTTGACTCCATATCCCTAAATAGCCCACTGATGACAGATTTACAGGAAATATTCCTCCTGCCTTTCTGCCACTTTAAGCCCCATGACTGGACATTTTTCTGAAACAATTTAGGTGCAATCTGTTCAACCAGTTCTGCTTTCATGGCTCACACAATTGATCCCATTAACCAATCAAAAAAGGGGTTCTAAAACTCCTTTCTCAAAAACAAGATCGAATAATGATCAAAGTTGCCAGTGGTCCCATCATCTAAGTGAGGACGTGAGGAAATCATGTTCATGAGCTGACATTTACAATTCCTGAAATGTAGTTCTGCCACTGCAACAAGTTGGATTATTCCTTCAGTGAGATGATAACTTAGCTTTCCCCAGGGGGCACAGTGGGTAAATGCTGTGGTATGGAGCCAGAGACCAGGAAGGTCTCAGGTTCACTGTGTTGACTCAGCAGATCCCAGGCAGGGAGGCAGTGGGGGCACTTCAACTGGCCTCAACACAGGGGGGTGGGGAGAAAAAAGGAAGTTCCATGACCACAGGATGTTCCAAAGCACGTTAAATGAAATACTTTTGATGTGCAGTCACTGTTGTAACGTAGGAAACAACAATTTGTGCACAGCAAGCTCCCACAGGCAGCAATGTGATAATGACCAGATCATTTATTTTAATGATGCTAGTTGAGGGGTTAAATATTGGCCAGGATCTCGTCATTGAAACAGTGCCATGGGATCTTTTACATCCACCTGAAAGCGTACTCCCTCAGTACTGCACTGGAGTGTCAGCCTAGATTATGTGCTCAAGTCCCCAGAGTGAGATTTGAAGCCACAACCTTCTGATTCTGAGGCGAGAGTGCTACCCGCTGAGCCATGGCTGAAGACTGGAAGCTGGGAAAGAGCAAAAAAGAAAATCAGCAAGTGTTTCCACTATCCAATAACCACTGCTCTGACGCCCTCCACGGCCCAATAGCCTGCCAACATTAATGTCCCGAGGACACATGAAGAATGTCCATATGGTTGTGGTGCCAGGGGAACAGTACCCCAAGTAAGGATTACTGCCTTCAGGAGAGCAAGGGAAACAATTGGAAAGACAAACTGACTCGATGATGAGCCAATAAAGCTGAGTGTTATGATCAGCATGCATCCATATACTGGGAGAGCTAGCAGTGGAACAAGACAATCAGCAGTCATGTGCTTGATTTCAGGCAATTCTTAGGTCATGTTCCTTGTAGTCCTAGTGAAACAGAGCCTGGAGTTGATTCTCCTTTTCATGGGCATTAAGGATTCATATTTAAAAAGACACAGACACACAGGCCTGTGAAAGAAAGGAGTCTCAGTATCATTTGCCAACTTGGAGCCAATTTTCTTGTGTGAGCCTGAATTTGGCATTTGCTTAATAACTGCATCTGGGTGCCACATAATTCAAAAGTTGAGCAGTATTCTTTGAGAAAAAGAAAAAAAATATGAAACATTGTATATTTGTAGTACTTTCTAAAAGCAGATCAGTTGACCGAGATTGTAAACTGAAAGCATTTTAAAGCCATCCTGTAGCCTTTGCCCTCGCTGAGGACTTCACCTGATACTAGATTTACGTGAGCATTTAATCTAGGGCGACAGATGTAAGTAGCTGGAGCTGGCAAGCTTGCGAGCACACTTGTTTCATTGCCACTGTGCATTCAACAAACTCTTACCCGCGTTGGAGAATTTGGAAAATTATGGATCATATGCTTCCCTTTAGCTAAAGAAATGAAGAAAATGAAGATGAATGAATGATGATGAAAGAGGAGAAACACTTTTTGTAAAAAGGATCGTGACAGTCGGCAGCTTTACCTGCAGCGAAAAGTAGTGGTGCTGAGGAGAGGAGGCAACTACACTCCTTTCAGTAATTAGAATTTGCTTTCATTGGCCCAGATAAAGCGAGCCTTTTCCATTTGAAAAGATGGTGTCAGAGACGACATGTACAATTAGAAGGGCAAGGAGATTGGCAAAGGATGATGAAATGAATGTTGGAAAGAATGAATGGAAGAGCTTTGGAAAAATATCAGACACACAAAGAAATAACATAATTCTCTCGTCTAAAATTGAAACACTTGCCTTGTAGCTTTCCACATTGCACTGTTCTACAAGTAGCAGAAGACAACCTGGCTGGCAAAGTTCTGCTTGGCCATCATTAATGCTCCTTTGCAACAGCTACCAAGAGGCAACACCCTCCCCCCAATCCTCAACTAACACACCCACCAACTCCCCCGCTCCCAAACTGGGGGTGGGGGGGGGGGGGAGCAGTGGGGGGAACCTTGCATTGGTGTTTGGACAGGCTGCTGCCAGACCTGCTGAGTATTTCCAGCACTTTCTGTTTTTATTTAAACCATTTTATTGGCTAGATATATCTAGGTCTGAATGAATACCTGCCTCAACTGGCAAACTTGAGCCGTCCCCATGTTCTACTATTGACGGTAAGGAGCTAGCCTGTGGAAAACCATGAGAGATGCATAAAACGGGCATGTATGGAGAATTTAAAAAGGAAAACTCTCAAGGGATAATTCAAATCGAACACGTGAAACAATCATTTCCTTTTAACAAACAACAGACTCAGAATGAAGAAAAGGAATTATATAAACCTGTCACAGCTGTAGACTGTAGAGGGCACAAATATTAACAATTGGACTCTTCACACAATGATGTTTCACAGAAGAACCAGGACCCACGTTTAGCGGTTCGGGCTGTGAAGGGCACACTCTTCAGCACTGCAGAAAGAAGATTGTGCAATAGAGAGAGGGGAAGAAGAGAGATAGAAGCGGAGGGAGGGGGGGGGGGGGAAAAAAAACGAGAAAAAAAAAGAAAAAGAAACCACATCAAATTATACAATAGAGAGGAGCCTCAATATGCTCACACTGCAAAAAGCAACACATGCAATTGAAGGTGAAACCTTTGTCAGAACCTCCACAGCAATCCATTATTTCTTGGACCACTGCAGAATCAAGAATAACTGGAACAGTCCCACTTCCTGACAATGAATAGCTCAAGGTGCTGGATACTGGGGTTGACCTCTGGGTTGCAAACAACATATCTTAAACAATTGTTTTCTTTTTGCTGAAACTCTCATCCATACCTTTGTTACCTCTGGACATGACTATTCCACTGCTCTCCTGGACAGCTGAAAACGTTTCACCCTCTAAACTTGAGGTCATCCAAACTCTGCTGCCTGTATCCTATCTCGCACCAAGTCCTGTTCACCCATCACCCCTGTGCTCGTTGACCTACATTGGCTCCCAGGCCACCAATGCCTTGATTTTAAAACTCTCATCCTTGCGTTCAAATCCCTACATGGCCTCGCGCCCCTCCCCCGCCCCCCACCACCCTCCCCGCTCCCTATTTCTGTAACCTCCTCCAGCCCTACAAACCTCAGATCTCTGCTCCTCCAAATCTGGCCTCTTGTGCATCCCCAACTTTCATCGCTGCACCATTGGCGGCCGTGCCTTCAGCATCCTTGGCCCCAAGCTCTGGAATTTCCTCCTTAAACCTCTCCACCTGTTTCTCTCTCCTCCCTTAAGACAGCCTTTAAAACCTACTTCTTTGACCAAACTTTTGGTCTCCTGCTCTTATATCTCATGAGGCTCGGTGTCAAATTGCGTTCGATAATGCTCCGGGACGTTCACACTACGGTCAAGGTGCTACATAAATGCAAGCTGCTGTTGTGAAATTCTGAATCAAAGATGTGTTTTACAAAAAAACAATCTTTGTTGCATATTTTAATCGCAGCACTTTGCAATAACAAGTTAAGCAGCTGGTGGACTAGTCTTGCAATGTGATATAGACCGTGTGTGTGGTTCAAGTTGTGCTGGACAACTGTAGTCACTTCGTATGAGCGAACAGTCAGTCATAATCAACAGGCAATACAGCAGGTGAAGATCGGAAATGATTTAGATATTCTCAGTGTCCTGCCACTTCAGGTATTCATTGGATTGGGAGTGCAGTGGACTGGACCATTTGACCAGCTATTTTGTAACATGACAGAGGTTCCACCTATCAAATAAAATAAGAATTAAGAAAGAAACTTCCCCCCCCCCTCCCCCACCCCCACCCCCCCCCATCACCAACAGACTGCTCACTTTGAAATGACATCACAGATCAAGCACCAACACCAGGTAGTTAGCAGAGCCAGTATGGGAGACACAAAAGAATGCAGACACCTCAGATGCAACATGGGTTATTTATGCAGTCAGAGCAAAAGGAGAAAAAGTCATCCCGTTCTAGGGTTTGCTCACAGCTGATTAGGATATAAACCCTTGAGACACAGTTGGGAGCTTTTCCCGGAGGTCGGGTAGAGAATACTTCAAGGACTAGCTCAACTGAAGGCACTCTTTGATTCATCATCTCCACAACACTATATTAAGCGGAACTGAGCCATGTCTCTTGGTCTTGGTTTGGAGCACAGAGTGAAAGTAAGCAGGTAAAGCTTGCAACTCACGAGCACAGAAGATCAGAAACCTGGATTAACAGACTGCAGGTGGCTTTATGTACACCGAACCCAATTACTTTCAACTTATTTGATCACTACAGAAAAACGTTTGAAACTATAGGTGTGTGCTGTATAGTGCCACGAATATTTAAGCAGAACATCAATACATGTTTTGCCATAAGGTCAAACAGTTAAACGAGGCAACTGGCTTGTGCAAAACCAAGAGGAAATCCCACCCAAACAAGTCTGTTAATCTTGGCACTCAAGTGATGTAACTAGGTCAAATTTTGCAGCAAGAAAATTAAGGGCAGTGGCTTGAACAGCAGTTCAAGGAAATGTCCCAACAGCACAGCAACTTGCTGCAACTGTGTCAACTGTACACAAAGATGCTGCCCATCACCTTTTGTCTACACTTAAGGAATACAAAAAAGAAAAAACATACAGGCAGCTTTTATTTGAAATAGATCATCTGAATCATCACTGAGGACATCAGACTCGAGAGCACTAAGTTGACTTATTTCTTCCACTAACTCATCGAACCTGCCCCAGGATGTATTCCCGGCCTTTACCTGTGATAATGTCTTCAATGGTTCCATCTTTCCCTTCATACACCGGTCGGTGATCTTTGATCTGCCGTCTCCGCAACTCGGCAATGAGCTCCTGCTGTTGCCGCTTGTTCCGGTGGCATGGAGACTGCGAAAACAAAACCACCTTTACTGAAGAGCAGGAACTGAATAAGCAGCAAGGTTCCTTCACTATTTTCCAGGCTCATGCCCAAAAATTCAACAGCAACGTACACTGAAAATTGATATAAAAATCAATTGTAAGCAATTGAAATCCGGTATGTAGAAACTAGAGATCTGGGAGATTGGGAATTTGAAATAGTTGACTGTGATCATTTCCAAAGTAGTGCAGCAAGTCTGAATTTGTTTGGAGGCAAATTTGTAGCCTCTTCAATGTAAAATAATTACTCACAATTCACCAGTGTTAAAGGAACATGGCACCAGATTACTGGTTATATTGTAAAAAATTCAGTGGTGCTCTGGTGCACACTGTATGATCGAAGGAGCAAAAAATAAAATATACAAGATATTCAATCTGTTCACTTCTAGATGGAAGTGAACTGAGGTTACCAGCTGGCTGTTTGTGCTGGGTCAGCCATCATAACATTTTTCACTTTGAAATGACGAGCCCATTGTAACGCCAGTGTCCAATTCGGAATGCAACGTGGAAAACGAGCTCAGTGGATTCAACTTTTTTTTCTCTTAGATGTCCGTCACATACTTTCCAAAACAACACTGCTCCATTGTGCTAGCGACTGTCAACAGCTGGATGATAATGCTGTATCTAACCCGTTATTAAATTCATCAAAACACACTCCATTCTACAGTATCCAACTAGAATACCAACTTTTCATTGGACATATGGCTAGAGGAGGGATTACTGCCAAATGCAGATCCGTGATTACTCTGTTCAGATCTTAATATTTCACATTCTTTATGGAAGGTTTTTGAGCTTCAGGAAGATTTGACATCACAATTATCTGAAGTGGGTTCAGTGAATTTGATAGAGCAATCAACAGGCCCTCTGGAAGTTCCAGAGGCAAATTCTGCCCTCCTCTCCTGAAGGAGCAGACCTATGCTATGGTTCTGCAGGCATGCAATGCCTTCTGCTACATCACCCAAGTGGCCATTCCTCATGTGCAACCCTGGAATCAGTTATGGCTCAGTAGATAGCACTCTTGCCTTTAAGTCCAGAAGATTGTGGGTTCAAGTCCCACTCCAGAGGCATGCACACAAAAATCTCAGCTGACATTCCAGTGCAGTACTGAGGGTATGCTGCACTGTCTGAGGTGCCTACTTGTAAATGAAATATTAAACAGAGGCCTCATCTGCCCTCTCAGGTGGCTGTAGAAGATAGTATGGCATTATTTTGAAGAGGAGTTGGGGCATTATCCCTGGTGTCCTGGCCAATATTTATCCCTCAATCAACATCACTAAAAAAAAAACAGATCATCTGGCCATGATCACACTGCTGTTTGTGCGAGCTTGCTGTGTGTAAATTAGCTGCTGTGTTTCCTACATTCCAACAGTGACTACACTTCAAAAAGTACTTCATTAACTGTAAAACAGTTTGGGTCGTCGTGAGTGGCAAGTCTGTCTGTCTTTCTTCAGATAAAAGATGGACTTTTCCACCACGGCTGAGCCCAATCCTTTTCTAACTCATCACCCACACAAATGCACTATCCAGCAGGAGTCACTGGAGAGCATCCAGGAGCAAGAAGCCCAACTGGCTTTCCTGCTTCCCGAAGCCAATTGTTTTGCTTCCCCCGCTCACTTCCTCCCCCCACCTTCTGTTGATCTCCTGCCGCCCTGACTTTGATGAGCACAGGTTAAGGGTCATAGTTGAGACATCCCTGGGCTCAGTTGCAGCTTCCTCGAATTGAAGCTCTGAGATTAAAGTCTGTGGTGTCACGTACCTTTTGGTCCTGTTGAAGCTTGGCTTCCTGTGCCAGCATCTTCTCTCTCAAAGCTTGTTCCTGCTTGTTTCTCAGCTCATTTTCCTGTTCTGCTTCCTGAAAACATTCGAAGATACAGTCTTAGCCTTTGTCTTTCCAGTGTCTCCTTATACCGTTCATCAGCCACTTTCTAAGTGGCTGCAAGTGGACATTAATGGTGTGAAGGAAGGTGATCACTCTGTTCCTTTCCAAGCAGCAAGTAGAAAAGCTGAGCTCATGAATTATCAATAGAATCTTGTAGCCCAGACGGAGGCCTCTTTGAAAGTGCTATCCAATTAATCCCCCTCCCCTTGCTCTACAATTTTATTTCATTTTCAAGTGGATATCCAATTCACTTTTGAAAGTTCCAATTGAATCAGCTTCCACTGCCATTTTATTCCATTTTAGATCATCGTCAATCACTGAGCAAAATTTAAAAAAATTTCATCTCTCCTCTACTTCTTTTACCAATTATTTTAAATGTCTCTCCTCTGGTTACGGACCCTCCTGCCAGGGGCAACAGTTTCTCCCCATCTACTCAATCAAAACCCTTCATAGTAACGAATGACCTCCAAACGGGAGGATATTGAGACGGGTAGAAGAAGTGAGACACCGTGGAGTGCATGTCCACAGGTCCCTGAAGGTGGCAGGACAGGTCGATAGAGTGGTGAAGGCGGCATATGGAATGCTTTCCTTTATTGGCCGAGGTATAGAATACAAAAGCAGGGATGTAATGCTGGAACTGTATAAAATGCTGGTTCGGCCACAGCTGGAGTATTGCGTACAGTTCTGGTCACCACATTACAGGAAGGATATAATTGCTCTGGGGAGAGTACAGAAGAGATTTACAAGAGCGTTGCCAGGGCTTGAAAATTGCAACTATGAGGAAAGATTGGATAGGCTAGGGCTGTTTTCCCTGGAAGAGGAGGCTGAGGGGTGACTTAATTGAGGTATACAAAATTATGAGGGGCCAAGATAGAGTAGACAGGAAGGACCTGTTTCCCCTAGTGGAGAGGTCAATTACCAAAGGGCACAGATTTAAAGGTGATTGGTAGAAGGATTAGAGGGGACATGAGGAGACACTTTTACACCCAGAGGGTGGTGGATGTCTAGAATTCACTGCCCAGATCGGCGGTGGAGGCAGAAACCCTCAATTCTTTTTAAAAGACATGGAGCTGAAGTGCTGTAACCTGCATGGCTATGGACCAGGTGCTGGAAGGTAGGAGTAGATTGGGCGGCTAGCTTTTTCAGCTGGCGCAGACACTCTTTCAGTGCCGTAACTTTTCTATGGTTCTATGAATTCTCCTCTTCACCTTCTCTGCTCAAAGGAGAACAATCCCAGCTTCTCCAGTCTCTCCACATAACTGACGTCCCTCATCCCTGGTACCATTCAAGTAAATCTCCTCTGCACCCTCTCCAAGACCTTGACATCCTTCCCAAAGTGTGGTGTCCTATTCTGGGCACTAATACTGTAAAGCTGGAGTCTAACCAGGAATACCCATGCAGGTAGCAAAACTTGTGTTCCACCATTGGAATACTAACAACCTGTACCAATCACCGAGTTTCCCTCTAACTCCTTAAAGAGAAAATTGCTTGCAAGGTAGCAATGTGAAGCTGCATGGCACTTCAGTGTTAGAATTGCCACCATTGTGCAGAAGAAAGTCGTAAAGCAGTGGAAACAACCTTTCATTATTTGTCATCTCAAGACTTTGAAAACTTTTATTCTTAGCTACCTTTAGCTGTCTCTTGTACAGTGAAAAATGCTCCAATTTTTCAGGCCATTCTTAATTATAACCCCTCATTCCTGGCATAATTCTACTGAATCTCTGCTATGCCCTTTCCATGTCCCTAATATCCTTCCTGTAATGGAGGTGGTTGCAGTGCCAAGAGCTGCACACAATAATCTAACTGTGGCCCTACAAAAGTCTTGCACACATGCAACATAATCAAAGAAGAAATACAACCACCAGAATTGAATACGGCATCCAACACAGCTCATTAAATCATTTTACATTGAATTTACAGCACGGAAACAGGCCATTCGGCCCGTCTGCTCCATGCCAGCCTTATGCTCCACTCAAGCCTCCTCCCACTTATCTTCATCTCACCCTATCCTTCTATTCCTTTCTCCCTTATGTACTTACCCATTTCCCCTTAAATTCATCTGTTATTCACCTCAACTACTCCCTGTGGTCACACGTTCCACATTCTAACCAATCTCCGGGCAAATGAAGTTTCTCCTGGATTTTGTGTCTTTTCATCGCATGTTTTTCCAATGTAAACGTAGTGATTTAGAGGCATGGGTGAACTTTGACCTATGTTGGACACATATTTTACAGCATAATGTAGCTCCTTATTTGGTATAGTTCTGAGCACAGAGAACCAAAAGAAATAACTAACTTTGAAAGTCTATCTTTCCTTTACCTCAAAGTCAATCAGCACAGCAGCTGTGTTTACTGAAGGAAGGAGGTTTCAATTCTTTTTATTAAACAGTATTTCAATTGTGAACGAGCACAAATCGCATGTGCTTCAAAAAATAAACTCCAGGCACACAACAGCCTGTTTGATTCCTTGACTCGCTGAGGAACGAGTGCTAAATGGCACTTTCTACTCACAGAGTAAGCAGCCCAGACTGGAGTCCCCTTGACTCAGTTTGCAAGGAGCCTAGCCTGTTACAGATGGACGCATAGAAACAGCAGAAGGCCATTCAGCCCCTCGCATCTGCACTGTCATTCAATTCGATCATGGCTGATCTGTACCTCAACTCGACCGACACACCTTAGCTCCTTATCACTTGATACCCTTATCCAATAAAAATCTCAGACTTGAAAGCTCCAACTGACTCCCCAACATCCACGGCCTTTTTGGGGGAAGAGAATTCCAGATTTCCACTATTCTTTGTGTGAAAGAGTGCTTCCTGATTTCATTCCTGAATGGTCAACATAATGCCCCCTCGTTCTTAATTTCCCCCACCGGAGGAAAAGGTTGATCTGCATCACCCCCTTCGAATCCTTAAAAGATTTTAAACACCTCGGTCAGATCTCCCCTCAATCTTCTACAGACCTGCAAGTTCTGCTCTGGGCTGAGTTCGCTGATCCAGCCAGGACATCAGTGTAAGTGTGACAATTCAACAGAGCAACCTTGGAGCAATCACCAAGGACTCCTGACCAGTAAGCCTGTTGGTGTTGTATGATCACTTCAAGTGTGATGTCCCTTTAAGATCTCAGTATGCTAATGAGCTAAGTACCAGTATGTGGTCATGTGACCAGAGGCCGGAGTCACTCTGCAACTGTAACACCCAGACGAAGGTTCTGTAAATAGTTTGCTCTGTACTGTATACACTAGTTTAGTTGTTAATAAACCTGTTGGAGATCTTCAGCCAATTGGACTCCACGCATCTCATTCATGTTGTATAGGACAACATAAAGAACTCAGTACAGTTGGAGGATGCACGCATTAGGCTTCACATCAAGGGCGGGTTCAGGTTCCACCCTGAAGCTCTACACAGTGAAACATCATGTTGACGTTCACCGGCCAGGCTCTGACATTAATAGCTGGCCCAGTGGCCATCCTTCAAGAACATCTGGTAAACTGTATCCACTATCCACCACTTAACTCAGCACTGTCAAGACACGAGAGGAGGGAAGTTGGGGGGAGAAGAGAGACGGGAAATGCTTACAGTGTATGTGAGTCAACCTTGAAAGAGTCCACTGAAAATTGAGCACAAATATCTAGATGGAGAATTTCTATGGGAGTTCCCCCTAGTTCTCACTGTGGAGTCCTTGGAGAAAGGCTAAAAATGTCTAAAAACTGCCACTTCCCACCCCCGTTTCTGTGGCACTGGCACCACTTTTCCACTGAGAACCCACCCTGCAGAAGCTCTACGCCCTAAACTCTAGGCCGGGTTTTGAATCTTAAATCTAATGTTGGTAAAAAGTCGACCACAGCTCTTAAAGGGTTAAGAAAGCAGCTTATCTTTATGTAGAAAGGAAGAGCAGGAGAGAATTCTTTTCTCAAATGGCTTCCTCAGCTACTTTAAGGACTCCCTAAACCACCGTTGTACAGTACGTCAGAGACTTGCTGGCCGTTTTTTACTTAAACGGAAAGCCTGATGTGATCGTAGCCCCGATAGAAAGTATTCGACTTGTATTCACATCCAATGCCTTTATTGTTTCAACTAATAATCCATAACATGCAAGCAAGTGGGTGGCCAGCACCAGGTGGCTGTGGGGAGATCAGGAAATGGGAGGCATTGGCTGGACAATGCCAGGAAACGAATGCATTCATTAACTCCAGCCCTCGTCATTCAGCAGCACAGTGCCCTTTCACAGGTAGCTATGGTGTCAGCCCTTCAGGCTGGGAATCACAAGCGAGCTTCCCTTTACAGACACGGTCTAACCAAATATCAGCCAAGTCACTTTAAACAGCAAATGGCAAGTGACCAGAGGTGGGGGGAGGGAGCGGTGGAGAGATAGTCTGCTGTCCGTACCACTGAAACAAACCTTGGATGGTCAACCAAGGTTCCTCATAAAATAACCTGGGTTTCTAATGGGTGGCCCTGCCTCTACCTCCCCCTACTTAGTATATGCAGATAGATTTGAAACATCCCCAGAAACAATCACAACAGAAACCGTATTGATCCAAATTGTATCGGCAGATTAAAGAATTTATTAAAAGAAAAACAGAACAACAATGGATCGCCATCGAACCCAAGATTTTTTCTTTTCAAAGACGCACTTAGTTCTTGCCAATGGCGTAGGAGTAAATGCATCATCCTGTTTGATACGGACCCATACAGACCTGGAAAGTGTAAGTTCGATCACACTTTATGCCAAGTTAGCCTCGGTGCTTTAGGCATTGTGGGTGGGGGTCGGGTGGTGGTGAAATTCGACAAGGTACCTGCTACTGATCGCTATTGTGTAACCTCAGAGTGGAGCTTGCAGGCATGGGCACTGGTTAGGAGAGGACCGAACTCAACTGTGATGTCCCCTCCGTGGCCCTCGGCTGCAGTGTGCATGCATGTGTATTGGTTACGAGAAGACTGGATTCAACAGTGATGCACCGATCACCCCCTCACCCACCCACCCACTCACTCCCCCACCATGGTGGAGTAACCTAGCAACATTTGCAGTCTGGACTCACCTATGAAGAATGGCCACATGGCAGAGGGCAGCTAGTGCCCTTGGCTCCACATCCAATGCCTTCAGGATGGTGGAAGGAAAAGGGGAGTGGGAAGGAAAAAAAATGGGCACCATCTTCTCATTTTGGCAAAGGTGGTCCCCAGCAGACTCCGCCTCAGCAAAGGCAGACCATAATATGGTTCAGCTATTGCCAGGGATAATTTTCACTCATGTACAAAGCTAGCTTTTTTTTTTATATAGACGCAATCAGAAATGTGGTGTGCCATGACATCAGCCAGCACCCTCCTCCATTTACTAAACAGGGCCTAAACGGCAGGGCCGACCAGCTGGGCTGAGCTGCTTTTTCCTCATTCCCCACATTTTATTAAAATTCAAGCTGCTGATGCTGCTGAATAAAAGTTGTTTCAATATTTAATAGAGGTAAACGCCATGCACAACTTAAAAAAGGCAGAGGGACAAAAGTCAGTCATAGCTAAGATCTCATTAACCTCTCCACATCATATGAATAGCCACTCGTCTTCGAAGGGCAATATCTAGAACCATTTCCTCCATGCCCCATAACTACCATGTGAAGCTACAGGAATGCCAAATGGGTAAAGCCACAAACCGATCAGGTCAAAGTTCTTACCCTGTAGGACTTGACAAACCGGACGAAGACTGGGAAGAACACGGATGGAGGCGTTGTCTTGGGATTTTCTCCAAAATACTCAACCACTTTATTGTATGCTTCCTGTACAGGGCAGAAAGGAAATTAGGTACAGTCTCATTAACCCTCCGTCTTCACCAGGTTACAGTTACAACAATAGAGCCAGCTATTTAATAGCAGCCATGTTTTTCCTTTTCGTGTTCTCTCTCACTGGGAGAGGTTAAAGGTCAGAGATCAAGTAACTAGGCGTAATTGCAATACACCAAGAATTATTTACCTTTTCTTTTCTGTGAAGGGACTGTTGATTTTGCAGTTTCTCCCTCACTTTCTCACTCAGAAACACGGATGATGTTTACTCAAAGGTTTGAGTGTGAGCGGGGTGGGGGTTCCACTAAAATCTGAATTTCCCACACATTCCATTTTATCCTGGTCGCTTCCCAAACTTCAAAAGGAGGATTACACAAGGAGTCACCAGTGGAGAACTCACACGAGTGCAAGGTACACTGCCACTTGACAATTTATTTTATGTATCCTGTGCCCTGGTGTAGTTCAGTGAACCAATGTTCAGTTTATGCCTTAACTCTTCAAAGACAATTGCAGAATTTCAACAACAAAATCATTTCGAGTGCTGTAGCAGTCCACTTCCTATCACTGGAGTAGCCAGCCCTCCAGGATTGCCTTGGAGTCTCCAGAAATTAAAGATTAATCTGAGAAACTGCTGGGGGAATTTATTTTGAGGGAGATACAGCACTGAAACAGGCCCTTCGGCCCACCGAGTCTGTGCTGACCATCAACCACCCATTTATACTAATCCTACATTAATCCCATAGTCCCTACCACATCCCCACCTTCCCTCAATTCTCCTACCACCTATCTACACTAGGGGCAATTTGCAATGGCCAATTTACCTATCAACCTGCAAGTCTTAGAGAAAAATCAAAGGGGGCATTAAAAATGGTATGTTATTTTCATTTTCTTTGAACATTTCCATTTAGTAGTTATAAATAATATTGGAGATTGGTAAAAAGGCTGTTTGACTCAGTCAAGAATCAATTAATCAAGTAACCAAGTGTCTGTCAGCTTTCTAATTGGTGTGCGAAGGTGCTGCATGCAAAGATGGACATGTCAAGTGACCAATGGCAAGAGTGTGGGAGTGAAGTAATTCGAGGTGAGGGGTCATGTGATGAAACCTCCAGGAACATGTCCAACCCTGGTTGGCAACCCTACTTATAGCAGGCGCATTGATGCCAATGCTGGGCAGTTTATCCCCTCTGTCAGCAATACTTGAGAGCTTTGGAAAGATTTACAAGGATGAGACCAGAAAGATAGTCACTAATAAATCAAATAGGGAATTCAGAGGAAACATCTTTACCCAGAGAGTGGTGAGAATGTGGAACTCAGGAGAATGTTTCGGAGAATAGACACATTTAAGGGGAAGCTCGATAAGCATATGAGGGAGAAAGGAAGAGAGGGTTATGCTGATAGAGTTAGAGAAAGAAGGTTGAGAGTGAAGCACAAACGCTGGTATGGACTGTTTAGGTTAAATGTCCTGTTTCTGTGCTATATATTCCAAGTAATTCAACGTAAGTATGCAAGATGATTGCACCCGAATGGCTGGCACTTTTGGGCAGCACAGTGGCGCAGTGGTTAGCACCGCCGCCTCACAGCTCCAGCGACCCGGGTTCAATTCCAGGCGCTGCCTGTGTGGAGTTTGTAAGTTCTCCCTGTGTCTGCGTGGGTTTCCTCCGGGTGCTCCGGTTTCCTCCCACAAGCCAAAAGACTTGCAGGTTGGTAGGTAAATTGGCCATTATAAATTGCCCCTAGTATAGGTAGGTGGTAGGGAAATACAGGGACAGGTGGGGATGTGGTAGGGATATGGAATTAGTGTAGGATTAGTATAAATGGGTGGTTGATGGTCGGCACAGACTCGGTGGGCCGAAGGGCCTGTTTCAGTGCTGTATCTCTAAAATTAACTGATTGGCAGAGTTAAATGTAGGCTTGCATCTCAGGTTGCGAAAGGAAATCGGGGTGGAGATAGCGGAAGGGCTTGCCATAATCTTCCAATCATCCCGAAATATGGGGGAGGTGTCAGAGGATTGGAGAGTGGCAAATGTGACACCCTTATTCAAGAAAGGGTGCAAGGACATTCCTAGTAACTACAGGCTGGTCAATGGTGGGTAAGGTTTCAGAAGCAACAATCAGGGGGAAAAAAAAAAATCAACCGGCACTTGGAGAGGTTTGAGTTAATTAAAGAGAGCCAGCACAGATTTGTAAAAGGCAGATCATGTTTGATGAACCTAATCGAATTTTTTGATGATGATACAAATCGACTGCAACAGGACATAGATAGGCTAGCAGAAAGGGCAGACAGGTGGCAGTTAGAATTTAATACAGACAAGTGTGAGGTGATGCATTTTGGGAGAAGGAATAGGGAGGGGCAATATAGACTTAATGATGTTCAGGGACAGAGGAACCTGGGGGTTCACGTGCATCGATTTTTGAAGGTGGCAGGACATATTGGAAGAGTAGTTAGCAAAGCATGTGGGATCTTGGGCTTCGTAAATAAAGATAATGAGTACAAAAGCAGGGAAGTTATGCTGAACCATTATAAAGCTCTGGTGAGGCCCCAACTGCATCCAGTTCTGGTCACCACACTTTAGGAAGGATTTTTTTTTTTTTTAATATTCATTCATGGGATGTGGGCGTCGCTGGCTATGCCAGCATTTATTGCCCATCCCTAATTGCCCTTGAGAAGGTGATGGTGAGCTGCCTTCTTGAACCGCTGCAGTCCATGTGGTGTAGGTACACCCACAGTGCTGTTAGGAAGGGAGTTCCAGGATTTTGACCCAGCGACAGTGAAGGAACGGCGATATAGTTCCAAGTCAGGATGGTGTGTGACTTGGAGTGGAACTTGCAGGTGGTGGTGTTCCCATACATCTGTTGCTCTTGTCCTTCTAGGTGGTAGAGGTCGCGGGTTTGGAAGATGCTGTCAAAGGAGCCTTGGTGCGTTGCTGCAGTGCATCTTGTAGATGGTACACACTGCTGCCACTGTGCGTCAGTGGTGGAGGGAGTGAATGTTTGTAGATGGTGTGCCAATTAAGCGGGCTGCTTGGTCCTGGGTGGTGTCGAGCTTCGAGTGCTGTTGTAGCTGCACCCATCCAGGCAAGTGGGGAGTATTCCATCACACTCCTGACTTGTGCCTTGTAGATGGTGGATGTGATTGTAGGTTGTGAGAGTCCTTGAGAGGGTGCAGAGGAGGTTTACCAGAATGGTTCCAGGGATGAGGGATATTAGCAAGGTTAGGTTGGAGAAGCTGGGGTTGTTCTCCTTGGAATAAAGGAGATTGAGGGGAGATCTGATAGAGGTGTACGAGATTATGACAGGTTTCAATAAGGTAGACAAAGAAAAGCTACACCCATTAGCTGATGGTACGAGGACTATGGAACACAGATTGAAGGTTTTGGGTAAGAGATGCAGGGGGGATGTGAGGAAGAACTTTTTTTTACACACAGTGAGTGGTAATGACCTGGAACTCGCTGCCCACAAGGGTGGTGGAAGTGGAGATGATGAATGATTAGAATTTTTTTTTTAGAATTAGAATATTACAGCGCAGTACAGGCCCTTCGGCCCTCGATGTTGCGCCGATCATCTGACCTACACTATTCCATTTACATCCATATGTCTATCCAATGACCACTTAAATGCCCTTAAAGTTGGCGAGTCTACTACTGTTGCAGGCAGGGCGTTCCACGCCCCTACTACTCTCTGCGTAAAGAAACTACCTCTGACATCTGTCCTATATCTTTCACCCCTCAACTTAAAGCTATGTCCCCTCGTGTTTGCCATCCTCATCCGAGGAAAAAGACTCTCACTATCCACCCTATCTAACCCTCTGATTATCTTGTATGTCTCTATTAAGTCACCTCTCCTCCTCCTTCTCTCTAACGAAAACAACCCCAAATCCCTCAGCCTTTCCTCGTAAGACCTTCCTTCCATACCAGGCAACATCCTAGTAAATCTCCTCTGCACCCTTTCCAAAGCTTCGACATCCTTCCTATAATGCGGTGACCAGAACTGCACGCAATACTCCAGGTGCGGCCTCACCAGAGTTTTGTACAGCTGCAGCATGACCTCGTGGCTCCGAAACTCGATCCCCCTACTAATAAAGGCTAACACACCATATGCCTTCTTAACAGCCCTATTAACCTGGGTAGCAACTTTCAGGGATTTATGTACCTGGATACCAAGATCTCTCTGCTCATCGACACTACCAAGAATCTTCCCATTAGCCCAGTACTCTGCATTGCTGTTACTCCTTCCAAAGTGAATCACCTCACACTTCTCCACATTAAACTCCATTTGCCATCTCTCAGCCCAGCTCTGCAGCCTATCTATGTCCCTCTGTACCCTACAACACCCTTCGACACTATCCACAACTCCACCGACCTTCGTGTCATCCGCAAATTTACTAACCCACCCTTCTACACCCTCATCCAGGTCGTTTATAAAAATGACAAACAGCAGTGGCCCCAAAACAGAACCTTGCGGTACACCACTAGTAACTAAACTCCAGGATGAACATTTGCCATCAACCCCCACCCTCTGTCTTCTTTCAGCTAGCCAATTTCTGATCCAAAGCTCTAAATCACCTTCAACCCCATACTTGCGTATTTTCTGCAATAGCCTACCGTGGGGAACCTTATCAAACGCCTTACTGAAATCCATATACACCACATCCACGGCTTTACCCTCATCCACCTGTTTGGTCACCTTCTCGAAAAACTCAATAAGGTTTGTGAGGCACGACCTACCTTTCACAAAACCGTGCTGACTATCGCAAATGAACTTGGATGGGCACTTGAAATAAACTTGGAGAGCTGTGGGGATAGAGGGGGAACGGGACTGTAATGACTTTGACTCTAAGTGATGGGGATTGCACATAGGTCATCAAGTGTGCTTCTCCTGTAAGCTGTCCTTCCTGTCATGTGATCACAAGATAACTATGGATGAGGAGGGCAAGCCTAGATTCCCCCATCCAGAAACAAGCCACAGCAGCAGCCGCTCCCTCCCCCCTCCCCAGCTACACCACCACCCCTCCCACCAGTTTCTTAAACGATTTCAGAACTCTTTCAGATGAGATGTTAAACTGAGGCCCCATTTGCCCTCTCAGGTGGACATAAGTAATCCCACAGCACTATTTCGAAGAGGAGCTGGGGAGTTTTCCCCCAGTGTTCTGGCCGATACTTGGCCCTCAACCAACATCACAAAACTGCAGATTGCTTGGTTGTTAACACACTGCTGTTTGCAGGAGCTTGCTGTGTGCAAATTGGCTGCCGCATCTCCTGCATTACAACAGTGACGTCACTTCAAAAGCACTCCATTGGCCGTAGAGGACTTTTGAGATGTCCTGTGGTTGTCAAAGGGGCTATATAAATGCAAGTCTTTCTTCTTTCCTTCTCCACCAATCCACCCCTCGAGTCCACTCCATCTGTTGATCTGTGTGCGCGTGTGTGAGTGCAGAGTCTCCTGATTATCAATCCTAAATTTAACCAGTTTGATCCTGCATCACCTTGTCCTGCTGTCATGGTCTAATTTGAAGTCATGTTCTGGATTTCATTTTTCTAGACTATTTACTACCTGATGTACCTCGATGGGCGTCAGTGTGGCTCGGTTGGCAGCACTCTGAGTCAGAAGGTTCTGGGCTTCAAGTCCCATGCTAGGAAATCAGCACATAATCCAGGCTAACACTCCAATGCAGTACTGAGGGAGTGCTTCTTTGTTGGAGGTGCCATCCTTTAGTTGAGATATTAAACCAAGGCCCCGTCCGCCTGTTCAGGTGGATGTTCAGGATCCCATGGCACTATTTGAAGAGCAGAGAGTTCGACCAGTGTCCCAGCCAATATTCCACTTTGACCTCTTCCCACTGAAAAAAAAGCTACCTGGCCATTTATCTCAGAGCTATTGGTGGGATCTTGCTGTGTGCAAAATGGCCACCACAAATTTACTGCGCA
Organism: Heterodontus francisci; assembly: GCF_036365525.1. Classification (NCBI taxonomy): domain Eukaryota; kingdom Metazoa; phylum Chordata; class Chondrichthyes; order Heterodontiformes; family Heterodontidae; genus Heterodontus; species Heterodontus francisci. The sequence continues at coordinate 11,117,010 of NC_090421.1, read as the reverse complement.
GCACGGAGACATTGGAGAGATGAGAAATCGATACTTTACAAGTAAAACTCTTTCCTTCCATAAAAGTCCCCTCTTAACCGCCTCCATGACACGAGGGATTGGGTCAGCCTCCTGGCTCGTTGCCAAGCCTGCCTCCAGGACTTGAATGTCCTGTGTGCGCTGTTGACCAAAATTAGACACATGACTTCAGGTTTCATGAGTTCCCTGTGACTGGAAGGGGAGGCGGTTACACGATGGAAAATCAAAATTTGAACTTGAAGTACTTTTTTCATTTTGAAGTGTAGTCACTGTTATTAAGTTAAGAAACGTGGCAGTCAATCTGTGCACAGCAAGATCCCACAAACAACAGAGACACAGATGATCAGATAATCTGCTTTTTTTCTAAATGGTGTTCGCTGAGGAATAATTATTGGCCATAACACCAGGCACAACTCCCCTGCTCCTCTTGAAGACCTTTTACGCCCCCCTCAGGGGGTAGACAGTGCCTCGGTTTGACATCTCGTCTGAAAGACTCTGTGATGAGATTGGAATCTTAGCACTCCTGGCAATTTCCTAATCTATAACCTGTTACAGTGTGTACAGGATGACAGATCCATTGGGGGGGGGGGGGGGGGGGCAGAAACGAGGTTAATTCTAACCATTTTATATTTAGGGCTCATCTTATACCTGACCTGAAAGCCCTTGATTTAGTCACCGGGTGGAAAGAATAGAAAGGCTTAACTGTTTGAACAGCAGGTTAGTTTGATACAGAGAGGAAGCTCAATGATACATTCTACTTGCCTGTGCAGTTCTGGAATCTTTCTGAAGTTTTTCCAGCTTCCCTTCATTTTGTGACAGGAAATCTTTCAACACCACATTGTGCTCGTGCATACTGCTCTCTCGTTTGACCAGCTCCATGTTGTGTCCCATCTCCTTTACATCCAATAGGACATTTTCCAATGACACTGCAAGAGGAAACAATGTAAAAAGGTCATGAAAATACCCAGAAGCTGTCTCTATCAATACACCCCTACTGGCAAATAGAACCATCACAAGACATGAGAAAGAGGTTTTAAACTTATTACCACAAGCTCTCCCTACCTACTATGCTACTTCCTGTGCACTTCTGTCAATGGCACTCAAGAACGTTAAAAGGAGATGCTAGATAAATCGGCCAAAATAACTCACCGTTTGACTTCCCTTTCTTTTAGGGAAAGCCATCTAGATTCTATTTGGTGCCATCTTCACAGAATGATACCACTCAGAAGGCGGCCAGTCGGCCCATCATACCTGTGCTGGCTCTTTGGCAGCACTATCCAATTTGTCCCACTCCCCTGCCCTCAACCCAGAGCCCTACAAATATTTTTCTTTCAAGTATTTATCCGATTCTCTTTTGAAAGTTACTATTGAATCTATTTCCATCACCCTTTTAGGCAGTGCATTCCAGACCTCAAAAACTTGCTCTGTGGGAAAAAAAAGTTTCCTCGTGTCACCTCTGGTTCTTTTGCCAATTAAATTAAATCTGTGTCCTCTAGTTACTGTCCCTTCTACCAATGGAAAGAGTTTCTCTTTATTTACTCAATCAAAACCATTCATGATTTTGAACACCTCGATCAAATCGCTTAATCTTTTCTGCTTGCAGGAGAACAACCCCAGTTTCTCCAGTCTCTCCACATAACTGAAGTCTTTCAGGCCTGGTACCATGAAAATATCATCTTCTGGGATCTGTGGTGGGAATGGCTCCGTCCAGAGTGAAACTAAGGCAATCTGTCCTTTAACATGAAAGGACAGGAGATTAGGGTTGGACCAGCCCAGTGCCGACACTAACCTGCAGCAGCTTTATCGATGAAATGCAGCTCACTCCAGAATGTGGCAATGTTAGAGTACTTCTGCTTTATGACGATCGCAATGTAGTGCAACAGGGTCAGCTTCCGATCAGTGGATTTGGTATCCAAGAGCTGGGCACACAAGAAACATTTTAAATCACAGAGAATCATTCTGCCTTTTATTCATCAGCCCCAGCCGCCTTTTATAAACATTGTCACTTCTTGACTCATCAAATTCCTTGCACGGCATCAAACTGAGATAAAGCCAAAAAGCAACCTTACAATTATTTCCCTGCCTCCCGAGCCAAGCTTACTCCCCTGCTCAAGGGCTGCTGTCGTACAAGTTGGCCTTACTTACCCCATCCTAAGTCGCCACTCTTTCTGTCAGCTTAATCACGAAAGGTCAATTTTCAGGGTACCCCCCGCTCCCCCACCACTGGGAACAGCAAGATCAATTGTAACAAAAATGGGAATCCAAAAGTTTTCTCTCGGCAAATAATAGTAAAAGGGTGGCAAAAAAGGAGGGGTGGGGACGATTAGGGACCAAAAAAGGTACTTACATATGGAGGTAGAGGGCATGGCTGAGGTACTAAATGAATACTTTGCATCTTTTTAAAAATTCATTTATGGGATGTGGGCGTCGCTGGCCAGGTCAGCATTTATTGCCCATCCCTAATTGCCCTTGAGAAGATGGTGGTGAGCTGCCTTCTTGAACCGCTGCAGTCCATTTGGGGTAGGTACACCCACAATGCTGTTAGGGAGGGAGTTCCAGGATTTTGACCCAGCGACAGTGAAGGAACGGCGATATAGTTCCAAGTCAGGATGGTGTGTGACTTGGAGGGGAACTTGCAGGTGGTGGTGTTCCCATGCATTTGCTGTCCTTGTCTTTCTAGTTGGTAGAGGTCACGGGTTTGGAAGGTGCTGTCTAAGGAGCCTTGGTGCATTGCATCTTGTAGATGGTACACACTGCAGCCACTGTGCGTCGGTGGTGGAGGGAGTGAATGTTTGTGGATGGGGTGCCAATCAAGTGGGCTGCTTTGTCCTGGATGGTGTCGAGCTTCTTGAATGTTGTTGGAGCTGCACCCATCCATGCAAGTGGAGAGTATTCCATCACACTCCTGACTTGTGCCTTGTAGATGGTGGACAGGCTTTGAGGACTCAGGAGGTGAGTTACCCGCCTCAGGATTCCGAGCCTCTGACCTTCTCTTGTAGCCCTTAGGATGTTGATAGTGGGGGATTCAGCGATGGTAATGCCATTGAATGTCATGGGGACATGGTTAGATTCTCTCTTGTTGGAGATGATCATTGCCTGGCACTTGTGTGGCGCGAATGTTACTTGCCACTTATCAGCCCAAGCCTGGATATTGTCCAGGTCTTGCTGCATTTCTAGACGGACTGCTTCAGTATCTGAGGAGTCACGAATGGTGCTGAACATTGTGCAATCATCAGCGAACATTCCCACTTCTGACCTTATGATTGAAGGAAGATAATTGATGAAGCAGCTGAAGATGGTTGGGCCTAGGACACTACCCTGAGGAACTCCTGCAGTGATGTCCTGGAGCTCAGATGTTTGACCTCCAACAACCACAACCATCTTCCTTTGCGCTAGGTATGACTCCAGCCAGCAGAGGGTTTTCCCCCTGATTCCCATTGACCTCAGTTTTGCTTGGGCTCCTTGATGCCATACTCGGTCAAATGCTGCCTTGATGTCAAGGGCAGTCACTCTCACCTCACCTCTTGAGTTCAGCTCTTTTGTCCATGTTTGAACCAAGGCTGTAATGAGGTCAGGAGCTGAGTGACCCTGGCAGAACCCAAACTGAGCGTCACCAAGCAGGTTATTGCTAAGCAAGTGCCGCTTGATGGCACTATTGATGACACCTTCCATCACTTTACTGATGATTGAGAGTAGACTGATAGGGCGGTAATTGGCCGGGTTGGACTTGTCCTGCTTTTTGTGTACAGGACATACCTGGGCAATTTTCCACATTGCAGGGTAGATGCCAGTGTTGTAGCTGTACTGGAACAGCTTGGCTAGGGGCACGACAAGTTCTGGAGCACAGGTCTTCAGTACTATTGCTGGAATATTGTCAGGGCCCATAGCTTTTTCAGTATCCAGTGCCTTCAGTCGTTTTTTGATATCACGCAGAGTGAATCAAATTGGCTAGAGTCTGGCATCTGTGATGCTGGGGACTTTAGGAGGAGGCCGAGATGGATCGGCAACTCGGCACTTCTGGCTGAAGATTGTTGCAAATGCTTCAGCCTTATCTTTCGCACTGATGTGCTGGGCTCCCCCATCATTGAGGATGGGGATATTTGTGGAGCCACCTCCTCCAGTTAGTTGTTTGATTGTCCACCACCATTCATTGCTGGATGTGGCAGGACTGCAGAGCTTAGATCTGATCCGTTGGTTATGCGATCGCTTCGCTCTATCACATGCTGCTTACGCAGTTTGGCACGCAGATAGTCCTGTGTTGTAGCTTCACCAGGTTGACACCTCATTTTGAGGTATGCCTGGTGTTGCTCCTGGCATGCCCTCTTGCACTCTTCATTGAACCAGGGTTGGTCTCCTGGCTTGATGGTAATGGTAGAGTGGGGGATATGCCGGGCCACAAGGTTACAGATTGTGGTTGAGTACAATTCTGCGGCTGCTGATGGCCCACAGCGCCCCATGGATGCCCAGTTTTGCGTTGCTAGATCTGTTCGAAATCTATCCCATTTAGCACGGTGGTAGTGCCACACAACACGATGGAGGGTATCCTCAATGTGAAGGCGGGACTTCGTCTCCACAAGGACTGTGCGGTGGTCACTCCTACCAATACTGTCATGGACAGAAGCATCTGCAGCAGGCAGATTGGTGAGGACGAGGTCAGGTATGTTTTCCCCTCTTGTTGGTTCCCTCACCACCTGCTGCATACCCAGTCTAGCAGATATGTCCTTTCGGACTCGGCCAGCTCGGTCAGTAGTGGTGCTACTGAGCCACTCTTGGTGATGGACATTGAAGTCCCCCACCCAGAGTACATTTTGTGCCCTTGCCACCCTCAGTGCTTCCTGCAAGTGCTGTTCAACATGGAGGAGTACTGACTCATCAGCTGAGGGAGGGCGGTAGGTGGTAATCAGCAGGAGGTTTCCTTGTCCATGTTTGATCTGATGCCATGAGACTTCATGGGGTCCAGAGCTGATGTTGAGGACTCCCAGGGCAACTCACTTCCTACTGTATACCACTGTGCCACCACCTCTGCTGGGTCTGTCCTGCCAGTGGGACAGGACATACCTGGGGATGGTGATGGCAGTGTCTGGGACATTGTCTGTAAGGTATGATTCCGCGAGTATGACTATGTCAGGCTGTTGCTTGACTAGTCTGTGGTACAGCTCTCCCAACTTTGGCCTCAGCTCCCAGATGTTATTAAGGAGGACTTTGTAGGGTCGACAGGGCTGGGTTTGCCATTGTCGTTTCCGGTGCCTTTTGTCGTTACCAAGGACAAGGATGCTGCCAGAGTCATAGTAAATGAGGAAGTAGTAGAGACACTGGATGGGCTAAAAATTGATAGAGATATTAGAAAGGCTGACTGTACTTAAAGTTGATAAGTCATGATACATTCAAGGATATGGAGAGAAGTAAGGGTGGAAACTGCAGAGGCACTGGCCATAATCTTCCAATCCTCCTTAGATACAGGTGTAGTGCCAGAGGACTGGAGAACTGCAAATGTTACACCCTTGTTAAAAAAAGGGTGTAAGGATAAACCCAGCAACTACACGGCAGTCAGTTTAACATCGGTGGTGGGAAAGCTTTTAGAAATTATAATCCGTGACAAAATTAACAATTAATCTACATTTGTCCAAGTGACTAAGGAAAACCAGCAAAGATTTTTTTTTAAAAGGCAAATTGTGTTCAACAAACTTGCTTGAGTTTTTTGATGGAGTAATGGAGAGGGTAAATGAGGGTAATGTGGGTGATGTGGTGTATATGGACTTCCAAAAGGCGTTTGATGAAGTGCCACGTAACAGGCTTGCCAGCAAAGTTGAAGCTCATTGAATAAGTGGCAGCATGGATACGAAGTTGGCTGAGTGACAGGAAACAGAGTAGTTGTGAACAGTTGTTTTTCAGACTGGAGGAAGGTATACAGTTGTGTTCCCCAGAGATCGCTAACAGGACCACGGCTTTTCTTGATCTATATTAATAACCTAGACTTGGGTGTAGAGGTCACAATTTCAAAATCTGCAGATGACACAAAATATGGACATATTGTGAACTGTGAGGAGGATAGTGATTGGCATCAAGAGGCCATAGACAGGCTGGTGGAATGGGTGTATATATGGCAGATGAAATTTAATGCACAGAAATGTGAAGTGATACATTTTGGTAGGAAGAACAAGGCGAGGCAAGATAAAATAAAGGGTACAATTCTAAAGGGGGTGCAAGACCAGAGGAACCGGGGGGTATAGAACCATAGAAAAATTACAGCGCAGAAGGAGGCCATTCAGCCCGTCGTGTCCGTACCAGCCGAAAAACTAGCCGCCCAATCTAATTCCACCTTCCAGCACCTGGTCCGTAGCCTTGCAGGTTACAGCACTTCAGGTGCATGTCCAGGTACCTTTTAAAAAGAGTTGAGGGTTTCTGCCTCCACCACCATTCCTGGCAGTGAATTCCAGACACCCATTACCCTCTGGGTGAAAAGGTTTTTCCTCACGTTCCCTCTAATCCTTCTACCAATCACCTCAAATCTGTGCCCCCTGGTAAGTGACCTCTCCGCTAAGGGAAACAGGTCCTTCCTGTCTATTCTATCTCGGCCCCTCATAATTTTGTACCCCTCAATTAAGTCACCCCTCAAACTCCTCTGTTCGAAGGAAAACAACCCTAGCCGATCCAATCTTTCCTCATAGCTGCAACTTTCACGCCCTGGTAACATGCTTGTAAATCTCCTCTGTACTCTCTCCAGAGTAATTATGTCCTTCCTGTAATGTGGTGACCAGAACTGTACACAATACTCCAACTGTTGTCGAACCAGTGTTTTATATAGTTCCAGCATTACATCCCTGCTTTTGTATTCTATACCTTGGCCAATAAAGGAAAGCATTCCATATGCCTTCTTCACCACTCTATCTACCTGTCCTGCCACCTTCAGGGAGCTGTGGACATGCATTCCAAGGTCTCTCACTTCCTCTACCTCTCTCAATATCCTCCAGTTTATTGTGTATTGCCTCACTTTATTTGCCCTCCCCAAGTGCATTACCTCACAGTTCTCTGGATTGAATTCCATTTGCCACTTTTCTGCCCACTCAACCAAACCATGGATATCATTCCGGAGTCTACAGCTATCCTCTTCACTATCAACTACACGACCAATTGGGTATCTGTGCACAAATCGTTGAAGGTGGCAGGGCAGGTTGAGAAACTGGTTAAAAAGGTAGATAGGATACTGGGCTTTATAAATACAGGCATAGAGTACAAAAGCAAGGAAATTTTGGTGAACTTTTATAAAACATTGATTCGACCTCAACTGGAGTATTGCGTCCAATTCTGGGCACCACACTTGAGGAAGGATGTGAAGGCTTCAGATAGGGTGCAGAAAAGATTTACGAGAATAGTTGCAGGGATGAAGGACTCCAGTTACACGGATAGATTGGAGAAGCTGGGGTGGCTCTCCTTGTGAGAAAGAAGGCTGAGAGGAGATTTGATAGAGGTGTTCAAAATCATGAGGGTTCTAGACAGAGTCGAGAGAGATTGTTCCCATTGATGGGATGGTCGAGAACCCGAGAACACAGATTTAAGGTGGGTGGCAAAAGAACGAAAGGCGATATGAGGAAAAACATTTTGTTTCTTTAACACTGAGTGGTTAGGATCTGGAATGCACTGCCTGAGAGTGTGGTGGAGGCAGGTTCAATCATGGCTTTCAAAAGGGAATTGGATAGGCACTTGGAGAAAAAAATTTGCAGGGCTACACAGAAAGGGTGGGAGAATGGGACGAGCTAAATTGCTCTTGCAGAGAGCCGGTACGGACTCGATGGGCCAAATCCATTTATAGCTTCGCATTATGTAGTAATTCAGTAAAACTTCAAGATGAACCCACAATGGGGGGAAAAGAATTCAGCATGAATAAAAACATTATTGTCGTGACTGCCCTCTTGTGGGGATTACAATGTGAAATGGGAATTTGCTGTGCTAGGCAACTGCCCAATCCCAGCAGCAATGGATTGCTAGGGTGGTTGCTCCAGACAACCAACAACATTGAAAGTTCAAACCTCCCTAAATACCAGTTTCACTTCTTGAAAAGAAATACCCGCGGCATAAATGACTTTCTGCAAGTCAGACTAATGCAACGTGAATAATTTGCAAAATACTTAACCCCTTGAACCAGAATCAGGTTCAGCAACTTCCAGGCTCCATGGGCTGGCTATTTATTTTTCAATTCTCAAGCCTCAATGTTGGAAGACGCACTGATACTTAAACCTACTCAGGTATCAGCGAGGAGCTTTACTGCTGTGATATAAATCCTACAGAATTCCGCATATCTGCTTCAAAGTACATTATTGAACACTTGACTTCTGTTTGTCCACTATTTCAATCTCTTCGTTGCAAAAAATAAATGTTCCTGCCATTTTCATTAAGGGTTGGAATACTGCAGGCTATGTGGTGATGTTTTTTCTAATATATCCCCAGGCTACATTTTAATCTTTTGGTTTTCAGCGATGTTAATTGGCCACAGCTTTGAATTCAGCTATTTCCTCCATCAAGATATCCCATTGACCAGAACACAACAATAGTACCCAAGGTTTGACAAAATTACTGTGGTTTTCAATACTTCCGTACTAACATGTCCCTTTTCAAAGAGATGCTTCATAAGGCAGACACAGCAGGGCAGGCTCGGCCTTCATCTCTTTTAGGACTGGGAGGTCTAAGCTGTGAATGTACAGTAGGCTTTTTGGCTTCAAGAGCTGGTTTTAGAAAAGATTAACCATGCAGTTGAACTTGTCTCGTAGAAAATGTGCTTGCATTCCAGTGGCTGCCAATAAGAGATGACAAATCGCCAGTTGGCAAACTCGGCATTGTTTAATGTAAAAAGGCCATGGTTATAATCTTGGGAAAAATAAAACACTTTTGAAAACATTTTACACAGAAACAGATTTCTAAAAAAAATGCCGTGGTGGAAAGAAAATAAAACTGGGAATGCTGGAAATCTGAAATGAATAAAAAAAAACACACTACTTCTCACTTGGGTAAATGTCTCAGACTCCCCCAGGGGATCTTGCGCACCAAGCAGAAACAGGAAGAGGCCATTCAGCCCCTCGGGCTCGTTCCAGCATTCAATTAGATCACAGCTGATCTGTACCTCAACTCCCAGTTTTACTCCATATCCCTTGATACCCTAAAACCAACAAAAAAAAATCTATGCATCTCTGCCTTGAAAATTCCGATTGAGCCCCAGTGTCTGTAGCGGAGGGATTTCCAGATTTCCACTACCCTTTGTGTGAAAAGGTGCTTCCTGATTGCACCTAGCTCTAGTTTTAAGACTATGCTTCCTTGTTTCGTATTCCTCCACCAGAGAAAATAGTTTCTCTGTAGCTACCTTATTGAATCCTTTTAACATTTTAAATGCCTCAATCAGATCAGCCCCCTCTACCTTCAAGTTTGGAGAATGGAAAGAGGTTACAGGAGGTGACTGAAGGTGCAGTTGAAAAGGCTGGGAGTGCCCACAAGTTCTACCCCCTGAAACAGTAATCTGCCTCCCCCTGCTTTCTGGTTCACTGTGTACTTGGATCATTTCCTGTTTTTTTTTTCAAAATCTCTTTAAATGTGATCACAGGCTGAAATGTTGACAGTGCTTTTTTAACACTCAAGTGTATGAAATAAACAGTTGGGGAGCACATCCTGTTTCGGGCAGTAACGCTCCAGAGTGCAAGTGAATGGAATGTGATTTTGATAAATTGAGCTTCTATATTTAGCCTAAGTTATGTGTTTGTCCAGAAGCAACTAATCCTGGGGGTGGGGGGCAGGGATGATGGGGGGAGGGAAATCAGGCAGTTACAAGACTGTCTTTGTGTCTCTGAAACTGGTGTTTAAATCCAGCCTAGACTGGCAGGGTAAAACATCTCCTCGCTGCTGACTGAAAAAGGTACAAACATGAGCTGGCTTTGAGGGCTCTGAATTTCAATACACCAGAAAGTCAACCAGAATCAGAAATGGCCAACATACTGGTACCAGAAACGAGATAACGGACAGGCACAGGCTCCCCTCTGACAGCAGGGCCACAACGTGTCAGTGGGTCAGCAGAGAAACTGCTGCACTCAACAAACCAAAGCATCCGCTGGCCCAAAAGTTTCTCCCATTCCCTCTCACAGCTGTCTTTAACTGCAAGAAGGGCTCTTCCTTCAAGTTCTGAAACTGTCAAAAGTCGCACAGTGCAGGACATCACTCAAGTTGCAAAGAGGAAGGTGGAAGACAAAGGAAGACAACATAGCAGGACTAGGGTCAAATGCCGGTTTGGGCCACTTCAGGATTGCCTGCACATGCCTATTAGAAATCAATAGGCTTTATTTCGTGGGGGTGCGGGGCATGCTCTAAGTCTGTCCACATCAAATATATTAGCACACACTTAATAAAGAATACCCTAATGAAGCAGATTGCCTGTATTGAGAATGGGAGGCGTCAGCAGTACATTACCCTGCAGAGTGTGAATGGAATACAATACATACCAGGTCCAAACTCTGAAGTTTGAAGCCATACACAGCTCCTCTTTTACTGCTATTCATGTAGTTACCGAGTGCCAGAATGATCTAGGGAGAGGAAGGAGAAAGACAGGTTACTAGTTACATTACAGAGAATATCAATTGATCCACATATGCTACAGTAGCATGAAAGGCAACTGTGATCTCAGTGTGCACTACACAACTGACATAACCCTTTATGGGACAGGCATACTGTAGGCTAGTGGTACTCGCAGTACAGACACTTGCAGCCTATTTCCCTTCATCTGTGGCCCTTGGAGGACTTGCTGCTCAAGGTGCTGCCCGCCCTCCAGTTGCAGCCTTTCCAGCTCTGTGATGTTAACAGAGCTGGGATTCAGTGCTGTCCCTTTCCTTTGCCTTCATTGCCCTTCTGTAAAAAGATAGCAACTATTAGAAGGCAGTGGCGTAGTGGTAGCGTCACTAGACTAATAATCCAGAGCCCAGGCTAATGCTCTGGGGCCATGGGTTCAAATCCCACCATGGCAGATGGTAAAATTTGAATTCAATTAATAAATCTGGAATTGACGATTGTTGTAAAAACCCATCTGGCCCGATAGGGAAGGAAATCTGCCATCCTTACCTGGTCTGGCCTACATGCGACTCCAGACCCACAGAAATGTGGTTGACTCTTAAATGCCCTCTGAAATGGCCCAGCAATCCACTCAGTTCAAGGGCAATTAGGGATGGGCAACAAATGCTGGCCTTGCCAACGACGCCCACAAACGAATAAAGAGAAAAAAAATTAGGAGAGCTTCTGAACAAATGGAACTCATTTTCCCAATTGCAGTTCCTTAGACGGCCTCTAGTTGCGCACATGATCTCGGTGGACACTTCCAGCGTGCAGTATTGAGACAGTGCTGAACTGTCGGAGGTGTCGTCTTTGGGAGAGATGGTTGTAAAAGATCCCACAGTCAGTATTGAGGAGTTCTCTCTGCTTTCCTGACCATCACTAGCATGGACTTGTTAGGCTGAGTGGCCTGTTTCTGTGCTGCAAATAATGCGTAATCACGAAAACAGACCATCTAGTTATTGGCTTATTGTTTTTGGGAGCTTGCTGTGCACAAATTGGCTGCCGCGTTTCCTAATTACAACAGTTGACTACACTTCAAAAGTACTTCATTGACTGTAAAATGCTTTGGGATGTCGAGGTCATGAAAGGTGCTATAGAAATGCAAGTTCTTTCTTCTTTCATTTATTAGCTTTTGGGAAGGGCCTGGTCTCCACTCAACAATTGCCCACCATGGCGTGATTAAAACCCCATCATTCAATGCTGCAGTGTGGGGTAGGATTACAGAGACAGGATCCTACCTGGGATCATGGGCATCAGCAAAGAGGTTAGTTAAGCAACACAGGCACACACTTAAATACTAGCAGGTACTGCAGATACCCTTCTGGAGTTGGAAATGATCCCAGTTTAGTCTCCGATCACAACAGGCAGGTAACTGAAGCGAAAAATGTTTTAAGCAAAGCTCTGTAACACTTAATATTTTTATTTATTTATTTAGAGATACAGCACTGAAACAGGCCCTTCGGCCCACCGAGTCTGTGCCGACCAACAACCACCCATTTATACTAACCCTACAGTAATCCCATATTCCCTATCACCTACCTACACTAGGGGCAATTTACAATGGCCAATTTACCTACCACCTGCAAGTCTTTGGCTGTGGGAGGAAACCGGAGCACCCGGCAGAAACCCACGCAGACACAGGGAGAACTTGCAAACTCCGCACGGGCAGTACCCAGAATCGAACCCGGGTCCCTGGAGCTGTGAGGCTGTGGTGCTAACCACTGCGCCGCCCATAAAGATTGCTGATTTTCCACATGATGTACATAACTCATGTCATAAAACTACATTTTACTGGGACTGCTTTGCGATCAGTTGTATTTTTACATATGCTTTCACGGAAATAGCTGAACATCTTTTCTCCACTTGCCACTCCATTCTAAGCAGAAGTTGCTTTTTACTTCTGAAATAGCATGTGCTTTTCATGTCCGTTTTGAAAATTACTCAATGTACAAAAGCAAAATACTGTGGATGCTGGAAATCTGAAATAAAAAACAGAAAATGCTGGAAACCCGCCAGACCTGTTAAGTGTTTCCAGCATTTTCTGTTATTACTCCCTGAATGCATCTGTTTGACATTACCCAGCACTTCTTTAGTCACCCTGTAAGTGTACAAATTTGTGTAGCGCCTTCAGCTGCTTGGGCCCTCAGCTCTGGAATTCCATCCCCAAAACCCCTCTGCCACTCCACCACACTCTCTTCCTTTGAGGTGCTCATTAAAACGTACCTCTTTAGCCAAGCTTTTGGTCACTTGTCCCAATGTCTCCTTACATGGCTCAGTGTCAAATTTTGTTTAACACTCCTATGAAGTACCTTGGGAGATTTTACTCAGGTAAAGGCTCTATATTAATGCACGTTGTTGCTGTCAAATGGAAGGGTAGGGATACTGTCACAGAAACTCATAGGAACAATAGGAACAGGAGTCGGCCATTTTTCCCCTCAAGCCTGTTCTGTCATTCATTGAGATCACAGTTGACCTTCGACCGAACTTCATATATGCTCCTTTGCCCATAGCGCTCATTACCTTTGCTTAACAGAATTCTATCAATCTCAGATTTAAAATTCACAATTGATTGAGCATCAATTGCCATTTGTGAAAGAGAGTTCCAAACTTCTACCAGCTTTTGTGTGTAGACATGTTTCCCAATTTCTCTCTTGAAAGGTCTGGCTCTAACTTTTAGACTCTGCCCCCTAGTCCTAGAAACACCCCTCCCACCACCAATAAAACCAGCAAAAATAGTTTCATCCAATCTACCCTTCAATATCTTGAAAACTTTGATCAAATCACCCCTTACCTTCCTAAATTCCAGGGAATACAACCCTAGTTTGTATAATTTCTTCTTGTAATTTAATTCTTGAAGTCCAGGTATCATTCTAGTCAACATATGCTGCACTCCCTCCAAGGCCAATATATCCTTCCTAAGGTGTGGTGCCCAGAACTCTACTGCAGCAGAAAAGCTGGATTCAAGCAGTTCTCAAATCTTTGGACGAGCAGCTAAACATACAAGACTGCATTGTCATTGGGGCGGTCTTAACTGTTTTTACACTGGTGGAGTCATGCATGTATAACTAGGAAGGGTGAAATTAAACTAGCTCTTCAATTTTGGAGGAGATGTCCGATCCTTTTCCCAGGAGAACAAGAAACCTGCTCCCAACCCACCCAGTGCCAGCCAGGGTTCAGTGGGTAGCATGCCAGCCCCCGAGTCAGCAGGTTGCGGATTCAACTCTCACTCCAGAGACATCAGCACATAGTCTAGATGGACCCTTCAGTGCAGTACTGAGGGGAGCGCTGCACCGTTACAGCTGCCATTTTTCAGAGGAGACGTCAAACCAAGGCCCCATCTGCTCTCTCAGGTGCGCGCAAAAGATCCCAGAAGAGTTTTCGTGGCCAATATTTATCCCTCAACCGACATCACTAAAACAGATGAGCTGGTCCTTATTATATTGCTGTTTGTGGGAGCTTGCTTGGTGCAAATTGGCTGTCACATTTCCTACATTACAACAGTGACCACACTTCCAAAAAGTATTGCTTTGGGTGCAAAGCACCTTGGGACATCCTGAGGTTGTGAAAGGTGCCAAATAAATGCAAGTCTTTCTTCATAGTAGGTTTTGACCAGCCTATGAGGAGATGGGCAGGAATGACACATGGTAACTGGTCTTCAAATGTACCCTCCACTGCAGAACTATGTGGCATCAGCACAGCAGAATCTGGCAACATGATGTGGGCAAAACTGCTCTGGAGTCCTAATCCATGGATACGCTGATATACGGTGCAGATCGTATCCTGATAGGAACATCAGTGAAAGCACACTCACCTCCAGCATTCTCTTCAACTTCTGTGAGGTCTTAATTGATGCGGAGGCTGCTATTATTGCATTCAGTTGCTAGAAGAAAACATTATAACATAAAGTAACTTCCAGATTGCATATATTGGGATGAAGATATTAATCTTAGATATGAATTTGAAAAAACCCATTTTGTAAATATATTGGAACAGAGTGTTTGGGGGATTTCAAGAGTAAATTGAAAGGTAGATTTTGCTAACAGTTGATGGTCAAAGATATCAGGTGTCGAGCCTCAGACTGTTGACAGCAGCAATCTGCAGTTGAAGAGAAAGGTGGGAGAGGAAAAAATGAATGGAGGAAGAGAGAGATAAAGGAGACTGAGCAAGATGGAAAGAAAAGAGGAGTATACCGTTTTGGATACTGCTGGGGGTGGGGGATGGCCTATCAGGGGAAAACAGCAGCCAGAGCAGTGGCACCACAGCTGGCACTGTTGTTCAGCAGGGGGGGACAAAGCGCAGAAGAGCAATAGTTATAGGGGACTCTATAGTCAGGGGCACAGATAGGCGCTTCTGTGGATGTGAAAGAGACTCCAGGATGGTATGTTGCCTCCCTGGTGCCAGGGTCAAGGATGTCTCTGAACGGACAGGGGGCATTCTGAAGGGGGAGGGTGAACAGCCAGAGGTTGTGGTACACATTGGTACCAACGACATAGGCAGGAAGAGTGATGAGGTCCTGCAGGGGGAGTTGAGGGAGTTAGGTAGAAAGTTAAAAAACAGGACTGCTAGGGTTGTAATCTCGGGATTACTCCCTGTGCCACGTGCCAGTGAGGCTAGAAATAGAAAGATAGTGCAGCTAAACACGTGGCTGAACAGCTGGTGTAGAAGGGAGGGTTTCAGATATCTGGACCATTGGGATCTCTTCAGGGACAGATGGGACCTGTACAAGAAGGACGGGTTGCATCTAAACTGGAGGGGCACAAATATCCTGGCTGCGAGGTTTGCTAGCGTCACTCAGGAGGATTTAAACTAGTGTGGCAGAAGGGTGGGAACCAGAACAGTAGGACAGCAAGTGAAAGAAATGAAGGGGAACTAGTAAATAAGGCCAGTAAGACTAAGAGGAAGAGCAGGCAGGGAGATGTTGCGGAGAACAGCGGGACTGGTGGTCTGAAGTGCATTTGTTTCAATGCAAGAAGTATAACAGGTAAGGCAGATGAACTTAGAGCTTGGATTAGTACTTGGAACTATGATGTTGTTGCTATTACAGAGACTTGGTTGAGGGAAGGACAGGATTGGCAGCTAAATGTTTCAGGATTTAGAAGCTTCAGGTGGGATAGAGGGGGATGTAAAAGGGGTGGGGGAGTTACATTACTGGTTAAGGAGAATATCACAGCTGTACTGCGGGAGGACACCTCGGAGGGGTCATGCAGCGAGGCAATATGGGTGGAGCTCAGGAATAGGAAGGGCGCAGTCACGATGTTGGGGGTTTACTACAGGCCTCCCAACAGCCAGCGGGAGGTAGAGGAGCAGATATGTAGAGAGATTTTGGAAAGATGTAAAGGTAACAGGGTTGTAGTGGTGGGTGATTTTAACTTCCCCTATATTGACTGGGACTCACTTAGTGCTAGGGGCTTGGATGGGGCAGAATTTGTAAGGAGCATCCAGGAGGGCTTCTTCAAACAATACGTAGAGAGTCCAACTAGGGATGGGGCCGTACTGGACCTGGTATTGGGGAATGAGCCCGGCCAGGTGGTCGAAGTTTCAGTGGGGGAGCATTTCCGGAACAGTGACCATAATTCCATAAGTTTTAAGGTACTTGTGGATAAGGATAAGAGTAGTCCTCGGGTGAAGGTGCTAAATTGGGGGGAAGGCTAATTATAACAATATTAGGCAGGAACTGAAGAATTTAGATTGGGGGCGGCTGTTTGAGGGTAAATCAACATCTGACATGTGGGAGTCTTTCAAACGTCAGTTGATTAGAATCCAGGACCAGCATGTTCCTGTGAGGATGAAGGATAAGTTTGGCAAGTTTCGGGAACCTTGGATAACACAGGATATTGTGAGCCTCGTCAAAAAGAAAAAGGAAGCATTCGTAAGGGCTGGAAGGCTACGAACAGACGAATCCCTTGGAGAATATAAAGACAGTAGGAAGGAACTTAAGCAAGGAGTCAGGAGCGCTAAAAGGGGTTATGAGAAGTCATTGGCAAACAGGATTAAGGAAAATCCCAAGGCTTTTTATCCGTATATAAAGAGCAAGAGGGTAACCAGGGAAAGGGTTGGCCCACTCAAGGACAGAGAAGGGAATCTATGTGTGGAACCAGAGGAAATGGGTGAGGTACTAAATGAGTACTTTGCATCAGTATTCACCAAGGAGAAGGACTTGGTGGATGGTGAGCCTAGGGAAGGGAGTGTAGATAGTCTCAGTCATCTCATTATCAAAAAGGAGGTGGTGTTGGGTGTCTTGCAAAGCATTAAGGTAGATAAGTCCCCAGGGCCTGATGGGATCTACCCCAGAATACTGAGGGAGGCAAGGGAAGAAATTGCTGGGACCTTGACAGAAATCTTTGCATCCTCATTGGCTACAGGTGAGGTCCCAGAGGACTGGAGAATAGCCAATGTTGTTCCTCTGTTTAAGAAGGGTAGCAAGGATAATCCAGGAAATTATAGGCCAGTGAGCCTTACGTCAGTGGTAGGGAAATTATTAGAGAGGGTTCTTCGGGACAGGATTTACTCCCATTTGGAAACAAATGGACTTATTAGCGAGAGACAGCATGGTTTTGTGAAGGGGAGGTCGTGTCTCACTAATTTGATTGAGTTTTTTGAGGAAGTGACAAAGATGATTGATGAAGGAAGGGCAGTGGATGTTATCTATATGGACTTCAGTAAAGCCTTTGACAAGGTCCCTCATGGCAGACTGATACAAAAGGTGAAGTCACACGGGATCAGAGGGGAGCTGGCAAGATGGATACAGAACTGGCTCGGTCATAGAAGACAGAGGGTAGCAGTGGAAGGGTGCTTTTCTGAATTGAGGGATGTGACTAGTGGTGTTCCGCAGGGATCAGTGCTGGGACCTTTGCTGTTTGTAGTATATATAAATGATTTGGAGGAAAATGTAGCTGGTCTGATTAGTAAGTTTGCAGACGACACAAAGGTTGGTGGAGTTGCGGACAGTGATGAGGATTGTCAGAGGATACAACAGGATATAGATCGGTTGGAGACTTGGGCGGAGAAATGGCAGATGGAGTTTAATTCGGACAAATGTGAGGTAATGCATTTTGGAAGGTCTCATGCAGGTGGGAGGTATACAGTAAATGGCAGAACCCTTCGGAGTATTGACAGGCAGAGAGATCTGGGCGTACAGGTCCACAGGACACTGAAAGTGGCAACGCAGGTGGATAAGGTAGTCAAGGAGGCATACGGCATGCTTGCCTTCATCGGTCGGGGCACAGAGCATAAAAATTGGCAAGTCATGTTGCAGCTGTACAGAACCTTAGTTAGGCCACACTTGGAATATTGCGTGCAATTCTGGTCGCCACACTACCAGAAGGACGTGGAGGCTTTGGAGAGGGTACAGAAGAGGTTTACCAGGATGTTGCCTGGTCTGGAGGGCATTAGCTATGAGCAGAGGTTGGATAAACTCGGATTGTTTACACTGGAACGACGGAGGTGGAGGGGCGACATGATAGAGGTTTACAAAGTTATAAGCGGCATGGACAGAGTGGATAGTCAGAAGCTTGTTCCCAGGGTGGAAGAGTCAGTTACTAGGGGACATAGGTTTAAGGTGAGAGGGGCAAAGTTTAGAGGGGATGTGCGAGGCAAGTTCTTTACGCAGAGGGTGGTGAGTGCCTGGAACTTGTTGCCGGGGGAGGTGGTGGAAGCAGGTACCATAGAGACGTTTAAGAGGCATCTTGACAAATACATGAATAGGATGGGAATAGAGGGATACGGACCACAGAAGTGCAGAAGGTTTTAGTTTAGGCAGGCATCAAGGGCCAAATGGCTTGTTCCTGTGCTGTACTGTTCTTTGTTCTTTGATTGAGTCAGAGAATGATGGAGAGGTTCGGGAGATGTCTTGTGGAAAAAGAAACTCTGGCCATTTCATCATATAAAGTGGCTGGGTCATACAGTATCAAAGTCTTAAATGCTGAGGGCAATTGTCATGGTCTAATGCCATCATGGCTAAGATCAGCCCAGCCAAAAGAAATGGCGACTGAGCCTGGGATCTTCCTAGTCCATATAGCTTAGCACCACAAAAATGGATGGTGCGTTTACCAACATTGGGGAGATCCCTGGGTTTATTCAGAGAAACATACAGGGAGATAACTGCAGGATATTGTCAGCGAGTTGTTAATGTTGCCCCAATACTTCGCATTTTTTCTGTATATTAAACACACGCCCCACCCCCAACTACGCCTGATATAAAGATGAAGGGACCTACCGGATTCAACATCTGAATATTTTCAACGAAGTTGCCAACAAACGTCATGATGGTCATGCGCTGAGGCAGGCGCTCGATTTTGCTGAACTGGAGCATGAAACGGTCTTCGTTGGACAGGTCATCGAGCGGTTTCCGCTCCTTCTCATACTGCCTCAGAAGTTTCACCTCATTCTCCAAAGGCAGGAAGCGATTCAGACATTCCACAAAGTCTAAGGGCAGGGTCTTCAAATCATACCTACAAAAGGCAAGTCAATGGTTTAGTCCAGTAAACTAAACTCAAATCACAAGACAGACTTTACAACTGAAAATTACTCTGGGGGAGGGGAAGGTGGTCAACGAGGTGGGGTGGGGGGATGGTTTAACTTGGCATGCACATTTCAAGTGAGTCATTTTCAAGAGTGCTGCAGAGCGTGCGTCTTTTGCCCGGCTTTATCGCGCATCGCAGTATGATTCCCGGCACGGAATGGCTGCTTGCTGTTATAGCGCGGACTTCATGACTTGGCATTTGTTGAGCTTGCGAACGCGGGCAAAAAAATTGGCATTTAAAATCCAGTTCGCACTATTTTCTTTTCCTGCAGCATTCTCACATCGAGCCCGTGCCGACATTTCGCTCGCTTTGCTGGTTTCCCCGAGAGCGCAGGAAGTTACCGACTGCACCCAGGTCGCAGTTTGGGCCCCTGGGTGTGTGGCAATGCCCCACACAAATTGCGAAGGCCCCGACTCGATCGGTGGGTGCGCGCCCATCTGGTCAGAATCATGCAGATAAACGCCCACTTGCCGGGAGCCCACGCCATGCCTTCATTCGAAAAGGAAACCCACAGTGCCATCCTAGTTAAAAGGGAAAGGAAGACTGGCTGCGAGGAGGGTTAGGGGTACCCACCGCTGCCATTTTTGTGTCTCCCGCAAACTGCTGCTGAAAACGGGTGCAACAAGGCTCACCAACACCACCAGGACAACTATAGGTCCGGTTACTAGCGAATAGATGTTAAACCAATCATTCTGCCAGTGTCTGCAGTAGATACATGCGGGGGGTGTTAAACTAAGATCTGAAAGATCCTGGTAAAATCCAGAGCTGTGGTACTTTTACATCACCTTGTGGAATCGGGGCGGGGGGAGGGTGCAGTGGGGTGGCAGTTCTCTGACCGCTTGCCTCTCTTCCAAGGACTTGTGTGTGCCAAGGTGGCCCTGGATCAAGATCATGCGATGCCCACCAGTCCAGTACAAGCCTATCATGACTGGTGGACACTGCTGGACATACTGATCAGGTTCAAGCAAAATAGGACAAAGACAATCCAGCCAACATACAATTGGGATCTTCAAGCAGCACTTCATAAGTTTGGATTGAGTGAGGTGGGGGGAGGGGGGCTACCCCAGAGTAGAACCCCCAAAATGTCTTTGAAATGATTGCTTGAAGCACAATGTACAATGTTGCTCTTCAAAGAGGTCAGCGAGTGCAGCTTTGGGCATCTACGAGGTCTGTGAATCCCTGCATCAAGGTTGTGCAACTGGTTTCCAAGAGAGTTGGAACTGGCAAAGAGTGCATCCTGGAATCTGGACCCATGGTCGCTGAAGCAGTCGAAGCATTCACGAAGGATGGCCCGACTGTGCCGATTAGCTCTGCCCACGAGACCTTCACTGTGGACAACAGTGCAGACAACCTTTTGCCCAGAAGTGTGCAGATCTGGGTGATGGGACTCCTCCTCAAGCGTCCCCACAGCTTGTAGCGCGTTGCACTGAGACAAGTGGCTTGGGCAGACGATCCTGCTCAGACAATAACCTCTGTCCCTGAAGAGGCTCTTTGAAGTCAAAATCCCCAGGTGCTGCAGCAGAGTGAATAACCAAGCAAGGGCTCCAATCAGCTTTGTGGTGCGACAAAGAGGAGGAGCCATCTATACTGCCACATCACCTTCGAGTAAGGCGGAGAGTGATTGGGCAGCGCCTGCAGAGGTGCAGTATTTCACCCAGCTCTCTGGCAGGAAGGGGGGAGGTCAAAACGCAGGTGGAGAAAAATTGCAAAACGTGACAAACAAACACAAACTTACTTTTTCTTAAAAGGTTAATGCAGATTTGAACGCTGTTCAGCAGCAGCAGCAAACCCCATTGTACCAAAAGCAGTAAAGCATCAGATTGGGGAATGTTAAGCAAAAAGATCATGAAGTGAAAAACAGCAATGGCCAAAGTGGACAGCTCTGATGTCCAATGATGTGGACAGATAGGCAGGGGGTGGGGGAGGGGGTGCAAAGCCATTGAAGACCAACAAAGCTAACTGGCTTTCCCATAGTCTGAACCAGCCAAGCCAAGCAGAGGCTTGCAGCCCCAGGTCATGTGACCACAGAACACTTCAGTCGGGTGGGGAAAAAGAGAAAGGGAACAGACCCTGCCCCACTAACAATGCTAGCCCGGTAGCTTCTGGGAAAGGCGGGAGGGGGTTTATGAAGCAACAGGAAATGCCAGCCATTCTCTAAAGTGGACAACACTGGTGAAGGCAAGGGATCTGACATCTACAAAACAAAGGTAGGCCCCTCTGCATGTGGAAGGGCCAACTTTTGCCAATGAATAGCCAGTGAGATAGTGACTCCAATTTTACAGCTCCAATATTTCAGTTGCTTTACAATACAACAGAAACACAACCACATATTAAGAGGTGGGTGGGGAGCAGACAGGGCAACTGCAGGGTTAGAAGTGGGGGGGGCGGGGTAAGGACATAATTCACGGTAGAAATTTTTGGAGGGGTTCGGCACAACTTCCTCCCTCCCCATCCCTCCCAGCGGTCATGGTTTATCACCTGGATTTAAGTTTCAAGTCCTTCCCGACAAATCGGATACAGGCGGAAAACCAGGAGCAATCCTGGACTGTGGGGGGGGGGGCGGGAGGAAGGGAAAGTTGAGCAAAACGATTTACGCAAAATGCACGCAGCTGCCAGCCCACACTTCACACTCAAGTGACACAATCAAAGAGGTCTGAAGGCTTTACAACATACATTTGAATGGCCCTGCAAATCTCTTCAGTTGTCTTGCCAGCCTTGCGCAGTGTAATGGCGAGATTCTTTGCTCGGTTGGCTTCGAGCAGCGTCACTTTACTCAGTGCTTTCTG
Source organism: Heterodontus francisci (assembly GCF_036365525.1). Taxonomy (NCBI): domain Eukaryota; kingdom Metazoa; phylum Chordata; class Chondrichthyes; order Heterodontiformes; family Heterodontidae; genus Heterodontus; species Heterodontus francisci. The sequence goes on along the minus strand of NC_090421.1, from coordinate 11,095,103 downwards.
CGCACTTTTGCTTTTCTGACAGGAGATTTCAATGGAGGGTCCCTGGGCTTTCGTCTTGAAGAGGTCTTCAAATTCATCCATGTCAAGCTCCTACAGCACAAAGTGATTGGATAAATACCTTTATTATTATTTTATACTAGGCGGTCTCCCGTGCTCACGGGCCATTTCTTTTTCCAATTGCCCTCCCTGTTCCTTAAAACCTTTCTTCTTGCCCCTCTCTGCTTTTCTGCCCGTGTTCCACTTTTTCGTTCGCTCTCTCTAGCATACTTTCATTGCGCACTCTCTCTCACTTTGATTTTTGATGCCACCCTATGTCTCCTTCAATCTACAAGTCACTCCTTCCCTCCACTGCATTTCTCCTCTGTACGTCTCCCATTCCCTCCATCTCACACTTGATGGAGGCGGGTACAGGGATCGGGTACGGAGAGAGAGAAGCTGTCTCAAAGTTGTAGCGTGTGTGTGAGGGAGGCACTGGAGGATGGAGTTTGGGCTGGGCTCGAGGCTCAAGAGAGAATAGTGCAAGAGTTTTGGAACTGGGAGGGAGAGTTGATGAGATCTGGGTTGGAGAGAGCCCGGGGAGCGGGGGGGCTGGAGTCTGGGCTTGGCCGTTAAGGGACCTGAGAGTTTAGCTCTGCTGTGGGCCGATTCCGCTTGATGTTGTGATCGATGGGGAGTGTCAGTCCTGACTAGACTGAAACTGCATCTGCTGGGTTGGGGGAGGTGTAGCATGGAACACCGTGGTCTGAGGCTAGGAGGGTATGGGGAGTCCTTGGGTTAGTTAGGCAGCAGGACCTTGGGTTTGTGCTGGGAGGGAGCTGGGCTGAGTAGAGTGGCAGCAAGAATAGGTCCATCAGCGCAGGGCTTGAATGAGGTGATGGGGGGTTGGTGGTGGCAGTGGTACTGGTGTCTTAGTGCAGAGAGTGAGTGGGGAAACCTGCCTTCTCAAAATTGCTGGGCATGAGCCAGCAAGGCACTAGGGAGAGGAGCTGCGGTGCAGGATGCACAACATGGGTCTGGGACTGGGGAGAGCTGCATGAGTGAAGCTTGGAGACCTGGCAGCAGGGTACTCCAAAATCCATGATGGCGCAGTGAAGGAGCAGAGATGGGTGGTCGTTGGTGGTAAAATTGGAAGCTGAGCTGGAGTACTTTAGGTGGGTTTCAGTAAGTGAACAGAAACTTTGCAGGTAGCAAAGCCCGGACAGAGTGGGTAAAGGATCGATGGAGGAGGAGAATGGAGAACCAACATGGCAGCCAAAAGCAAGTGGAATGCTAACCCCCACCAACGACCTGATAGCCCCAGGACCAATCAACAATCTCTGAGGCTCACTACACTGATACAGACATAAGGGCCTCAATTTTAAGTCAGGGCAGGATCGGTATGTGTTGGGAGTGGGAGTGGGGGTGAGCAGTTTGGGGGAGGTGGCTGCAGGAGGGGCCAAGGCTTGGCGAGATTTTGACCCCCAGGCCTCATTGAACTATTCAGGTCTCTGACTCCTGCCTGAACCTGGCAGGAATCACTGCCTGGCTGGTGGGTGGAAGCAGGAATATAGGCAGCAGGAGGCTGTCACCTGGGTTCAGTCCCAGCTGTCAGGTAAGCAATGAGGGGTCCAAGAGGGGATTGCGACTGGGGGTTTGACAGGGGAGGGTGGTGAGGAAAGGGAGGAAGGAGGCCCTGGAGCAAGGGAGGCCAAAGGCTTCCTGGTGAAGCTCAGAGGAGAACTAATTCCTCCTGGCCCGACAAGGAAACTTGTAGAGACTTACCTTGCCAGGCCTCGATCCAGCTCTCAGCAGGTTTGGCCTTGTGGGGGAAGCCACCATTGCTCTCCTGCTCAGGCCTCAGGCAAAAATGGCAGATCAGGCCCTAAAGGCATCATCAGAGTCTGACCTGCCTGTTTAAAAAGGACCCGCCAGCTTGGGGGAGGGTGTCCCTGTTGCCTGCAATTTAAAATGGCAGTTGACCCTATCGGGGTTGGAAAGGAGTGGCTAAATCCCCCACTCCATTTTAACTGCTTCCCCACTGGCCTGGTTTCCACCGTTAACATTGATGCCAGGGTTTTTTTTTTTAAACGTAGATAGATATTCTGTACAAATGTTATGCTCATCACGGTAATCAGACTTCTATTAGGCAGAAATCGGATTTTGCCCCATTCCATGTACCCGGTGTCCCTAGGCCAAGTTGAGCACTGGGAAGATGCAGGGTAATGTCTTACCCCCAACAAGGTGCGGCAACCACAGCCTTGAAAGAACAGCCCCTGCTCCAGCAGGATGCTTCCAGACACCTCGGACAACTGCGCTTGCATTCTTCATCCACTTTTGGTCCACCTGACCACGGATATGGATTGTAGCATCTTTCCGACTGTGACCCAATCTCATCGCTGTCTACCTTTCCTTTACACTGGTCCTATAGTTATACTGGATGCTGGGTGGTACTGGTGCATGTCTGCAGTCAATATTCTGCCATATCATCAAACCCAGATTCAGACCCAGGACTGCAGAGCAGAATGGATGGGATAAAATGTCTATAGTCCAAAATAGTGGAGAGAACTTAATGGGGCCATTTGCATTATTATTTGGGGAGAGGGCAGGCAGGCAGAGGAGGCAAGTATGCAGGCCCATTTGTCCCGAGCCCTTTTTGGAGCTCTTGCAGCCTGCAGGCTGACCTAACTTGCTTGGTGCGGTCTTGTTTGAAGCAAAGAGGCAGGCGGAGGCAAAAGTAATTAAATCAATCACCCAGCTTACCTCCAATATTTTTTCATCATCGATTTCAGTGAAGACTGTCCCATTGATCTGGTTGGGTTTCAAAGCCATCCAGTTAAATACCGGCAAGCGGAATTTCGTTTTAATTGGTTTCTTGATCCGGATGGCTGAAAGGAGAAAAGAAAGGAATTAAGCTCAGGTCACATGAATGATGGAGTGTGAGGCCTTTGGCTCACTGACAGCATTGCTGCCTCAGAATCAGCAGGTGCAGGGTTCGAACCCCACTCCAGACTGTTTCTACGAGCGGAGACCTAAGCTTAGGCTCTGAATTCCGGGTTATCCGGTAGGTACTCATGTCTGGTAGGTGTAGTAGGCCTAGAGCAGAAAGTAGCACGTTGCGGTTAGGTAAAAGGAGTGATATTTAGACACTGGCTCTTCTCAACATCCTGTCATTATTTTGAACAGTTCCATTCCATTCCCCCTGAACCTTCTATGCTCTAGTGACTCTCTCACACGTTTTCCAAGTCTCGTCACAGCTACACCATCTCATGTGTAATCCTTTTGTCATATTACTACTGATCTCTGTCAGTATCCTTTAGTATGGAAGAACCAAGCCAGGTAATTTATGGCGTGGGAGTGGGGAGTCGTTTCCTTGACAACTTGAAGGTAGACCAGTGCATGAGTGCAGCACACGTAGCAAAGTCAGGCCGGAAAGATTACATCATAGGAATAGGAGGAGACCATTCAGCCCCTCGAGCCTGTTCCACCATCCAATGAGATCATGTCTGATCTGTCGTCTAACTCCATATAACCTCCTTTGTCCCCTATCCCTTAATACCATCGGTTAACAAAATCTATCAATTTCAGATTTAAAATTAACAAGTGATCTAGCATCAATTGCTATTTGTGGGAGAGAGTTCCACATGCCTACCACCCTTTGTGTGTAGAACGGTTTCCTAATTTCTCTCCTGAAAGGTCTGGCTTTAATTTTTAGACTGTGCTTCCTAATCCTAGACTTCTCAACCAGCAGAAATAGTTTCTCTCTATCTGCCCTATCCCTTCCCCTTAATATCTTGAAAACCTCAATCAAATCACCCCTTAACCTTCTAAGTTCCAGGGAATACAGCCCGGCTGCACTGTTGCTAAGGGATTTCTGTCACCTGCACCCCCTCCTTGCCCATTTTTCCCATATGCTGATCAATTCCCAAGCACCCAATAGGTAAATTACACTCACCATTAAGTACCATTAACCCTTTTAATACAGTTTTCTGGAGATATATCTCTCAGTGATGGCTGCAGTACAACAGCCCCAATAACAACTTGCATTTATATAGCACCTTCAACATAGTAAAATGTCCCAAGGTGCTTCACTAGAGCGTCAAACAAAAGCCACATAAGGAGATATTGAGACAGGTGACAAAATGCTTGGTCAAAGAGGTAAGTTTTAAGATGTGTCTTAAAGGAGGAGAAAGGTAGAGAGGCGGAGGGGTTGAGGGAGGGAATTCCAGAGCTCAGGCAGCTGAAAGCACGGCCGCCAATGGTGAAGCCATTAAAATCGAGGATGCTCAAGAGGCCAGAATTGGAGGAGCGCGGAGATCTCTGAGGGGTGTAGCGCTGGAGGAGATTACAGAGATAGCGAGTGACATTGGTTTCAGGAGAGGGAGGGGAGTAATAAGGAAGAAAATTGGAAAACAACAACAAAAAAACTGCTCCAAATGTAGTGTTTCAATCACATGAATAAAAAGCACTTGCATTGTGTCAGAGGCAGTGGAACAAAGCGCAGAAACTCCTGCTCAAACCACATCCAAGGCCTTTTAATACATTGCTCTTTGACAAAGTTAGGTTCAGCAGTAAGGCTCATCACAAGAGAAAACACATGGACCATTACCTGACAATCCATGACTGAGGATAACCGATAGAGAACTACCAGGTAATGGGGGAGCCACAGGTGGTGGGGGCGGTGGTGGTGGTGCTTGACCTGTAGGAAAAGACAAACATTATGAAAAAAAAAACTCAGCCTGTACCTGTCCTGGCAAAATGCACACATTTTGCTTTAAATTGCCTCTGTACTTATTTTGCTTCGAGCCCAATATGTGACTCTACATCCCAACGCACACTTCCTTTCATCCTTGTGAAGGGTGAAGTAGTTCAGGAAGAAGGCCACCCCAGAGGCACCAATGTCCGTCTCTGATAAGCTGATGGTGCATTTGTAAGGCAACAGGCTGGAGATACCGAGAACTGCACAGCCATTTAAATACAAATAGGCCCGTGTTGTCCATGGAGAGTAATCCATTGCCCTTGTGCCCAATAACCTGCAGTCATCCCTGTACCTTTTGAATCCTTGGCCTGAATCAGGGACACATCTTGGTCAGATAATTTTACCCAGAATGCACTCCAGGAAGGAGCTGCTTCTCCGTCCTGGAGTGCATTCTGGGCAAAATGATCTGACCCACCCCCCAGTGAACAATAGAACTATTATGTGTAAAATATTGCCATTTTCAATAGGATCAAGGACACCATTAAGCCCTACTTGCACATTTGTTAACTTAAGATCAGGCCCAATGTAAACACAATGCTGTAACATGCATCTGAGTCTACCATTCATCAATGGTCTTGAGGAAATCTCGGGGGCAGGGGGTGGGTGGGTGGGATACCGTCAAGCAGTCAGATCAGGAGGCATGCCAGTTTTTACTGGGAGGGATTAGCAATACTGCCTGCCAATTCTCAAAGTTGCTGCCAAACCTCCCACCTGCACTGTTTCACTGCCCTGTCTGAGGCAGTGCTATTGGGAGATTTGTCGCTGGCATTGGCAACAAAGGAGATTGTAAGGTCTACTCTACACAGCACTCACCTGAGCATATTAAAGTACCTTGCACAGTTCTGGTCTCCATATTATCAAAATAGAAGAGTGAGGGGTGACCTAATATAGGTTTTTAAAAGTATGAAGGGGTTCGCTCGGGTAAACGTAGGAAAGACATTTCCACTTGTGGAGACGACCAAAATTAGAGGCCATAAATATAAGATCGCCATTAATAAATTCAATAGGGAATCCAGGAGAAATTTCTTTCCCCAGAGAGTCGTGAGAATGTGGAACTCACTACTACAAGGAGTAGTTGAGGCGAATATCATAGATGCATTTAAGGGGAGGCTAGATAAACTCATGAGGGAGAAAGCAACAGATAGGATTAGATGAAGTCGGGGGAGGAGAGCCTCGTGTGGAGCATAAACACCAACATAGATCATTTGAGCCGAATGGCCTGTTTTTGTGCTATAATGTCTATGTAATCTAACATTCACTGGTCTGCAAAACGTTGGAAAATTCCTCCCATCAGTTTACCAGGGCAGAAGTGACTTTCCAGCTCACAGCCATGCGCATGTGTGTTTTTCTATTTATCTCTGATCATTTGGGATTTCCATTCTCAGCTTTCATGCAACATCTGATCCCTTCTGGCCTATTTCTGACTCCTCATCTGCACTAAAAGGTGTATTAAGTCATATTTTCATTTCATTTCCTCTGGTGAAATTCTGTCAGGCTGTTTTATTAATTAAGAAGGTAACTTAGGCAGGTTTTTTTTTTAAGTTCCACTCGCAAAACACTGGGTAATGTCTGAAGTTCTTTGAACATTGCTGACTTCTGATCTCATTGCAACCAAGCGCGGAGTAAGGCAGAGGCAAGGGACCTTCATTTCCTCAACACAAGCAGGAGCAGTGTTGACACATGAGGCCCACAGCTCCGAAGTTTCAATATTAATTTCACCCAGATTACAGGACAGCCTTGAAATCAGCCTCATCTCACAACTGATTGCATCTTCGGAAAGAACCGAGAAGGGTTACATGGCACTTGGATTGAATTTAAGTCAAGAGGAAAGATTAAAGGAACGCTGGCCTGGCTTCCTCTGATAAAGGCAAGACTTCTAGGTAACCTGATTGAACTTGTCGGGACTCTTGAAGAGAACTGGCAGTGCTGATCCTGGCAAAATGTTCATTGTGCTCGAGGCTGCAATTCCCAGGGGATCGTTGAATGGGAAAGGAGCAAGGCAGGAAGTCTGGTGGTATCTTCTTACACAAAGGACAACTAGAGTGGAGTAATAAATTACAAGCGAAAGGCACTGAACCAGACAGAATAAATGAGTGGAAGAGGCAATTAGATGGCATTTTAAGGGTTAATCTCTCTAGTCTAGTTTTTTTGTTTAAATTTAGCAATTAATTAAAATTACTGTTTAAGTTAAGAGGCAAATTAAGTTTCTTATAGTTTTAAACAGGGATATACAAGCTCAGAGTAGCTGTAGATAGTTAATTAGGTAGCTCGCTCAAACTGGTTTGTGAGCTCCAGCAAAGCTGATTCTTCATTGTTTTCAGAGAGTATAAATTCAGGGGTATCTGAATACTGCTTGTCAGCACTGAGTGCACAGAGTGTGAAGAAGGGAATTTGGTAAGTGAGGGAGTTCGATAAGGAGGGGAACTATAAATTAAGAAAAATCAATGAATCAGCGAGAGGAGCAGGGCTAGCTGCTGCTGCTGCCAGTCTGCGGCGTTCAGAAGAAAAATCGAGGTGTGACATCAGAGGGAAGCAGGTAAGTGATTGTAGCTCCTAAGTTTCATCCTGCCAAACAGCGCGAGGGGGGAGCGAGAGCAGCGAGGCACAGGGAACTAGTCGGTGAATATCTGGTGGGTATTTTCTTACTTTCTTTTTTTCCCTTTTCTGCTGATTTTTTTTTTCTATAACATTTCAGTCTATCTCCTAAGTAGAAGCTAAAATACCAGCAGTCGGTAGGTAGTTACTCGTTTGTTCGTTCTATTTATAACCATTTTATTGTGTTATTTTAACTTCCAATTTTAGCGCAGTAAATAAATAACTCGAGGCATGGCAGGGCTGCTCAACCTGTGCCATGTGGGGACTCCAGGTCCCCACCCATGTCCGGGACAACTACATATGCAAAAACCCGAGCCCCGAATCTTAGCATTCGAGGAGCAGGTGGTGTCACGGAGGTGCGTTCGTGAGGATGAGAGATACGTGTATAGCATGTTTCAGGAGGTGATCATCCCTCAGCTTAAGAGAGCACAGGCAGAGAGGGACTGGGTGGCTGCCAGACAGACAAGGTGGTCAAGGCAGGTAGTGCAGGAGTCCTCAGAGGGCATCCCACTTTCTAACCGGTATTCAGTTCTGAGTACCGATGGGAGAAAGGGTTCCTCTGGAGAGTGCAGCGAGAGTCATGACCAGAGCATCATGGGTGGCTCAGCTGTGCAGGGAGGGAGGAGAAAAGACAGGAGAGCAATAGTGGTAGGGGATTCTATAGCTAGGGGAACAGACAGGCGTATCTGTGGTCACAGACATGATTCCAGGATGGTATGTTGCCTCCCTAGTGCAAGGGTCATTGATATCACTGAGCGGCTACAGAGCATTCTGGAGGGCGAGGGTGCACAGCCAGAGGTTGTGGTCCACATTGGTATCAACAATATAGGTAGAAAAAGGGATGAGGTCCTGGAGGCTGAGTTTCGGGAGTTCGGAAAGAGATTAGCAAGCAGGACCTCAAAAGGTAGTAATCTCTGGATTACTCCCAAGGCCACGTGCTAGTGAGCATAGAAATAGGAAAATACACCCCAGATGAATGCTTGGCTGGAGAGATGGTGCAGGAAGGAGGGCTTCAGATTTCTGGGGTATTGGGACCAGTTCTGGGGAAGGTGGGACCTGTACAGGCCGGACAGTCTACACCTGAACAGGACCGGGACAAACATCCTTGCAGGAAGGTTTAAACTAGCTTGGCAGGGGGGTGGGAACCTGAGGGCGGTTTCAGATAGGACAAATTCAGAACAGGGAACGGGAGGCAGAAAATTAGCGAGTGACTCAAAGACAGAAGAAGCAAAGGTTAAAAAGTGTACAGCACAGGAATTTGGCAGTGTTAAAAGGTATTTATTTAAATGCAAGGAGTATAGTAAATAAAGCCGATGAGCTGAGGGCACAGATAGACACATGGCAACACGATATTGTTGCAATAACGGAAACTTGGCTTAAAGTGTAAAAATGGCAGCTCAACATCCCTGGATATAGAGTTTTCAGGCGGGATAGAGAGGGAGATTATAAAAAAAGATGGGGGTGTAGCATTATTGGTTAAAGGATCAATAATAGCTGTGAGGAGGGATGATATGCTAATTGAATCATCAAATGAGGCCATATGCATGGAGCTCAGAAATAAAAGGGCAGCCACACTACTAGGAGTGCACTATCGACCCCCAAATAGCGAGAAGGAGATAGAAGAACAAATAAGTCGGCAAATATTTGAGCGCAAAATCTATAGGGCAATAATAGTTGGGGATTTCAACTAACCCCATATCAACTGGGATACAAACAGTGTGAAGGGCACAGAGGGGACAAAATTCTTGAACTGCATTCAAGAGAACTTTTTTAGCCAGCACATAAGCCCAACGAGAGTGGGTGCAATTCTAGATTTAGTCTTTGGAAATGAAGCTCGGCAAGTGGAGGAAGTAGCAGTGGGTGACCATTTTGGAGATAGTGACAATACAGTTAGTTTTAGCATCATTATGGAAAAGGACAAAGATAGAACAGGAGTAAAAGTTCTAAATTGGGGGGAAGGCAAATTTTAAGAAGCTGAGAGGTGACCTGGCGGAAGTGGACTGGATACAGCTACTGGAAGGAAAAATCAGTGGCAAACCAGTGAGAGGCATTCAAAAGCAAGATTCTACAGGCACAGTGTAGGCATGTCCCCACAAAGAAAAAGGGTGCTACTGCCAAATTGAGAGCCCCTTTTTTAATCTAGAAGCATATAGGGTAAGATAAAGCAGAAAAAGAAAGCTTATGACGATCACAAAAACCTTAATACTTTAGAAAGCCTAGAGGAGTATAGAAAGGCAGGGGTGAAATAAAAAAGGAAATTAGAAAAGCAAAGAGAGGACATGAAAAATTATTGGCAGGTAAAAATCAAGGAAAACCACAAAGATGTTTTATCAGTACATTAAGAGCAAGAGGATAACGAAGGAAAAGGGTAGGGCCTATCAGATATGAATAAGGTAACTTGTGTGTGAATGCAGAAAATGTGGACACGGTTCTTAATGAGTACTTTGTCTTGGTCTTCACAAAGGAGAGGGATGATACAGACATTGCAGTTAAAGAGGAGAGGAAGTACTAGAGGCTCTGACATCCTTGAAAGTGGATAAATCACCAGGGCCGGATGGATTGTATTCCAGACTGTTAAAGGAAGCCAGGGAGGAAATAGCGGATACTCTGAGGATCATTTTCAAATCCTCACTAGATATAGGCGAGGTACCAGAGGATTGGAGGTCTGCGAATGTTGTACCATTGTTTAAAAAGGGTGCGAGGGATAGGCCAAATAATTATAGGCCGGTCAATCTGACCTCGGTGATGCGCAAGTTACTAAAAGCAATTCTGAGGGAAGGATAAACTGTCACTTCGAAAGGCACAGATTAATCGGGGATAGACGCATGGATTTGTTAAGGGAAGGTAGTGTCTTACCAACTTAATTGTGTTTTTTGAGGAAGTAACAGGAGGATTGATGAAGGTAGTGCAGTGGATGTGGTCCACATGGATCTTAGTAAGGCATTTGACAAGGTCCCGCATTGCAGACTGGTCAGTAAAATGAAAGCCCATGGGATATAGGGGAATGTGGCGAGTTGGATCCAAAATTGGCTCAGGGTCAGGAAACAAAGGGTAATGGTCGACGGATGTTTTTGCGAATGGAAAGCTATTTCCAGTGGCGTTCCACAGGGCTCATTGTTGAGTCCCTTGCTGTTTGTGGTATATATTAATGATTTGGACTTAAATGTGGGAGGCAAGATTGGGAAATTTGCAGATGACACAAAAATTGGTCATGTAGTTGATAGTGAAGAGGATGGCTGTAGACTCCAGAATGATATCAATGGTTTGGTTGACTGGGCAGAAAAGTGGCAAATGGAATTCAGTCCGGAGAAGTGTGAGGTAATGCATTTGAGGAGGGCAAATAAAGTGAGCAAATACACAATAAATGGGAGGATACTGAGAGGGGTAAAAGAAGTGAGAGACTTTGGAGTGCATGTCCACAGGTCCCTAAAGATGGCAGGACAGGTAGATAGAGTGGTGAAGAAGGCATATGGAATGCTTTCCTTTATTGGCAGAGGTATAGAATACAAAAGCAGGGATGTAATGCTGGAACTGTATAAAACACTGGTTAGGCCACAGTTGGAGTATTGCGTACAGTTCTGGTCACCACATTACAGGAAGGACATAATTGCTTTGGACAGAGTACAGAGATTTACAAGAATGTTGCCAAGGCTGGAAAATTGCAGCTATGAGGAAAGATTGGATAGGCTAGGGTTGTTTTCCTTAGAAAAGAGGAGGCTGAGGGGTGACTTAATTGAAGTGTACAAAATTATGAGGGGCCTAGATAGAGTAGACAGGAAGGACCTGTTTCCCCTAGCAGAGAGGTCAATTACCAGGGGGCACAGATTTAAGGTGGTAGAAGGATTAGAGGGGACATGAGGAAAAGCATTTTCACCCAGAGGGTGGTGGGTGTCTGGAATTCGCTACCCGGATCAATGGTGGAGGCAGAAACCCTCAACTCATTAAAAGGTAGCTGGACATGCACCTGAAGTGCTGTAACCTGCAAGGCTACGGATCAGGTGCTGGAAGGTGGGATTAGAATGGACAGCTAGTTTTTTCAGCTGGCACAGACATGATGGGCTGAATGGCCTCTTTCTGTGCTGTAACTTTTCTATGTTTCTATGGTCTTTGGAGAGAGAGACAGAGAGAGACAGAGAGAGACAGAGAGAGAGATGATTGAGGGATATGGTGTGAACGTGGGTTGATCTGTCAAAAAGGGTCTGGGTATGTTCAACATTAAATATTCGTTTCCCTATTGTGTTTATAAGTGCTCATCATGGATTGAAGGAGTGATGTCAGCGGCCATTGGCAAAACTAGTACATTATTTGCAATTTTGCTTCTATTTTGAAAACCTGAGTGATTTGACAAATTGGTTCTGAGAACAGGTCAAAATCACTAAGACTTTCTGAAATCACTCAGTAGCGTCAAGTGTATATCTGCTGGTCTGGTCGGAACTGTGGAGGCAGGGGGGGCAGCGGTGTGGGGTGGGGGAGGGGGCCTGAAAAATCTGGTTTAGGAACTTGCTCATTCCAGAACCGTTGACTTCTCTCGCTATTTTAACCCATGACAGTTCGGCCACAAGAAAGGTGCTGGGTCCTCAGCAAGTGAGGGCCCAATGATGTCAATTGGATGTGTGCGCCATTTTAACAGCGGGCTGACTAAGAGCCATGTAGTCCCGGACTTACCAGCGAAAGCCAGCAGTGACACAGATACATTTAGCTTCCTCGCCCAGGACTCTTTGGGCCTCCCTTCTTGCACCCACACCCCAAGTATCTGTGGAAGCCACCCTCCCAACCTTTCTCTCTCTCTCTCTCAATGGTGAGGAGCGTAGCTTTACCTGGTAATGGTGGAGCTAGTGGTGGTGGAGACGGGGTTGGGGTTGGTGGTGTCGGTGTCGAAGGAATGCTTTGGCTTAGCTCCGAACCCATGGCGGATCGAGACAGCATGGAAAGATCTCCATCAGGACAATCACCAACAGATCCGTGTTGCAGATCCGTCAGCTGTTTCTCCAGGTGAAACTGCCGCTGTAAAGCCTCCTCTTTCTCCTTGATCATCTTCCGCAACGTGTGCACCTGGCTGCTGGCATCTTTGTATGTTTCCTGTAGGGGCACAAAGAGTTGGCAAGGTGGCATGGCTTGCGCTCAACAATAAACTGCATTACTCTCCAACAAGCTTAAGTCGTTTTAACACTCAAAAAGGAATGGGCCACTCCTGCACGCATCTGCACCAACCAGGGGTGTGGAATGATCTAAGCAAGCCACCTGGTTTACAATAGATATCAAAGTCGCTCTGTAATGAGTTTCCAGTGAGGCTTCAAGGAAATGGTCACCAAGGAAGCTGAAAGCTCTGTACCTGGGAGTAGTAGCATTCTTAACCCTGACTCTGATCAAGGAGTTTTAGTCCATTAAAATTGTCGTCAATATTTGACTGATTTCTGAGTACAACAGAGAACTGTATCCAAGTTATTTCTTTGTCCTCTCCTTGAAATCAACAGCAGTCGCCACTCTGTACGAGTTTGCTTTTTTTCTTTAAATTAAATTGAAAATTCAACAGACCATTGATACAACACTATTCCCAACCTGGAGACCCTACCTTTATTGTTTCCAGTTCATTATCTCGATTTAGTAGCTGCTTTTCCAGTTCCGCTACCCTCATCATATTTTCATTCTCCAGTTCCTGAAGCTTCTCCGCTAACTGTGAGGGGAGGAAAAGGACAGTTTCAAGTTCGAGCAATCTGGAACAAAAAGCATATCTCTTTTCTAGATAGTTCTGGTTACATTGGCAATGACGTATTTGGATTCTGAATGCCTAGTGTCATGGAACTGCTGAAGGTACCATTCTTCCAGAAATGCAGGTCCCAATATCTCTAAATTGCAGATACTACCAGCTCATCACATGCTTTGAAATACAGCCTCAATGTGACTCGGACTTACTGGGAGCCAGTTTACTTCCAGATCAGAATGTTTTGGGTTCAAATTACACCTGAAGAGTGTAGATGCAGCTGTGGAGTGCAGTCTACCCAGTACTAATATCCCAGGGATATTCAAGGCACTGATCTTTCAGTAAGGTATGAAATTATCCTGATCTGCCATACTGGATGTGTCATCATCCAGTGAGATTTCTTGTAGGGAGAGTGAAGAGCTATCCCAATATTTTCTGCAGAACTTTTTCCCAGTGCCCACTTTTTATTAGGTCCCAACATAAGTAACGACAGCTCAAGGAGTTTGCAGATTCTTCCCCCACCCCTCACTGATCTGGCGAACCAGTATGAAAGCCAGTAATTTGAATCACTTACAGCTCCTAGTGGCAGACACTCAATGCTGCAACGGAGCAACAGTGCACGGACCTGTTCAGTTTCAGATGACACGCTCCGCTATTGTGAACCAGCCTTTCACACAAAAGGGAGGGTGTGTCCAGGAACACATTACAGATTATGTACTCACGTGTGACAAGTGCTCTTCCAGTTCGTCCACTTTCTCCAAGGCTGCATTCTTGGTCTCGGCATCTTCGAGTAAGCCTCCCACATCGAACACGTTGTCCAAGTAGGCCTGGATCTGTACCTGGAGTTTGTCACTTTCTGTGTTCTTGGATTTCTGAGGAGAACATAAATTGTAACCATTAATGAGGGTGCTATAGCAGATTTTTGTAGCCACTAAATCGCCTGGCTTTAAACCATGCTGTGTGTTCCCAAAACAAAAATGGAAAATAGGGGTGACATGGCCATTGAAGTAGTTTGGAACTCAAGGAATGCTGACTCAAGATACTGGTGATGCACTGTACAGATTTAAATGGTTTTAAGGATATCGCTGTGCTGAACAGGGAGGATATTTTCCACCCACACAACTGGGGTCATTTTGAGGTCCCCACACACGATTGGCAGCCGTTCCTTAAATATGACTGCAAAGCCATGCTCTTGGGAGGAACTTGTCAGCATGTTGATCATGCCTTTCGCAAGACTCTCTTCCCTCCCAAGACTTTTCAATCGATATCATGGGTTGAACTCAGCCATATCTTTCATATTTACCCATGTGCCTTTGTTTTATAGAGACAGGCTGCAAAACAAAAAGAGACAGCAAGCTGTGGAGATTTGATCTTTTGTTTTTTTTTCTGCACTCATTGTACAACCTCTTCCTTCTGGTCAACATTTTAAGAAAAGCATGTGGATTCCTGATGTAGCACTGAGACAGCATGCAACTGTCCGAGAGCATTTTCAAAGCGACACGACAAATATGCTGGACATTACTAAGGGAAGGCGCTAATGTTTGCCTCAAATGAGTGAGCCATGTCATTTTGACAATAAAATCTAGCTGGCACATCAGTACTAAGAGCTTTTGAAGTGAGTGTTTAGGCTAAGAGAGGGTATTTTAAGGCTGCAGTCCAAGATCTATTATTTTATAGGGGCGAGGGGCCCTTCAATTGGTTTCAGAATCTCTAAACTTGGTGGGAAAATTACGAAACTGTCAGGGTTAACCGGGACAATAATTATTAAAATAAAAGCAAAATACTGCGGATGCTGGAAATCTGAAATAAAAACAAGAAATGCTGGAACCACTCAGCAGGTCTGGCAGCATCTGTGGAAAGAGAAGCAGAGTTAACGTTTCGGGTCAGTGACCCTTCTTCGGAATAATTATTAACACTGCTTTTTGCGAGCGCAGAGTGACAGTTCTCACACCTACCTCCAGAAACTCGTCAAGGCCCAGCTTGGTGAACTCGAACTGCAGGTGGACCCGGAAGTTCATGTCCTCCACAGAATGGACCACGATGTTGATGAACTGCATGCAGGCCACCTAGCAGAAAGCAAGAGTGAAGGGAAGTAACTTAGAGACACCAGAGTAACTTCCACTAGAACACTGGGCTTCAGATTAAAGACAAAGTAAGTAGTTAGTTCTGATCTGGAATGCAATGCCCAAAAAAGTGGTGGAATCAGATTCAAAAATCACATTCAATGAGGAATTGGATAAACACTTGATGGGGGAAACGTTTGCAGGGCTCTGGGGAAGGGGAAGGGAGAGGGGACTGGGACTAATTGAATCGTTCTTTCAAACAGCCAGCACATGGATGATGGGCCAAATGGCCTCCTTCTGTACTGTAATTCTTCTAGGATAGATTTCTCCGGTTTTTCATCCAGCCCATTCCCTTTACACTTTTGCATAAAACCCAGTGACTTGACACTGGAAATAAGTGAGGCCTTTGGACCAAAAGCATCCTCACTGCCTTCTTTGAAATGTTTCCAACGCTACTAATGATGGCACGAACCACTGTCCTCCAAAGGTGGCTTTACCAAGTGTTTTAGCAAGCGCCCAGCTCCGTGTGCAAGTCAGTTCGTAGAGTGGGTGGCAAAGCAGTGCCAAAGGCCCGGGAGCCTGGGCAGTGCCACTTTTCTGAGGTACAACCAGCAGTGGTGAGCCTTTCCTCAACTGCTGTATGTATGTGGACATCACAATTACGTTGCACTGAACATACAGGGCAATTTCACTGAACCTGCACTGCTGGCATGGTATGGACCCCTGCTAGTGGTAAACGAAGGTTGGGTAGGCAGTGGTATCACATCACTAGCCCACATTCACATCTAGTGAGGCTCCACACTGGCAGCTTACCCTTTCCCCTGATCCCGCCCACTTCCAATGAGGAAGTCTCGCTGACCCTTACCATGAAATCAATGTTGCTGTCTTCATTTCGAAAATATTCCATCAGGTTTTCAAAGCGATGCTTTTCTTTGCACACCTTAAAAGAACAGAAAAGTCACCCCTCTTATTACAAGAAAGGAAAACAATCTTACTAACTCATATCTGAGCAGCAGTCCAAGCAGAAGCAAATAAATTAATATCTGGCCTGTGGTCTGAGGTGTGGGAGGGAAAGCCAATAATGTCAGTCCAAATTAATACGATGTGGCTGAGGAACTTCAAGAAAAGAAACGAAAGCAAGCACTCGAGTTCTCACTCCTCTGAATGCAGAGGAACTGATCTTCGGAGCTCAGTGGACCTTTATTACTGCAGGTGTGTATTGCAGCATACATGGCTCTGCCCACACAGATGCTGCGACCTGATGAGGTGCTTTCTTCTCCCACCTTTAGTGGGAAAACCCAACTGGTGACCAACGTCAATGTGCACCAGCAACAGTGTCCGCCATCTACAAGATGCACTGCAGCAACTCAGCAAGCCTCCTTTGACAGCAGCTTTCAAACCCGCGACCTCCACCACCTAGGAGAACAAGGGTAGCAGATGCTTTGCAAGTTCCCCTCCAAGCCACCCACCATCCTGACTTGGGACTATATCGCCATTCCTCCACTGTTGCTCGGTCAAAATCCTGGAACTCCCTCTCTAACAGCACTGTGGGTGTACCTACCCTACATGGACTGCAGCAGTTCAAGAAGGCAGCTCACCACCACCTTCTCAAGGGCAATTAGGGATGGGCAATAAATGCTGGCCTTGTCAGCGACTCACAACCCATGAACGAAGAAGAAAAAATACAGCCCACCCATGCGAGCATCTCATTTGTATGGGCCTTCCCTCAGCATTGGGCAAAGTCCTCCCTACTCTGACTTGAAGGCAACTGTGCATGCGCCCGATTCCAATGCTCAGAACGCCAGCAGCTCCCTCATATCACTGAGCCACTTCCGCTGGATGCCAACTGCACAATGTGAAAAGGGTGAGGTTTGCCACGAGACAAGCGGGGGTTTCATTCCCACCCACCGGATGAAGGCTTCCTTCATCGCGCGGTTAGCCACTACAACCAGGAGGGCCTTGGAGAAAGGGAATGTCTGACAGGGAACTCGTGTAACACCACTGGTGGGCAGCAGCCATGACAACATACCCAGCTCACGATATCCCACCCACTCTTCAGAAGTCAGATGAGCAGCAGTTGCGAGGATGCAAGAGCCTAAAGATAGCTCTTTATCCCCGCACACACCCACACACAAAAGTCACCATCAGGATGTTGAAAGTTCACTACAGTGAGGACTGCACGAATAGCTCTCCTACCTCTTTGAAGTGGTCGAATGCAGACAGAATGATTTCATGTCCTCCTCTCACAAGACAGACTGCTGCTAATAGCTCCAGCACCAGGGCTTTGGTTCTGCAAAATAAAGAGGACAGTGATTCACTGTTGCGGACATAGGAATTGCCGGATGAAAAAAGGACCACAGTCCATCAAGTTCACCTTCTACCATCCTGGTCGTCTCATGATACAATGATAATGTAGTCATTGACTAATCATAGCAATCAATCTCCATCAAATTAATCTACAAAAGGAGCCAGACACGAGGTGAGGAAAACCCCAGTGGCGGAGCACTTTGGGAACAATGCATCCAAAGTCACCTGTTCCTCCCGAGCACGTTACTTGAGACATGACGTGTGGCAAATGCAACGCAGACTGTATCCCAAAATGATATTTTCTGATTTACAGTGGCAGGCGGAACGAGAATGGAAGATTTTACTGTTTGAAAGAGAGAGATTATATTAGTTGCTGGAGGGTTGGGGTGATGGGGGCAATTTTCGGAGTATTTGTGCCACATCAGAACATGATGGGTGAGGCTCCTCGTCACCCAGTGTGCAATTGGAACATTATGGCTAGGCTTGCTCCTTCAGCTGGAACAGCAGGATGGCAAGTTCTCCTTGTGACTAACCAACCACGACACATCGATGACTCAACAGGAAGTGCTACAGTGCAGAGTGGTTGAAATCAGCACTTCCTTCATTCCACCAAGGGTGCCAGTGGGACACTGTACTTTTAACCATCCATCAGCTTGCCAATACCCAGATCAGCCACAGTCTAATTGAAAGGAGGAACAGGCTGAGGGGCCTCCTCCCATTCTTATGATCCACTCTCTTACCCCCAGCATGAGTCAGCACCTTCCAATAAGGACACAAGAAACAGGTGGCAAAAGAATTGATAAACTTGTTGAGTTGAAATGAATTGGTTCATGTTGACTTGGGCAAACAAATGCAAGAACAAGGCGCTGGCTTCTTACCTGGGATTTTTATTGTTCAAGCTAAGTGCGATTTCATTTACTGCATGTGGGTGCGACATGACTAAGTTGAAGCCATACTGAAAAAAGAGAAGGGAGAACGAAAGAGGAATCAGCACATTTTTAATTAAGGCAGATGTCAAAAAAATGAATGAACCCTATTGTGTCAGTGGATTGGAATTAGCCGAAGGACCTGCATGTCTCTCACAATGACATACAGCACATATGGGGAAACAGGCCACTTTGAGTGGAATTTGTCATACCTGGTAGTTCATGACGGCCCGCAAACACATGATACAGACGTGGACGTCGTCCTTCTGGCTCACAAGTCTGGAATTCTTCAGCAGTTTCCTGTCAGGTAAAGTGTTGTAGCTGCGGAAGAAACTCAACGTTACTACAATCATCACGGGACAGGTTGTATACCCACCATAACAGAGCAGCTAGTGTCAAGAACTGGACAGGTTGGTGATCGAGGAACCGATGCCCATTCCTCTGTCATCCTGGATGCTGAATGAAGCTGTATCAAAAGGTATCCACGCTGAAAAAAAAAGCTCGTCGACGCTGGTTCTCAAGGCTCACCCATGGGCACTTGTGTGAGGCAAGCTTCAAGGCGTTATGTAAATGCAAGTTGAACATAGTAAAACATCCCAAGGCACTTCACAAGAGTGTTACCAAACAACGGAAGGAGATATGAGGACAGATGACCAAAAGCTTGGTCAAGGCATCTTAAAGGAGGAAAGGGAGGTAGAGAGGCGGAGAGATTTAGGGAGAACATTCTAGAGCTTAGAGAGGCCGAGACAGCTGAAGACGTTGCCGCCAATGGAGAGGCAGAGGAAATCGGGGTTTTAAGGAGGGCACCCAGAGCCTGTGGAGTAATTACCCACAGCAGGAGAAGAGAAAATTGGAAGAATAAGCTTAAAACACATCGCTTCTCACTCTCGAGTCACAAGCACAAGAAGAATACAACACCCCACATACTAATACATTACAAGATCAATTTCTCTAAGACAAATATGCATTTAGCGAGTGGAGAAGGTGAAGGCCTGTTGAAATAGGGTCGAGATCTCTTAAAAGAAGCAGAAATTTAGCACCACTGGCTGAGCGCGATTCAAACCAAACAGTAAATCGGATTAGTTGACACTCAAATTAAGTTAATGGGAATTGCCTCAATATTACATGGTTGGCAGGCTTCAATACAATTTGTGGCTTCATTTAACACACATGAAAGAGAGCCCTGCATGCTATGTTTCTGCATGCTAAAATTCTTGCCTTGCAAATCACCCCCCGCATTGGGCCCATGTGCAAAATGAAATCGAAGTTTGATCTTGAAACGGAGATGAACAACATTTCTCAGAAAATAGCAACAATCGGAGACCCACAGAACGAGCCTTTTCCTGTTCACCAGGGTTTTGTGGTTTTCCTGTCAGGTACAGGTATGTCACTGAAGGAGGAAATGGAAACACTCAGACACAAGAGGTTTTAAGGCAAAAGAGGCCTGAAGACATTTCTTTCAACACGAGTGCAACTGGTTGCTTTGAAAGGAATGACAAAAATCCAACTACAAATTAAGATCAGGAGGTGTTTGAGAGTCTCTGCGGAACCAAGGGTTGATAATGTCCTCAGATCATTTGTTTCAGCCTTCTTGTTTGGAGAAGGCTTGGTGTTTATAAGTGTCAAAACTTCTTGAGGCTTTCGGAGTGTAAATCTGCTGCATTGGCTAAACGCAATGTGAAAGGTCCCTCTTTGCAAGTCAGCTAGAACTCTGTGGGAGAGCACGAGTCAAACCCTGTTAGGTCACCTTACCAAAATACACTTCAGAAAGGGGAACCAGCAGTGTCCCTTCCAGGACTATTTTAATGAATGAGTTACCAGCTGGATAACAGCACACAGCTCAAAGCACTTAAATGCTTGTTGGTGAGTAAACTGCTGACATTTCTTTAAGCAGGGGCTAAGTGAGCCATTTGACTAACTCAACTGCATCTGGCTAATGTTAACAGTAGGGAATGTCATTCTCTATCTATCCCTTGCGTATGCGTCTCTTTACCCCTCTCCACCCCAAAGAGAAGTCCCACTGCCCCATTTATTCCTCAACAAAGACAATTCCTGGTGTCATGGGACAATGGCTCCCCAGCTTTTTAAAAACAAATTCTCAGCATGTGGGCATCACTGGTAAGGCCAGCATTTATTATCCATCCCTAATTGCCCTTGAGAAGGTGAGAGTGGGCCTTCTTGAACCGCTGCAGTCCATGTGGTATAGGTATTTCCGCAGTGCTGTTACCCAGTTCCAGGATTTTGGCCCAGTGATGAAGAAATGGCAACATATCTCCAAATCAGGATGGTGTGTGACTCAGAGGTGCTGGTGTTCCCATGTGCCTGCTCTCCCTTGTCCTTCTAGGTGGTGGCTGTCACAGGTTTGGGAGGTGCTCCAATAACGGCAGACTGGAATTGGAATCCTGCAAGTTGCTGGGCACTTTTTTTTTTAATGTTTTCTTTGTTGAAAGCTTTCCTTTTCATTGTTCTATCTAGCAAACAGGCTCCAAATTAATTAATAAGACTTGACAGCAATGGATTCCCCCCAAACCCATAAAGTGATGTATTTCTACAGTGAAGGATACCAAATTAAGATGATGATGATGAAGAAAAATGGGACCTGAGCACTTGCCATGTGATCGGGAGGGGGAGGGGAGAAGACCCACCCATGGTCTGTCAATAGGGCAGTGTTTTAATCCATCAATATGCTCCCTTGCTATGCCCCAAAGTATCTAAAATGTGACCATACGTTGGAAGGAAACCACTACGTAAAGAACACGAAATGAAAAGCTGTGTTGCATAAAACAGACGTGTCATAAATAACCCACCATTGCCGTCCCGTGGCATTTCGTGTCACAATCTCAAAAACCGAAGCCACAAAGATAAATTTCACCAAGTCTTCACTGGAACCAATGCAGCCATTGGAGATCCACCTTCTTTCACTAAACAGTGGTTCATTTGACCACGCTTGGGAATGAATGCAATTGAGGAGTTCCAGGGAAAACAATCATTAAGCTGTAGTTCCTAACTGACTCAGAGCGCCTATTTTGAATGGACTTTACAGTGGACTCCCTGTTCATAACGCTAATGCCGTTGCAGATCAATTCAAAATAGCTGGGGCCAGCCATATAGAACAAAACTCAAGAGGTCTAGCAGAAGCTTCGCATCCCAACAACTGCACGGCATATATCCCCGATTATAAATCCAAGCTTATTCTGGGTAGCTGCCATTGCTATTGATTTCATTTACATTGAAGATAGCCAGGCTTCTTTTATTTTAAGCCAAACACAGATATCTGCTCTAGTTACAGCTCAGGAAATATATAAATATACATATCCACAAACTATCTAGATGTCAAATAATGGGTAGGTTTGTAAGGGATTTGGCAGGAACTCTGGTTCAACACTCAGGGCCTTGATTGTCATTTCAACTTGGCTTCCATGAATGGGTGGATATGAATATTGACAGTACTCAAGAGACGCATTTCAGAGCACGAGAGGGGAATAGAGTTGAGTGGACAGGAAGGTGGGACTGACAGCACCAATCCCATGCTCCAAGAGGCTCTAATATGCACAATGAAAAACTCAAGGCACCATTACCTCTCATGCTGGGGTGGAGGAAAAAAGATCATGGCTGAGTCAGGACTTTAAACTGGAAGCATTCTGTGAAGAGTCAGCTGCTGAGAGTTGAGAGCTACTGGACCCCCTCAAAATTATAATCTGCCTCTTCCTCTATTTAGTCAATGATTCACCTACCCAAGCAGAAACATCGGTTTCTGCTTGTTTCTCACAGAGCCAGAGCGTATGGGCAGTATGAGTATAATATGGATTGGTTCACCCCGACAGTTCCCTTCACTTCCATTTAGCACCTTTCCCTCTCCAAGAGAGCTCCTGGGGAGATTCATGTCCTCCTTCCCCACGACGCAACATATCAATCCAGTAAAAAGCCACGTTGCCAGGGAAAACAGAATTAGAATGATTGCAAAAGAAAACCATGGCGACAAATCTACAAAGGGGAGTGGGCGGGGTGAGGAAAGAAAATCAATCTCTAAAATTAAACATGGAAGCATTTGGAAACTTGGCTTGTGGCCAACAAGACCCCCAGTCTCAACGTAACTGCGATACACAACTCCTAAATGATCCGCTCGATGCATCACTGGGACTTCAGACGGCGCAATGCAGCACTGGCACAGAACCTCAGCAGCACAAATAGCAGGCAATAGGCAAGTTATCAGCACATCATAAAGCCGAGACTCTAGGGATGCAATGGTTCGACTCAAGATCACTCCTGCCATCTTTGTCATGGCAATGTTAAAATGGGCCCTATCTGTTACTCTCGTCTTCATAATGCATCACTGGCATGGCACTGTCCCTTTAAATGATCTGTCAAACTGGAAGCAAAATGGCTTTAACAAATAACTCAGGGAGGTGACGAAACCTTTCCACATAAACTCTCATGTACAAAGACACTGTAACGCAGTCCAATTTGTCTTCAGGTTTGACAGATTTTATATAAACAGATACCATACACATACCCATGCAGATACAAAAATATACATTAAAACCAGTTTTAAAGGAACCTTGCCATTTTCAGTGACCAAACTTGGGATTTTTTTTTTATTGAAGCTTTCGCTAAATTCAGAGTTAAGTGCAGAATGATGGAGCATAAGGAGAGAACTATTGTGCTGTAATCTTGTTAACCATAAGCATTTCATTTATGTCCCCTGCACTTGGAGTTCAAACTGATGCTATAGACATGGGGGAGATGGTGGTGTAGTGGTAATGTCACTGGACTAGTAGCACAGGCCAACGTCCTGGGGACATGGGTTCAAATCCCACCATAGCAGCTAGTGGAATTTAAATTCAATTTTAAAAAATCTGGAATTGAAAGCTAGTCTGGTCTGGCCGACATGCGACTTCAGACCCACATGTGACTGTTAACTGCCCTCTGAAATGACCTAGCAAGCCACTCAGTTCAAGGACAATTAGAGATGGGCAACAAATGCTAGCCTGTCATTGAATACAAAAAATTCCTTTTTTGAAAAAAAAGCCTAACCAATAGTGATTGGGAACAGGAATAATGACAACTGTATTCCTGGAGTTTTCATCGCATGATCACCTACCTCCAATTGACCCGCCCCCATGCTCCCAATATTGGCTGCCCAACACGCCCACCCTCACAACACATCGCCTTCACGCATCTCCACCTCCAGCCCCCAATGCACAGACCAACGTTATTAGTCTCAGTGGAAGAAAAATAGGGTTGCCAACCCTGCAAGATTGGCCTGGAGTCTCCAAGAATTGAAGATTAATCTCCAGGACACTGTTGCAATGCCACCTGGGAAAGATCATAGGGGAGTTTTTTTTTAATTTTCTTTGAACACTTTTGTCTATTAATTAGTTCTTAAAAATCAGAGATGGGAAAAAGGAGGCTGCTTAACTGACATCAATAATTAACCAATCAGGTGGCGAAGAGTCTGTTGCCTTTACAACTGGTGTGTAAAGGTGTTGAGTAACCAATGGCAGGACTATGCAGGCGGGGCAGTTTGAGGTGAAAGGTCAAGCGATGAAACCTCCAGGAATACATTCAATCAGCATTGGCAACCCTAAACAGAAGACAGAAGTCACTCTTCCCAATCCTGATCACTATCCACTGACTGTTGTTGGCAAGTTTAAGTGTGGCCAGCAATGTCAGTGATGAGACCCTTGTGCTCAAATGGCCTGTTGACAATCATGGTCTCGTTCCCAGATGAAAAATGGATGAGGTCTTGAGGGATTTTCAGTGTCCTTTGAACCATACCTCCTTCAGGAGAGCAGGAAAGGGAATTGTGCCTTTGGAAAGGGCCAACCTTGACCAACCTGGCACACATACTGAAAAGGCCAATCAAAATGAGGACTCAAATGAAATAGCGCTTGACAATGGAATTTATACATACAGGCCTGTGCATTCTTTCATGTTTGAGGGAGAGCAGCATTTGCATTTCTCTCTCCAATTGGATAGTTAATATGTTCATTTTACTTCAGTGCAGAAAAGCCCAGAATGCTGGAAAAAAAAAGGTTGCTTTAATCCGTCACACAGCTCTCCGACAGACACGCTCCAGACGGTGAGAATTATGGGCGTACCCCCACTGAATATACGTCAGCTGCACAGATGCCCCATGTGTGCTCCAGATGTTTGGGCTAAATCTTTCCCCCCTACCAGTCAGGAGCAATAAAACCAGGGCCAGGACAGGATTGTTGAATGCAGCAAAGATAATGAATGAAAGAAAAGCCTGGACTCAGTGAATGTGAAACCACTATGTAGCGTTCGCCTTCAGCTGATCGAGAATAATTCCTTGCAGAAGTTCGGAGTGTTTACTAAAAAAAACTGCAATTCATGGGTTGCCTGCAAATGGTTGTACTGATTACAAGGGCTGGTCTCTTTTTTTTATAAAAAGAACATTTTAACTTTTTGTACTTGAGGTAAGGAGTGGATTTTTTTTGCGTGTCCATTTAAGCCACCCAATGTCACCATCAAGAATTCCCAAGTCAGATGCAGAAGAAAGTTCCCTCTAACATTGTCCCAATACTGGGCCTCAACCCCAACCTCAGATCAGCATCTCCTAATGTACCAGTCAGAGATATTTTTTCCCCCATTTGGCCTTTCTGAAGAAAATTGTCAATTTGGGATAATGTGCTGTGGGCCCATGTCCACTAGGACCTGGATTGAGATGGCCCAAACTCATTTCACATTGGATTCTTATGGTCAGCAGACTATCATTTCATCAATCCGGGCTTGATTTGAACCCAAATATCAGAGGTGAAAGGCCAGGGTATAACCTTCTGCAGCAGGGGTAGTCTTCATAGTATATTTTCACTACACAGCTGCAAGCTAGCTAATAACACCATCAGTGGAATGAGATAATGAACTTTCCCTTAGGACCTCTGTCCGTATGGTGTATAGTCTCTGAGATGGCTAGGTACTCATTGCATCCCTTAGTGTCTGTTAGAAGCTGAGCAGTACATACCGTAGGATAGATTGCCTGGCAGAGCGAGAGAGGCTGTTGCTGAAAGCCAGGGGCAGGACATTGCTCTGGTGCAGATCTTCTATAGACCTGCCCCAGGGTTTCGACTTGTCGAGTGCACCATCATCACCATTCTCCACAAGGTCAAAGTCAAACCTAGGTCACAATGGGATAAAAATGTCTTTTGGTCACCCCCATCCACATTCATTAACATGTAGCCCCTTCAAGTACAGAATCGCCTTGTGCCTATTTCCGTCTTAGCTCAACAAAAAAAGTACACTTCCCCTCAAATGGCTGTTACTGAATGCTTAAAATGACAATTAAGGAGATTTGCAAACAAAGCACTGATGTTTTTTCTTCTTGAAGACTTGAGCATTGTTTAAGACAACAGGAGTTTTCTACCTTCAACCTACTGACACTATTCTAGTCAGAACAAACACAACTTGTGTCAAGAACAATAAGGGTTACCACATGCAATACAAACGATACCGTTGCTCACCTGTAGCGATGGTCAGGAGCAAGAGTGAAACCACTACAACTGGTTGCTCTGGTAAGATCCAGTTCAAAGCCAGTGGGGTTTCTGTAGAATGCTCAGCGTGGGTCAACCCCCTCACCTGTTGTGAAGAGACATTCCCTACGCACAGCAACCACCCAGATGCAAAAGAAGAGGGAGTTCCAGTGTGGGAAAAGTTTGAAAATGTGGAAAGCCAATACATCAATGGCAGTTGGATGCTACAGAGTATTTTGGAAGCACTTCACACTCAAAGCCCTTGCTCCTGAAAATGCTGAAGAATGGGGGAAAGAGTCTGTGAAGATGAAATGAAGCATGAAATGCAGAATGCTGAAGCACAGAGCTAAAAATTGTTAAAAATTTGTTGATGGCGAGAACGCCCCCTCTGAGAAAGAAACATTGCAAAATTCACAAACAAGTTTATGACTATGCTTTTTGCCTTTGTGGGCTGCTTGGGTGCATACCATGAAGTCTGAGGCCAGCCACATAGAGAATCTAAGCCCCACGGTTCCATTAATTCCCAGATCTCTCCAGCTGCTGATGCGAACAGACCTTGGTGTTCTGACTTAAGGTTTATGCACGGATAAGGCAACAGCATTAAGCACAACCCTTTCCTAACCTCTAAGGCCACAGACAGAACAAACCAACGAATCTGAAATGTCAACCCAAAAAGAAACTAGTTGCCTGGGCTTTGCAGACCAGAATGTGGGCAACTTGAGCATCTTTGGTCTGTGGGATCCTTTGTCCTGCAATGGATTTAAATAATGACATCAGGCCTAGCCTGGCCAATGCTTATGCCAAATTAAAAATTAAAAAACAAATTCAAAAAATCTAATTAAAAAACTAAATTGGGGAGCAACGGTGGCATCAACCATGTAAAATCTCACAGATGAGGGAAGCCTAATCTGTCCACAGAAACCTTTGTTCCCCCCAACTTTAAGATGGTTACTGCTGGAATTGAACCCAGGACCCGCTGAGTGTTATTTGTGAAGCTCCTGATGGCAGGTGGTCACAAACCAGGTAAAATGCAACTGATAGCCAATGGGAATCAAATTAATTTGTTGACGCTGAATCTTATGTGACACCCTGCGTATCCTATTCGAGTGCAAGGTAAGGCGACATGCAGTCAGGAGGTTTCACTTCAAGATGGATGGAGGGATTTACATTAGTGGGTAGAATCAAGTGATGTAAATTATCAGGATTAAAATCCAAGATGCCATAGATGTGAAGAAAAGTCACAAGCTCCATGTCACTAGGTCACCCAAGAGCTAAGTAAGTATATTCCCACACAATTCACTTACCACGAGTGTATTCAAGGGAGCTTAATTGTTTAGGCAGTTTTAAATGTATCCAGTCCTAACATCTGTTGTGCCCGAACTTCCGTTGTTGAAAGATTTCAAGGAGAGCAGAGATAAGAAATGAAAAGCAGAGAATGAAGTCTTGAATAGAGCAAAATTTTTCTTTTTAAAAAAAAACAGGTGGGGTGGAAGAATGAAGATGAAGAAGTGCGATAGCAGGCAACTCTCCCTTTGGCTACTTACATGACTGCACACTGTGCAAAGGAGAGATAGTCCACCAGCACATTGAGACCCTGGTTTTCATCATTTAAAAACTCTCGTACCCACCTAGAAAAGAATAAAACAGATTTAATTAACACATACACTCATTCTCTTTCTTTGAAATGCCACCGCTGTACGTATTAGGAAGAAAGACAAGGTGCAATCAGTGCATGTTAGCTATTAATAACCCACCAGCTTTGGAATGAACAAACAAGTCTGTGCAGACCAGTGGTGCTCATGGTACAACCTGGGGTCCATTGTATTTCCACCCCTTCATCGATGGCCTTCCTGACTTCAGCTGCGGTTCAGCTGCCTGAGTCAGAAGGTTGTGGGTCCAAGACCCACTCCAGAGACTTGAGCACAAAAATCAAAAAGCTGGCATTGCAGTGTCCGAGGTGCCATCTTTCTTTGAAGAGTTAAACCGAGGCTTGTGTGCGCCCTCTCAGGTGGACATAACAGATCCTACGGCACTATTTCGAAGAGCAGGGGAGTTCTCCCTTGCATCTGGTCCAATATTTACATCTCAATCAACATCACAAATACAGATTATCTGGTCATTATCACATTGCTGTTTGTGGGAGCTTAAATTGGCTGCTGTTTTTCCTACATACAGCAGCGACTACATTTCGAAGAGTACTTCATTGGCTGTAAAACACTTTGGGACGTCCTGTGGTCATGAAAGTCTCTCTCTTTCTCTTTTTGAACCATAGAATCCTAAAATGGTTACAGCACAGGAGGCCATTCAGCCCATCATGTCTGTGCTGGCTCTCTGCAAGGGCAACTCACCTTGTCCCAATCCCCCACCTTTTCCCCATAGCTCTACAAATTTTGTCTCTTCAGATAATTATCCAGTTCTCTTTTGAAGGCCTCGATTGAACCTGCCTCCACCACACTCTCAGGCAGTGCATTCCAGATCCTAACCACTCGCTGCGTGAAAAAGTTTTTTCTCATGTCGCTGTTGCTTCTTTTGCCAATCGCTCTAAATCAGTGTCCTCTGGTTCGGGATCCTTCAGCCAATGGGACAGATTCTCTCTATCTGCTCTATCCAGACCTCTCACGATTTTGAACACCTCTATCACCTCTCAACCTTCTCCTCTCCAAGGAGAACAGCCCCAGCTTCTGCAACATATCCTGTAAACTAAAATTCCTCATTCCTGGAACCATTCTCACGAATCTTTTCTGCACCCTCCCTAATGCCTTCACATCATTCCTGAAGTGTGGTGCCCAAAACTGGACACAATACTCCAGTTGAGGCCAAACCAGTGTTTTATACAAGTTTATCATAACTTCCTTGTTCTTGTATTCTATGCCTCTATTTATAAAGCCCAGGATCCTGCATGTTTTATTAACCGCTCGCTCAACCTGCCCTGCCACCTTTAATGATTTGTGCACAGATACCCCCAGGGCCCTCTGTTCCTGTACACCCTTTAGATTTGCCAACTTTATTTTATATTACCTCTCCTCATTCTTCCTACCAAAATGAATGACTTCACACTTTTCTGCATTAAATTTCATCTGCCACTTGTCTGCCCATTCCACCAGTCTGTCTATGTCCTCTAAGTTTATCACTATCTTCCTCACAATTCACAATACTTCCACATTTTGTGTCACCTACAAATTTTGAAATTGCGACCTGTACACTCAAATCTAGGTTATTAATATACATCAAGAAAAGCAGGCATCCTAATACCAACCCCTGGGGAACCCCAGGGTTCCTCCCTCCAGTTTGAAAAACAACCATCTACAAGTACTCTCTGCTTTCTGTCACTCAGCCAATTTTGCATCTATGCTGCTACGGTCCCTTTTATTCCATGGGCTTTAACTTTGCTAGGAAGCCTGTCATGTGGCACTTTATTGAATGCTTTTTGCAAGTCCACGGACAACACATCTACCGTATTACCCTCATCAACCTTCTCTGTTACCTCATCCAAAAAATCAAGCAAGTTAATTAAAAACGATTTGCCCTTAACAAATCCGTACTGGCTTTCCTTAATTAATCCACACTTGTCCAAGTGACTATTAATTTTGTCCCGAATTATCATTTCTGACAGCTTTCCCACCACGGAGGTTAAAGTGACTGGCCTGTCACTGCTGGGCTTATCCTTACACCCTTTTTTGAACAAGGGTCTAACATTTGCAATTCTCCAGTCCTCTGGCACCACCCCTGTATTTAAGGAGGATTAGAAGATTATGGCCAGTGCCTCTGCAATTTCTACATTTTCTTCTCTCCGTATCCTTGGATGCATCTCATCCGATCCTGGTGACTTATCAACTTTAAGTAAAGCCAGCCTTTCTAATACCTTCTCTTCATCAATTTTTAGCCAATCCAGTGTCTCAACTACCTCCTCTTTCACTATGACTTGGGCAGCATCTTCTTCCTTGGTAAAGACAGATGCAAAGTACTCGTATTGTACCTCAGCCATGCCCTCTGCCTCCATATGTAAATTCCCTTTTAGGTCCCTTAATGGCCCCACTCCTCCTTTTACTATTTATATGCCTATAGAAGACTTGCAGATTCCCTTTTATGTTAGCTGCCAGTCTTTTCTGATACTGTCTTTGCTTCTCTCATTTGCTTTTTCATTTCCCCTTTGGACCTTCTATAGTCAGCCTGGTTCTCAACTGTATTATCTATTTGACATCTGTCTGGCTTATCAGCAGAAGCCAAGAAATGGCATGAGGAGCAAGGGCTACCCGAGTATCCATACAAGAAGTGAAAGTGCAATATTACAATAGAATTGGAGGAGCACGGAGAACGCGGAGCGTTGCAGGGCAAGAGGCGGCTACGGAGATGGGAGGGTTGAGGCCATGGAGGGACTTGAAAACAAAAGGATAAAAATTTTAAAAATCAAGGATTTTAAAATCTTCATTTTAACATTTTTAAATCCAACAGCTAAAAAGATAGATGAGACTTTCCTCCCATTAGTCTGGGCTGGATTTGAACCTGAGATCAGGAGCTCACCCAGTGCATCCTGCCTCTTTGAACAATCACTGGCCTATTAATTTTCATTATGGAGAAGCAGCAATACATTCTGATTTGGAGGAAGTGGATCATTTCCTCCTCCACCAGCTCACACCATTAAGTGAATTTCTGGAGCTGTTTTTCATGTCTGCGCTGCTTGTGTACCCAATACAGTATATGGCCATTTAACTCTGGCCTGCTGATTCTGAATGCATCTATAGACCAAAATAGCAGTAACTGTAATGAGCAGGATATGGAGGCCCTGCATCAGATAGGATGTATGCTGCAGGCAAACTGTTTCTTCCTCATGTGCGGAATTGAAGTGACTTGAGGTCACAGACGTTGTTGTGGTTCCATTTTTGTTTATTTGTTTGCTAAAAAGGATGCTATTTTTGAAGGTGAATTATCTCCTCTCTTCATTGGCCAACACCGTCTCCTTTGTCCTCTTCTGTCAGCTTTTGTTTTCATATCCCGTCCGGATGAATGAGATGCAAGTCTCCTCCATCTTATTGCTTGTTGTCCTATTTACTGAAGCAATGATTTTTTAAAAAAAAAAGATTTGCCAAAAATAAAATGATTCCCAAACACACCCGACCCAAAAAAACAATAGCTGCTCTGATGCCTCAGTTCGGTTCAGTGCGCCTTGTGTGATACTGTGGCAACCAGCGAGGAAGATTCCAAGTTCAACTGTTAACCTGTCATCTTGGCCTAAATGACTTGATCGATGCTACAATTGGCCTCACCAACCCCAGGCTTGGGAGGGGAGGAAGGAAACCAGCCAGGGTTCCCGTTTCTGATCATTATCCAGCAACTCCCATGGGGAAGTGCCGCTGTGTGGACATTCGGGGAAACAGGATGAGGCTCAGGTGGCCTTCATGGTTGAAAAACCCACCAACAACTCCCTGTCCAAGTTCATGCATGAAGTATGGTCACTTGGATGGGGTATCGATGGATCTGCACCCAGGAGGATTTAATGGGTGAGAAAATAGGACAATCAAAGGGGTAAAAATTGACGACAAAAACCAACGCAAAACAAGATTGGATGCTATCTTGAATACAGCAGTATGACAACGTAGTGGTTATGTTACTGGACCAGTATTCCAGAGGCCAGGACTAATGGTCTGCAGACGCAAGTTCAAATCCCACCATAAGCAGCTGGGGAACTTAAATTCAGTTAATTGCATAAATCTGGATTATAAAGCAAATATCAATAATGGTGATCGTCAAACAACGAGATAGTCATCGAAACCCAACTGGTTCACTCTTGTCCTTCAGGGAAGGAAATCTGCTGTCCTTATCCAGTCTGGCCTATATGTCACTCCAGACCCACAGCAATGTGGTTGACTCCTCTCTGAAATGGCCGAGCAAACCACACAATTGTGTTCAAGGTGGCAGCTCACCAACGCCTTCTCAAGGGAAATTAGGGATGGGCAACAAATGCCAGCCTTGCCAGTGATGCTCACATTCCCTGAATGAATAAAAAGAATCTTGGGAATGACTGTTGTGTGGAATTTCAAGTAAATGGCATTTTTGTCCTTTCTATAAGGCAAGCAGGTTTTTCCAATAAAAATGTCAAAAATCACACGGGGCACAGAGATCAGCTCTTACTCAAGGTGGGCTCGCTCTCCTTTTTCGCTCCCTGTAACCTGCTCAGCCTTTGACCCAGTGTGCTGAGCATGCCAACACTGCACCCAGACGCCAGCATCTGCCTCTGGGAGTCCTCCGAGTGTCCCTTCAGCAAAATCTCTTCGCTTGGGCAATACAGTAACTCTTCAGATGTCACATGCTGAAAAAAAAAATCGTCCACTTCAACTTGATGGGCATCAAGATGGACAACAGAAGACAAGTGCACAACATAACACAACCTTCTCTGCACTTATGGGCAGCAGTTGGAATCTGGTTATGAACCCAAGACTTCACCTCTGTGACTGCAACACAATGGAGACTAGATAAGCTCCACCTAGTCCTGGTCAATCTCAGCGTTCTCCCACTGAAGGGGCTGCAGATCAAGGTGAAGGAAAGGGGCAGGAAACTGAGGCAGGCCAACAAAGTAGGCCAAGCTGTGAGTAGAATTAATATATGGAGAACTCACATCCTATGTCAACAACATTCCAAGTTATTTCTATTTTGGCAACAAGCCTTCTTAAAGGACAGCATCTCTGCAAATCTGTTTACGTTCTGTCCAACAGCTTTCAACAGAACTTCCCAGGCAAAATGGACATGCACAGCTGTTGATCTCCAAACATCCAACCAACTGAGCTATTCAACAATACAATATACACTACCACCTGTAAGGAATCATAAAACCTTGGTTAGACCACGCTGAGAATACTGTGCAGCGTTCAGATCTCCATATTATGCAAAGCATATAGAGACACTGGTAAAGGTGCCAAAAAGATTTACTAGAATGATACCTGAACTAAGAGATTATATCTACCTGAGCAGGCTGGGGTTCTTTTCTCTAAAAAAAAAAGAGAGAAGGCTGAGGGGTGACCTGATAGTCATCTTTAAAATTATGAAAGGTTTTGATATGGTAGACGTAGATAAGATGTTTCCACTCATGAGGGAGTCTAAAACAAGGAGCCGTAAATCTAAGAGGTGAGGTGAGAGTGACTGCCCTTGACATCAAGGCAGCATTTGACCGAGTATGGCATCAAGGAGCCCTGGCAAAATTGGAGTCAATGGGAATCAGGGGGAAAACTCTCCTCTGGTTGGAGTCATACCTAGCACAAAGCAAGATGGTTGTGGTTGTTGGAGATCGATCATCTCAACTCCAGGATATTACTGCAAGAGTTCCTTAGGGTAGTGTCCTAGGCCCAACCATCTTCAGTTGCTTCATCATAAGATCAGAAGTGGGGATGGTTACTGGTGATTGCACAATGTTCAGCACCATTCGCGACTCCTCAGATACTGAAGCAGCCTGTGTCCGCATGCAGTAAGACCTGGACAACATACAGGCTTGGACTGATAAGTGACAAGTATCATACACAAGTGACAGGCAATGACCACCTCAAACCAGAGAAAATCGAACCATCTCCCCTTGATGTTCAATAGCATTACCATCGCTGAATCCCCCGCATTCAACATCCTGGGAGGTTACCATTGACCAGAAACTGAACTGGAGTAGCCATATAAATACTGTAGCTACTACAGCAGGTCAGAAGCTGGGAATTCTGTGGCGAGTAACTCACCTCCTGACTCCCCAATGCCTGTCCACCGTCTACAAGGCACAAGTCAGGAGTGTGATGGAATACTCTCCACTTGCCTGGATGGCTGCAGCTCCAACACTCAGGAAGCTCGACACCATCCAGCATTCACTCCCTTCACCACCGACGTACAGTGGCAGCAGTGTGTACCTTCTACAAGATGCACTGCAGCAACTCACCAAGATTCCTTTGACAGCACCTTCCAAACCCACAACTTCTACCACCTAGAAAGACAAGGCAGCAGATACATGGGAACACCACCACCTGCATGTTCCGCTCCAAGTCACACACCATCCTGACTTGGAACTATATCGCCGTTCCTTCACTGTCGCTGGATCAAAATCCTGGAACTCCCTTCCTAACAGCACTGTGGGTGTACCTACACCCCAAGGACTGCAACGGTTCAAGAAAGCAGCTCACCACCACCTTCTCAAGGGCAATTAGGGATGGGCAATAAATGCTGGCCTAGCCAGCAATGCCCACATCCCATGAATGAATAATAAAAAAAAAAAATCACTCATAAATCCAACAGGGAGTTCAGGAGAAACGTCATTACCCAGAGAGTGGTAAGAATGTGGAACCTGCTACCACACAGAGTAGTGGAGGCAAACAGCATAGATGCATTTACTAGGAAGCTAGATAAACCCATGAGGGAGAAAGGAATAGAAGGATATGCTGATAGGGCGAGATGAAGTAGGGTAGGAGGAGGCTCGTGTGGAGCATAAACCAGTCGGGACAAATGGCCTGTTCCTGTGCTGTATATTCTATGTAACTAAATTTCTTGCATTGATGGGTAATTAAAGCACGGTTAAAAATACACCATGTGCCACGAGGGATGGGATTGACACAGTGGCAATGTACTTTTGGTGTCAATTACTCCTCCCAATCTTGGGCAGGCTCCAGAAAACTCCTAATCTACTGCAAACATTCAAAGATATTCCCTCCTAAAGATAGGCCTGTCGTTTCTACCCATTTAACTCAGTTGGTATTGAAGCTTTGTGGTCTTGTCACCTTCCGATTGGTGTCTATGGCAAGGAAGAATGCCAGTCACCACAGCGTCCCATTGAGTCCTTCACTAGATGAGTCCCAAAGCTGTCGCTAGGTGACTAGCTCCTTGCTGTGTGTGGAGACCTGGATGTGTGGGTGCCCATCTGAGGGGGGGAATGGGTGCAAATAGGCTTTCAGAATACAAGGAGGAGAGATTTGAATGATTCACAGTTACCTCATCATTCTCACAATTACCTTTTAGTTTTATGCTATTCCTTCAATCGTCCATTAATGGGTGACTCAGTCCACAGGCCTCTATGTGTACTCGTTCAGTTCATAAATTGGCTTTAGGGGAACTAGACTTTATTTGGCAACCTGTGCAGTGGATTAATCCCAAATGATTTAATAAAGACTATGGTACTTATCGTTATTCCCCTCCACAGATTCGATCTGGCCCCATTATAATTCAGTGCTGACCTGCGTCTCAGTTCCACATGGGGTCTTTGTTCTCTACAAAGTGGTCTGATGAGGAGCAATGACAGGGACAGCCAAAGGCCACAGTCACTTGGACAGGGGCTCATGTGGGATCATAGGTCTAGCCAGACAGGAAATGTTTACAATTTTAAACGCGAGGCTTGAAAAAAAAAAAAAAACAGTTTTTAAAGATATACATCTTGGATAGATTGGGGCTGAAACAGAGCTAATGTTCTGGCAATTGAAGAGAAATGCGAGATGCCATTCCGATAATTATATGCATCCATCAGCGCCTGGTATGTGGGCTGAGGAACCCAACAGTAGGAGCATTTGAAGCTTTGGAGAAATACACAGAAGCACAGTGCACAATGCACAACACACTCCTTATAACTCAGACTTTAAACAAAAGGCCTCTACCAAAGTGTTAACC
This sequence comes from Heterodontus francisci, assembly GCF_036365525.1. NCBI lineage: Eukaryota > Metazoa > Chordata > Chondrichthyes > Heterodontiformes > Heterodontidae > Heterodontus > Heterodontus francisci. The sequence continues at coordinate 11,059,668 of NC_090421.1, read as the reverse complement.
CACCTTTCTTTCTGACGCCCAGTACATAATTAGCTCAAGTTGCCTACACAGCAACGATGACTGCACTCCGAAGTAATTCATCACTTGTGAAACACCTCAAGGCACTTGGGAGGGATGCAATACAATGAATAGATAAAGGCGAGTCTCTCTGTCTTTCTGGCAAGCCTGCTGTGCTTGACCAGGACTTTCTGGCCATTCATTCAGATTACTAACTGTTCATATCTAACTTTTTTTTTTAAAAATTGTGAGCACTTGTTTTTTTATTTCCTCAGCTCCTTCATGCTGCAGCCAGTGCAATGGGTCCATTTCCATCGGGTACAGGTCTGCTGCTTCCAGCGAATCGTATGGAAACGCAGCCTTCAGGGGACTTTGAAGCACAGCGGAAATGAATCTGGACCTGCACCAGAAGCAGGACCCCTATAGGGAGAGGGTAACAGGTTTGTTTTTCCAAGGAGATTTATGCTCCATCAACAAACATTGCACACATCCCAAATGTATTTTTTTTATTATTATTCTGGCAACAAACCTCCGACAGGACAGGATCTCTGCAACAATTCCTTCACTGCTTTCAGCACAGCTTCCCAGGCGAGATGCATGCGCAGAACTGTTTATCTCTAAACATCCTGCCCAGCGGGCCATTCAACAATACGATGTACTCCGCCATCTGCAAGAGGATTGTGACGCGGGACCAGTGTTATCACTGGATCTCGTGGATTCAGCAGTCTGCAGGAAGCCATTGCAACACAGATAATGGGAGGCTTTTCCTCCCAGCTATTCGAGGCCAACCTGCTGTGTAATTGAGGCTGTACAATAGCATTTCCGAACTGTATGTCCACCATTCATTTACTAACTTGCCTCCCAACCCTTCCAGATTATATTCCTTTTCATTCAGACACCTCCTTGGCTTAACCCTTGAAATGTCATTTTCTTTTGCCTATATCAAAGGCCTGTATTTTATTTATTTATTTATTTTTTTTAAGAAGTGCAATAGTTAGTTAACTATAATCTATATTAATGACTTGGATGAAGGGAGAGTGCACTGTAGCCAAATTGCTGACAATACAAAGATAGGTAGGAAAGCAAGTTGTGAGGACATAGAGTGTCTGTAAAGAGATATAGATAGGTTAAGTGAGTGGGCAAAAACTTGGCAGATGGAGTATAATGTGGGAAAATGTGAGGTTATCCACTTTGGTAGGAAGAACAGAAAAGCAAAATATTATTTAAATAGAGAGAGACTGCAGAATGCTGTGGTACAGAGGCATCTAGGTGTCCTGGTACATGAATCACAAAAAGTTAGCATGCAGGTACAGCAAGGCAAATGGAAAGTTGGGATTTATTGCAAGGGGGATGGAATATAAAAATAGGGAAGTCTTGCTACAACTGTACAGGGCATTGGTGAGACCACACCTAGAGTACTGCATACAGTTTTGATCTCCTTATCTAAGGAGGGATGTACTAGCATTGGAGGCAGTTCAGAGAAGATTCACTCAGTTGATTCCTGGGATGAAGGGGTTGTCTTATGAGGAAAGGTTGAGCAGGTTGGGCCTGTACTCATTGGAGTTTAGAAGAATGAGAGTTGATCATATTGAAACATATAAGATCTTAAGGGGGCTTGACAGGGTAGATGCTGAGAGGATGTTCCCCCTCATGGGAGAATCTAGCACTAGGGGGCATAGTTTCAGAATTAGAGGTCTCACATTTAAGATGAAAATGAGGAGGAATTTCTTCTCTGAGGGTTGTTAATCTTTGGAATTCTATACCCCAGACAGCAGTGCAGGCTGGGTCATTGAACATATTCAAGGCCGAGTTGGAGAGATTTTCAATCTACAAGGGAGTTAAGGGTTATGGGGGCAGGCAGGAAAGTGGATTTAAGATTAGGATCAGATCAGCCATGATCTTAGTGAATGGCAGAGCAGGCTCCAGGGGGCCAAATGGCCTACTCCTGCTCCTATTTCTTATGTGATGTTCTAGCGTCAGTCTGACTGTGGCTTTCCCACCCACATGGTGATTGACAGCTCAGAAGGAAAACAAATGGATGCAACCTCATGTTACCCTGTATTGGTAATTACGGGGAACATAGAATTTTGTGTCTGAAATTCAGCATGTTTAGAAAGTTTGTTTGAATGACAGACCTGAAATGTTAACTCTGCTTCTCTCTTCATAGATGCTGCCTGACCTGCTGAGTATATCCAACACTTCGTTTTTATTCCATTCCAACCATTGTTCAGTTTTTGCACAGAGGTGGGTTCCTGACATTTGTCCAGATTTGCCTTTCAATTTGCTCCCCCACCCCCCTTATCCTACAGTTCTAAGAACCTCTCTTTACAAGTTAGAGCCCTAAGTCATCCTTCTCTGAACCCTCTCCAATGCACTAATGTCCTTCTGAAGGGTGATGCCCGAAACTACAGACAAAGGGGTAGAAACTCAAAGTGGGCAGAAATGCACGGGCAGTGCCTTACGTACCCAGTCCGATATTCCGTTCCACTGAAGTTAACTAGACTGAATACCAGACAGGGCATACAAGTGGGATCGATATGGGGCCACCCATGTTGCGTGACCATCCAAGATGGATTTCCAACCCAATACTTCAAATTTGACCGCAGATGTGAGCTAAGGCACAAGACTGGGCATGAGAAGAGGGAAATTTGGGGAGGAAACTACGGTTATATGGAGAGACTCAAGATATTGATGGCATTTTCACAGGAGCAAGGAAGCCCAAAAGTAGAGTGAAAAGAGGGTTTTAGAATTATGAAAAGGTATTGATTGGGTCAATAAGAAATGAGTATTTCCTCTGGCTGGGGAGTCAGTGACGAGGAACCATCAATTTCAAATCGTCTGAGTGGGAGAGAAGTGAGGGGAGGAGAAATTACTTTTTGCAGAGGGTTGATGAATCATAAAATGCTTTGCTACAGGAAGTGGTTGTAGCAGAGACCATTACATCTTTTAAGGGTAAAATGGATAAATATTTGAAGCAGAGGAATATACAGGACTGTGGGGAGAGAATGGGGTCGTGGGATTAGTTTTGGACTGCTCTAACAAAGAGCTAGCACAGACATGATGGACCAAACGGTCTCCCTCTGTGCTGTAAACCTCGATGGTTTTAGCTTCACTCTGTGACTAACCTGGAAATGGTTTTTGCAGAGACTGAAGTTCTGAAAAGCTGAATCAGTTGCGGCTCAGTTGTTCGCACTCTCACCTCTGTGACAGTAGCTTGTGGGTTCAAGTCCTATTCCAGAGACTTGAGCACATAAGTCAGGCTGACACTTCAGTACAGTATTGAGGAAGTGCTGCACTGTCTGAGATGCTGTCTTTTGGATTTTCTTTAATTCGTTCATGGGATGTGGGCATCACTGGCAAGGCCAGCATTTGTTACCCATCCTGAATTGCCCTTGAACTGAGTGGCTTGCTCAGCCATTTCAGAGGGCAGTTAAGGGTCAACCACATTGTTGTGGGTCTGGAGTCACATGTAGGCCAGACCGGGTAAGGACAGCAGATTTCCTCCCCTAAAGGATATTAGCAAGCCAGATAGGCTTTTACGACAAACTTGGTAGTTTCATGATCACTATTAATGAGATTAGCATTTTATTCCAAGTTTATTAATTAACTGAATTTAAATTCTTCAGCTTCCATGGTGGGATTTGACCTCATGTCTGTGCAGCATTAGTCCGGGCCTCTGGATTACTAATCCAGGAACATTAACACTATGCTACCATGCCCACTTTAAGATCCCATGACACTATATCAAAGAGCGAGGGAGTTTTCCTGGTGTCCTGTTCAACACTTATTCCTCAACCAAAACCGAAAACAGATTATGTGGTCATTTATCCCATTGCTGTTTGTGGGAGCTTGCTGTGTGCAAATTAGCTGCCACGTTTCCTACATTGTAACAGTGACTACACTTCAAAAGTACTTCATGGGTTACAGAGCACTTAGGGATGTTCTGAGGTCATGAAAGGCGCTATAGAAATGCAAGTCTTTCTTGTAGACAATACAGAAACAAGACAGGATAACACCGAATTCTTGTTCCTCAAATTGTAGATGGGCAAGAGAAGTTTAAAGGTCGGCTTTTGTGTGAAATGTACTTCAAACATGCAATACTAATAATTCCTGTTTTTCCAAACCCTGATACCATTTAAAACAATCATTCCTGCCACACCACTCTGTAGATTTTTTTTTTAAAGATATGTTTAGTTGCAGCCAAGAAATTAGTGGAGACAAGGGACCAACCGTCAGCACCAGCACAATGGGCTGAATGGCCTCGTTCTGTGCTCTACAATTCTACAATCTCATGAACTGTTCTATCTGGTCATCCTCACAAACCGACTGCCCTCGTGAATTATTGATCTCGTAAGCATCCGATTAATGAAAGTCCAACAACAGTTTTCATCTCCTCCCAACATTCATCAGCTCAGTTACATTTTGAATGCCAACTCCAGATTAAAAATGCATCACCTCAACAGTGTTGGCCAGAGCACATTTTTCATTTTTACTAGCCTGGGCTGTTTGCTTATTTTTCCCTTCAAGAATAAACAGGGCCTGAGCATTGTGAAGCAGGACTGGTTGCAAATTAGCCAAAAGGTGAAGACATGGCTATTGATTTATCAAAATTACTCCAATTTTCAAATGTGACACCCTTATATTTCCTCTATTCTTCTCCCCCCGCCTTCTCACCCTAGGCCTCAGGCCTCCGGCCTCCAGCCTCCAGGAGGTAAAAGGAAGAAGTTATTTCTACCTCCCCCCCACCCATTACCCATCACCCCTGTCCTCGCTGACCAACCCTGTGTCTCCTCTCCTGCACCCCCCCCTACCCCCACAACTCCCTCCCAACCCCAAATATTAAGTTTGAACTCCACATCCTAGTCTTCAAATCACTGCATGTCCTTGTCCCACTGCAATTTCCTCCAGCCTCAGCCTCCCTCCAGCACACTTCAGTTCACCGACTCTAAACTTCCGTCATCCCAGGCTTGACCTCCTCTTAGATAAGCCTACAGCTTCCCTCGGTGCCTCTCCTGGTGTCCTCCAAAACAGCCCATCGGGACACTCATCGCTGCCTCTCACAAGTAGCAACTCCAACTGCCCCATCCTACTCCTACGCCAACCTTCCTGCCCAGTGCGCCCCCTGGGGGCAGATCTTCCCAATCTTCTTCCTGCCCAACTCACCCTTCCCAGTGCTGATCCTGTGGACTCTGCCAGTAGGTCCAGCTATCTTTGCTCCTCTCTGCATCTCCGTCTTGAATGTCCACTCACTCTGAATTTGGTTTCTTCTCTAGTTTCTCTCCTATTTCCCCTCATGTCCTCTGAGCTCACCTTGTCCATGAGACCCACCTCTTGCTCCCTCGACTCTACTCCCACTGAAGTACTGACCAACCAACTTCCACTCCTGGGCCCCATGGTAGCTGAGATTGTTAACAGCTCTCTCTCCTCAGGTTCTGTTCCTCTCTCCTTCAGATCCGCCATTAACACTGCTCTCCTCAAAAAAAAAAATCAACCCTTGATCCCTCTGTCCTTGCAAACTACCGTCCCTATCTCCAACCTCCCTTTCCTCTCCAAAGTCCTTGAACGTGTTGTTGCCTCCCAAATCCGTGCCCATCTTTCCCGGAACTCCATGTTTGAATCTCTCCAATCAGCTTTCTGCCCCTGCTACAGTACTGAAAGAGCTCTCATCAAAGTCACAAATGACATCCTACGTGACTGTGACAAAGGTAAACTTTCCCTCCTCGTCCTTCTCGACTTGTCTGCAGCCTTTGACATGGTTGACCACACCATCCTCGTCCAACTCCTCTCCACTGTCATCCAGCTGGGTGGGACTGCTCTCACCTGGTTCCATTCTTATCTATCCAATCGTAGCCGCCGGTTTCCACCTCCATAACATCGCCCCATCTTGGCATCTGCCTTGATTCTTCTGCTGCTGAAATCCTCATCTATGCCTTTGTTAGCTCCATACTTGACTATTCTAACACACCCCTGGCTGACCTTCCACAATCGACCCTGTGAACTTGAGGGCATCCAAAACTCTGCTGCCCGTATCCCAACTCGCGTCAAGTCCCGTTCAGCCATCTCCCCCGTGCTTGCTGACCTATACTGGCTCCTGGTTAAGCAACACCTCAAATTTTAAAATTCTCTTTCTCATCCTTGTTTTCAAATCCCTCCATGGCCTCACCTTGCCTATCTCTGTAATCTCTTCCAACCACACAACCCTCCGAGATCTCTGCGCTCCTCTAAATCTGGCTTCTTCAGTATCCCCTATTTTAATTTCTCCGCCACTGGCAGCCAGGCCTTCAGTTGCCTGGGCCCGAAGCTTTGGAATTCCCTCCAAACCTCCCCTCCTCTCTTAAAACCTACCTCTTTGGCCACACTTTTGGACATCTGCCCGAATATCTCCTTATGTGACTTGGTGTCATATTTTGTTTCATAATGCCTCTGTGAAGCACCTTGGGATATTTGATTACATTAAAGACACTATACAAATACAAGTTGTTGTTGTTGTTGAGTGCAACACTCCCTCTGACGACTAATAGAAGAGTCGTCAGCCACCTCGACCCTGTTCCTTATAACTCTCCGCCAAAATCCCTCAGCCTTTCCACCTTTGAAAAACCTTTCCAAAACGCTTATTTTTGACCAAGCTTTCGGTCAGCTCTCCTAATCTCTCGCTCCCTGGCTGGATGTCAGTTCCCGCACTTATTTCCATTTGGGACTTTGGGACATTTTTGCACGTTAAGGGTGCTGTATAGATGAAGGCTGCTGTTGTTCTGATGACTCTGCAGTGAGCGCAATTCCTAGGCATGTAAAAGTGCACAACACACTCACCCAATGTAATTGGTTCGGAGGGAGATCTCAAGCTCCCGCAGCACTTTGGTTGATTCTTGCACTCGGCGTCTGAATTTCTGCAATAAAGAGGACAGGGATCAGTTTAGCATAGGGTCCAGATTTGAACATAAGGAGCAGGCGGATGCCATTCGGCCCCTCGAGCCCACTCTGCCATTCAATAAGATCATGGCTCATCTGATTGTGGCCTCAACTCCACTTTCTTACCCGGCCCCATAACCCTCGATTCCCTTGTCGGTCAAAAATCTGTCTAACACAGTCCTGAATGTATTCAATGACCCAGCCTCCACCGCTCTCTGGGGAAGAGAATTCCAAACACTAACAACCCTCTGAGGAGAAATTCCTCCTCATCTCTGTCTTAAATGGGAGACCCCTTATTTTGAAACTATGCCCCCTGGTTTTAGATTCCCCCATGAGGGGAAACATCCTCTCAGCATCTACCCTGTCAAGTTCCCTCAGAATCTTATATGTTTCAATAAGATCACCTCTCATTCTTCTAAGCTCCAATGCGTATAGGACCAACCTGCTCAACCTTTCCTCATACGACAACCCCTTCACCCCAGGAATCAGCCTAGTGCACCTTCTCTGAACTGCCTCCAATGCAAGTCTATCCCTCCTTCAGTAAGGAGACCAAAACTGTATGCAGTACTCTAGGTGTGGTCTCACCAACACCCTGTACAGTTGTAGCAAGACTTTTATACTCCAATCCCTGTGTAACAAAGGCCAACTTTCTATTTGCCTTCCTAATTACTTGCTGTACCTGCATGCTAACTTTTTGTGATTCATGTACGAGGACACCCAGACCCCTCTGCACCACAGCATTCTGTGGTCTCTCTCCATTTAAATAATATTCTGCTTTTCTATTCTTCCATCCAAAGTGGACCACCTCACATTTTCCCACATTATACTCCATCTGCCAAATTTTTGCCCATTCACTTAACCTATCTATATCCCTTTGCAGACACTTTGTATCCTCCTCACAACTTGCCTTCTAAGTTTTTGGTTCTTGGCTGGGGCATTAAACAAGGACCAGACGAAAAGGGACTGAAGAAAAATGGTACAGCTCGCCACCCTCTAAGTGCGCAGTGACACAACTGCGAACCAGACTGTTCGCAATCTTGCTGTCATACTTGACCTTCCGGCCATATATCTGCACTATCACTAAAACCATCCATTTCTACCTTTGTCACATCACCCAACTCCTCCACTGCCTCAACTCATCTGCTGCTGAAACTCTCATTCATACCTTTGTCATCTCTAGACTTGACTATTCCAACAAACTCCTGGTTGGTCTCCCACATTCTACCCTCCATAAACTTGAGGTCATCCAAAACTCTGCTGCCCGTGTCTTAACTCGCACCAAGCCCCCCCCCCCCCCCCCCCCCTCCCATCATCCCTGTGCTCGCTGACCGGCTCTGGTTAAGCAACACCTAATTTTAAAGTTCACATCTGGGTTTTCAAATCCTTCCATGGCCTCACCCCTCCCTATCTCTGTAATCTCCTCCAGCCCCACAACCCTCCGAGGTATCTGCGCTCCTCCTTCAGAGCGTGCCCGATTTTAATCATGAAATCAACAGTGGCTGTGTCTTCAGCTGCCAAGACCCTAAGCTCTGGAATTCCCTCTGTAAATCTCTGCGCCTCTCTACCTGTCTTTCTTCCTTTAAAACACACCTTAAAACCTGTTTGACTAAGCTTTTAGTCATCAATCCTAGTCACTCCATATGTGGCTCAGTGTCATATTTTGTTTTATAATGCTCCTCTAAAGCACCTTGGGACATGTTATTACGTTAAAGGCGCTATACAAATGCAAGCTGTTATTGACTCTGTATCCAGCCCATCTCGCCTTTCACCATCTCCCAGGAAGTCAGACAGCAAGGAAATGAATGAAAAATTGAATAATAACCTTGCAAAGGCTGCATTACTAATATAGTGATATTACAGTCGATTCTCCAGGATGGGAAGTTGAATTACATTAGGGATAAATGTTATCTATAAATTTAGGATCCAGAGTTGTCACTTCACCATGATATCATACCCAGTGAGCGATCAAGTCTACTGATGCTGACTGCACACAGGTAGGGAGGCATTGGTCACAAAAAGCAGTGGGGAGATGCCATCAGAATGATAACAGGTGCATGACAATTGCAGGAAACCCAATTCTTAGAAAAAAACTTGCATTTAAATTGTTTTCACAACCACCAGATGTCTCAAAGTGCTTTACAGCCAATGAAGTACTTTTTGAAGTGTAGTCACTGTTGTCATGTTGGAAAGACAGCAGCCAATTTGCACACAGCAAGCTCCCACAAACAGCAATGTGATAATGAATAGATAATCTGTCTTGATGATGCTGATTGAAGATAAATATTGGCCAGGACACTGGGGAGAACTCCCCTGCTCTTCTTCAAAATAGTGCCATGGGATCTATTACATCCACTGAGCAGGCATGTTAAATTCCAGAAAGCTTGTTGTGGAAGGGTGATGCTGGAGCCTATCTTTACTCAGTTTCACATTTACTGTGCAGAGTAAAAGGATTACAAACATGCAGCTCATCGCTCAAACCCTCCACCAGTCTCAGTAAGTCTCTGCTTCTAAGTGCTCAACTAAGACTCCAATTAACACCCTTCACTTGCATATAATTAAACCATTAATACACAATTAACAGGCAGATGGGACCTTGGTTTAACATCTCATCCAAACGGCAGCACCTCCAACAGTGCAGCACTCCCTCAGTACTGCACTGGAGTGTCAGCCTTGATTTCTGATGATGTATGAACATGATTGTCAAAGATACTGAGAGTAATTTTCTCCTTCACTGCCCTGGGCAGTCATATGGGGGAGCGAATTACCTGCCCAAAGCAAGCGGGATGAAAATCAGGCAGGTTCTAGAACAGGTACCGCATTAGGCTCCAACACACCCCAAAACCCTTTATTTTCACAGGGTACGGATGATAGGAGAACCTGCACTTCAAAACAGCGAATCAATTTTTCTCGCATTTCCACCTCTGTTTTATGGGTTTCTTTTCCCCCATTCTCTGATGACTAGCTTCTCCAAATACTGCCCCATAACTCATCAAGGAGCTGTGGATGATTTATACATATTATACGGTATTAACGGCACAGAAACAGGCCATTCAGCCCAACTAGTCCATGCTGGTGTTTCTGCTACACACGAGCCTCCTCCCATCCTACTTCATCTCACTTGTCCAGCATGTCCTTCCATTCCTTTCTCTCACATTTGCTCATCTAGCTCTACCTTAAATGTATCTAGGTTAATTGCCTCAACTACCTGTTCCCTATTCAAATCACTCACTGGGTAAAGAACTTTCTCCTGAGTTCTTTATTGGAGCTAGTAGTCACTGCAACAAGTCATTTGCTTTCCCCTCTGTCCCATGTGGGAAAAGCCCCATCACCAAAACCCAAAGCAAGCTTTTGAACCCACTGCCTGTCGGTTTGTGTACATGGCATCCTTACACCAACTCACTGGGTTACCAAGCCAATACAGCTACAATTATCACATGGACCCCTCAGAAGGCAGTTCTCAGTATAGACAAAGATATTGCTTGATTTTTGGCTCATCGAGATGAGGGTCAACAGTGCTGGTGTTTGAGACACCTGCATGCTTGACACAAAACAAGTCATTTTCAGACTGTCACTTCCAGTAGGGAGCCTTGCTCGCCGAGAGGCCTGCTTGGAAGCTCTGGCCTGAACCAAGCACAATTTTTTGATCTGTGTTCTGCACGGGTGAGACTCCTCTCAAGGAGTAAGAAGTCAGAAAACGACTGCGTACACATCAACAGTTGTAATACTGGGCGAGAAAGCTGCACATCTTTTAACGAATCAGGCCAGCATTAAAACTGCAGTGACCTCACCGGATCCCAATCTGCAAATATCCGGCTTTGGGCGGACAGGTTATTGGCCTGTCCAGAAGCCTGAATCAAAGATCGCAGGGGCGGTGCAGGCCCTACATCCCCTCAGTCCCAGAGTTGAAAGAACAGTGTGATGTGCCTTAATAGAAAATATTTTTAAATAGACAGAGCTCATCTATCATGCCACCAATTGCTGTTCAGCTGAAGAAACTGAGGCTCCCTTTTATTCCTAAGTGTGTAACCAAAGTTCCTTTTACCTTCCTGGTGACTCCTGGGTCCAAGTAGCTCTTCAGTTTCTGGATGTAAGTATGCGGAGGATTCTTCACCTGAAAGCGCTCCTGACAATGCAGAGAGAAACAAAATAGGCGGTCATTTAGTCTCAAGCACAACAGAGGGAGAAAAAAAAAAGAGAAATGAAAAAAAAGCTCTCTTCAAAATGCACCTGGCATATGCAGGAGCAGCTCATTTGTAAATCTGCACAAATTAAATTTCAATATTGAAAAAAAAATTTTTTCAGTTCCCACTTAGAATGGCGAGCTTACAGCTAAAAACCAGGGGGAAAATGAGGAGAAATTTCTTTACGCAGCAAGTTATGATGATCTGGAATGCACTGCATGAAAGTGGATTCAATTGGATAGCTCTTTCAGAGAGCTGGCACCAGCTCAATGGGCTGAATGGCCTCCTTCTGTGTATGAATTCTACATCACAACAGATAAACATACAGCTAGTCCAAATCATTGTTGACATTGCAGCACCATGGACAGATTGAGGCCCACTCCCCCTACCGCAGTTTTATCTCCTCCCCTAAAGGTGCTGACTAAACTAGAGTACATCTCTGACAACTCACCCAGGTGCCACATGTGAGCCAAGTCACTGAGTTTTGGCGGGCTATCAGAGCACAGGAAGCGTCACAGCGAAGTCCAGCTCCATCCTTGCTCAGTGCCCAAGGACTCATCTTCCACTGGAAAGTGGTTTGGGGGCAGAAACCCTGGCTGATTCCCTTTCCTATGTCTAAAGCAGCGATGCAGAGGCTGACAGAAATGCCCCAAAGCCTGTTAGCCGGTTGAGCATGGCTTACTCAGGACAGATGAGGGATTGAACCTGGGCCGGGTATGGCATGTGTGGATCAGTTCGTTACCATTAAGCACATTGGCTCATGGGCTAATCAATGAGAGGGGACAAAATTGAACCTAGAATGCAATGCAAGCTGAGATTTCACAAAGCAGCATTGAAAATTCTGGTTAAATGGTCTCTTGCGCATCCCTGATTTTTCATCGTTCCACCACTGTGCCTTCAGCTGCCCAGGCCCTAAGCTCAGGAATTCCCTCCCTCAACCTCTCTCTCCTCCTTTCGGGCACCTGTCCTAATATCTCCTGAAGTGGCTCAGCATCCAATTAAATTTGATAACACTCCTGTGAAGTACCTTGCGATATTTTACTATGTTATAGATGCAATGTAAATGCAAGCTGTTAAGAACATAGGAGCAGGAGTAGGCCATTCAGCCCATCGAGCTCCGCCATTCAATACAATTATGGCTGATCATCCACTTCAATGCCTTTTTTCCTACACTACATATCCCCTTATGTCTTTGATATTTAGAAATCTGTCAATCTCTGCTTTAAACATACTCGATGACTGAGCTTCCACAGCCCTCTGGGGTAGAGAATTCCAAAGATTCACAACCCTCTCAGTAAAGAAATTTCTCCTCATCTCTGTCCTAAGTGGCTTCCCCCTTATTTTGAAATTGTGTCCCCTGGTTCTAGACTCCCCAACCAGGGGAAACATCTTAGCTGCTTCTACCCTGTCTATCCCTTTAAGTATTTTGTAGGCTTCAATGAGATCACCTTTCATTCTTCGAAACACGAGAGAATACAGGCCCAGTTTCCCCAATCTCTCTTCATAGGACAGTCCCGCCATCCTGGGAACAAGTCTGATGAACCTTCGTTGCGCTCCCTCTATGGCAATAATATCCTTCCTAAGGTAAGGGGACCAAAACTGCAAACAGTACTCCAGGTGCAGTCTAACCAAGGTTCTATACAATTGAAGCAAGACTTCACTAGTCCTGTACTCAAATCCTCTTGCGATAAAGGCCAACATACCATTGGCCATCTTGTAGTCCATAGGGCTGGGGGGTGGGGTTTGGAGGTGGCAGGAAATATAATGGCTATTACAGCATCACATATCTAAACTCAGCGCAAATTTTTGGAATGGGTACTTCCGTTGGGGAACCTCACCCCTTCAGAGTGCAGATTAGGGAACTGCACATGCATTCGCCCACAATTTTCCATCCATTAAAATGAATGGGCAGAAAATCATTGGCAGCCGCCTGTGATTTCTGATCCGTGCACCCAACCGATGAGGCTTCCTAATGGGAGCACGCATCCAAAAGATTGGCCCCGTGAGCCCAAGCTACATGTCCAGGCCGACCAATTTTGTCCAACCTTATTGCCAACATCTGAAGCCGCTGATACACTCTGGTGTATTGATTGTGCATCAAAATTCAACACTGTGCTGTATCCTTTCAGAAAACAGGACCTGAAAACTTTTCTGATGCAGCAATACTAGGCCACTCGAGTTTTAGTGTCTCACATGCTGGTACAAAGGACCAGGCTGGATGCTAATCTGTGCAGTTGATGGCACAGCCGATCCCTGACAAGTCTCACTTCAGTAGATCCATTCCCTGAAACGAGGAGAGACAGTGGCCTAGACCAGAAGCTTGAAAACACAAAGCAAATTTCTGGACAAATTGAGAGGCACCATTCCACCACACCCCTCCCTCCACCAACAAAATATCAAGGATAAGGGCGCTGTTGGACTCTGTGCCTCTCAACCAGAGTGGACTGGAAAGGTCCCAGAGGATTGGAAAACCACAAATGTAAGGCCCCTATTCAAGAAAGGAGGGAGACAGAAAGCAGGAAACTATAGGCCCGTCAGCCTAACGCCTATCATTGGAAAAATGCTGGAATCCATTATTAAGGAAGTAGCAGCAGGATGTTTGGAAAATCATAATACAATCAAACAGAGTCAACATGGTTTTATGAAAAGGGAAATTGTGCTTGACAAATTTATTAGAGTTCTTTGAGAAAGTAAGCAGGGTGGATAAAGGGAACCAGTGGATGTTGCATATTTGGATTTCCAAACGGCATTTGATAAGGTGCCACATAAAAGCTGCGGGTAATATATTAATATGGATAGAGCATTGGCTAACTAACAGACAGTCGGGATAAATGGGACATTTTCAGGTTGGCAAACTGTAACAAGAGTGGTGCCACAGGGGATCAGTGCTGGGGCCTCAACTTTTTACAATCTATATTAATGACTTGAATGAAGGGACTGAGTGTATTGCAGCCAAATTAGCTGACAATACAAAGATAGGTGGGAAAGCAAGTTGTGAGGAGGACACAAAGTGTCTGCGAAGGGATATAGATAGGTTAAGTGAGTGGGCAAAAATTTGGCAGATGGAGCATAATGTGGGAAAATGTGAGGTTCTCCACTTTGACAGGAAGAATAAAAAAGCAAAATATTATTTAAATGTAGAGTGACTGTAGAATGCTGCGGTAAAGAGGGATCTGGGTGTCCTCGTACATGAATCACAAAAAGTCAGCATGCAGGTAGAGTAAGTAATTAGGAAGGCAAATGGAATGTTGGCCTTTATTGCAAGGGGGAGGGAGTATAAAAGTAGGAAAATCTTGCTACAACTGTACAGGGCGATGGTGAGACCACACCTAGAGTACTGCATACAGTTTTGGTCTACTTACCTAAGGAGGGATATACCTACATCAGAAGCTGTTCCAAGAAGGTTCACTAGACTGATTCCTGGGATGAAGGGGTTGTTGTATGAGAAAAGGTTGAGCAAATTGGGCCTATATTCATTGGAGTTTAGAAGAATGAGAGGTAATTTTATTGAAACATTTAAGAATCTGAGGGGGCTTAAAAGGGTAGATGCTGAGATGATGTTTCCCCTAGAGTGGGAATCCAGAACTAGGGGGCACAGTTTCAGAATTAGAGGTCTCAAATTTAAGACAAAAATGAGAAGGAATTTCTTCTGAGGGTCATTAATCTTTGGAATTCTCTACTTCAGAGAGCTGTGGAGACTGAATCAGAGAATATATTCAAGGACGAGATAGAGAGATTCTTCAACGATAAAGGAGTCAAGGGTTATGGGGAACAAGCAGGAAAAAGGAGTTGAGGCCAGTATCAGATGAGTCACGATCTTATTGAATGGCGGAGCAGGCTCACTGGGTCATATGGCCTACTCCTGCTCCTATTTCTCATGTTCTGATGTTATGTTCTTAGTACCTGATCACAGATAAGATCCCATTTTTTCTCATTGTCATACTGTCGCAGTAGCCGTGCTTTGTCTGGTGGAAGATTCATAGAATTCTGCAAAGGAAACAAATGCAGTGTTGTTATTTCCCAGTGAGATAGATTCAGAGTCAAGGCAAACTCCTCCTTGCATGCAAACATAAACACCGAGCAATGTTTGAAGATCTGGGGTAGATTTTCAACTTGTCACCCAGGCGTAAAACTGGCATTGTGGATTGGCCACCCCTTATAGTACTCACCTGATTTGCATTGAATTGATAGCGGGCATCAGATCCACAATGACAGTTTTACACGTGGGTGGCATGTTGAAACCCCTCACCCCATGTCTCAAATACCATCAGCCTTCCCAATGTGCACAGGAGACCATGGGTCCACCCCATGTAGGTTGGCAAGGACATGGTAGACAGGTGAGCAGGACTTAGCATGGGATCAGATACGGGCAGCTTAGGGCATGATTTCTGCTCATCAGACAGCGATTGGGAGCTTATCAGAATGGAGGAGGTTGAATCTGTGGCTCTCCATGTCACAGTGCCTGATCTGATGAATTCCACTGCAACAATGTGATTCTAGTCGCCCCCAACGCTCTATACCATACCCTCTGTGAACATGACCGCATGCTGCAAGGAGGTGCTGTCTTTCGGATGTGATGTTAAACCGAGGCCCAGTCTGCCCTCTTAACTGGACGTAAAAGATCCCGTGGCACTATTTCAAAGAGCGGGGGGAATTATCTGTGGTGCCCTGGACAACACTTATCCCTGAATCAACATCACTCAAAGAGATTATCTGGTCATTATCACACTGCTGTTTGAGAGAGTTTGCTGTGTGCAACATTGGCTGCTGCATTTCCTCCATTACAACAGTGACTACACTTCACAAAGTTGGTTGCAAACTGGTTGCAAAGCACTTTGAGACATCTGGTGGTCGTGAAAGATCTTGCTTTCCTTCCAGGAGGAGTGTTAAGCCCTGGAATGAAGTTTGAACCCACAACTTTCCAACTCAGAATTCAGAGCGTTACCAGCTAAGCAATGCTGGCACATGACCTACACATCATCTCTTGACTTATGTAATTGGTCGCGACGCAAACACTGATGTTAGAGTTGGATGGCGTAGGCATTAGTGGCCGTCACGTTTTAGGATATTTTGACCATTTTTCCATGGAAAGGATCTAGAGAAGAGTTGGGTTAAAAAGCGCTTTGAAATTGAAGCTCGCTTTTAAAAGGCAGGTTTATCAAAACAGCCCCATGCTGGGAGGCAAATCTAAAGCTAGACAAAGCCATCTGGATGGATGGCCTCAGCTAATGGGGCTCATTAAAATACTATTCAGCAAACATTTACACTTTACAGATTCAAACGCCTCATTCTTTTTTTTTTTGAGTTTTGCGTAGAGCTCATTGGAAGGGCTGCCCACACCCGGGCTAGTTTGATTAGCCATTCCATTGGCCTGCCCAGGATCCCAAACAAACTCAGAAGGAAAATAACTTTGCTTCCCGTGCATTGAAAGATTATGAATCAGCTGGCTTTCAAGAGCACTCTTTCGTTAAGGGAGAGGTTGTGAGGACATTTGCTGAGGCAGAGTTTCAAAATGTTGGGAGATAGTGAGCAGACCTCCTGCTTAAGTGAATTAAGAGGACCCTGTGAAGCAGGATAAGGTGACATGTTAATTCGTTTTGTATTATTATGTAGAAATAGGTTGCATCAATTGACCCAAGTGCATCTGATCAGGACTACTGCTCTACACATGCACCTCACTGTGTAATAAAGCAGCTCAACATTTCAAACCAAGCCTCGCCTCATCTAACGTTAGCTCGGCCTGCCTTTGGAGATAGAGGAAATACATGGGTTAATGACGTGGAAGTTGAGTGCAAATCACAAGGGAACTTCATTGTTACGCCCCTGTGTCCCACTGCTGCACAAGTAGATACAGGGCTGTGCAAGTCAACTCCCACAAAACTAAGACACTCTAACCATTTACGGGAGTGGCAGACACTACTCAACACAGGAACCAAATTCATGCTGGTCACCAACATCTGAGTTACAGTACTTGCAAAGCAAGAGCCCAATCTCACTGGTATAGAGGAAGATTGCACATGTCGAGATAAAGGGAAGGACAATGTTAGATCTCTTGGTCTTGAGTTGTGTGATAACAGGCTAAGGTCCTGATGGATTTCAGCTGCTTCCTGTCCCCTGAATATCAGGAATGTGTGGTTGTGCAGGGTTGATCTGCTTTTTGTATTTCCCAGCTGGTTCACTGTAGCGGGAGGGCATGCGAAGAAAAGACAGACAGAGGAAGACTCGTGTCCTTCATCCTGGACTGGAAGGGCTCCAATAATTGGGAGGTACCGCATCGGATTGCCGGGTGAACAAGCGTTAAGGACAATCACAAAGGACCAAAGTAATGGACAACCTTGGTGCTTGAACCCATAAACCATCTGGTTATAAATGTGACATCCCCTCCTCCAACATCTTACAAGCCAATCTCAGCTTGGATAATCTATTTACTCAAGACTAAATTAAACCAAGAACTCTAAGCCAGAGACTAAGCACTTAAAACAAATCATCAAATTGGTTCAGCTCAGGTGTCAGCTCAAGTTTCACAGATGAATTTATGCAATAATAATGGACTTTATTCCCTTAAAAATAACAACCCCTTGATCACTCAGTGAATTTTTGCAATGAGTGGCTGAACTTTACAAAGCAAGTAGGTCCCACATTCTCTCTCATTTGTTACTGTTGGTTGATCTCAGTCAGTGCAGCACGAGGGGTCTCATTGGTTGGGGTAGGTTGGGGAAAAATAGGCCACAGTTCCTGCCCTTGACCGCCATCAGACGTTCAATCATAGAATGGCCTCCTTCAGTGCTGCAACCATTCGGCCCATTCACTCAGTGCCGGCTCTCTACAAGAGCAACTCAGCTAGTCCCACTCCCCCAACCTTTCCCCAGAACGCTGCAAATTCTGTCTCTTCAGGTGCTTATCCAATTTCCTTTTGAACACCATGATTGAATCTGCCTCCACCACACACTCAGGCAGTGCATTCCAGATCCTAACCATTGTCAGCATTTTTCCTCATGCTGCCATTGCTTCTTTTGCCATTCACTTTAAGTTGGTGTCCTCTGGTCCTCGACCCTTCCACCAATGGGAACAGTTTCTCCCCAGCTACTCTCATGATTTTGAGCATCTCCATCAAATCTCCTCTCAATCCTCGCCAAGGAGGGCAACCCCAGCTTCTCCAATCTCTCCACATAACTGAAGTCCCTCATCCCTGGAATCATTCTCATAAATCTTTTCTGCACCCTATCTGAAGCCTTCACATCCTTCCTAAAGTGCGGCGCCCAGAATTGGACGCAACACTCCAGTTGAGGCCGAACCAGTGTTTTATAAAAGTTCATCATAACTTCCTTGCTTTGGGAGCGTGTGCGAGAGAGCGTGCACGCATGTGTGAGCTTGACTATTGGGTGAGGAGATGATTGGGCACAGTCAAATACCTTGCTAACACTTGACATTAAGACTCACATGGAAAGAATGGTCACATAAGTGGGGTACTACAGGGTGATTGGCAACCATGGGAATGGCAGGTCAGCAAGGAGTTAATGCCTTCAGGAGAGGAAGGAAGAAAACTGGAGGGACCTTTCAAAAATAAAGAAGGATATCGCAGCTGCTTTCCCCCGCCCCTCCCTTCTTAAAAGCATCATTTCAGGCTGAGGAACAGGTCCACAGGTAGGAGCGACTCGTGCCCAAATGGCCATACTTGATCTTGGAATCTGAGCATTGAGCGTTGCTGAATTGCTGGGCATGATTTATAACCCAGCCAAATTCTGTCTTCACCCAGTGGCCACGTAAAGCTGTATCCAGCAGCTTTCTCTGGATGTGAATGAAAAGCAAGAACCCCAGCTGACCTAGAAGGATGAGTCCATTGATCAGCCAACTCAGCTCAATCTAGGGGTTGGACCTGGGACCTTCCCAAAACTTCACTGATGCCAAGAGCTATGTGCAAGGAATCTGGACAAAGATAGCACTGGAAAGCTCCCTTTCCCCTGGATGGCCCAATGGGTAATACAATCACAAGACCCGCATGCCAGGAAGGTCCCAGGTTACCCGATCTCAAAGGAGGCTACAGGGGTTGCTACAAGTGCCTGCGAGCTGGCAGACGACCGCCAAAGAAAGGCAGTCAGTCTGTCAGGGTATCTGGGCCCAATTCAATGAGCCCGGCTGGAAAATGTTAGCCACGTGGCTATTGGGCAAAGACGGGCTCAGTTTCAACTGCAAGGACCACTATAACCTGGTCACAACACTCTCCATCACAGCCAGGGAAATGTATTCGAAGTCACCTTCAGGAGAGGAGAGGATAAAATGACTCCAAAATCACTCACAGCACAGTAAAATGATAGTCCATCATGGATTCTCCAATATAAACCAGTTATGTGCTGTACAATTGTAATACCATGGATTAGGACTTGCACGGCATGGCATGCTGCATAGGAGGTGCAGGGTTAATGGAAGCCATTCAGCAGTGGCGTGATTAAATCCATGTAACAAGTCAGTTAAGTGACATCAGTGTGAGATGACAGCACACCCACCCATAGATGTACATAACTCCAACTCTTTCCCCCTTGCTTCCATGTATTCAGGAGGGTGGAGTGACGACTCATTCCCTGACCTTAACTTGCTCTGCACCCTAAGGAGTAATGCATTCTACAATAGGCCTACACCTACCAGAACACTGTAGCTTGCTACTCCAACAATCGTGACAAAATGGTGACCAACAAGTATGTCAATTTAGGGCTTCCACTTCTCTATTAGGTCCCAGTGAGATGTTGTGTTTCGATTATTTTCTCCCTTTGCCTCTTTTTAGTAAACCATCCCCCTCCTGCCACATTGTGCTCCACTTACCCTTCCCTCAACCATGTTCTGGAATGGAAGAGAGGCGAAAGGGGACTTGAGTTTTGATGGATTAAGTACTGAGAAAATGTTTCCAGTGGCAGGAGAGTCAGTAACCAGAGGACTCAGATTTAAGATCATTGCAAAAGAAGCAGAGAGA
Source organism: Heterodontus francisci (assembly GCF_036365525.1). NCBI lineage: Eukaryota > Metazoa > Chordata > Chondrichthyes > Heterodontiformes > Heterodontidae > Heterodontus > Heterodontus francisci. The sequence goes on along the minus strand of NC_090421.1, from coordinate 11,039,616 downwards.
AGATGAGATTTTTTTTTTTAATGCAGTGGCATGTTGTGATCCAAACTTCACTGCTTGAAAGGGCGGTGGAAGCAGATTCAACAGTAACTCTCAAAAGGGAATTGGATAAATACTGGAGAAGGAAAAATCTGCAGGGCTATGGAGAAAGAGCAATGGAGTGTCAGGGTTGTGGGAACCAGGAGCAAGTATCAGAGAGGAATACCAAGGTGCATAGAATACTAGGGGAGATAGATAGCACTAGAGTAGGGAATAGTAAGTTATTAGGTGGGGTCAGAGTAAGTGAGAAAGTAATAAAGTCTAAATCAGGGTTAATGTGCATGTATGTGAATGCACAGAGTGTGGTTAATAAGACTGGTGAGGAACAGGTGCAGATTGACATGTGGAAATATGATGTTGTGGCTATAACAGAGACCTGGCTCGAAGAAGGACAGGACTGGGTGTTACATATTCCTGGATACAAGGTGTTCAGGAAAGATAGGAAAGGGAGAAAAAGGAGGAGGGGTAGCGGTATTGATTAAGGAGAGCATTGCAGTACTGGAGAAAAAGGATGTCGCAGAGGGGTCGAGGACAGAATCAATTTGGCTAGAGCTAAGGAACAATAAAGGTGCAGTTACATTGCTTGGTGTTGTCTATAGGCCACCAGCTAGTGGGAAGGACGTGGAGGAACAAATTTGCAAGGAAATTACAGAGAGGTGCATAAATTATAGGGTAGTTATAATGGGGGACTTTCATTATCCAAATATAGACTGGAATAATAGTGTAAAGGGCAGTGAGGGGCAAGAGTTCCTAGAGTGTGTTCAGGAAAATTTTCTACAACAGTATGTTGCTAGTCCAATGCGAGAGGAGGCACTGCTAGACCTGGTTCTTGGGAATGAGATGGTCCAAGTGGATCAAGTATCAGTAAGAGAGCATTTAAGGGATAGTGATCATTGTATCATAAGGTTTAGGCTGACTGTGGAAAAGGACAAAGAGCAATCCAGGATAACAATAATTAACTAGGGGAAGGCCAACTTCAATGGGGTAAGAATGGAGCTGGTGTGAATAAATTGGAGTCAAAAGCCAGCAGGAAAACTGGTAGATGAACAATGGGCTACCTTCAAAGAGGAGATAGTTTGGGCACAATCAAGGTGTGTTCCCGCGAAGGGGAAAAGTAGGGCAAACAAATCCAGAGCTCCCTGGATGACTGGATCCCTTGCTTTTCCTGATATATATTAATGACCTAGACCTTGGTGTACAGGGCACAATTTCAAAGTTTGCAGATGATACAAAACTTGGAAGCATTGTGAACTGTGAGGAAGATAGTGTAGAACTTCAAAAGGACATAGACAAGTTGGTGGAATGGGCAGACAGGTGGCAGACGAAGTTCAATGCAGAGAAATGTGAAGTGATTCATTTTGGTAGGAAGAATATGGAGAGACAATATAGAATAAAGGGTACAATTCTAAAGGGGGTGCAGGAGCAGAGAGACCTGGGTGCATAAGTCACTGAAGGTGGCAGGACAGGTTGAGAGAGCAGTTAATAAAGCATACAGTATCCTGGGCTTTATTGATAGGGGCATAGAGTACAAGCCCAAGGAAGTTATGTTGAACTTGTATAAGACACTAGTTCATCCTCAGCTGGAGTATTGTGCCCATTTCTGGGTGCCGCACTTGAGGAAAGACGTGAGGGCATTGGAGAAAGTGCAGAAAAGATTCACGAGAATGGTTCCAGGGATGAGGAATTTCAGTTATGAAGATAGATTGGCGAAGTTAGGACTGTTTTCCTTGGATAAGAGAAGGCCGAGAGGTGATTTGATAGAGGTATTCAAAATCATGAGGGATCAGGACAGAGTAGATACAGAGAAACTGTTCCCACTCGTGACAGGATCGAGAACGAGAGGGCACAGATTTAAAATAATTGGCAAAAGAAGCAAAAAAGTGGCAAGAGGAAAAACTTTTTCACAGTGAGTGGTTTATGCCTGGAATGCACTGCCTGAGAACGTGGTGGAGGCAGGTTCAACTGAAGCATTCAAAAGGGAATTAGACTGTTATATGAAAAGGAAGAATGTGCAGGGTTACGGGGAGAAAGCAGGGGAATGGAACTGAAGGAATTGCTCTTTCAGAGAGCCAGTGTGGACACGATGGGCACTGTTACAATTCTGTGATTCTGAGTGGAACTAATTGGATAGCCTTCGCAAAGAGCCAGCACAGACATGATGGGCTGAATGGCCTCTTTTGGTGCTTTAAGAGTCTAGGAACTTTTAAATGTGCTTAGTTTAATAAAAGCAGCAGGAGCAACAGTGACAGAAAGGTCTGGAGGGCGTTGTTGGCAGAATGTAGGGGGTGGGGATGAAATGAAGAAACCATACCAGCTTCAAGTCACTTTTATCAGTCGTCTCTTCAACCTTTGACACGGTGAAGAAGAAAAAATCTCAAAGCATTTCCTTCTCCGAAGGGAGACTTTCAAACTTGTCTAATAATGCAAACGACATCATTTCCTGTCTGGTGTGAACAGGCCTGCTCAAAGCCACACAGCGTGTGCGTCTCATACAGCATTCCTGGGGATGAGTAACTGCTGCATGAGGAACCCAGACTGATGCATTTTGCTTTTTTTAAAAAAAAAATCATAAAAACTAGTGCTCATGCAGGAAGAATGCAACGAGCTCGAAATTCTAATTAAACCCATTTTAAGCCCACTGTTTGTCTCAACGTAAAGATGGTATAATTCATTTTCTCAGGGAGAGCTGCCCACACCAGCCCAAATCTAGATTTATGTTTGAACAGAATGCATTCTGGGCAGAATTAATTTCCTCCCAGCTCCATGTTTTTCCTGGTATCGTTCAAGGGACCTTTCTGCAACGCCAGATATCAAAGCGAACGTCCCAGTGAGGTCCTTTGCCAGCTCACTAGGTTAAGTCATTAGCTTGCAATGTACTGAGCCAAGCAGATGAAATGGTTCCAACCAAGCTTGATCACCTATCTGCAACAACAACAATTTGCATTTAGGGGACGCCTTTGACGTGGTAAAGCGTCGCAAGTCACTTCACGGGCGTGCTATCAAACAGAATTTGACACCGAGCCACTTAAGGCGATATTGGGACAGGTGACCAAAAGCTTGGTCAAAGAGGGCAGTTTTAAGGAGTGTCTTAAAGTAAAGGAGAGTGCGGTAGAGAACACTGTGGGTGTACCGACAGCAGTTCAAGGCAACAGCTCACCACCACCTTCTCGAGGACAATTAGGATTGGACAATAGATATTGGCCTGGCCAGCAATGCTCACATCCCACGAACAAAAAAAAAAAAAATGTTCGGGGAGGATATTGCAGAGCTTCGGGCCTAGGCAATTGAAGGTACAGCCCCACTGGTGGATCAATGAAAATTGGGGATGTGCAGGAGGCCAGAATTAGAGGAGCGCAGAGATCTCAAAGGGTTGGAGGAAGTTACAGAGATGGGGAGGGGTGAGGCCATGGAGTCAATTTGAAAACAAGGATGGGAATTGTGTCCATCATGATTTAGCTGATCCTCAAACTACAAGTGGTGCCATTACCTACTGAATTGGGATTGGGGAAGGGGGTGAAATCAGCCAGGAGCCCCATGTCTTATCCCTCTCCAGCGACTCCACACTGGGAAGCACAGGTCTGGATGTGGGGTATGAACAGAATCGGGCTCAACAGTGACGCCCTCCCCAGTCAAACAGCCTGCGAACCATCTATGCTAACATTGTCATTTGGGCAAGTTAGCGGCTGGTGGGTGTAGCCAGTGAAACTGCACCCCAGAAAGAGTCAGCACTTTTGAACAGAAGGGGGAAAACTTGGCGAAACTCAGAATACTTGGCTTCTCCGGCAGGGATATCAAATGACCCTCAACTGGCAGGACTGACCCCTCCCGCCATCATGATCAGAGGGGAAGAAAAAATAGTCATGGCGGCTCCACAATGTTAAGCTAAATGGAAGAGGAAGAGGAAGAGGGAGAGGGGGGGAGGGGGGGGCGCGGAAGTGTGCAGTTGCAGGGGGAAGCAGTGACCTTCAATCTCATGAGAAAGTTGGCATCTCTGCCTTGTTATAATGAGGATGAAGTACACTTGCCTGCTGGCAAGCCAGTAACAGTTCTGCCATTCCTACTGTATGCAGGTCTGGCAATAAGCAATGGCTCAAGGTCTCTCCTGGCTGGTTACACATGAACAGGGTTGGATTACATCGCCTTGATCAAAATGTTTATGTGAAGAACATGCATTTTATACAATTTCCAACCCCTGCTCTCCCCTGCAAAATGAGATGCATCAGCCAATCTCGGTGAATGGAGCCTTTGTCTAAAATTAGCCCCGTCTGACTGTAAAAATCCAACAGAAGCCTGGCTGAATTTGGAAAACCCAGGAAAGCCAGAAGACAGAAACGTGGGTATTTTGGACGTTGTAATGAAGTCGTGGCCTTTCCAGAGAGCAAAGGTCAAGCTTTTATGGACAACAGTGAAAGCGAGGCTGGACTCGAAAAATTAACAAATCATTATCGGCACAAGTCAGCACTGAAAGAGGCCTTGTAGTTTTACAAGGTCTGTAAACCAAGCAGTGAAAAAAAAACACAATATCACATTGTCAATGGGCTTCCCCAAACGGCTCAGTCCTGAACCGCACACACCAGAAAGGTCCCAAATTTCGATTCCAAATCTGTACTGTTTGCTGATCTTGGCTGGGAGAGCAGCGAGACCATTAAAATTAACCTCAGTCTCCTCAGGCGAGAGAGAGAGAGACAAAAAGGAAGTCAACCAGGACCCAAGCAACCCTTGTTGGCGTGGGTCTGTTTATTGATAAAGAGCAAGATCTGACTCAGCCCTAGGGTTGCCAGCTTTGGTTGGATGTATTCCTGGAGGTTTCATCCTATGACATCCCAACTCCAATTTTTTTTTTTAATATTAGCTAATAAATAAGTGTTCAAAGACAAATGAAAAATACACAATTGTTCTTTAAGTGGCTCCAGGACTTTTCTAACATAAAAGCAAAATACTGCAGCTGCTGGAAATCTGAAATAAAAACATTAAGTGCTGGAAATACTCAGCAGGTCTGGCAGCATCTGTGGGGAGAGAAGCAAAGTTAACGTTTCAGGTCTGTGACCTTTCATCAGAACTGGCAAAGGTTAGAAAAGTAATAGGTTTTGAGCAAGTGAAAAGGGAGGGGGGGGTGGGGGGGGAGAAGAACAAAAGGGAAGGTCTGTGATAGGGCAGAGGGCAGGAGAGATTAAATGACAAAGATGTCATGGAACAAAGGCAAAGGGAGTGGTAACAGTTGTAGTAAAAGACAAAGCATTTGTCCAGAGAAAGTGTTAATGGCAGAATAATGAACAGCTCTGTCCAAAAGCAAAAACATGAAAAATAAGTTTACAACCAGCACATGGTTTAAAAAAAACAATCAAAATGGCAGCCATGGTCTAAAGTTGTTGAACTCAACTGTGTTCAAAAACTTCAGACCATGCTGTGTATTTCCAGCACTTTGTTTTTATTACAGATTTCCAGCATCTGTGCTATTTTGTTTTTGTCAATCTCCTGGACACCGCCAAACCAGCAGTGTTGAATGCAAAGTCCTTGGGAATGGAGAACGCCATCTTAAAGGCCCAGGTTCCATTGTCAGCAAGCAGGACGAGTTAAAATTTCCCCTGTTGCTTTGCTCTTACTTCTCCGATCACCTCAAGCTATTTTTTTTTCTCACTACTAACCGACGTCTACTCAGGAGCTTTGGCCACAACAATAATCCCTGACACTGTGCGTAAATAGGAAGAAAACAACCAAAATGGCTGCTCCCATGGATTCCATAAAAGAGCACAGAAGTTGGACCTGAATTACGTGCTTGTATCTGAAGTGAAGACTGGGTGGCCTTTGAATTTAGCTGTTACAATTCAACTGTTTACGTAGACCGATTTTCTCCCACAGGAAGTGAGGACATCCCTCAAGGGAGGGTATGGCTGGCTGCTGCAGAGAAATGGCGAGACATTCGTCTCTTTCATAAAAGTGTATTCAGTTTTAAACCACGTGGTGGATTGATCTTTCTCCCACTAAATCCCTGAGGCAGTTTTTTTGACATGGTAAGTGCAGGCCCGATTTAATTCCTATACCCAATGTGTTTTCTGAACAGCTCTTCATCTCTATTGGGATAAAATAGCTCGTCTCTCCTTCAGTAACATATCCTGCTCACTACATGTGTGCACTCTTATGGATTCAGGTCATCAAAGAACATACATTTATAGAGTGACTTTCACAGTCTCGAGATGTCCCAAAGTACTTTACAGCCAATGAAGTGCTTTTGTTTTTGAAGTGTAGCCATTGTTGAAACATAGGAGACACAGCAGGGTCCCACAAATAGCAATGAAATAAATGGTCAGGTAATCTGTTTTTACTGGTACAATACTGTTATAAATGCTGAACATGGCTTTGTTGGTAGCACTTTCACCTCGGAGTCAGAAGCTTGTGGGTTCAAGTCCCACTCCAGAGCCTTGAGCACGTAACCTAGGCTGACACTTTATTGCAGTACTGAGGGAGAGCTGTGTTGTCTGAAGTGCCATCTTTTGGTTGCGACATTAAACTGAGGCCCCATCTGCTCCCCCTGGTGGACATAAAAGATCCCTTGGCGCTATTCAAAGAGCAGCAGGGTGGGGGGGTCTCCCTGGTGTCCTGGCCAATATTTATCCACAACAAATTAGTTCATTGCTCATCTCATTATGTTTGTGGGGCCTTGCTGCGTGCATATTGGCTATCAACACTGGAAGCAGGGGGGGGGGGGGGGGGGGGTGTGGAGAGGAGGCAAGATTATCAGTGGGGGGTGAAACGGGGTCAAAAACATAATGGGTGTAGGGAATGGTGGGAAGGGTTAAACTGTAAAATTTGTGCAGTTTCGGCAGGGGGTGGGTAAAGCTCAGATGTTAAAGGTAAGTGTTTTGGGGTGGGGGGGGGTGGTGGTGGGAAGAAAGGCGGGCCACCCCGGCTATTTAAATGAGCCACCGCGCTTAAGATTGCGGCAGCTGTTCGGCGTGCAGCACGCCATTTCTTGAGCTCGCCACCGAGAACAGCAGTGGGCTCTGAAAATAAAGGCCACATAATTTAGGCCAGCCCTCCAGGGTCGGAGTGAGTGCGTGCTGCATTATCAGGGGGTTGTCGCTGTTCAGGTGGGGCGCTAAATGAGTGGTCCTGCACGTCCTGTTCAGGTGGATTTCAAACATCTCCCTCTTGGCTCTCAACATCATTGCCCCAACTCCCAACAGCATACACACCGCTCTGCTTAACACAAGTAGCACTGCAAGGGTTAAATGACAGAGGCACACAGAAAAATAAAACCGTATGTGCAGAGAACAAAAAGCCCATTCAGAACTTTTTGGTAAATTGCACAAACCAAATGGACTAGTACTTTCCTTCTTTCATTTCAGCTTCAGATAAGGAAGGAAATCCAGTCTCGTATAATCCATGCATGCAGATGTAAGATTTTTCTGGGAGTTTTTTTGCCATTAGCAGCAATGCAACACTAAATCATTCAGGCCAGGATACTCAGTTATTAAGTCACCCCCCACCCCCACCACCCAACAAACAGTGCACGCATACAATAGAAACCAGATGCCCTTCATGGGTAAGTTATTAGCATTCATTAAAAGCCTTGCAACACTTGCATATCGGACCAAAGCTTCTGGTAGTCAAAGACAATAAAAATCATGAACATAAATTCTTGGAAATCTGACTTTTTTTTTAAAGTTCCCACAAGTCAAATGAAACCAGTCGGGAGTTGATGCTGTTGACAAAATATTGGACGTCCCCTAAGTAGATGAGCTGCTCTCCATCAATTGACTCAATTCCTCGAGGACCTTTATCATCAGCTTGGTTGCAAAGCAAGGAGGAAGCAAAACTTAAAAGGACAAAGGGCCAAGATCCCACGTGTCAGATTAGCACAACCTCAGATCATCAATGGGAAAAGCAGAAGGCAACTCCCCATAGCTCGGCAGTGGGGTGGTATTTAAACTGCTCAGAACGCTACCAAGTCAGCCAGATTAGAAGAGCCCCAGATTCAATATAGGGTTGCCAACTCTGCTCTGGTGTATTCCTGGAGGTTTCGTCAGATGACCTCCTGTTCTCCAACCACGCTATCCCCAGAATCCTACCATTAGTCACCTGACGTGTCCAACTTCATAGCGCCCACTCTTCCAAGCCAATTGTACAGTGAGCTCACTCTCCATTACCCAATTGGAACAGCCTTCTTGTGCATCTACTTATAAAAGCGTATGATTTTTCTCCTTGGTTGTTTTCAGCAGTGTCCTTCAATCCCTGGGAACTCCAGGACAAGCCTGGAGGGAAGGCAACCCTAATTTCTGTCCTGTATTGAATTAACAAAGCTTAACCTCCAAGTTAGGATACCACGGGATGAGAGAGAAGAAAAAAAAGTCAGGGGTCCTACTCCTGATCACACACGTGTGGAAAGATTCAACCTTGGCTGTGATGCTGCTGTAGTTGAATATCCTGCCTACTCACAGCTAAGGCTCAGCCATTAATTACCACAGGGCAACCCCTGAAGCAGAGCTCAGTAAGAGTCAGTAGTGGAAGGGAGTTTCTCAAAATGGAGACGTGTGACCAGTGGTGTTCCACAGGGATCCGTGCTGGGACCACTGTTGTTTGTGATATACATAAATGATTTGGAGGAAAGTATAGGTGGTCTGATTAGCAAGTTTGCAGACGACACTAAGATTGGTGGAGTAGCAGATAGTGAAGGGGACTGTCAGAGAATACAGCAGAATATAGATAGATTGGAGAGTTGGGTAGAGAAATGGCAGATGGAGTTCAATCAGGACAAATGCGAGGTGATGCATTTTGGAAGATCCAATTCAAGAGTGAACTATACAGTAAATGGAAGAGTCCTGGAGCTATGAAGAGAGGTTGAGTAGATTAGGATTATTTTCATTAGAAAGACGGAGGTTGAGGGGGGACCTGATTGAGGTGTACAAAATCATGAGAGGTATAGACAGGGTGGATAGCAAGAAGCTTTTTCCCCCAGAGTGGGGGATTCAATTACTAGGGGTCACGAGTTCAAAGTGAGAGGGGAAAGTTTAGGGGGGATATGTGTGGAAAGTTCTTTACGCAGAGGGTGGTGGGTGCCTGGAACGCGTTGCCAGCGGAGGAGGTAGACGCGGACACAATAGCGTCTTTTAAGATGTATCCAGACAGATACGTGAATGGGCAGGAAGCAAAGAGATACAGACCCTTAAAGAATAGGCGACATGTTTAGATAGAGGATCTGGATCGGCGCAGGCTTGGAGGGCTGAAGGGCCTGTTCCTGTGCTGTAATTTTCTTTGTTCTTTGAAATTAAGAGGAGGAAAACAATCGTAACCTTGAATAATTTTCTTAATCTCGTTGAATTTTCTTTCTCCTCTATAATGAGGCAAGATAGAGATAATTTAAATTGAGTTCACTCATAAAATGAACCCAACAGTTGCTAAGGGAAAGACAGCCCTGGAGAAGTGTTTGGATATCCCAACTGTACAAATTGCCCCCCTCCTTACAATCTTACGCTGTCAGTAGGGAATGTGCTTTTAGATCCATTAGAGGGGTTAGGGACAAAGGAATGTCAGAGACTGGAAAGGGACACTCCAGTCAATCTGGTTGGTCCCAGTGTCTCGGAAATACCAGACCTCTCATGCTCCTGAATCATTGTTTGTTGGGTAGGGCGCTCTCAGATTTGTTGATGCCATCTAAAGCCTTGCTCGGGTATAAAATTAAAATCTGAACCGGGCCCAAGTCCTTTACTTTTTTTGAATGCCCGACCCGAATCCGACACGTAGTCGGGTAGCAGGCTTTACTGCAGAGCGCAGAGTCCAGACTGGACTTTTCCCGCCTTGACATCCTGATTGATCATTTGAAGATTACTTCCCAGATCAAGGCAGCACTGTCCACGTTCAGCCCGACCTGACCCGAGCCCGAATGCTGGACCCGGAAGAGAGACCCGACCCAAACCCGACATGTCGTCGGGTTCGCGTCAGGTTCGGGTCGGGTAGCCACGCTTTAATGCCATCAGCCCCATTGCCACCCTGGGCAGTCCATCCCACAGGTTCACCACCCTCTGTGTAAAGTAGTTAAATCTAAACTGCCTTCTGAATTTGTGCCCTATGCCCACTTGTAGAAACTGTGACTATTAAATTTATTGGCATTCATTTTGGCTCTACCCTATATATGGTGGGCAGAATTGTATTCTCGGACCTGTTCCCTATACAAAGCCAGCTTCAGTTTGAGATTGGGCTCTCTTCCTCTGGCTATACAGCCCAAGATCTTATTTGCTTTCTTCCCAACTGCCACACACTGTGCTGATCGCTTCAGTGACCCATTCACCAGTAACCACACCCCACCCCTCTTGCCTCCCATCGTGTCCTGTAGAACAATGCCAATTTAGCTTGTGTCGCCTATATTTCTTTCCCTTCCTCAATGCATTTGCCCACATTCAACAACATTTGCCACTTGTTGGCCCAGTTCCCCAGTCTATCCTAGTCCTACTATTGTTCATAGTCCCTCTCGGTTTGGCATCACCTGTGAACTTGGAATTTTGCTCCCATCCCTATTCCCAAGTCACGAAATATACATTGACAACAGAAACAGCCCCACTGCTGATCCTCCAGGCACCTCACCAGTTACTTGCTTGTGAATGGAGGCTTTTGATATCGATGTCAGTTGACTACATTCACCTACACTTATTAACTGGTCAAGTTGTTATTCACTGCACTTGAGATAGAACCACAAAAGAGCAAAGCTTGAACTTAAACATTATTCCATTATAGACTGGAGGGGAGGGAGACGCACCCGCGCACACACATGAACAGTTCTGTCCCCTTCTCTTATCTTTGCAGGCATGTTCTGAAAGGCGGAGCCAGAGTTAAAGTTTCTCAAGACATCCCAAAACTGCCCCACCAAGGTGATGAAAAATAAAACAGAAACAGAATTGGACAACTAGATATTCAGTCACACTGGGCTGGGGATGTGTGTCGGTCGGGGGTGGGGGAAGTCGTGTGTTGGAAGCGAAGGGATTACGAAAAACGTGGTGTGAGTCAGCTTGTTCAGGGGACGAGTGTGGGCATTTAGTCTGAGCTGTGATCATTCTCTTCCAGGAAGTGGAGTTGCCATGGTGACTGGGGAGTTTCCTTACGGGATCAGTCAGCTGTACGGAATGCATCAGAGGGGAAACACAAGGTGGGTGGGACGGGCAACTGCTCCTGACACAGCCTGACACAGAAAAGGAAGAACCAGCAAATACAACCAAAGAAACCCATTTCCAGTGACTAATGTGACCACTGAAGCCAAAAAATGTTTCTTCAGGAGCACAACATTCAACCTGGCACTCCACGTCACAAATGGTCAACGGCCTCTTAGCCATCGGGTGACACATCTAATCTTTGTTCCTGTGGAAGCCAAGTTGCTCTCGAGGTCGTGGCATGAAACTTAAAATAAAAAGGGTAATGAGATTTTTCTTTATGAGTCATTGGTCATAAGGGCCCACAGAGGCTTGACGCTCCATGGAACACTCTAAAAATAGGCCACGCCAGTTCAAAGATCTGGTTCAATGAAAGTGGCCAACGCTAGAACATGCAACCACAACAATAGAGAGCCCTGTAGGTGTCCAATTACTACCGTCCAAAGCTTAAATCCTGCAGATTTCAAATTGCACCAAAGAATATTGTTGGACCCGAATGAACTTGCAACCAATTTGAATTAACCACTAAACTAAATGTTTATACACGCCTTCCAAGCTGCCAACTAGCACTCGCGTACCATATAATAACTGACCACAATATCCAGTGGATAAATGAAGAAATCCTAACCTTCAATTCAGCCACCAATTACACCAACAACCCTTGAAGCCACAAATCCCATTACCAGGCAATTCCACGTGTACTCAGATATACCACGTTGGGTTTTGCTTTCCCTTTCAATGGCTTCTGAGCCATTCCCAGAAGTGCTCCTCAATACTTACGACCTAGAAGCTCTATTTGTTCAAATGTCTGCCCGACAAAGAGGTGCACGACCCAGGGACTAATAAATGCGCAGTAGTCTGCTGACTGGTTTGTGTGTAATCTGGAATTGGAACGGTTTGCTATGCTGTCCATTGATATAGCAGACTATCAAACACTGCATTGAGTTTTTACAGGCTAAATTAACTAATTGTATTTATTTAAAATTCAACTAACACACTGAAGCATTGTGAAGATGTGAAAAAAAGAAAATCGAGTCAGTTCTGCTTCACGCGGTACTGCAGGCAGAGTTTATGCTGCTGACACTTGCCATTCTCCAAGGGATTCTTGATGGAGTGCCCAAACGGCACTTTCAGCAATATGTTGACACTCCTGTTGGACATAGTGACAGGGCTTCCTTTGAGAATTGGAACTGTTTGCATTGCTGCAAACCATTTTCCCTCTCTCGCCAGCACAATCTTTCTTCTGAAATCAACTTCAGAACTTCATGTCTGAAGATTAAATCTTTTTTGATGTCCAAAACTACAAGCTTACAAATCAAACCATGCCACTGAGGCATGGAACAAAGACATAAATAAGTGGATTTTTTAATAAAGTTCTCCTGATAGTTGTGAGCATAACTGGGAGCCATTTTTAACAAACACAGAACACATTCATGTGCATGAAATAATAACATCGAAACCAGGCCATTGGTTGTTCAAATAATGCCTCAGTGACTGAAGTGGCTAAGCACGTAATCCTGGAAAACCATTTATTGCAGAAACTCGTTTCGAGTCGGACATTCCCAATTTAAACATCAAGACCCTGATCAGAACTACATCTCTTGTTTTTAAACTTTTTCTTGGCAGCTACTGAGATTTAAAGGGGCAATGATTTAAAGGAGCCCAGACATATTTTTCAACATTCCTGACAACAGACATAAAGGCACCTCTTCCAAAGGGATAAAGATGTTCAGATGGATTACTGATGGTTTGGCTTCAGTCTCATAAATTGGCTTATAAATCGATCCAAAGACCCATTGTGACTAAACATTATGGTTGGATGGAATGAGCCTACATTCCCCACTTGAACCAGCTTCGTCTCCCTTTTTGAACAAGGGAGCCCAATCCAGCCATTTTTTTTAAAAAAACAATAAGTGCTATTATCAGAGGTAAAAGGAAAACAGGATTTTAATCGCTTAGCTCAGTGCCCGACCCATACGCTCAATAATGTGCATCTAAGTCATGCTCTGATCACTGCGCACTGGGCTTAATGTACCTGTAATGTACCCATCCTGCAATGTGATCCATCCGCTAAACCAAGTGAAACCCACCCAACCAGAGGAGCAGGAGGTTACTTCCCCGTCTCCCTGATCTCTATTAAAATTCACTTTTTATGGCCGTGTCCCTTCCCAGATCAAGAGGGCATGTGGCTTCCTGCCGAGCCTATAAAGACGTATATCTGTGGACATCAATGGCAAAACACACAAGTTTCCTGCTGTTGAAAGGAAACATATTTTCCTGGGGCTTGCAAGCTGTATGTAGTCAAGCCCATACGAAGATTCAAATTAGGAGGAGTAGGCCATTCAGCCCCTTCGTGCCTGCTTCACCAAATTCATCACATCATGGCTGATCGGATTGTGCACTCAACTCCACTTTCCCCACCTATCCCCGATACATTCTTGACTAACAAGGGAGTCAGAGGGTATCGACCTCTGCCTTAAAAACATTCAATGACCCTGCCTCCACCGGTCTCTGAAGAGAGTTTTGAACGCTCTCAACTCTGAGAAAAATTTCTCCTCATCTCTGTCTTAACTGGGTGACCCCTTATTTTTAAACTGTGTCCCCTAGTTCTAGTCTCTCCCACAAGGTGAAACATCCTTTCAGCATTCACCCTGTCAAGTCCCCTCAAAATCTTATATGTTTCAAAATATATACCTCTCATTCTTCTAAACTCCAATGAATACTCCAAGGCAACAACTGAAAGATCAAAGCCAGATTCCCAACAAGGAAGAAGTGCGATTAGGAGAGAGGCCACACAGAGATCAAGGGATGTCCATTTGACCAACACTCCCACCAAGTATGATGATATCACAGGGACATTGCAATTCCAGCATACAGCACCACTAGAACACCTTGGTAAAAAGCTCCTGAACAGTAAAAACAGGAATTCAAACTCAGGCGTTCTGAAGGAGAGGCCAATATTTTTTTTTACAACAGAAGCGTTACTGGACGCCCATATTTTTAATGTTATTGGATTCTCACACACGCCAGCGTAGAGTCTTAATAGGCCTCCCCACAATGAGGCAAAGACCTCCCGGCATTTGTAAATCAGACTAAATGACATTTTTACTGTTTTATGGCGAATCATTGCTTTTGGGTTTAGAGAGCGTTTTTTTTTTTAAAAAGGGCCGAGGCGTGGCATTAACTTTTTTTCCCTCAAAAGTGCAGCTCAAGTCCATGTTATCTAATGCTGCAGCTTGAACAAAGCAGACAGCACAGTAGTTTTGTTTTCAAAAAAAGAAATTTTCAAGCAGCAGCCAAAGTAAACAGAACGCAGCTGTAGAAATTTTTTTTTAAAATGATCCCCAAGCTCAGACTGTGAGCAAATTGCCTGTAAATTCTGTTCTTTAGATCCCAGTACTGTCCCTTTCTCTGTTGATGTTTTCCTGCAGTCTGTTGTGCTGTCTGCAAATCATGCAGACATTTGGGGGGCACAGGAGGGGAGGGTGAAACACACTGAACTATCAAAGGATTAGTGTTCGCACTGGAAGCCATCCAACGCTTGCCCAAGTCTCCCTAGTTCAGACGTCTGGCCTCTAGGGTTAGGAGAGCTCGGTAGAGTGAGGGACTTTGAATTTCCCAACAGAATTCCATTTTAAGAGCATCCCAAAGTGCGTCAAGCTCCCTGCTATCCCAACAAACTGAAGTGTTGACTGATTGGAATCATGCACGGGCCATGACTAGCCGCCACATCGCGAATTAAAAAGGCGCGAACTGTTTAACAATCTAGGTGTTGCCCCCAAAAAAACAAAATAAAACTGCCAGCCATCAAATGGCCACGTTTTATGCATCTGCAACACTCTGGTTTTTAAATACAAGAGTGGCTGAGGTGTCTGAATTTGGCAACTGGGAAAATTAGGTCTTAAAACAACTGTGTGGTTGGGGTGGAAGAGAGGTTGCTTCTCTCTGGGCACAGACTTCACCCAACTACCACTATGTAAAACAAACGTATATTTATGTCAGCCGTGGCTCAGTTTGTAGCACTCTCATCTCTGCTCGAGAAAGTTGCGGGTTTAAATCCCACTCCAGGGACTTGAGTACATAATCTAGGCTGAAGCTCCCAGTGCAGTACTGAGGGAGTGCTGCACTGCCAGAGGTTCCGTCTTTCAGATGAGATGTCAAACCAAGGCCCCATCTGTCCTCTCAGGTGGACGTAAAAGATCCCTCGGCCACTATTTCAAAGAAGAGCAGGGGAATTCTCCCCTGTGTCCAGTCCAATATTTATCCCTCAACCAACATTACTAGAACAGATTATCTGGTCATTATCACGTGGCTTCATGTGAAAACTTGCTGTGAGCCCTACATGACAACAGTGACTACACTTCAAAATTACTTCATTGGCTCCAAAGTGCTTTGAGACGTTCTGAGGTCGCGAAAGGTGCTATATAAATGCAAGTCTTTCCTTACATTTCCTAAGAACTGCAGAATGCATTGGCACATAATCCACAAACAAGAACCTCATCAAAAAAGCTACTCCAGCCGGTGCACTCTGATGATTTATCACTGAAACCACAGCATCATCATTTTAAATATTTAAATATTTTAACACATCTATAGCATCCCTAGGCCAGATATACAAGGCTCCTCATCTGATAGACGATTCTTCTCTCACAGCCTTTCTTACCATTCCCTACCAGAACACTACTACTTTAGTCAAGCATTGCTTTGAATTGCCCCCCCCTTGTTCCTCTCCAGTTGCAGTTAGGACATTCCAACACCCCTTTTGAGGTCCAAACTGACTTTGAGGTCTATGTACATGGATGGCACACAGAAAATCAAAAAGGTTAATGGAATGGTGGCCTTTATATCAAAAAGACGAGAATACAAGGGGGTAGAAGTCATGCTTCAGCTAGACAAAGCCCTGGTTAGACCACACCTGAAGTACTGCAAATAGCTCTGGGCACAACTTTAGGAAGAATATATTGGCCTTGAAGGGAGCACAACGTAGATTTATTAGAACGAGACCTGGACTTCAAGGGTTAAATTACAAGGAGCGATTATACAAACTAGGGTTGCACTTGCTGGAATTAAGGTGGTTAAGGGGTGATTTGGTTGAAATTTTCAAGATATTAAGGGGAACAGATAGGGTAGATAGAAACTATTTCCACTGGTTGGGGGAGACTAGGGTTAGGAACATAGGAATAGGAGTAGGCCATTCAGCCCTTTGAGGATGCTCCACCATTCAATAAGATCATGGCTGATCAGATTGTGGTCTCAACTCCACTTTCCTTTCTGCCCACCACAACCCTTGACTCCCTTATCAATCAAAAATCTACCTAAGTCAGCCTTGAACAAATTCAATGACCCAGCCTCCACTGCGTTCTGGGGGAGAGAATTCCACATACTAACAACCCTTGAAAGAAAACATTTCTCCTCATCTCTGTCTCAAAAGGGGTACCTCTTATTTTTAAACTGTATGCCAGAGTTCTACTTTCCCCCACAAGGGGAAACATCTTCCCGGTATCCACCCTATCAAGTCTCCTCCGGATCTTATATGTTTCAATAAGATCGCCTCTCATTCTTCTAGACTCCAATGAGTATAGGCCCAACCTGTTCAACCTTTCCTCATAAGATAAGCCCTTCATCCCAGGAATGAGTCAAGTGAACCTTTAAGTGCCTCTAATACAATTACATGCTTTTTCAAATAAGGAGAACTGTACACAGTACTCCAGATGTGGTTTCACCAAGGACCCGTACAGCTGCAGGAAGACATCCCTACTTTTATACTCAATTACGCTTGCAATAAATGCCAACATTCTATTTGCATTCCTGATCACTTGCTGTACCTGCATACTAACTTTTTGTGGTTCATGTACCAGGACACCCAGATCCCTCTATCAGAGTTCTGTAATCTCTGTCCATTTAAATAGTATGCAGCTTTTCTATTCTTCCTGCCAAAGTGGACAAGTTCACATTTTCCCACATTATACTCCATCTGCCAATGTTTTGCCCACTCACTCAGCCTATCCATATTCTTTTGTAGACTCTTTACCTCCGCTTGACAACTTACTGAGGTGAGAGTGACTGCCCTTGACATCAAGGCAGCATTTGACAGAGTATGGCATCAAGGAGCCCAAGCAAAACTGAGGTCAATGGGAATCAGGGGGGAAACCCTCCGCTGGCTGGAGTCATACCTAGTGCGAAGGAAGATGGTTGTGGTTGTTGGAGGTCAATCATCTGAGCTTAAGGACATCACTGCAGGAGTTCCTCAGGGTAGTGTCCTCGGCCCAACCATCTTCAGCTGCTTCATCAATGACCTTCCTTCAATCATAAGGTCGGAAGTGGGGATGTTTGCTGATGATTGCACAATGATCAGCACCATTCGTGACTCCTCAGATACTGAAGCAGTCTGTGTAGAAATGCAGCAAGACCTGGACAATATCCAGGTTTGGGCTGATAAGTGGCAAGTAACATTTGCGCCACACAAGTGCCAGGCAATGACCGTCTCCAACAAGAGAGAATCTAACCATCTTCCCTTGACATTCAATGGCATTACCATTGCTGAATCCCCCACTATCAACATCCTAGGGGCTACCATTGACCAGAAACTGAACTGGAGTAGCCATATAAATACCGTGGCTACAAGAGCAGGTCAGAGGCTAGGAATCCTGAGGCGAGTAACTCCCCTCCTGACTCCTCAAAGCCTGTCCACCATCTACAAGGCACATGTCAGGAGTGTGATGGAATACTCTCCAATTGATGGATGGGTGCAGCTCCAACAACACTCAAGAAGCTCAACACCATCCAGGACAAAGCAGCCCGCTTGATTGGCACCCCATCCACAAACATTCACTCCCTCCACCACCGACGCACAGTGGCAGCAGTGTGTACCATCTACAAGATGCACTGCAGCAATGCACCAAGGCTCCTTAGACAGCACCTTCCAAACCCGCGACCTCTACCAACTAGAAGGACAAGGGCAGCAAATACATGGGAACACCACCACCTGCAAGTTCCCCTCCAAGTCACACACCATCCTGACTTGGAACTATATCGCCGTTCCTTCACTGTCGCTGGGTCAAAGTCCTGGAACTCCCTTCCTGACAGCACTGTGGGTGTACCTACCCCACATGGACTGCAGCATTTCAAGAAGGCAGCTCACCACCACCTTCTCAAGGGCAATTAGGGATGGGCAATAAATGCTGGCCTGGCCAGTGACGCCCACATCCCATGAATGAATTAAAAAAAAAAAAACTTACCTACCTATCTTGATGTCATCAGCAAACTTAGCTACCATACATTCGATCCCTTCATCCAAGTCATTGATTATAAACTGTGAATATTTGAGGCCCCTGTGGTACTCCACTAGTTACAGCTTGCCAACCTGACAAAGACCCATTTATCCCTACTCTCTGCTTCCTGTTAGCTAACCAGTCCTTTATCCGTGCGAATATGTTACCCCCAACATCATGTGCTCGTAATTTGTGTAGTAACTTTTGATGTGGCACCTTCTCAAATGCATTTTGGAAATCCAAGTACACATCTACAGGTTCCCCTTTATCCACCTTGCTTGTTACTTCCTCAAATAACTCCAATAAATTAGTTAAACACGATTTCCCTTTCACAAAACCACTTTGACGCTGTCTAATCCCATTATGATTATCTAAGTATCCTGCTATTACCTCCTTAATAATGATTCTGCAATTTCCCTATGACAAATGTTAGGCTAACTAGTCGAAAGTTTCCTGCTTTCTGTCTCCCTCCTCGATTGAAAAAAGATGTTACATTTGCGATTTTCCAATCTGCTGGGACCTTTCCAGAATCTAAGGAATTTTGGAAGATTCTAACCTAGGCACTGGTTATGGAAGCATAGTCTAAAATTAAAGCCAGACCTTTCAGGAGTGAATTAAGGAAGCACTTCTACAACCCTTAGTGTATAGAAGTTTGGAATGCTCTTCTGCAAATGGCAGTTAATGCTAGATCACTTGTTAGTTTTAAATCTGAGATTGATAGATTTTTGTTAACCAAAGGTATTAAGGGAAATGGAGCAATGGTGGGTATAGAGTTAGGCCGCAGATCAGCCATGAACTCATTGAAAGGCGGAACAGGCTCGAGGGGCTGAATGACCTCCTCTTGTTCATATGTTCCTTTTCCTCCCGGCATCTTATCCTGCCATCTCCTACGCTAACTGACACTTTCCCAGGACCTCAAAACTGAGGAACTCTGCATCTCCCTCCATCCCCCTTTCCTGCTATAATCTGGAGGCTTTCCAAATTCAATGTTGGTATCATCTAACCAGTACTTTACCAGTTATCCCTTCTTCTCATTTTTATGTTGGTGTTCCATGCGGTGACTGCATTCCCGTGACCAGATTGCTCAATTAAAACAAAATACAGAAAAAAAGTGCTGCAAATTTGAGACAAGATTATGAACTGGCTCAATGCAACAAAATGGCTTTTATTCAAATCATCTCAGTACATAGAAGTATCAGTGAAACTTTCTCCATGTGACACACTCCCAACCTGCAATTGAAAAGCATGGTCAAATGCTTCGCAAATCCTTACAGCTACCATGATGGACAGGAGTCTCAGCAAACTCATTGGTATGTTGATGGTTTGCTGACTTCAGCAAAAAGGGTATAACCATGCAATCTCCATGAGTAACTATAGGCAACCCTCTTATAGTGGGGCGTTTGCACTGGCAGTTCCAGAAACAGGCGTCTTGTGCAACCAACTGCAAACTGTTTCAGCAAGTTCTGCAGGATACCTGTCATAGAGTGTCTCAGGGGTGTTACGTTCAGCTTGCAGCCAGCTGAGAGGGATGTGCACCTCAGAAACCAGCATTGCAAACACTTCACTGACACCAACACAACAGATTCAGATCCCAAATAGTACTGCAACATAAGGGAACAGGAGGAGGCCATTTAGTCCCTTGAGCCTATTCCGTCATTCAATGAGATCATGGCTGATCTGTGACTTATCCCCATATTGGTTCACAAAAATCTACCAATCTCAGTTTTAAAATTAATAATTGATCTAGCATCGATTGCTGTTTGCAGAAGAGAATTCCGAGCTTCTGGCACCCTTTGCACGTAGAAGCGTTTCCTAATTTCTCTCCAGAAAGGTCTGGCTCCAATTTTTCGACTGTGCCCTTTAGTCCTAGACTCCTCAACAAGTGGAAGCAATTTCTCTCTAGGACCCCCAAGTCTTCCAACAGGGGAACCCCTTAATTGTTTGGTGTTCCACAGAATTGAGCTGGAACCCTCTCAGAACTAGGAGTTTGGCACAGGTGGGGTTAACATCTCTATTTCATTCTAACCCCGCGAAGCCAGATTCCCTCCCTTTTAACTCTGGCAATGGTGGGTCACTGACCTCCATTGGGCCTAATTAGGAGCAGCGGCACCAGCTACAGTAAACAGAAAGCTGCATTCGGAGGTCAGAGAGATGTGTGTGAACATTGCTGCCTTGGAACATGCACGCACATACATACACAAATCTAGTGTGTCCGTCGAGTGTTTTGTCCCTCACTCTTCCAGTGTCACACCTTGGGCGTTGCACATGCAAATTTTGGTGACACACTTGAATTCTGATTGCACGTAGAATTTGACTCAATCAGCAACTGAATAAGTGAGGAATGTACCAAAAAAAGAGGGAAATGAGAACAACCAACCAAGCACGACAAAGGGCAAATGAAAACAGTAGCTCGAAGGAAAAGGGAACTAATAAGATGACTTCACACTTTTTGCTCCAATGACATATTACTAAAAATAAGGGCCTGGATTTTCCACCATAGAGAAATCCTGGCACATCCTGGACAGGGCAGAGCGTCCATGCGCTCGCTCATTGTATTCTTTAGGCAGGAGAGGGAAGCAGCGATTGGCTGCAACAGTCAAACCTGCATCACATCCCATCAATTCAACCCGGAGAGTCACTTTGACTTCCGCATTTTACATCCCAGAATCACCCTGGTCCTCCACTGAACGCTCTCCAATGTATCATTGTCCTTCTGAGGGCAGAATGCCCAAAAGTGCTCATTGTCTTCCAAATGCAGACCACCACAGACACAACTAAGGCACTTTTGAGGATAAAGTGAAGCAGACCCAGGAGAAGGCATTGATTAATCACATTGAAATGGACACTTGCAATTAGCCCTTGTTGGACTTAGCCCGACAACTAAAAAGCTTCTTATAATTCAAAGGCAGATGACATTAAATCAGCAGGTCCAGTCAGAGAGGCCGCAAGGCATATCTAGTGGAGGCCATAGATATTTCACACTGGTGCAGTGGAGGATGCTGCTTGGAGGTTGGGATTAAGGCAGAGTGTTAGAACAACATTGAGGAAGCTCTCTCTAAACTGTGCATGGCCTGGCAATGGGAGTGCTTAATGCAGAGACCAGGTTCTGTTTCTCAGTACTGACATCTGTCACTTTGAGGAGTACAAAAGCCAAAACATTGAAACAAAGTACAACATTTGGGCCAGATTTGTTTCCAAGTGCCAATAATCCCACTCATCATTCCAGACCTGTGGGCTTGTTCTGTGAAATGTTGTTGACTGCAAAGAGTTTTGAAGTTTCAACTGTTGACAAGACTGGCCAAAGTTCAACTCTGCAATTTCAAAGGCTTCATTTTGAAGAAATTATAGTTTGAAAGAATAACAAGTGCAAGTATCTTTAATATAAAAGGGAGCCGCAGGTTGACACAGCTGAAGCCGAACAAATATTGAAATAGTTTTCTCAAGACATGTTTTGCTTGGACAGATAAAGAATGCACATTATTCACTCTGAATCGGAATTCAGTCACAATCCAGGCCGACACCAGCGCAGTACTGCACGAACATAGGTTCGGATGAGACAGTGAACAGCGGCCCTGTCTGCCTGTTGTGGTGGGTGTTAAAATCCCATGGCATGACTCAAGGAGCAGGGAATATTCCCAGTGTCCTAGCTGACATTCATACCTCAAACAGCAATCATCATAAAGTCAATTAACTGGTCATTCATCTTAAAGAACAAAGAACAGTACAGCACAGGAACAGGCCATTCGGCCCTCCAAGCCTGCGCTGATCTTGATGCCTGCCGAAACTAACACCTTCTGCACTTCCGGGGCCCATATCCCTCTATTCCCTTCCTATTCATATATTTGTCAAGATGTCTCTTAAACGTCGCTATCGTATCTGCTTCCACCACCTCCCCTGGCACCAAGTTCCAGGCACTCACCACCCTCTGTGTAAAAAACTTACCTCGCACATCCCCTCTAAACTTTGCCCCTCGCACCTTAAACCTATGTCCCCTAATAACTGACTCTTCCACCCTGGGAAAAAGCTTCTGACTATCCACTCTGTCCATGCCGCTCATAACTTTGTAAACCTCTATCATGTCGCCCCTCCACCTCCGTCGTTCCAGTGAAAACAATCCGGGTTTTTCCTACCTCTCCTCATAGCGAATGCCTTCCAGACCAGGCAACATCCTGGTAAACCTCCTCTGTACCCTCTCCAAAGCCTCCACGTCCTTCTGGTAGTGTGGCAACCAGAATTGCACGCAATATTCTAAGTGTGGCCTAACTAAGGTTCTGTACAGCTGCAACATGACTTGCCAATTTTTATACTCTATGCCCCAACCGATGAAGGCAAGCATGCCGAATGCCTTCTTGACTACCTTATCCACCTGCATTGCCACTTTCAGTGACCTGTGGACCTGTACGCCCAGATCTCTCTGCCTGTCAATACTCCCAAGGGTTCTGCCATTTACTGTATACCTCCCACCTGCATTAGACCTTCCAAAATGCATTACCTCACATTTGTCCGGATTAAACTCCATCTGCCATTTCTCCGCCCAAGTCTCCAACTGATCTATATCCTGCTGTATCCTCTGACAATCCTCATCATTATCCGCAACTCCACCAACCTTTGTGTCGTCCGCAAACTTACTAATCAGACCAGCTACATTTTCCTCCAAATCATTTATATATACTACAAAGAGCAAAGGTCCCAGCACTGATCCCTGCGGAACACCACTAGTCACATCCCTCCATTCAGAAAAACACCCATCCACTGTTACCCTCTGTCTTCTGTGACTGAGCCAGTTCTGTATCCATCTTGCCAGCTCACCTCTGATCCCGTGACTTCACCTTTTGCACCAGTCTGCCATGTGGGACCTTGTCAAAGGCTTTACTAAAGTCCATATAGACAACATCCACCGCCCTTCCCTCATCAATCACCTTCATCACTTCCTCAAAAAACTCAATCAAATTAGTAAGACACGACCTCCCCTTCACAAAACCATGCTGTCTCTCGCTAATAAGTTCATTTGTTTCCAAATGGGAGTAAATCCTGTCCCGAAGAATCCTCTCTAATAATTTCCCTACCACTGACGTAAGGCTCACCGGCCTATAATTTCCTGGAGTATCCTTGCCACCCTTCTTAAACAAAGGAACAACATTGGCTATTCTCCAGTCCTCTGGGACCTCGCCTGTAGCCAATGAGGATGCAAAGATTTCTGTCAAGGCCCCAGCAATTTCTTCCCTTGCCTCCCTCAGTATTCTAGGGTAGATCCCATCAGGCCCTGGGGACTTATCTACCTTAATGCTTTGCAAGAAACCCAACACTACCTCCTTTTTGATAATGAGATGACTGAGACTATCTACACTTCCTTCCCTAGGCTCATCATCCACCAAGTCCTTCTCCTTGGTGAATACTGATGCAAAGTACTCATTTAGCACCTCGCCCATTTCCTCTGGCTCCACGCATAGATTCCCATCTCTGTCCTTGAGTGGGCCAACCCTTTCCCTGGTTACCCTCTTGCTCTTTATACATGTATAAAAAGCCTTGGGATTTTCCTTAATCCTGTTTGCCAATGACTTCTCATAACCCCTTTTAGTCCTCCTAACTCCTTGCTGAAGTTCCTTCCTACTGTCTTTATATTCCTCAAGTGCTTCATCTGTTCCTAGCCTTCCAGCCCTTACAAATGCTTCCTTTTTCTTTTTGACTGGGCTCACAATATCCCGTGTTATCCAAGCTTCCCGAAACTTGCCAAACTTGTCTTTCTTCCTCACAGGAATATGCTGGTCCTGGATTCTAATCAGCTGACGTTTGAAAGACTCCCACATGTCAGATGTTGATTTACCCTCAAACAGCCGCCCCCAATCTAAATTCTTCAGTTCCTGCCTAATATTGTTATAATTAGCCTTCTCCCAATTTAGCACCTTCCCCCGAGGACTACTCTTATCCTTATCCACAAGTACCTTAAAACTTATGGAATTATGGTCACTGTTCCCGAAATGCTCCCCCACTGAAACTTCGACCACCTGGCCGGGCTCATTCCCCAATACCAGGTCCAGAATGGCACCATCCCCAGTTGGAATATCTACATACTGTTTCAAGAAGCCCTCCTGGATGCTCCTCACAAATTCTGCCCCATCCAAGCCCCTAGCACGAAGTGAGTCCCAGTCAATATAGGGGAAGTTAAAATCACCCACCACCACAACCCTGTTACCTTTACATCTTTCCAAAATCTGTCTACATATCTGCTCCTCTACCTCCCGCTGGCTGTTGGGAGGCCTGTAGTAAACCCCCAACATCGTGACTGCACCGTTCCTATTCCTGAGCTCCACCCATATTACCTCGCTGCATGACCCCTCTGAGGTGTCCTCCCACAGTACAGCTGTGATATTCTCCTTAACCAGTAATGCAACTCCCCCACCCCTTTTACATCCCCCTCTGTCCTGCCTGAAGCTTGGAACATTTAGCTGCCAATCCTGCCCTTCCCTCAACCAAGTCTCTGTAATAGCAACATCATATTTCCAAGTACTAATCTAAGCTCTAAGTTCATCTGCCTTACCTGTTATACTTCTCGCATTGAAACAAATGCACTTCAGACCACCAGTCCCGCTGTGCTCAGCAACATCTCCCTGCCTGCTCTTCCTCTTAGTCCTCCTGGCCTTATTTACTATGTCCTCCTCATTTACTTCACTAGCTATCCTACTGCTCTGGTTCCCACCCCCCTGCCACACTAGTTTGAACCCTCCCGAGTGACGCCAGCAAACCTTGCAGCCAGTATATTCGTGCCCTTCCAGTTTAGAGGCAACCCGTCCTTCTTGTACAGGTCCCATCTGTCCCTGAAGAGATCCCAATGGTCCAGATATCTGAAACCCTCCCTTCTACACCAGCTGCTCAGCCACGTGTTTAGCTGCACTATCTTCCTATTTCTAGCCTCACTGGCACGTGGCACAGGGAGTAATCCAGAGATTACAACCCTGGAGGTCCTGTTTTTTCACTGCTGTTCTTGTGCACAAAATGGCTGCCACACCTGCCAATATAATGACAATGACACACTGCAAAATAATTCATTGCATGCAAAACTCGGAGATTTGACAAGGCGCTCTTTAAATGCAAGTACTGATCTTTCTCTGGTCACATTCCCTATTCTAAAGAAATCTATAGTTTAATATTCAGCAAACATTGAGGTTAAATTCTGGCGATAACCTTACCAAAAAAGTTAGGAGTACAAAATGATGAATTTCATTCTGTGCTCATAGCACCTTTTTTTTGGCTAAAATTATTGACTGGGGGGAATTTCACCGCCAGACTGTGGATTGATTTATATCATTGGCACCTAGCAACCATCTTACACAGCTACTTCCAGGAGCAAAGGTCACACTGCTATGGTCAAATGGGTGAATAATCAGAACGTCTGGCGCTTTTGGGCCTACTGTTCAACAAGTCTTTCACACCCAAAGTACATTGCTCCTACAATGCAATCCATCCACTGAACTGGTGAAAACCAACTTAAAAATGCCTCCAACTGGGAGGAGTTGCTGTTTCTCTCCCCCCTATAAACCCATTTTAATTGACTCATGAGGTCCCTCATGGCACAAACTTTGCTCTGACGAAAAACTTATTGGGTCTAACACTGAGAAGGGGCACTGGGCCAGAGAGAGGGAAAGCTATAGGTTTGCAAGAAATCGTGCTTTATTAGCCAAGAAGCACTTTGGGACATCCAGAAGCCATAAAAAGGTACTATATAAATACAATTTCTGTCTTTTCCTCTCCAAGAACCGAGAGGCCAGGGAGATACTCGTATCACTGCAGCTCGCCCCAGAAAACATCACCAAAAACAGTGCAGGCCATGGAGAGAGGCCAAATATGATGTAACTTAACAGGAGCAATCCGCAACAGCCCTGGACTGACAAGCCAGAAAGGCCTCTGTTCTTAACAACAGAGCTGTTCCCAATTAATGAACTAAGTAACCCAAAGATTAAAGCAGTCAGCAATCTTTGGATTAATGTTAGTCTCACTTGAGAACACAACAGTACATTAGATGCAGTCAGAATGATGGACAATCTTTGCATACATCTCCAGTAAAAGTCAAACCACAACTGCCGTGCAATTTTTTATTTCTAACTCCCTCCCCTGCTCTCCTGAATCTTGCTTCCTCATCCAAGTGATTGCTTTTCATGTGCACGTTTAAACTTGATGCTGTCCTGTCTTGAAAGCCACCCTCAATGCTCATTAGTTTCTCTTGGGACACACATTCAGCCACTCAGTCCTGCTCCAACCAGAGTGCTGTATGATTATTCTGTCATGGGCTTCCCTTCCACACCATAGCATGATCAACCACTGGAGGGAACATTCATTTCCTTCCCTGAACGCCCTTGAAAACAAGTCAAGCAGCATCATTTAATATCTTTAATTTCTTCAGTCTCTCCTGACAGAAAACGATCAGCTCCTTTTTTCAAAGTGTCACTTGACCCCGAATCAGTTTAATTTCAAAATGCTCATCCTCATTTTCAAATCCCTCCATGGCCTCGCACGTCCCGACCTCTGTAATCTCCTCCAGCCCCACAACCCTCCTAGATCTCTGGGCTCCTCCAATAGGCACAAGTCAGGAGTGTGATGGAATACTCTCCACTTGCCTGGATGGGTGCAGCTCCAACAACACTCAAAAAGCTCGACAATATCCAGGAAAAAGCAGCCCGCTTGATCGGCACCTCATCCACAAACATTCACTCCCTCCACCACCGACGCACAGTGGCAGCAGTGTGTACCATCTCCAAGATGCACTGCTGCATTCGCCAAGGCTCCTTCAACACCACCCAGAAGGACAAGGGCAGCAGACACATGGGAACACCACCACCTGCAAGTTCCCCTCCAAGCCACACACCATCCTGACTAGGAACTATATCACTGTTCCTTCACTGTCGCTGGGTCAAAATCCTGGAACTCCCTTCCTAACAGCACTGTGGGTGTATCTACCCCACATGGACTGCAGCAGTTCAAGGCGGCAGCTCACCACCACCTTCTCAAGGGCAATTAGGGATGGGGAATAAATGCTGGCCTGGCCAGTGATGCCCACATCCCATGAAGGAATTTTTTTTAAAAGTACCGGCCTCTTGTGCATCCCTGATTTTCATCGCTCCACCATTGGTGGCCATGTCTTCAGCTGCCTCGGCTCTAAGCTCCGAAATTCCCTCCCTAAACCTCTCCGCCTCGTTTTCCTCCTTTAAGAAACTCCTGAAAACCTACCACTTTGATGAAGCTTTTGGTCACCTGACCTAATATCTCATGTGGCTCGATGTCATATTTTGTTTTATGACGCTCCTGTGAAGCGCCTTGGAACGTCTTATTACATTAAAGGCGCTATACAAATGCACGTTGCTGCCGTGAAATCAGCTTCAAAATTCTCTTGAAGCTTGTGCCACTAATAAATGATCAGGTTTTTCTTTAACTCCCCATCAGCTCAGGTCACTCGATTCAAATCAGAACTGAAATGGAGGGAGAGGCCCTTCCCATCTGTATGGCTCAGTACCACACCAGGTAGCGCAGTTGCCCACCAAGCCATGCCAGCAAATTGGTCCTGCATAAACAATAACAATTTAAAGAGGGAGCTACTGGTAAAAATGGAAGGAATTCACACGCGAAAACCTGCTGCATTTGCAAACATGGCAGGCAGCAGTAATGCAAGTGAATGCTGAGAAGAAGAGATTTGCATTTATATAGCATCTTTCACATCCTCAAGACATCCCAAGTGCTTCCTAGCTGAAGAATTGCTGCAATGCAGGCAAAAGTGGCAACCAATTTCCACACAGTAAGGTCCCACAAACCACAAGGGGATAAATGACCAGCTTTCGAGATGTTGATTAAGGGAGGAATGTTGACACATTAGAATCAATTGTTTCTAACAAGAAAATAGAACCAGAATATAGTTGCTGGGTGCCTGCGTGTCTCAGTTCCACCTATCTGACTAAACAAACTGTTGGCACAGTGTATCCTGGTGATTCTTGTGCACTATGCCAACATGCCCTCATGAACCCAGTTCCACACTGGTATACAGTGCACCACCTGAACGGGCTCAATGCCCAGTCTGAATTGAACCCAGCTGGCGGAGGTGAAAAGCCAGTATTTTAACACACGCTGCCATCTAGACACGTTTATCAGTTAAATTGAAGGATATTCAGTCGCTGGTTGCAGAGAGGACACTAAGGACCACCAGTACATTTCAGAAAATCATGGGCATTCTGCCCACTAATTTTCAATATGCCCTACTACACACAGAGGAATAGGTCGGTTTATGAGGCGCTAGAGAGATGATCACGTACACCCAAATGAGCAACATGGACCCTGAAGGCAGCAGACATTTTCCGACATCCATTCAAGGTGATTGCAGGGGTGCTCAGATACAAAGGTATAGTTACAATATCTAGTATAGCCTCAGAAACCCCTCTCCCCAACCTTGAGGGGATTAGAAACTCTCACTGGTGCTGCCTTTTTTTTTCGAAAAATACAACTAGCTGTGCTCCCGTGGCATTGGTCACAGTTTGCCTGCAGAAATGTTGCCCTGTTGAGCTGTTAAGATGAAGCAGCGTTTAATGTGGCCTGTCCCTTTAAGGCACCCACACAGATACACTCAGTAGGGAGGTGGCCTAGATGGGCACATCCTGGGGTCAAAGTGCTGAGGGAAGCTTCAACATAAATAGGCAGCTGCTTGTAAATCCCTGGTTCCTGCCTTTGGTGAGGAGTCAGGTTATCAAGACCAGCAAACCAGAAAGAACTAACTAACTTTTTTTTTTATTAAAAAGAGTGCACATTTAGAAACATTGGAAGTCGACAGCTGATGTTTGAGAGATGCACAAGTCGATGCCACCCGGAACTTCCATGAGGGTCTGGCAACCTAATTCCCCCAACTTTAGGGGAAGACCGTTTGAATATGCCGGGGAAATGGCATAGGTAGCTAAAGGTTTTTTTTTCCAAAAATATACTTTATTCATAAAAATCTGTAAAAAAAAAAAAAATGCATTATAAAACAGTTCAAAACAGCACCAAGTTCACATTCCAAAAAGTGCGAAGGAAATCAGTTTTCTTCAATACAGGAGTGAGTTACCTCACAACCCTTCCATTCCATTTTACATGCCATGTACATTTTACAGCAAACTCATATTTGGTGTATACGGCCCGAGGGGTTTCCCATGGGTCCAGCCCCTCAGTTCAGCTTGGTGGGGGGACCTTACACAGTGGTCTTTCCCCATTGAGCCTTCGCAGCGGCTGCCCCAAGCTTTAGTGCGTCCCTCAGCATGTAGCCCTGGACCTTGGAATGTGCCAGTCTGCAACACTCGGTCGTGGACAACTCTTTGCACTGGAAGACCAGCAAGTTTCGGGCAGACCAAAGAGCATCTTTCCCTGAATCGATGGTCCTCCAGCAGCAGTTGATGTTTATCTTGGTGTGCGTCCCTGGGAACAGCCCGTAGAGCACAGACTCCTGTGTTACAGAGCTGCCTGGGATAAACCTCGACAAATATCACTGCATCTCTTTCCGCACCTGCTTTGCAAAGACACATTCCAGAAGGAGGTGGGCAACTGTCTCTTCACCACTGCAGCCACCTCGAGGGCAGCGTGTGGAAGGGGCGAGACTCCAGGCATGCAGGAAGGATCTGACGGGGACTTTGGCAGTCTGCTTGGGGAACTATCCGACAGAATCCACCATCTCCTTTTCCCGTAGGGCCTTGAGCACATTCCGTACAGACCACTGCCTGATGGATTGGTGGTCAAAGGTGTTTTCCCACAGAAACTTTCCCATGAAGGATAGGTGGTAAAGCACGGTCCAACTGGATGGAGCTTTACGCGGCAATGTGACCAGACCCATGCTTTGCAACACCGGGGACAGATCGAACCTCAGCACTTGGTGTTTGCGTACTGGGGCTCTACGCACAGCTTGACGCAGCCGCACACGACGGTGATCATCAGGATAAGGGCGATGTTGGGTACATTTTTCCCGCCCTTATCCAGAGGTTTGAACATCGTGTCCCTCCGGACCTTGTCCATTCTAGATCTCTTGATAAAGCGGAAAATGGCTCGGGTGACCGCCACGGCGCAGGAGTGGGGTATGGGCCAGACCTGCGCCACATACAGCAACAACGTGAGCACTTCGCACCTGATGACCAGGTTCTTACCCACAATGGAGAGAGATCACTGCTCCCACATGCTCAGTTTATGGTGTACCCTGGCTTGTCGCTCCTTCCAGGTTATGGCGCACACCCCAGCCCTTCCAAACCACATCCCCAGCACATTCAGGTAGTCTGACCTGACGGTGAAGGGGACAAAGGATCGGTCAGTCCAGTTCCCAAAGAACATGGCCTCACTCTTGCCGTGGTTAACTTTGGCTCCCAAGGCCAGTTCGAACTGGTCGCAGATGCTCATCAGCCTGCAAGCGAACAGCGGATCCGAGCAAAAGACAGCAACGTCATCCGTGTACAGGGAGGCTTTTACCTGAGTGCCTCTGCTGCCTGGGATTGTCACCCCTTTTCTGCCCGCATCCTTCCTCATGGACTCAGCAAATGGCTCGGGAGCTAAAGGTGGTCATTCCCAGCGTTTTTCAAGGGCCCTCCCTGAAGCTCCAGCAATAAATCAGGAGAACCCCACTGGTGGTTTCACGAATCACCTCTAATTCAGGGCGGCACTCCAGGAGATTTAGCAAAAGGAATGGTCTTAAGGTTCATGTCGGCCCTGCAACATAATTTGCAACTTTATCTTAAAGCAATGGTGTGGTTGGCAGGGGTGGGTGGTGGGGGTGTAGCAGAGGGGTGGCCATTTTGGACAGTAGTATCAAACATGTGACATTGACCCATTCCCAGCAGAAACAAGAATGGGGGGAGGAATGTAACAAGCAGTCAGAGCTAATATCACATGCTTCACACTTTTGGCATAAAGTCAAAAATGCCAACCCTCCTCATGCATTTTAGGCAGGAGTTATACTAGAACTCTTTAATAACTCCTCCAACCTATGTATAATGGCCTCCTGGAAGAGGTCTCACGTCTCGGGCGTTTAGACAGCACGGTCGTCTCCAGAGTTATACTGCCACTCTTCTGTTGAGATGATGTGCGCCCAAACTCTCAGAATCACAGAATTATTACAGCACAGAAGGAGGCCATTCGGCCAGTCGTGTCTGCACCGGCTCTCCGAAAGCAGTTTACCTCGTGCCACTACCTGGCCGCCTCCCCGTAGCCCTGCACCCAATTCCCTCTTGAATGCCTCCATTGAACCTGCCTCCACCACACTCTCAGGCAGTGCATTCCAGATCCTAACCACTCGCTGCATGAAAAAGTTTTTCCTCATGTTGCCATTGCTTCTTTTGCTAATCACCCTAAATCGGTGCCCTCTTGATCTCGATCCCTCCGCCAATGGGAACAGTTTCTCTCTATCTACTCTGTCCAGACCCCTCATGGTTTTGAACACCTCTATCAAATCTCCTCCCAAACTTCTCCTCCAAAGGAAACAGTCCCAACTTCTCCAGTACACCCACGTAACTTAAGTTCCTCATCCCTGGACCCATCCTCGTGAACCTTTTCTACAATCTCTCCAATGCCTTCACATCTTCCCTATACTCATTTCGCATCAATACAAAAGTGGCAGGAGTGCTTTTAATTCCCCCACTACGGAACTTCATTGCTGATCTTTGCCGGCACTTCCAGCATTCAAGCTTGCATGCAAACTATTTCAATGCAGTCTGATCCCTCCTCCTCTTGTCAGCCCCCATCTCTTACTTCAATCATGAGCAATAAATTTCTTCTGCATCTTCCAGAATTTGCAGGGATCAGCCGTTGCGTAACCCCAGCATAAATATGACACTCAACTAGATGAGGTACATTTGCGCACATGGAACAATCTGCTAAATATGCACTGCTCCAAAGTGCTTCCTAAATAAACTAGAGATATTTCAACTGCTTTGGCTCTGCCCTTTGGAGCAGAAGTTTCAGCGTAGTCTAAACAAGAGCCGCAATCTGCAATCCTCGTCTCGTGGCGACCTCAATTGCAGCTTAAACCTGTCAAAAACGAGGTAAAAGTAGCTGGTTAATAGAGCGAGGCACCAAGAAGGGGTTCAAAGCTTAAAAAAAAAACCAAAAAAAAGTCTGACTCCTCACTGGAACTGGACTGGTGAGCGCACATGCCCGTGTGTTTTATTTCTGCCTCAAGGGCGAAGCCCTCAAGATTATCCATCAGATATTGTTACCTAAAAATGATCTCTCCCCTTCTCCCCAACACCCCACCCCCCCCCCGCCACCTCCCTCCGAGGCCATTCTTCACTGAGGGGATTGAACTTGGCCACTTCTTCCACTGACCCTTTGGTGCGGACTATAACAAGAAAAGTTTCAAGGAGAGTCTCGGGGAGATGCAACGGTTCGGCCTACATTGGCCGCTAGCCAACTTTCCTTCTGAAATATTCAATAGTCTCTAATCTGAGATTTATCTACTCCATGGTGTTTCCCAAAATTGAAAATTGACTGAATTTTTTGAGGAGGTAACAAGGAGGATCGATGAGGATAGTGCATTTGATGTTGTCTGTATGGATTTTAGCAAGGCTTTTGGTAAAGTCCCACATGGCAGACTGGTCATGAAAATGAAAGCCCATGGGATCCAAGGCAAAGTGGCAAGTTGGATCCAAAATTGGCTCAGAGGTAGGAAGCAAAGGATAATGGTCGATGGATGTTTTTGTGACCGGGAGGCTGTTTCCACTGGGGTTCCGCAGGGTTCAGTGCGAGATCCCTTGCTTTTTGTGGTATATATATCAATGATTTGGACTTGAATGTAGGGGTATGATTCAGAAGTTGGCAGATGCTACAAAAATTGGCCCTGTGGTTGATGAAGAAAGCTGCAGACTGCAGGAAGACATCAATTGTCCAGTCAGGTGGGGGGAACAGTATCAAATGGAGTTCAATTCGGAAAAGTGTGAGATAATGCATTTGGGGAAGGCTAACAAGACAAGGGAATACACAATAAATGGCTGGATACTGAGAAGTGTAGAGGAACAGAGGGACCTTGGAGCGTATGTCCACAGACCCCTGAAGGTGGCTGGGCAGGTAAATAAGGTGGTCAAGAAGGTATTCGGGATACTTGCTTTTAATAGCCGAGGCACAGAATACAAGAGCTGGGAGATTATGTTGGAACTGTATAAAACACTAGCGAGGCCACAGCTGGAGTACTGCGTGCAGTTTTGGTCACCGCACTATAGAAAAGATGTGATTGCACTAAAGAGGGTACAGAGGAGATTTATGAGGATGGTGCCTGGACTGAAGAATTGTAGTTATGAGGAAAGATTGGATAGGCTCGGGTTGGTTTCTTTGGAACAGAAGAGGCTGAGGGGAAATATAACTGAAATGTATAAAATTATGATGGGTCTAGATAGCGTGGATAGGAAGACCCAATTCCCCTTGGTTGGGGGGTCTATAATCAGGGGCCATAAATTTAGGGTAAAAGGTAGGAGGTTTAGAGGAGATTCAAGGGAAACCTTTTTCACCCAGAGGGTGGTGGGGATCTGGAACTCACTGCCTGAAAGGATGGTGGAGGCAGAAACCCTCATTAACATTTAAAAAGTACTTGGATATGCACGTGAAGTGCTGTAACCTACAAGGCTACACACCAAGAGCTGGAAAGTGGGATTAGGCTGGATGGCTACTTGTCGACCGGCACAGACATGATGGGCTGAATGGCCTCCTTTCGTGCTGTAAATTTCTATGATTCTATAAGACAAAAGGCTGAATCCACTGCCCAGTGCCTCAGTAGTTAAATACACTCCAGGGCGCTCTGCATTACTTTAAGAATACTTGGATATATAATGGCATTACATCAACATTTCTCAATGTATTTCACACATTGTTGGGAGGGGTGGTGCCATTTCAACTTGAGGCAAAAGCAAATTGGCTCAATGGATGAGAAACATTGGGCAGGATGGATAACAGGCAGCCAATCGCCAGGAGTCAGGATTCCCCTCCAAGAGTTACTTCTGAAGTGCAGTCGCCCTGGTGATCGAGGCAAAGTGGGCAGCCATTTTGCACCGGAAACTCCCGTCCCACACTGGAGGGAGTCCTGGCCTGTGCTGAGTCAGCTAGCCTTGGCAAGGCTGGTAAACAAGGTGCTGCAATCCTCTCAGGACTTCAAGCCACGATCGCAATATTATCCACTTACAATGAGGCGATTGGGAATGGATACGCAAAATGTGCAGATGGGGAGGGGGGTGGTCTCACATTGGTGGGGGTTGGGGGTCCCTCCCCTGTTAGTGTGAATGGAGGGAGGGGATCCCTCATCCATTGGTGCATAGTCATATGCATCCCAGAAAATCCATCCAACGCATGCAGTTGGACCCAAAAAAGCATGGACATCCCAGACATCAAGGGCATAAACCCTACATTAAAAAACAAACTGGTAGGTTCACTGACTGCAGGCATTTATCACTATGTTTCTAACCACCCCCCCCCCCACCCACCCCGGCCCCATCCCCCCCCCCCCCACTTTTCACCCCTCCCTCCCTTGACCTCTTCACAAACCCATCTGTACAATGCATTAGTTGGAGTGTCTGGCCAGCTGAATTCCACCTACATGCAGTCTGCAGTTGAGAGCACGATGCAGTCAATTCCAGACAGACATTCCAAAAAAAAAGTCAATTTTCACAGTTAATCTAAGCCTCCAAATGTTCTGCAGTTGCCTCTCTCCCTTGAGTTCTGGTATTATTCTCCAAGTTCGCAGTCAACTCTCAAGTCGCACTTCTGGGGCAGCAGGTGTATGCTTTTGAACGCTGACAAATGCCTTTAATTCTCAAAAGGTTAAAGGCTGGAATACTGAAGGGGGATGGGGTGGGGAAGATTTGAAAACACACACACACAAAGAATGTGAAATCAAGTCAGTTTTGCCCTTTTTATTTCCGGTTTCCTGTCTCAGATGATTTCAGTGGCACCAACTACAGCTGACATTTCAGAAAGGATGGAAACCATGTCTTTTTTTTTTAAATAAAGTATTTTGTGCCGTTTCCTGACCACATACTGAAAAGCCCACAATGGGTTTTCATTCCTAAAAAAAAAAAAACAGAATTGAAGCAAGTTATCATCAATAAACACCTCTTAGCATAGGATAGTACAGCACAGGAGGTGGCCATCGAGTCTACATCAGCTCTTTCAAAGAGCAATCCAGTTAGTCCCACTCCCCCCACTCTTTCCCCATATCCCAGTAGCTTTTTCTCCTTCATTTATTTATCCAATTCCCTTTTGGAAGCTACCATTGACTCTGTATTCACCACACCATCAGGCAGCACATTCCAAATCCGAACCACTCGTTGTGTGAAAATGTACCTCATGCAGCCTCTGGTTCTTTTATCCACTTTAAATCTGTGCCCTCTGGTTATCGAGCCTTCAGCCAATGGAAACAGTTTCTCTTTATTTACTCTATCGAAACCCTTCATGACTTTCAACACCTCTATCAAATCTCCTCTTAGCCTTCACTGCGTGAAAGAGAATTATATATAAATGGATTTCAGAGACTTTCTGAAGGTGTCATTAAGCTTTCTCATCACATATTGCGTGCACCGCCAGGGCTGGCCCGCGCTCTCTGTCCCAGGCTCCGGAGTTAGTTCATCTCGAGCCGCTGTTGAGTGGAGGGAATTTGAGCACCGGTGGGGGCTGCTGGGATACCCAGCCTCCTGCCACCGATGAGCAGACCGATTGCGGTGAGCTTTTGTTGGCCATATTACGGTCAAAATCTTCCAGGAGGGTTCTGTTATAATGTAGGACAACATGGCAGCCAGTGTGCGCAGAGCAAGATCCCACATCAATCTTTCCACCCCCATACTGATTTGTGGAGACTGTATGGGGTCTTTGTGTTCAGCCCTTCTATTCCTCAAGTAGGGTTTTCAGGTGAAGTTACCCCACTGAAAGTTTTTCGTATCTCATACAGGTAGATCCCATTTGGAAGACTGAGCAGCTCTGTGACGGGGTGTACTGGGGGCCTTTCACTCCTGAGACTTGGGTTTGAATAGAAGCCCGACTGATGGGATGGAAGTCTCTTCTCTCTACTCACCATGCGCCCTATATGAATTGAGCTTGGGCACTGGCAACCCACAGCCCAACACTGGCCCATAAATTGGCATTTACATTAGCAATGTCACTCAAGAGCAACCACAGGATGGCTGATGTGCAAAACAGGAAACTGATGGAGTCAGAAGCGCTCTGTTGGGACTGGGGCTAGGACACATTCCTGGGGCAGACTGGGAGGCACCTCACTCTCCATCAATGATGGATCTGAGCTCAGAGCAGTGAGGTACCTGAACTAGGTTCCATTCTCCAGCCATGTTTTCGCCAGGGATTCTGCTAATCTCCTGTCTTAATGAGAACAACAAAAAAGAATTGACATAAAAAAAAATACATTTATGCTGGAAATGGAGAGGTGGGACCCGAGAACAGACTTTGAAAGGACACTGCTTATCGTCTGATCTGGGCGGTTGTTGAGCTCAGCCAGTTGCCAGTGAGCAAGGCGGAAGACAGAGGGACAACACAGATTGAACGCGTTAGCATTTTTCTTTCCTCTCCACGCTCTCTTCATGCACAGGTTGAAACTCCCATCTCCTCAAAGAAGACTGACTAATGGTGCTGGAAAAGTTGCTCCAAATAAATCTGCCTGTCACTTGTGTGAACAAATGCTAACTCATCCTAGAAGCCCCGGTAATGGAATTCCCAATAGGCCAATGCAAAAGGCACCCATTTGTGGCAATGATAGTCGTCAATGGGAATCCGGGGGAAAGCTCTCCGCTGGTTGGAGTTGTATCTCGCACAAAGGAAGATGGTTGTAGTTGTTGGAGGTCAATCATCTCAGCTCCAGGACATCACTACAGGACTTCCACAGGGCAGTGTCCTAGGCCCAACCATCTTCAGCAACTCCATCTTCCCTCCAACACTAAGTCAGAATTGGGAATGCTCAATGATGATTGCACAGTGTTCAGTTCCATTCGCAACTCCTCAGTTAATGAAGCAGTCCGTGCCTGTAAGCAGCAAGACCTGGACAACATTCAGGCTTGGGCCAATAAGTGGCAAGTAACATTCACAGGCACACAAGTGCCAGACAATGACCATCTAAAACAATAACAAGAGTTTAACCACCTACCATTGACCTTCAATGGCATTACCATCGTCAACACCTTGAAGGTCAATGTTAACTAGAAACCTAACTGGACAGCATCATAAATACCGTGGCTGCCACAGCAGGTCAGAGGCTGAGAATTCTGTGGCGAGTAACTCACCTTCTACTCTCCAAAGGCTTTCCAACATCTATAAGGCACAAGTCCCACTTGCCTGGATGAGTGCAGCTCCAGCAACACTCAAGAAGCTCAACACCAGCCAGGACAAAGCAGCCCACTTGATTGGCACAGTGGCAGCAGTATGTACCGTATACAAGATGCACTGCAGCAGCTCACCAAGGCTACTTCAACAGCACCTTCCAAACCCGCGTCCTCTACCACCTAGAAGAATAAGGGCAGCAGACGCATGGGAACACCACCACCTGCAAGCTCCCCTTCAAATCACACACTATCCTGACTTGGAACTATATCGCTGTTCCTTCACTGTCACTGGGTCAAAATCCTGGAACTCCCTTCCTAACAGCACTGTGGGTATACCTACCCCAAATGGACTGCAGTGGTTCAAGAAGGCAGCTCACCACCACCCTCTCAGGGACAATTAGGAATGGGCAATAAATGCTGGCCTGGCCAGTGATGCCTACATCCCATGAATGAATTTTTAAAAAATGATTTCTCCCACCCCCACCCACATTGAGAAACCATGGTGAGAGGTGAAGGGCCAGAGTGTAGAACACTAGCAAGGCTGAAAAGTGGAAAAAATTACGACTTGACTCAAGAATTAGCTAGCTAACGCAACGTTCGAGTTTTAAAAAACCTCGAAAGAGCAGGCCTACAAGGATCTAGTTTAATTCTCAGCCTCTATTCAGACTTGGCACTGTACAGTTTTAGCTTCTTCCATGTGATAATCCCAAATGTTTCATTAAAAACCCAGGTGTAGGACATGGCTACAATGCAACAAAGTTAAGAAATGAAATTTTAACAAGGAGAACCCCCCAACTCCATATTTTACAGCTTCCTCTGAGTGAAAATGATCTCAAGGACAATGCCAATGAAAATTATGATGTCATCCTGCTGCTGCATACAGGTGGTTTGTTGTTCTTATTCTGGTTTTGGCAGCCACACTGGAGAGGTGGTGAGGTCATGTGCAGTATACACCGATTTTCTCATCAGGTTCCATACCAAAGACCCTTTATTGACCATTTAACTGCCTCCAAACATTTCCTTCATTTTCCTCAAAACACATGAGGCCTGATGGCAAGGAGGGCAAAATGAAGCCTGGGCTTAGAAGCCACCCTTATATCGGGTTGCCAACTCTGGTTTGACGTATTCCTGGAGGTTTCATCACATGACCTGTTGCCTCACCCAGTCAAATAGCCTTTTACCCATCTCCAATATTTTTACAACTAATTAATGGAAGTGTTCAAAGATTATGAAATGAACGTACATTTTTCTCCCAGGTTTTTGCTTGCTGGAGATTAATCTTGAATTCCTGGAGAACCCAGGCCAATCCTGCAGGTTTGCAACTCTACTCTCATACCACAGTCAGTATACAATAAATCTCCCTTATTGAAATAAAAAATACACTGAAATGAAGGAACTCACAACCTCTCGACTGGATCAGTTCACGCTGCGAGAATGGACACAGCAGAGTCTGTCTATGAATCCTGCATAATTCAAAACGGGCCTGCCTCCCACTCATAGCAGATTTGTCCAGCCCAAGACTTGAGAATTGGTTGAGAAGTGTTGTCAAAATAAGGAAAATTGAAGAAGAAAATATATTGGCAGGCTTGCACCCATTTGTCTTCGAATTCTGATTTTCTTTTTGCCTCTATGAGGGGGAGCTTCTCTTACCAGTAGGCCAACAGAACTGTTGCATGCGAGAGCTAGGGGCTATGGAGGCAGGAACAAATGAGGTGACTTCTTAAGTTGTGACTGTGCTGATATAGAGCAATCTCAAACCTCAACAAGTAGGTATTAACACCTTCCAGCAGGAGTGGCTGGGCAACAATCAGGAGTAGGAAGCCTGGCTGATTATTGCCACTGGCCTGTCTCCCGCCAGTCCAGGGCCACGCAGTCCAATTGTAGGTCTTCCAACTGTCAGCCCAGTTGAGATCAAATTACATAACACAGAGCAGAGACCGAACCCAGGAACTATTGGGGTGTGAGCCTCAGTACTAATCTGGCAGTGCATCAGCCCCACTGAGGTATCGAGGGGACCTCTGGCTTTAATAAAAAAGACAGATGAAAGTACGTTAAGGGCATATTTTGATTTACGGTGTTTAAACATTGCTGTGCTTTCAAGTAAACCATTCCATTCAGTCCCATAGATGACCACTTAAAAATGTTTTAAAAGGGGCCCCCATTAGGAATGTCCTCATATAAACAACTCAACAGTGTGACACTGGGTTGCAGGACTCTAGTGTTGAGATTTTTAAAATATGACTTTTCTTCAACAAGAGCACCAAGAAGCACAGCAGTTGGCTTGCAGCAGCCTCCACCCTGATAAAAGCTCTTTTCTGAATCATTCATCCCAACAACTTGCCATCTCCCTTTAACGTACTTAATCCTTCGAAGGTTGCCACAGTTGTGGAGTGGAACAAGTTCTGGATTATTCATGGGGGCCCAGAGTTCCCAACAAGGCCAGTCTGTTAATCAGTTGACTGGACACAGACCCCTCAGGATCTCAGCACCTGAACTTAGGCGGGAGACACTGGCATAGTGGTAATGTCAGTGGACTAATATTCCAGTGGCCCAGGCTAATGCCCTGGGGACATGGGTTCAAATCCCACCATGACTGCTGGTGGAATTTAAATTCAATGAATGAAAAAAATCTGGAATTGAAAGCTAGTCTCAGTAATGGTGCCACGAAACTATCTTCAATTGTCATAAAAACCCATCTGGTTCACTAATGCCCTTTAGGGAAGGAAATCTACCTTCCTTACCTGGTCTGGCCGACATGTGACTCCAGACCCACAGCAATGTGGTTGACTCTTAACTGCCCTCAGAAATGGTCCAGCAAGCCACTCAGTTGTCCAGGGCAATTCGGCAACAAATGCTGACCTTGCCAGCGCCGTCCACATCCCATGAAATAAAAGAAGAACTCTCGTCAACTACCCTCTATCATCACTCGACCATTCAGTTCCTCCATACATCTACTACTCAGGTCTGTCCTTCCACGTGATGGGTCCCAGTTGCGAACCATTCCTTGGCCTTCTAAGGGAACAGATCCTGCACCATGCATCACACATGTCCCACCTTTGTCATCTCATCACAACATCTCAGTGGCAACACAAGTTCTTCTCATTACATTAGTATTGGTAGCTCAGTCTGTGTACCCAATATCCTCCTTGTCCAGAATGTCGGAGAAATATCGAGCCTCCACTTGCGGTCTTCCAGCAGGGCAAGGGCTGCAGCACCAGTCGCTGCTAGTATTGTCCGA
Source organism: Heterodontus francisci (assembly GCF_036365525.1). Lineage (NCBI taxonomy): Eukaryota > Metazoa > Chordata > Chondrichthyes > Heterodontiformes > Heterodontidae > Heterodontus > Heterodontus francisci. The sequence goes on along the minus strand of NC_090421.1, from coordinate 10,998,644 downwards.
AGTGCACAGTGCTCCTGTATATTCACTAAAATAAGGGGTTAAAACTGCTTTTTTGGGAACTGTAGGAGTTTCACTGGGTGTTGCATTTAGAACCTGCCACACAAATACGATAATTCCTATTCTGCAGAGAAGTAGCCGAGAAAACTCCCTCGGCAAAATAAGCAGCTTTGTGCTGCTTTTAAACTTAAATATAGGTTTATAGCAATGGACTGCACACATATAGTGTACAGGCCGTTAATTAGTGTTACAGCAGATCCAGTTTACTAAAGGGATTTGCCCGTTACAAGGAATTGGTCCCTTCTGATTGGGAGGCTCTGGATAATTTAATCTGTCTTAAGACCATGGCATTTTTTTTTTAAATCAGGAGATAGACAATGCCTCAGTTTACACCATCAAATCACAATGGCGTCCAAATGGTTGCTCCTCAAAACCAAATCGAGAAACAATGGCATAGTGCCCAATACAGGCACCCGCACAATTGAGCATGATACCTTACAGTAATGCAAATAGTGGCTGAGGGCAAGTACCTGGATGGGGCAGTGAAGCAACGG